>NC_047125.1:22550992-23252242 GCF_902500255.1 Thalassophryne amazonica | reverse complement strand
GGATAATAAAGGTGCAAGCCCTAGGCTGGAAGAGCAATAGACAGACCCAAATGGAAACTTTGATTCAATCACAGATCAATAAATTGCTTAAAGCCGAGTGTGTTAAGCAACAGTGTAAGTGGAACACAAGAATACTGCAAATCACCAATAATCTACACTGACATGCTCCAGATCATTTTCTACGATGAGTTTTGCTTTTATATGACCTTTGCGACTTCGGCTGAGGGCTCTGGTGTCTACCTCCATGGAATAAGAATGAACTGAAACGCTGGTGAAAGGCTGTTATTGATATCATATTGGTTCCAAGAGCTGTGAAAAGGCAGGTTAATTATATCAGGACCTGAACCAAACACCGGGTTCAGCTCTGTGGATACGAGATAATAAATCCAAGACACAACAGAGTACAGTCCCTCACAACACTATAAATGCACCTTTTAAAAGGACAACAAATCACACACAAAAGGCAGCATGTCAGTACAGAATGTTGCTGGACTGATTCGTTCTTCTTTTTAATCTTTTTTATTTTAAAAGTGAAATAAGTCGAGTCAATTCAAATGGCAATGCAGAAACTCAGAGCAATCATTTCAGGTAAAGCCTGAAATATTCCATCATTTCCCTCTTTGGATAATCCCTGGATTTCTGCCTTTTGGAATAGCTCCACAGATTATCCCTTTGCCTAAACCACTCCACAGCCAGGGAGACGGGCAGTGTGGGAAGGAGACTGAGGGGGAGGTGTGTGTGTGTGTGTGTGTGTGTGTGTGTGTGTGTGTGTGTGTGTGTGTGTGTGTGTGTGTGTGTGTGTGTGTGTGTGTGTGTGTGTTTGTTGGGGGGGGGGGGGGGGGGCTTGTTTTAAGAAGTTGGTAGCCTGTGAATCTTGCTGGGCTTGCAGTTCCCCCTGCGGACATGTTTTGTGCATGTCCAGGAATGTGCTCGCTCCATCCTTCAGTTGTAACTACTCACCCCACCTCCTCTCCCGCCTCCTTTAAGGAACAGACATATGTAGGTAGAGACAGGCGGCTAGGCTAACTCACAACAGCTCCCGTGATCTGCCTGACAACAGCCCGAGGGCCCGCACATGGGCACACATGCTGACATGCATGCACACAGTCGCTACAAAGGCGGGAGGGGAGGAGACCAAAGAGGGGCTCCGAGATGGAGCCTTGAGGCACGCCAACCTGGTGACACAGCAGCAGCTTCCCTTCAGGCTTCCAGCTGGTAAGCCCAAATCACAAAATAACAGCCAGTTGGAAACCATTTGTGCTTGTTGTTGTGTTGCTAACTGCCTTTGTTTACTGGAAAACAATGAGGGGGGCCTCCCCACTCTCTAATTTACCGGGGAGTTACAGGGACTTGGCTCATTCCTGAGTGGAACACACAGTGCGAACAGCTTGAATTTCATTAAGCGGTAGAGAAATCTGAAATCAGGAGGGTGGCTTTCTGGCCAAAGTGGGGTTGTGTTGAGGAAAGGGTGAACAAGTTCAGCAGCTATATTTAGATGAAATGTCATTTTAAGCACGTAGCCTGCATCTGCATGGCTAAACAGCAGTAGGGCTATGGCAACGTGCGCAATACTCCCAAATCAGACCGACAGAAGTACAGCCTGCAAAGTGGCCTTTCAGTTGTTGCCGACCTGCAGCTGCACTTTGTAAACAAAACACTGACTGCCGAAGGCAAAACGGAAATAGCACCACAAAATAACTCAAAATGAACAAACCTAACATTGTGCAACTCATGGAAGGTGCACAAAAGGACAACACCAAAGAATCAGTTTACACACCCTGCTGTTCCCGTCACCCCACTGAACCTGTAATACTCCTCCAGAGCTTGTGACGATGCCGAGAGTGAATGGTGAGGAAACAGCACATAAAAAAGGAAGATCAACTCATCTTAGTGAGCCGGTGCAATGCCTGAAATGAAAGGAAATAAGACAGAGAAGAAAGAGAGGAATATGCAGAACATATGGTGCACTGGGACCTAGTTCCATTTCCTTCCTCTCCCACTCGCTCGCCCATATCCACCTCTATCCATATGCTGGCATCCTTTCACTCCATCTTCTCCAATCTGCTCCATCCTTTCGTCTCTGGCCCTGTCTGAGCATCTTTGATTTGTTTTCATTTCAGACTTGTCTCGTTCCATAATGAGCTCATTCGAATCGATGAGAATAAACTGATTTGACAAAAACAAAGCCACGGCATTAAATAAAAATGCACCTCGCAATCAATTAATCCATTTTTACAGTGAGTATAACAACAAAGATTATGTCAGAATGTCTTATTCAATATCATGTTTAATGTTGGGTGAAATAGTAATATGGATCGAAGAGAACACTCAGAAGAGGTACCATGTCTCGACACAGAGGCGCACATGATCTTCAGTAGTCATTACATTGAGGAGTTGTGGAGCTTCAATCGTAAGCATCTGCAGACAGCATATTTGCACTCAACTGGAGTCATTTGCATTGTGGGCGAGACAAAATGAAGATGTGAACACTGGATGGCAGTGCAAACATCGTCAAAGCTCAAACAGTTGGTATTTTTGGCACCAGCTTTATTTAACAATCAGTAAGTTGTGAAGTGAAAAATCGATGAAATGTGTAGGCAGGTCAGGTCTGGAACCAAGTCCTGGTTTTGGCATCTACCACACTAGAGCACTGCCTCGGGTCCTGGATGGCAACCACCCAGAGAGACAATGATGCACCCTGACCTTCGAAAGCCCCATCTATCTGCTGCAGCCAAGTGAAACGTGGGTGTCCACTTGGTCATTTCCAACTGCTGGGGTCCTCAACACTGAGTCATCTGTGTGCTGGATGATGCCTAATGAAATCCACCACATGGCTAAAATGACATAGTTGATGTTCCCACACAATACCAGTGGTACATCTCATCTGAGTCTCTCTATGTAACGATTTGTTTGATACAGTCATTCCAGTGGAAGCCCACAGGATCCACCAACGACATCCAATCATCGCCTTAGATGCAAAGGTATCATCATCACCAAACACCTCTGCTCAGCATTCTCATGACTCCATAAGCTCTCCCCGGCATCTCAATCACAAACGCCAAAGACCTACATAAGCTCTCCCCGGCATCTCAATCACAAACGCCAAAGACCTACATAAGCTCTCCCCGGCATCTCAATCACAAACGCCAAAGACCTACAGACATGAATGTCACTGTGAAGATAAACGGATGTCTCTACAAATTCAATACTTTAATCACTTATAGACTTCTGTTGGCCAAGTCCAGGAAGCCCTTGAAAGCCTGAATCTAAGTTTTGATTCACGACAATCACTAACTGAGACAGTCTGATTCCTCACTTCTCAAGTGGTGGAATCAGGGCCACCTATTGATTCCACAAAGATCACAGCATCATCCCCAAAATCAAGCTATATAATAAACATACCTACAAGGGCACCTTAGCCATTAGTTTCCACAACCCTACCAAATACCTACTCCATGCAAGCATTGACCAGTGAAGGAGCCAGAACACATCTCTTAGGGCTCCTTCACACATAGCATGACTGAAGCCGACTAGCATATGAAAGAGGAACTGCATGCCATTCGTGAAAAATCAGAGCTGCCTCCAACGCCTCGTACACCCATCGCTACAACTATTCGTGTACACCAGCCACCGAAAACCGCTGAACAATATTGTTGCCAAAAATATTGCAATAGTTAAGAAAGAGTCTTTTTTTTTTTTCAAACCACATCATCATCATCATCATCATCTGAAGTGGTTTCACCTAGATGATGATGCGGTCACAACAACAATTTTGGCCAATAAAACTATGCCTTATTCAGAACCAGAATAAGTCACAGAGATCCCTGGCATCAGTCGCTGGAATTGTGACAGGACGGCAGACTTGCATAAACTCACATCTCCGCAGGGAATACTTTTTCCTGGTTTTCATCTTTACAGTTAAGATGTGTCAAAAGTGGGACAAAACCGCCCGTAGGTCACATCCTCTACAACTATCATTACAGATTTCATGGAAAAAATACCTGCAGTATTTTCCTAAAAATGATAGACATTCAACATTTGACAGCCACGAAAGGTCACACCTCAGAGCAGTGAGACTTGGCCTCCAAAGTGACATAACCTGCATGTCTGCCTGAGTGCGACGACAACATGGCATTTATTGCCGATATAAATCAGAATGATCTTAATGCCCCAATGCCTCAAAGTTCTCTGTGTGTGATATACTACATGTGGCAATTTGCTTTCTAAATGACTAAACAGAGGCGTACCCTTATAAATATCATCTGTTCCAGAGTTCAAGTTCTCCTAAAGGAAAACGATGTCAAAGAAAACGCTCACCTCACACACAAACCATTAACAACTGAGCATATTTAAAAAAAAAATGCATTACTGGTCTGAGGGACAAAATACGCTATATAATGCACGTCATCATAAAAAATTGTTTTGGAAGGATGCATATGGTGTGATTTCCATTTTTATGAAACCCGGTGGCCTACACTAATTACCATCATTATGAAACACCTCATTATGTAATCAGTATGACTGGTAAGATATGATGAAGATAAATGGCAAGATCGGTTGAAGTGCATTTTAAATTGTCCTTGTTTCAATGTAACTGATTTAAACACAGAATATTATTAATACAACACAGGAAAGAACTACGTCTCCTCCTTGTGATTTATGCTTCCTAAAAAGGCCTCAGCCAGCTGGAGTTCATAACGGCCATTAATATGAATTATAGAGGTCTTAATGAGCGGTGGCTGTGATGTTCTTACACGTGCCCCAAGTGTGCAACAGGGAAATTATGCAAACTAAAATGAATAGACAGCAAGTAAGGAAAACAAAACATGTCACACCAGTAAGGAAGCAGTAGTTAGAAATACAGACATTGAGCTTTATTTTTTATTTTATTTAACCTTTATTTAACCAGGTTAGTCCCACTGAGAAGGAGACTTTTTTTTGCAAGGGAGACCTGGAGAATTATAAACTTTCCAATTCACGTTAACCTGTATGTATGTGGAAGGAAACCGGAGCACCCGGAGGAAACCCACACAAACACAAAGGTCACAGGCGGGAATCGAACCCATGACCTTCTTGCTGTGAGGCAACAGTGCTAACCACGAATCCACCGTGCTGCCCACCCAGAAGGGGTACTGCGCATTTTTATCACAAGTTAATCGGGATAAAAATGGTACGCATTAGATTCTAAGAAACAAACGCTCGTTTAGACTTAAAATTGTCACGGTAAAGTGCTGTGCAATTTGGCATTCAGATAAGAAATTGGGATTTTTGTTGTCCAAAAAAACAATAAACCTGAGAAAAAACCTGCAACAAGTGAAGTATGTGTGTATTAGGCATGTGAATTTCATCACTGACAACAATTCGAGATGCACCTCGATACACTACCAGCGATACGATACATATAGCAATAAATTATACTGACAATACAATGCAATACGATTCACCCCTGTTCCCGATTCATTGCGATTTGATATGTATTTGATGGCGATTCAATTCCTCACAAGATGCAAATAAACAATACCAAAAATTTAAACAGAAAATAAGAAGCTGCAATTCAGTATGGTACTATGGCATACTTATTATTATTATTCTTCTATAAGAGGGAGAGAATTTGTTTTACTCCGTATAAGCAGCAAATTTACCAGATTCAACATAAAGGAACAGGAATCGGTTCCCTCGTATTTAGAACCCGTTTCATCACAGTCAGAACTTAAACAGTAAACAGTAAGACAACACCACTGTCAATGAGTGACTTAAAATGAGTCACTCAATGACAGAGTACAGCCTTGGCAAAAGTAATTTGAGATAAATTTCTTACCAGTTTTGCCGGAGCTCGGTTTACAATCTGTGGCTGTGTCGATACCAGTTAGCAGCACGCCATTCTTCACAAACGTTCTGCGTCTTGTCAAGTTTCTCATCTTTTTTAAAAAAGCCAAACTATCTCCAATCACCTGATTAAAATGTTGTAGGTGCATCAAAAATCCCTTCCAACTGTTTGCTGCGGTTTTCGTAGACCTGCATGTTTGTTGCGGTAGAAATGTGCTTTCTGGCTTCCATCCGTGGTACACTCAATGTGCCTCGGAAAAAAACTGATGCAAGCAGGCAGCGAGCGATGCATCACGATTTCACCCGTCAATTGAATCGATGCACACTGAATGAATCTATGCACTCACATCGCAGACCTTTGTATCTCGATACCGATTTGTAGCGATTAATCTCCACATGCCTAGTGTGTATGTGAATATTTATGTGTGAGATTTCTGAGTGGTTGCTAGGACACATCTATGAGGCACGTGCAGGGCTTGCCAGACCTGTCTGACTTTTGATCCCTTGCTTCTAACAACACCCAATAAGCATTTTGGGAACTGAGGACAGTTGTGAACTGCAAAGTTACACATTGAATCGGTGTGTAACTTTGCAAAAACAATGTCGGACTCTGTATTTTTCTCTGGGCCCCTCCCCAATCGGACCGGGAGTGACATGTTTAGCCACATGTTCTCCCTGAATTGCTGGCTGTCTGAGTGGTGTCCAAAGAATGAGGTGGGCTTTATAGATAATTGGCAAAGCTTCTGGGGAAAACCTGGTCTTGTTAGGAGAGACGGCATCCATCCCACTTTGAATGGAGCAGCTCATTTCCAGAAATCTGGCCAATTTTCTTAAATCCTCCAAACCGTGACTATCCAGGGTTGGGACCAGGAAGCAGAGTTGTAGTCTTACACACCTCTCTGCAGCTTCTCTCCCCCTGCCATCCCCTCATTACCCCATCCCCGTAGAGACGGTGCCTGCTCCCAGACCACCAATAACCAGTAAAAATCTATTTAAGCATAAAAATTCAAAAAGAAAAAATAATATAGCACCTTCAACTGCACCACTAAACCACGACTAAAACAGTTAAATGTGGTCTATTAAACATTAGGTCTCTCTCTTCTAAGTCCCTGTTAGTAAATGATATAATAATTGATCAACATATTGATTTATTCTGCCTTACAGAAACCTGGTTACAGCAGGATGAATATGTTAGTTTAAATGAGTCAACACCCCCGAGTCACACTAACTGCCAGAACGCTCGTAGCATGGGCCGAGGGGGAGGATTAGCAGCAATCTTCCATTCCAGCTTATTAATTAATCAAAAACCCAGACAGAGCTTTAATTCATTTGAAAGCTTGACTCTTAGTCTTGTCCATCCAAATTGGAAGTCCCAAAAAACAGTTTTATTTGTTATTAACTATCGTCCACCTGGTCGTTACTGTGAGTTTCTCTGTGAATTTTCAGACCTTTTGTCTGACTTAGTACTTAGCTCAGATAAGATAATTATAGTGGGCGATTTTAACATCCACACAGATGTTGAGAATGACAGCCTCAACACTGCATTTAATCTATTATTAGACTCAATTGGCTTTGCTCAAAATGTAAATGAGTCCACCCACCACTTTAATCATATCTTAGATCTTGTTCTGACTTATGGTATGGAAATTGAAGACTTAACAGTATTCCCTGAAAACTCCCTTCTGTCTGATCATTTCTTAATAACATTTATATTTACTCTGATGGACAACCCAGCAGTGGGGAATAAGTTTCATTACACTAGAAGTCTTTCAGAAAGCGCTGTAACTAGGTTTAAGGATATGATTCCTTCTTTATGTTCTCTAACGCCATATACCAACACAGTGCAGAGTAGCTACCTAAATTCCGCAAGTGAGATAGAGTATCTTGTCAATAGTTTTACATCCTCATTGAAGACAACTTTGGATGCTGTAGCTCCTCTGAAAAAGAGAGCTTTAAATCAGAAGTGCCTGACTCCGTGGTATAACTCACAAACTCGCAGCTTAAAGCAGATAACCCGTAAGTTGGAGAGGAAATGGCGTCTCACTAATTTAGAAGATCTTCTCTTAGCCTGGAAAAAGAGTCTGTTGCTCTATAAAAAAGCCCTCCGTAAAGCTAGGACATCTTACTACTCATCACTAATTGAAGAAAATAAGAACAACCCCAGGTTTCTTTTCAGCACTGTAGCCAGGCTGACAAAGAGTCAGAGCTCTATTGAGCCGAGTATTCCTTTAACTAGTAATGACTTCATGACTTTCTTTGCTAATAAAATTTTAACTATTAGAGAAAAAATTACTCATAACCATCCCAAAGACGTATCGTTATCTTTGGCTGCTTTCAGTGATGCCGGTATTTGGTTAGACTCTTTCTCTCCGATTGTTCTGTCTTGAGTTATTTTCATTAGTTACTTCCTCCAAACCATCAACATGTCTATTAGACCCCATTCCTACCAGGCTGCTCAAGGAAGCCCTACCATTAATTAATGCTTCGATCTTAAATATGATCAATCTATCTTTATTAGTTGGCTATGTACCACAGGCTTTTAAGGTGGCAGTAATTAAACCATTACTTAAAAAGCCATCACTTGACCCAGCTATCTTAGCTAATTATAGGCCAATCTCCAACCTTCCTTTTCTCTCAAAAATTCTTGAAAGGGTAGTTGTAAAACAGCTAACTGATCATCTGCAGAGGAATGGTCTATTTGAAGAGTTTCAGTCAGGTTTTAGAATTCATCATAGTACAGAAACAGCATTAGTGAAGGTTACAAATGATCTTCTTATGGCCTCAGACAGTGGACTCATCTCTGTGCTTGTTCTGTTAGACCTCAGTGCTGCTTTTGATACTGTTGACCATAAAATTTTATTACAGAGATTAGAGCATGCCATAGGTATTAAAGGCACTGCGCTGTGGTGGTTTGAATCATATTTATCTAATAGATTACAATTTGTTCATGTAAATGGGGAATCTTCTTCACAGACTAAGGTTAATTATGGAGTTCCATAAGGTTCTGTGCTAGGACCAATTTTATTCACTTTATACATGTTTCCCTTAGGCAGTATTATTAGACGGCATTGCTTAAATTTTCATTGTTACACAGATGATACCCAGCTTTATCTATCCATGAAGCCAGAGGACACACACCAATTAGCTAAACTGCAGGATTGTCTTACAGACATAAAGACATGGATGACCTCTAATTTCCTGCTTTTAAACTCAGATAAAACTGAAGTTATTGTACTTGGCCCCACAAATCTTAGAAACATGGTGTCTAACCAGATCCTTACTCTGGATGGCATTAGCCTGACCTCCAGTAATACTGTGAGAAATCTTGGAGTCATTTTTGATCAGAATATGTCATTCAATGCACATATTAAACAAATATGTAGGACTGCTTTTTTGCATTTGCGCAATATCTCTAAAATTAGAAAGATCTTATCTCAGAGTGATGCTGAAAAACTAATTCATGCATTTATTTCCTCTAGGCTGGACTATTGTAATTCATTATTATCAGGTTGTCCTAAAAGTTCCCTGAAAAGCCTTCAGTTAATTCAAAATGCTGCAGCTAGAGTACTAACAGGGACTAGAAGGAGAGAGCATATCTCACCCATATTGGCCTCTCTTCATTGGCTTCCTGTTAATTCTAGAATAGAATTTAAATTTCTTCTTCTTACTTATAAGGTTTTGAATAATCAGGTCCCATCTTATCTTAGGGACCTCATAGTACCATATCACCCCAATAGAGCGCTTCGCTCTCAGACTGCAGGCTTACTTGTAGTTCCTAGGGTTTGTAAGAGTAGAATGGGAGGCAGAGCCTTCAGCTTTCAGGCTCCTCTCCTGTGAAACCAGCTCCCAATTCGGATCAGGGAGACAGACACCCTCTCTACTTTTAAGATTAGGCTTAAAACTTTCCTTTTTGCTAAAGCTTATAGTTAGGGCTGGATCAGGTGACCCTGAACCATCCCTTAGTTATGCTGCTATAGACTTAGACTGCTGGGGGGTTCCCATGATGCACTGAGTGTTTCTTTCTCTTTTTGCTCTGTATGCACCACTCTGCATTTAATCATTAGTGATTGATCTCTGCTCCCCTCCACAGCATGTATTTTTGCTGGTTCTCTCCCTCAGCCCCAACCAGTCCCAGCAGAAGACTGCCCCCCCCCCCGAGTCTGGTTCTGCTGGAGGTTTCTTCCCTTTTACTACGAAGCCACGCTGTTGTAACACATGCAGAATGTGACTTGGCATTGTCTTGCTGAAATAAGCAGGGACGTCCATGAAAAAGATGCTGCTTGGAAGGCAGTATGTGTTGCTCCATAACCTGGATGTACCTTTCAGCATTGATGATGCCATCACAGATGTGTAAGTTGCTCATGCCATGGGCACTAACACACCCCCATACCATCACAGATGCTGGCTTTTGAACTTTGTGCTGGTAACAATCTGGATGGCCTTTTTCCTCTTTTGTCCAAAAACAATTTGAAATGTGGACTCATCAGATCACAGCACACTTTCCACTTTGCGTGTGTCCATTTCAAATGAGCTCGGGCCCAGAAAAGGCAGCGGTGTTCTGGATGTTGTTGATGTATGGCTTTCGCTTTGCATGGTTTAGTTTTAATTTGCACTTGTAGATGTAGCAACAAACTGTGTTAACTGACAATGGTTTTTTGAAGTGTTCCTGAGCCCACGCGGTAAGATCCTTTACACAGCGATGTTGGTTTTTAATACAGTGCCGCCTGAGGGATCGAAGCTCACGGGTTTTCAGGCTTGCCGCTTACATGTATAAAGTTCTCCAGATACTCTGAATTTTCTGATTATATTATGGACTGTAGATGATGGAATCTCTAAATTCCTTGCAAATGAATGTCAAGAAACATTGTTCTTAAACTGTTGGACTATTTTTTTACCCAGTTGTTCACAAAGTGGTGATCCTCACCCCATCTTTGCTTGTGAACGGCTGAGCCTTAAATTTTTTATACCAATCATGACACTCACTTGTTTCTAATTAGGTGTTCTTTGAGCATTCATCAACTATCCCAGTCTTTTGCTGCCCCGTCCCAACTTTTTTGAAACGTGTTGCAGGCACCCATTTCAAAATGAGCAAATATTTGCACAAAAACAATAAATTTTATCAGTTTAAACATTAAATATCTTGTCTTTGTGGTATATTTCATTGAATATAGGTTGAAGATAATTCGCAAATCGTATTCTGTTTTACTTACATTTTACACAACGTCCCAACTTCATTGGAATTGGGGTTGTATACATACATACATACATATACATACAATATATATATATATATATATATATATATCTATATATATATATATATACACATATATATACACGAGGGCTGTCCGTAAAGTATAGGTCCTTTTTATTTTTTTCTAAAACTATATGGATTTCATTCATATGTTTTTACGTCAGACATGCTTGAACCCTCGTGCGCATGCGTGAGTTTTTCCACGCCTGTCGGTGACGTCATTCGCCTGTGAGCACTCCTTGTGGGAGGAGTCGTCCAGCCCCTCGTCGGAATTCCTGAAATGTGGAGGTTTTAAGCTTGAAACAGGCTGATGACGCCGCCTGAGAGCGCTGCGCGACGTCTCGCACCGTGAAAAGTCCTTAAAGCGACAGAATCACCTCAAAATCTCTCATCAGCTGTTAAAATTTTCACTGAACACCAGCTTAATTTTTCGAACCATGTCCACTTCGATGTGTCTCACAGGTTTAGAAAAAATTTTGATCAAACAAAGCGCCAGTCTCTCAGCAACTTCTCAGACAAAGGAATTCCGACGAGGGGCTGGACGACTCCTCCCACAAGGAGTGCTCACAGGCGAATGACGTCACCGACAGGCATGGAAAAACTCACGCATGCGCACGAGGGTGCAAGCATGTCTGACGCAAAAACATATGAATGAAATCCATATAGTTTTTGAAAAAAATAAAAAGGACCTATACTTTACGGACAGCCCTCATATATATATATATATATATATATATATATATATATATATATATATATATATATACATACATACATACATACATACATACATACATACATAGATAGATACACACACACACAGTGTACAGCAAAATGCAGCAGAAACATTAGAAGGCTTACTGGTAAGCATGCTACCTGCAGTATGGCCCAACACTGCTCTTGCCATAAATAACTGAAAATGTATAAGAACGAAGAGACAGAAGAAAGGTAATATTGTAGGTCAGAGTGTGGCAGAGAACCAACATTATTCCACAACGCAAACACAAGCTGACAAACAGAGCGCACGATCGCTTTGTGAGTGTGTCTGTGTTTCAGTCACTCTGTGTTGCCAGCAGCAGACACAGACTCTCTGGGAAGGCGTCACGCCTTTATTTATTCATCAACCTTCTGGGAACTGGCAAAGAGAGACACAGTCAATATATATATATATACACACACACACACACACACACACACGTTTCACCTACAGAATGACCGCATAGGACCTAACGGCTGCAAATAATCAGTATCTTCATAATCCATTAGTTAACCTCAAACATGTCAATTCGAAGCAAAGCCTCACATTTGAGAATCTAAAAAGTGTGTCTTCTTTTTTAAAACAAATAATAAAAAATTACCCCAATAGCTGGCTCAGCCAACTCACGAACCGCTTCGGCTTTATTGCAACAAATGGTTGTCTGATGTCAGTCTGTCAACACGTAGTAACTTGAGTTAAAATCTGAGAGAAAGCACACATGCTCGATTTGTTGGTCATGAACCTGAGCCCAGAGAGTGCGCCCAGCCTCATAAAACATGGCCGGTCAGCTGAGTCAGCACGCCAAAACAGAAAAGACCTCAAGTTTAGCCAAAACAAAGAGCCCTGTAACCAGGAGACACGGTGAGCGTGCACGCACAGGCACACACAGGAGTGTAGTTACAAAAACAGCCTAGAACAAAGCAAGCTGACACACAAACACACACACACGTCTATGAAATGCAAGAATGAGACAAGAATACAAACTGCAGTTTAACATAATAACCAGACCTGCAACAATGACTCAACTGAGACAATCAACCAACCATATTGATGACCGATTAACAGTTTAATCAAGGGTGAAAAGGCCAATTATTGATTAGTTTTATTTCATCAAACTAAGTTTTGATATAGATAACAGCTTTAAAATGTCTTTAAAAGCATTTCAAAAGGATCGCATCTAAATAGGTGGGAGGCATACGTTTACATACTCCTTCGCTTTATATAGAAACAGTGAGGCAAATAAGTGTTTGATCCACTGTCGATTTTGCAGGTTTTCCCACCTACAAAGAATGGAGAGGTCTGTAATTTGTATCATAGATACACTTCAACTGTTAAAGACAGAATCCAAAAAAAAAATTCCAAAAATCACATTGTATGATTTTTAAATAATTTATTTGCATTTTATTGCATGAAATAAGTATTTGATATATTAGAAAAACAGACCTGAATATTTGGTACAGAAACCTTTGTTTGCAATTACAGTGGTCAGATGTTTCCTGTAGTTCTTGACCATGTTTTTCCTGCACCAGGGATTTTGGTCCACTCCTCGATACAGATCTTCTCCAGATCTTTCAGGTTTCGAGTTTCAGCTCCCTCCAGAGATTTTCTATTGAGTTCAGGTCTGAAGACTGGCCAGGCCACTCCAGGACCTTTAAACACTTCTTACAGAGCCACTCCTCAGTTGTTCTTGCTGTGTGTTTGGGGTCACTGTCATGCTGAAGACCCATGACCCATCTTCAATGCTCTTACTGAGGGAAGGAGGTTGTTTGCCAAAATCTCACAATACATGACCCCATCCATCCTCTCGTCAATATGGTGCAATTGTCCTGTCTCCTTTGCAGAAAAGCACCACAAAAAAATGATGTTCCCACCCCCATGCTTCACGGTTGGGACGGTGTTCTTGAGGTTGTTCTCATCCGCCAAACACGGTGAGTGGAGCTGACACCAAAAAGCTCTATTTTGGTCTCATCTGACTATATGACCTTCTCCTATGCCTCCTTTGGATCTAGCAGATGGTTACTGGCAAACTTCAAACAGGCCTGGACATGTGCTGGCTTGAGCAGGGGGACCTTGCTGCCCTGCAGGATTTTAAACCATGACGGCATAGTGTGTTACAAATGTAATCTTTGTGACTGTGGTCCCAGCTCTCTTCAGGTCATTGACCAGGTCCTCCCGTGTAGTTCTAAGCTTTCTCAGAATCATCCTTACCCCACGAGGTGAGATCTTGCATGGAGCCCTAGACCGAGGGCGCTTGACAGTCATCTTGTGTTTCTTCCATTTTCTAATAATTACACCAACAGTTGTTGCCTTCGCACCAAGCTACTTGACTATTGTCCTGTAGTCCATCCCAGCCTTGTGCAAGTCTACAATTTTGTCCCTGGTGTCCTTAGACAGCTCTTTGGTCTTGGTCATCTCAGATAGGTTGGAGTGTGATTGACTGAGTGTGTGAACAGGTGTCTTTTATACAGGTAACAAGTTCAAACAGGTGCACTTAATACAGGTAAACAGTGCAGAATAGGAGGGCTTCTTAAAGAAAAACTAACAGATCTGTGAGAGACAGAATTCTTACTGGTTGGTAGGCGATCAAATACTTATTTCATGCAATAAAATGCAAATTAATTATTTAAAATCATACAATATGATTTTCTTAATTTGTTTTTAGATTGTCTCTCACAGTTGATGTGTACCTATGATAAAAATTACAGACCTCTCCGTTCTTTGTAGGTGGGAAAACATTCAAAACTGACAGTGTACCAAATACTTATTTGCCTCACCATATAAATTTCCCCAACTGTACATCTTCCATTTGAATCAATGTACATGTTCAGTAAAATATGTCCACTTTATTTCCATATAAAATAATTTAAAAATAAGAGTTCAGATTGAAGCCACAGCTTAATTTTTTTTTTTTTTTTTTACCCCTGCCCTTAAATTAAACACATTTTTTGGATTCTTCAAGAGCAACTGTTCCCAAAATTAAATGAACACATAATTTAAATCACATGGCTTTGTTCTATTACATTACAAGCAATTTTAAACTTTAATACAAGTTTGAAAAAAATCCTGTTTTTTGGGGTTTTTTTCCAAAACTTATTTTTAATGACCTCTCATACCCTACCTGCAGTATATTCATGGCCCATGAGGCGGATGTGGCCCACCTGCAGTACCTTTGTGGCCCTCTGGTAGAACATGGCCAACACTTTGGGAACTACAACCTTACATTTCCTGGAGCATTTTTAACATACTTTTGATTGACACATCATATTAATCATGCCGATGGATAAGAAATGCACACAGGTTGATGTGTCTGCTAAGTTTCTCATGCTGTTAAAGGTGGCAGCCAACTTGGTGTATATAAACATCTGAGTCAATGAAAATCTGACACTGTGTAGCTTCCTCACTCATCTTCAACTGCTTCGTCCAATTAAGGGTTGGGGGGGTGGGGCTGGAGTCTATCCCAACAGTCATTGGGTGTGAGACGGGGTACACCCTGAACAGGATGCCAGTCTGTCGCAGGGCCACAAACAGACAAACACACACACACACACCCCTTCGGACAATTTAAAGTTTCCAATCCACCTAACCTGCGTGATTTTGGATGTGGGAGGAAGCCGGAGCCCCCAGGGAGAACACGCAAACTCAGAAAGGCCACAGGTGGGAATTGAACCATGCTATACTATGATGCAACAGTGCTAACCACTAAGCCACCATGCTGCTCCAGTGTGTAGCTATTAGTCTGAAATAACTTTATGTGGAAATAAAGCAGACATTTTAAGTGCTTTACACAAGCATTGTTTGGTATTGGAACTCGAAATGTGAGGATCGGCAGAAATTTGGGGTTCAAAGTTTTAGCATCAACTATACGTGGTGTCCCCTTTTTAAGATCCTTCAGGGTATCAGGGAATGAGAACAATTAGGAAGGAAAAAGACTGGTGGGCGACTGTGGGGGGGGGGGAATTTGTAATTTTTTTACACTTTAAATGAGCTATTCTGGTGAAATTTAACCCTCCTGCGTCCGAGGGAATTTTTTGGACAGTTCACTCGTCTGGCATAAATGTTTTTCTATTGCTGTTAAAAGCTCACCCTGCATCCCACAATCAAGTAATATGTCTCTTATAAGTGTAATAAAGGTTTACAATCAGAAATAAGAAAGGAAAAAATAAAGCGGGAAAATAATTTTCACACACATTTATTCAAAACACACAGCAAACTATAATAAACAACTATTTTGACACTTTATAAAGGTAGTTTGGGGTCTTGTACAAAAGAATGTACAAAATAAAGGTTCTAACAATAAACACAAATGCACATTTTGAACAATATATACAAAATGGTCTATGCGTTTTGTTTGTCTTCATGCCACATCTCTGTCTGCTATTACACAAAGGCCTACAAGACAAACTTTGCACTTCATGGCGCTGACTTTCCCTCTTGGAATGTATCCCTGCACTGTAAACAACCTATCTTCAGTTTGAGGCCCTGTTCACACTCCTCCCCCCCTTCCATTCATATGCGTAAACGGCACTTTACGAGTGAGAGCGAAAGAGGTTTATTCAACAATATTCCCTGGCCATGTAGTGAATCATCCTGTCCAGTGACACTCTTTGGTCCACCATGTGAGGTTGTATGAGGCCCTCTTATGCTGATCACTTCCATTCATATGCATAACGGTGTGCACTTACGCATGGAGCCAGCAGCCAGAGGGCTATTCAAACAGCATTCACATGCCAAAGAGTAACACATTGCTTCTCCTAACAATCTTTGGTCTACCATGTGAGACTGCTCTGCCCTACAATTGGGTATTGGAAAACCATGTGACGGTGAACCACTCACATTGTGCACGTAATCACACAGCTTCTATGTGGACTACAAGCATGGTGGACAGCTGAATCGAAAGTCCGAGGAGTGTACTTTTCAGCAAAAAAGTAAGCTTCTATCTAATGTCATTACAAAATGGTGTATCATTTAATAAAACTTGTATTCCCGACCCCAGAGGGACCCCAGAGGGTTTTAACAGATGAAAAGATGATTTTATGTGGATAAAGAATGCTCTCATTTACAACTTTAATTGATTAAAATCTTAGCCATGAATGACAATTTATAATAAACTGTTGCAAAATTTACTGTGATCAGACATTCCAAATGAGTATTTGTTAATCCTGAAACGAAATAGCGAGGATATGTAAAGTCTGTCTAATGTACATGCAAATCGTGGTTTTAAAAAAAAAACATGGGGGGGTCCGGGGGAAGAGGAACATTAAAAATAGACCCTAAATGATGCATTCTAGTGCATTCTCCTGCAATGATGCATTCTAGTGACGTAAGAAATATGATTAGTTTTTGCTTCTTTACAGTAATATATTTTCTTTTCTGCCTGACATTATTGTTACTGGAACCTATACCCTTTCTTGCCTTGTTTAAATGTTATCTTTTTTCTTTTCGGGTACTGGTTTCTATTTCTTTGGTGATGGTTTCCAACTTTCCATGAACCTGTACCGGTCCTGTGTCTGATTCAACTCACTCCAACAGGGGGTTTAAACCCCCCTGTAGCTGGCACATTGCTTCTTTCTGCACCCCTATGCATATTCTGAAAGTTTCTATTATCTTATTCTTAGCTTTTAATTGGATATTTTATGCTTATTTGATTTCTGCATGTTAACAACCTAATCATCAAATTGATATAGATCTTTTTTCAATCTTGCCATAGCATGTGCCACCTATAGCTCAGTCCCAAGGCCTTAGTATGTCACACATACTTAAATTGGTGAGGGAACAAGCATGATTGTACTTTTTGAATGTCAATACTTACATCAAAATCAACCACACTTCATAATATCAGTTATCAAGTTGTTCACCAATTAATATGGTTTTCTGAAGGGTGTATAAAGCTATATTCATTGGTAAAACAACTTGATAATGATTTTATCATATACCTATAAATGATCAATTTTGTATGGTTTTCTGAAGGGTGTAAAAAGCCATATTCATTGGTAAAACAACTTGATAACAATTTTAACATATACCTATAAATGATAAATTTTGTATGTTTTTCTGAAGGGTGTAAAAAGCCATATTCATTGGTGAACAACTTGATAACGATTTTATCATATACAGTGGTCCTTCGTTTATCGCGGGACTCAAGTTCTAAAAATAACCCGTGAAAGGTGAAATCCGCAACATAGCATTATTTTTTACAATTATTATAGATGTTTTAAGGCTGTAAAACCCCTCACTACACACTTTATACACTTTTCTCAAACAGGCATTAACATTTTCTCACTTTTCTCTCCTGTGTAAAGACTCAAAGTTCAAACCTTAGTAGAAAAAAAATAGGTTTTCCTATAAATAATTATGATGACTTTTAGAACTAACAAATTTAATTTTAACGATCAACCTATGAGGTTGGACACATAAGAAATTATTAATAGTGACTCACCAGTATTTCACAGTTCCTCTGACCTCGCCTCTTTGTCGTGTCGCCGCTCCGCTGTCCGGATTGGCTGATTACTCGGGTGGTATGAAAAATATTACCCGTCTGCGAAAAGGGTGTATTGCTATTTATACTTTAGTGTTTTATCCAATCATATTGGCGTATCATTTATAGGTATAAGATAATTTAAATTAACCTTTTATTGATCAATGAAATGAAAAACAATAATCATTCACAGTATATAGAAATATGTGTCTACAGTATGAAAGTGAAAAATTAAATAAGTCCTGAAAATGTTTAAACAATGATCAAATATTTAAAGGAACCAGATAGGTAACAACCAAAAAAGATCATCATTGAATATTTATACTCAACAAACTAGCCTAATCTGTAAATCTGAACAGCTGCTGCCACTTTAGATAAAAATCCATTAACATTAACAAACACATTTCTGAATTTGACATTCTGTAATATTATCAGTTATCAAGTTGTTCACCAATGAATATGGCTTTATACACCCTGAAGAAAACCATACACCCTGAAGCCGAACTGACTGTCCAAGTACCCCCTAAAATAAGGACGTGTACTAAGTGTGGCTTTGTGTGCGAGCGCATCATTTAGCCAAGGCTTTGATCACTCCCGAAGGAGGAGGAGGGCCGAAAGTGAGGCCGGCCACTGTCAGATATACAAACACAAACCACATGCAGCTGTTCAGCATCTGCAAGAAGCACGTGACTCACATGCACGACTCAACGAGCACGCACGCAGATACAAAAATCAGACTGTAGCAACTAGAGCAAACACATTCTTTGTTATTTCTGCAGCACGTGCATATCAAGTGGAAATCCTGTGCAGTTGGTCGTGTGCAGTTGGACTGCCGCAAGTTGTAAGTCATGTAATGGGCTGAGGGTCTGACTGTGGGGTAAAAATAGCCGCGCGTGTCGGCATGATGATGAAACTACTGGCTTAAACACTCACTGTAATGGATACAACTCAATAATGCCTCCGATCATTGCAAATACTGATCAGCACATTTGATTCTGGAGCCAGGCACCAGCAGTCTGGTGGATAAGTACAAAATTTTCCCCAGGAAGCGTAATATGCTGTTAGCTTTGAGAGATATAAGTACAGATGGAGAATGAATAAATTCAGGCTGGAAATTATACATGATTGAATAAATTAATACTATAAGTATCCCATATACAGGGCATCCGGAAAGTATTCACTGTGCTCCACTTTTCCACATTTTGCTATGTAACAGTCTTTTTCCAAAATTGAGTAAATTCATTTTTTCACTCAAAATTCTACTCACAACACTCCAAAATCACAACATGAATAAAGTTTCATATAATTTTTACAAATTTATTCTAAACAAAAACTAAGAAATCACACGTACATAAGTATTCACACCCTTTGCTCAATACTTTGCAGAGCATTTACAGCCTCGAGTCTTCTTGAATATGATGCCACAATCGTGGTGCACCTGTCTTTGGGCAGTTTTGCCCATTCCTCTTTGCATCACCTCTCAAGCTCCATCAGGTTGGATGGGGAGTGTTGGTGCACAGCCATTTTCAAATCTCTCCAGAGAGGCTCGATTGTATTCAGGTCTGGGCTCTGGCTGGGCCACTCAAGGACATTCACAGAGTTGTCATGAAGCCACTCCTTTGATATCTTGGCTGTGTGCTGAGGATCACTGTCCTGCTGAAAGATGAACTGGCGCCTCAGTTGGAGGTTAAGAGCGCTCAGGAGCAGGTTTTCATCCAGGATGCCTCTGTACATTGCTGCATTCATCTTTTCCTCCATCCTGACTAGTCTCTTAGTTCCTGCCGCTAAAAACAACCCCACAACATGATGCTGTCACCACCATGCTTCACTGTAGCAATGATGCCTGATTTTCTCCAAACAAGAAGCCTGGCATTTACACCAAAGAGTTCAATCTTTGTCTCATCAGACCAGAGAATTTTGTTTCTCGTGGTCTGAGAGTCGTTCAGGTGCCTTTTGTCAAACTCCAGGTGGGCTGTCATGTGCCTTTTACTCAGAGTGGCTTCTGTCTGGCCACTCTATCATACAGGCCTAATTGGTGGATTGCTGCAGAGATGGTTATCCTTCTGGATGGTACTCCTTTGTCCACAGAGGAATGCTGGAGCTCTGACAGAGTGACCATCGGGTTATTGGTCACCTCCCTTACTAAGGCACTTCTCCCCCAATTGCTCAGTTATGATGGTCAGCCAGGTCTAGGAAGAGACCTGGTGGACCTGAACTTCTTCCATTTACAGGTGATGGAGGTCATTGTGTTCATTGGGACCTTCAAAGCAGCAGAAATGCTTCTGTACCCTTCCATGTCATTACGCTAAACAAGTACAAACAAAACAAGCAAAATAATAACAATGTTTTTTTTAAAAAAAAACTGCCCATTTCACACATTAATTTAACAGGTATGAAAAACCAAACATTACTTCTTTGTGCACTCTGAGACATATTTAAGGTCACCCACAGCAATCTGTTTGTGGATATAGAAAGTTATTAAATGTATCGAATGAATGTCAGACTCACAACCTCTATTCCAAATTTCATGCAAATTGAGCCATTAGTTACAAAGATATCACATTCTGAACAACGTCTTTCCTTCATGAATAAAGCTAAAATATATATATAATTTTCTGCAAGCTCATAAAATGTTAATAATTGTGTTATCTGTTACAAAGTATGCTGAGAGCAACTTTCCATGTCCAAAAAGATGTTTTGCCTCTTTGACAGACCAAAAGACTGTCTGCAAAAGCATGCTGCATCCTCAAAGGCTTCCTACGACCAAATCTCGACCTCTCTCTCACAGTTAGGACGTCAACACGCCAAACCCTACTCCCACTTTATTTGCAGGACACTTCCATCCTCATTTCACCAGATCACAGACAGGAGAGGAGGTGGATAAGAGGCAGAGGACGCAAGAAAGAAGGTCGGGCGTTGACCTCAGTGTTTGATGTTAAAGTGTGGAGCCGACTGAGGAGAAACTTCAAACGCTGCAGAGAATTTAAAAGAAAACCATCCCTGCACAAACAACTATCAGTTCACAATGGGTCAGGATGCCTTTAGTCGAGAGAGATCGAAACGTGAGCTGCCCTGTAGTGAGATTCTCTTTTGTCTGTGAAGTCATGAAAAAACCTGGAGACAAACATCTGATCCTCCAGACACACAATGTGAGAATGATGCAACAATACAACACAAACCTCAACAAACTGTAACCAATTCTCCAAGCATGCAATAAGAAAACAAAAAAGAAAATACAATTACTATGTGTATTTTTACAATTTAAGTCAAATCAAAGCAAATCAATTTTATTTATATAGAGCGAAATCACAACAAAAAGTCACCCCAAGGCGCTTTATATTGTATAGCGACAGTGGGAAGGAAAACTCCCTTTTAACAGGAAGAAACCTCCAGCAGAACCAGCCTCAGGGAGGGGCAGTCTTCTGCTGGGACTGGTTGGGGCTGAGAGGAGAGAGTCAGGAAAAAGACATGCTGTGGAAGAGAGCAGAGATCAATCACTAATTATTAAATGCAGAGTGGTGCATACAGAGCAAAAAGAGGAGAATAAAAAGAAACACTCAGTGCATCATGGGAACCCCCCAGCAGTCTAAGTCTACAGCAGCATAACTAAGGGATGGTTCAGGGTCACCTGATCCAACCCTAACTATAAGCTTTAGCAAAAAGGAAAGTTTTAAGCTTAATCTTATAAGTAGAGAGGGTGTCTGTCTCCCTGATCCAAATTGGGAGCTGGTTCCACAGGAGAGGAGCCAGAAAGCTGAAGGCTCTGCCTCCCATTCTACTCTTACAAACCCTAGGAACTACAAGTAAGCCTGCAGTCTGAGAGCGAAGCGCTCTATTGGGGTGATATGGTACTATGAGGTCCCTAAGATAAGATGGGACCTGATTATTCAAAACCTTATAAGTAAGACGAAGAATTTTACATTCTATTCTGGAATTAACAGGGAGCCAATGAAGAGAAGCCAATATGGGTGAAATATGCTCTCTCCTTCTAGTCCCTGTCAGTACTCTAGCTGCAGCATTTTGAATTAACTGAAGGCTTTTCAGGGAACTTTTAGGACAACCTGATAATAATGAATTACAATAGTCCCGCCTAGAAGAAATAAATGCATGAATTAGCTTTTCAGCATCACTCTGAGGCAAGACCTTTCTAATTTTAGAGATATTGCGCAAATGCAAAAAAGCAGTCCTACATATTTGCTTAATATGTGCATTGAAGGACATATCCTGATCAAAAATGACTCCAAGATTTCTCACAGTATTACTGGAGGTCAGGGTAATGCCATCCAGAGTAAGGATCTGGTTAGACACCATGTTTCTAAGATTTGTGGGGCCAAGTACAATAACTTCAGTTTTATCTGAATTTAAAAGCAGGAAATTAGAAGTCATCCATGTCTTTATGTCTGAAAGACATTCCCGCAGTTTAACTAATTGGTGTGTGTCCTCTGGCTTCATGGATAGATAAAGCTGGGTATCATCTGCGTAACAATGAAAATTTAAGCAATGCTTTCTAATAATACTGCCTAAGGGAAACATGTATAACGTGAATAAAATCGGTCCTAGCACAGAACCTTGTGGAACTCCATAATTAACCTTAGTCCGTGAAGACGACTCCTCATTTACATGAACAAATTGTAATCTATTAGATAAATATGATTCAAACCACCGCAGCGCAGTGCCTTTAATACCTATGGCATGCTCTAATCTCTGTAATAAAATTTTATGGTCAACAATATCAAAAGCTGCACTGAGGTCTAACAGGACAAGCACAGAGATGAGTCCACTGTCTGAGGCCATAAGAAGATCATTTGTAACCTTCACTAATGCTGTTTCTGTACTATGATGAATTCTGAAACCTGACTGAAACTCTTCAAATAGACCATTCCTCTGCAGATGATCAGTTAGCTGTTTTACAACTACCGTTTCAAGAATTTCTGAGAGAAAAGGAAGGTTGGAGATTGGCCTATAATTAGCTAAGATAGCTGAGTCAAGTGATGGCTTTTTAAGTAATGGTTTAATTACTGCCACCTTAAAAGCCTGTGGTACATAGCCAACTAATAAAGACAGACTGATCATATTTAAGATCGAAGCATTAATTAACGGTAGGGCTTCCTTGAGCAGCCTGGTAGGAATGGGGTCTAATAGATATGTTGATGGTTTGGAGGAAGTGAGTAATGAAAGTAACTCAGACAGAACAATCAGAGAGAAAGAGTCTAACCAAATACCAGCATTACTGAAAGCCGCTGAACATAAAGATATGTCTTTGGGATGGTTATGAATATTTTTTTCTCTAATAGTTAAAATTTTATTTGCAAAGAAAGTCATGAAGTCATTACTAGTTAAAGTTAAAGGAATACTCGGCTCAATAGAGCTCTGACTCTTTGTCAGCCTGGCTACAGTGCTGAAAAGAAACCTGGGGTTGTTCTTATTTTCTTCAATTAGTGATGAATAGTAAGATGTCCTAGCTTTACGTCTTTAAGCTTTAAGTCAGAAGATTTTCTTTTTTCAACACCATCATAATGTTCAGCAGCTTATATATCTGATGTGCGTAAAAGTCACCTTGTCTAGGAAAGATGTGGAATGGCCACACATTTTCTAAGTGCCAAGCGAGTGTTGTTCGATGTTCGTGTGTGTCAGCTGGAATTTGGCCGACACCTGCTGCGAGAGGGTTCGATGGGCTCTCACAGCGCACACTCTGTCTTTCATCCGCTGGTGTGAGCAAATATTTGTAGCAACAGGTGTACGAGGCGTTGGAGGCAGCTACAATTTCACACGTAGTGCATATGATTCCTGCTTCATGCGCACTTCAGGCGCAATTCGACCACATTCGTACTATGTGTGAAGGGGCCCTTAATGTCGGCTTCATTGCAACTAAAAAAGTTCCAAAAAGAGTGAAAAAACATGCACCACCAGAAACCCTGTGGTGGATCAGGTGGCATCTAACCTTCACTGTACATTTCAATCCTGAACCACAACATCCTTCAGTTGGTAGTCCGGCAGTGATGGCCAGTTACTACCCATCTTCTTCCAGCTCAACTCCTCTTGCTTGTTCCAGATCCAGCATGAGTTGCTCTTTGCTGCCTCCCCAAACCTACTAGCCGCAGACTTCTTCTGCTTCAGTGCCATTCCCAAAATGCATTTCACAGGAAGTGTTATGTGTCGGACGCAGCTCGGAGAACCGACCAGCGTTTGAAGGACCCAGTATGAAATAAGCAGAGCACGGTACAAAGGCTAACTGAATTTAATACATAACAGTGAAAATATAATAACAAAAAGGTGCGGCCTGGCGTGGTGCGCTCCCAGCAGCGCTAACGGTCCGGAGCCAGAAGCTGTTTCGGACCCAAGGACCCCGCCGACACCCCCCAGGTGGCCGCAACAACCGAGTCTGTGAAAGAAGGAACCATTATGTGAGTCCACACTCTACACACAGAACACTTAAAGGTGTACAAACAGCAAACACTTCCTGGCTTGATTACTGATCAGCTTCCAAACCTGCAGGCATGGAACATCCAGTTCACAAAACTCCACCGCAGTGGAAGCCGATACATGACTAACAAACAGCTCAATACAATAAGGTGTGAGGGACACCACATTTACTGACTGTATAACTGTTAGTCACAAAATCTAACGTACCTCAGGAAGTGTGCTGACGAGCGTGAGACCTCACCCCCTCCTCTTTCACAGACTGTGCATCAAACCTGGACGTTCTCAGCATCCGCTGTTGATGAGATGGCTCCCAAGACGACGATCTCACCCGTCTGGTCACAAGGTCGAGTCTCTGGCCAATACACACTGTGCACTCCAGTCTTAAATGCCAACATGTTCCAATCCATCCAGATGCACCACAGCTGTGAGTCCTGACGAGTCGCAGGTGATCAGGGTGAGGTCCTGACAGCCTCAGCAACACAGCCACTCAGTCCCAAATGCACACCACCTGGGAGGAAACCAAAAGACAAACAAACCGGCAGCCAGGCCCCCCCAGCCATATAACAGAAAGGTTTTGCTGGATATCTACTGGACCAAAGTTAACACTCGCATAAGTTTACTTGGTCAGATATCAATACAGGTAAGTAAGACCCTTCAGGTGCTCCCTTGTTTTCACTCTGAGTCACCACAGCTGATCCAAGGTGGATCTGCAAATTAAGTTTTACTTATCACCAGCTTAGTGTGAGGGGCGGGTGCATGTATGAATTCTGGCCCAATCTGAAACAGCGGGAAGGATCTAAAGAGGAAGGTCACGTCCAAAAACTCAAATCATCGAGAATCGTCCGCACTGACAAAGCCCGAGGAGGAATAAGATGATCCCGGACAACTACAGATGACAAAACCATCACTATCCAGGCAGGAATCGCACTTCAAATGGTCAAAACTATCGTAATATGGCAAGGTAAGCTGATTTAAAGTCTTTTTGGTCAACCTCATTAACTCACAGTTTCAGATAACTCACGGCCCGCATTTGTGGACCCCAACTTGTGCAAGTTAACGGGGTTTACATGTACTATCCTTAAAGGTATAGTGCCACTGGATTTGTTAAGATTTAACTCATGAAAATAATTTTCTTTGGCAACACTATAATTTTATTCCTTAGCATTTAGATAAGGAATTCATAATATGATACTGCCAATATGATCAAAATTCATGCTGTCTGGAAATAATATAGAATTTCAACCCCTGAGGGGTTCAAGAAATCAGATGCTTTGACCAACATTTGGCATATTTGGAAGTGATTTACAAGAAATCTTATGGATGTTAACGTTAAGATGGGTCACAGGTAATCTAAAAACCTCACTATGTGCACACGTGCTTCCTCATGTCGTTAGTCTCCATGATGGCAATGAAGGAAAAGATAATATTCACTATGAAATTTCAAGCTGGATAAATATGTCCTCATTAAAATATGTTCATCATAATAAGCTGTAATTTTGCAACATTTTACAAAAATAAACCTACATTATAATGTTTGGATTTCAGTATAAACTAAATGTTCTCAGTTTTGTGAAATTTGGAAAGCTCTATAGCTTTAAGCTACGCTTCCACTTGGCTGTGCTGCAGTTCGACACATCTTGGCTGATTGCCCCAAGCAGTTTTCACCAGGCTTCAAGTGTTGCAAAGTCGCCCCCCCAGCAGGCAAAATTCCTGAGAAGTTGTAGCATAACTCGATGCGACTCCGTGCAAACTTTGTGTTGCACTATCCTCCAATCTTAGCATCTGAGAGCACTGTTTTCTCTGCTTTTCTCTGCCCTGAAAATGTTGAACATGTTCAAAACTGGTACCAGTTTAATAGAGTGCTCCTGACTCGTGCTGACCTACGTCAATCACTTTGTTGACATCACCTCCTCCCACCCAGTGGGGGATACATGAACAGTGACAAAAACATCTTAAATCTGCTGTACTGCTGTTTATACAGAGAACTCAACTGAGAGAAATAAGCGAAGTGCACATCTCGGGCCGTGCAGTACATTATGGGTACGCTAAATTTTTCGGCTACCAATACACATCCAAAGATGGCGGAAAGCAGTGAGGAATGCTATGATTTGGACCATTTCAACCACTGGAAAGTTGACGATTTAAAGCATTTTTGTAAGCTCCGCGGACTGCCTGTTACAACCAGGACTGCGTACCCCAGTAGACAGAAATGGAAAGAAGAGCTGGCTGCCCTTGCATATGCTGCATCAATGCAGAAACTACCGTTGGTGCTGACAAAGGAGGAAGAGAGTGCTGCTGTTGAAAATGACAGTCCTTGTTGATAGTTGGAGACAAACAAATTTCTGACCCCTTGAAGGCAACTGACAGATGGTTACACGAAGTCCAGCATCTGAAACTGTGGATACTGCAGAATATTTGCTAAGCAGGGATGAGAAATTGCTACTCCACAGGTTTCGTAAAGACTACAAGGAAGACTGGTCTCAAATAAAACCTCTTTGGTGTCACACTTGTTTTGATTATTTGACAGACATACAATATGTGCATGCATGCAGTTTGTTTATAGAACATGTCAATATTACGCGCCATGTCATTCATGGCGCGACATTACAGTCATAAGCCGATGCACGAAAATAGGGCCATCAACCACATTATAATTCAGCACAGTTTCAGGATATTGACAAAATAAATGTAAGAAATTTACAATTTTAGTCCATCTTTTACATCCATCTCGATATTTCTTTTCTGTGGGGAAATTGTGTAGAATGAACGGAGGTTTACGACCACATTTCTTCTTCTTTCTGTCTTTGGGTGGACTTGGCAGAGCCTTACAATCGTGTGTTTTCAGCCACCTTTTCAAGCCTATAAATTCCATTCGAGCATTTGCTTAAGGCCTAAAGCCTTTGAAACAATCCCTGTAAGCTTTAACTTTCACAGTCCGCTAACACTACCATATACAAAATTCAATTGTAGTGGCGTGTGTTTGGTAGCTGGAATTTTTGACCCCGTTTGACCCACGCATGTGCAGATGCGTTGCGCACTTCGCTTATTCTGGTGAGTTCATGGATCTGTGCATGACACATCAAAGCACACAAACCACAAAAGCTCCCTGAGGTGAAGCAGTGAAATTGTAAGGTGAATGTTCATGTTTTTCCATTTGTGTTTATTTTTATTTTGCATAGCTGTTTACAATTCAATTTCTTGTGTGTGTGTGTGTGTGTGTGTGTGTGTGTGTGTGTGTGTGTGTGTGTGTGTGTGTGTGTGTGTGTGTGTGTGTGTGTGTGTGTGTGTGTGTGTGTGTGTGTGCGCTCCGTGACACTCTGCGCTGACATTAGACCAAGATTTTGGGGGTCGATGGCACAGTCACTTTCTGCTGCCTCGTAAGATTAATCAACCAGTACTACATTACGTCCCCTTTAAGGCAACAAATGTTTCTGCACATATGCCCCTCAAAAACCAACCCTTTCTCTCTCTCTCTCTCACACACACACACACACACACACACATTTGGATACATGTATGTCATCTTGATGCCGTCTGTGGGCTCCACATCAAGCTGGCTTCAAGCTGATCCACTGAGTGGTTTTCTTCCTGTTCCCCCTCTGTCACATCCTATAACTCACTTTGCAGTTTGCTCACACTCATTTACACTCTACTTTTCATCCTCGGCTACGTCAATGATTTTCATGAATATATCTTTTTTGAATATATCTTGTCTCCCAGGTCCTGCCGCTGAAAAACATCCCCACAGCATGATGCTGCCACCACCATGCTTCACTGTAGGGATGGTGACTGGTCTCCTCCAAACATGACGCCTGGCTTTCACGCCAAAGAATTCAATCTTTGTCTCATGAGACAAGAGAATTTTTTTTCTCATGGTCTGAGAGTCCTTCAGGTGCCTTTTGGCAAACTCCAGGCAGGCTGCCATGTGGCTTCCGTCCAGCCACTCTACCATACGGGCCTGATTGGTGAATTTCTGCAGAGATGATTGTCCTTCTAGAACATAGGTGTCAAACTGATTCCAGAAAGGGCCAAGAGGGTGCAGGTTTTCTTTGTAACCACCGACTCCACCAGGTGATTTCATTGATGAACTCATTCCATCTGCTCAGAGTTGTTAACCAGTGAAATCACCTGGTGGAGATGGTGGTTGCAAAGGAAAACCTGCACCCTCTTGGCCCTTTCTGGAATCAGTTTGACACCTATGTTCTAGAAGGTTCTCCTCTGTCCTCTGACAGAGTGACAATCGGGTTCTTGGTCACCTCCTTGACAAAGGCCCTTTGACCCCGATCGCTCATGTTTAGACTTGTGGCCAGCTCTATTTAGAGTCCTGGAGGATGTTCTTCCTTTTATGGATGATAGAGGCCACTGGGTTCATTGGGACCCTCAAAGCAGCAGAAATGTTTCTGTACCCTTCCCCAGATTTGTGCCTTGAGACAATCCTGTCTCAGAGGTCTACAGACAATTCCTGTGACTTCATGCTTGGTTTGTGCTCTGATGCACACTGTCAACTATGGTACCTTATTTGTAGACAGGTGTGTGCCTTTTCAAATTATGTCCAATCAACTGAATTTGCCCCAGGTGGACTCCAATTAAGCTGTAGAAACATCTCAAGGATGATCAGTGAAAACAGGATGAACCTGAGCTCAATTTTGAGCTTGATGGCAAATGCTGTGAATGTTTATGTACATGTGATTTCTTGTTTATTTTTGAATAAATATGCAAAAATCTAAAAAACAAACAAAACAAAAAAAAACCTTTTCACATTATTCTTATGGGGTATTGTGTTTGGAATTTTGAAGAACATAAATTGTGACAAAAGTGAAGTGCAGTGAATACTTTCTGGATGCACTGTACTACTTGAAGATGCATTTATTGTCAACATTATTTCTAGATACATCACTTTGTCCGACTAGCTTCATGATGGAACAACACAAGTTTGTGATTTTTTTTTTAACATAAAAATCACTATTTGTTTTAATCCAATAAATTGGTGTGAAATAGCATAGCACACAAGTATATATATATATATATATATATATATATATATATACTCAACAAAAATATAAACGCAACACTTTTGGTTTTGCTTCCATTTTGTATGAGATGAACTCAAAGATCTAAAACTTTTTCCACATACACAATATCACCATTTCCCTCAAATATTGTTCACAAACCAGTCTAAATCTGTGATAGTGAGCACTTCTCCTTTGCTGAGATAATCCATCCCACCTCACAGGTGTGCCATATCAAGATACTGATTAGACACCATGATTAGTGCACAGGTGTGCCTTAGACTGCCCACAATAAAAGGCCACTCTGAAAGGTGCAGTTTTATCACACAGCACAATGCCACAGATGTCGCAAGATTTGAGGGAGCGTGCAATTGGCATGCTGACAGCAGGAATGTCAACCAGAGCTGTTGCTCGTGTATTGAATGTTCATTTCTCTACCATAAGCCGTCTCCAAAGGCGTTTCAGAGAATTTGGCAGTACATCCAACCAGCCTCACAACCGCAGACCACGTGTAACCACACCAGCCCAGGACCTCCACATCCAGCATGTTCACCTCCAAGATCGTCTGAGACCAGCCACTCGGACAGCTGCTGAAACAATCGGTTTGCATAACCAAAGAATTTCTGCACAAACTGTCAGAAACCGTCTCAGGGAAGCTCATCTGCATGCTCGTCGTCCTCATCGGGGTCTCGACCTGACACCAGTTCGTCGTCGTAACCGACTTGAGTGGGCAAATGCTCACATTCGCTGGCAGTTGGCACGTTGGAGAGGTGTTCTCTTCACGGATGAATCCCGGTTCACACTGTCCAGGGCAGATGGCAGACAGCGTGTGTGGCGTTGTGTGGGTGAGCGGTTTTCTGATGTCAGTGTTGTGGATCGAGTGGCCCATGGTGGCGGTGGGGTTATGGTATGGGCAGGCGTCTGTTATGGACGAAGAACACAGGTGCATTTTATTGATGGCATTTTGAATGCACAGAGATACCGTGACGAGATCCTGAGGCCCATTGTTGTGCCATACATCCAAGAACATCACCTCATGTTGCAGCAGGATAATGCATGGCCCCATGTTGCAAGGATCTGTACACAATTCTTGGAAGCTGAAAATGTCCCAGTTCTTGCATGGCCGGCATACTCACCGGACATGTCACCCATTGAGCATGTTTGGGATGCTCTGGACCGGCGTATAGGACAGCGTGTACCAGTTCCTGCCAATATCCAGCAACTTTGCACAGCCATTGAAGAGGAGTGGACCAACATTCCACAGGCCACAATTGACAACCTGATCAACTCTATGCGAAGGAGATGTGTTGCACTGCATGAGGCAAATGGTGGTTACACCAGATACTGACTGGTATCCCCCCCCCCCCCCCCAAATAAAACAAAACTGCACCTTTCAGAGTGGCCTTTTATTGTGGGCAGTCTAAGGCACACCTGTGCACTAATCATGGTGTCTAATCAGCATCTTGGTATGGCACACCTGTAAGGTGGGATGGATTATCTCAGCAAAGGAGAAGTGCTCACTATCACAGATTTAGACTGGTTTGTGAACAATATTTGAGGGAAATGGTGATATTGTGTATTTGGAAAAGTTTTAGATCTTTGAGTTCATCTCATACAAAATGGGAGCAAAACCAAAAGTGTTGCGTTTATATTTTTGTTGAGTGTATATATATATATATATATATATATATATACACACACACACACACACACAAAAAGGTCTGGCGCCGCCCCAGCTTTGTCTGCAGTCTCATGGGAGGGAGGCTGGCAGAAGCTGGCTGCCAGTGCTGGCCCAGAGCCAGTCCGCACACTCCATGATTCACAAGAAAAGACCCGGCCTCAGAGGGACAAGGCATATGGATAGGGAGATCCAAAGTCCAGGCCCCTAGAGGCACTTCAGCGAGCACAGGGGTGAATTCTGCCCCCACAGTAGCCACTTGACACATCTCGCCCTCTCAATGTGCTGAGGACTCACACTGGCACCTGGCTGTATGGATGAGTGTCCCAGAACTGGTCATACAACAGTTAATACTGAAAATAAATCGCTTTTGAATTGAAAAGCTGAAAATAATGCAAAAAATGTTATAATAAAAATATTGCACAACAACAACAGGAACAGTAACAGCAGGCATATCTGATATGATACAGATTGCATCTGCCAAAACAATACAAATCCGACTTCTGCGCTCGCCGCCTAAATTGTAATGCACCAGGTGGTGGTGTACTCATGTCTTAAAGGCAAAGACAGTTGATAGTTTGATTTATATTGCATTATGTCCCAAACACAACTTGTTGGATACACTCCAAATGCACCTGCTGTATGCGCTTTAGGTCGCTGCTACAGATCTTCAAGATGTTTTTGCCATTTGGCTGGTGTATTGGGGATTTTCAGTAAATTTATTGCAAACGGCACTGACAGCGACCACTCTTTAAACTTCACAGTAACAGCAACAATATTCCACATGCTAATGAGACACATGAACTTAAGTCCTGACATTTTCTCTCTGGTTATTTTCAAATTAAATGAGGGGATAAAAACAGAGCAGCAAAGTGTCTTAATACTTTTGGAGACCTTGCAGAAAACATGCTGCAATTTGGACACCACCCGCCCAAAGTAGATGTAAGTACTCTCAAATTACACAATGCAAGTAAGCATCATATAACTGCAAAAACTTAAATACTTGTAAACCTGACTGTGTACGCTATGGAACATTGTGTGTGTGTGTGTGTGTGTGTGTGTGTGTGTGTGTGTGTGTGTGTGTGTGTGTGTGTGTGTGTGTGTGTGTGTGTGTGTGTGTGTGTGTGTGTGTGTGTGTGTGGACAAAAGTGACCTCTGTGTTGCACGTACAATCACTAAAGCTCAGGTTACGACCAGTCCTTCCTCTCTCTTAGTCCCCAGTCGCACCCCCTTTCCTCTCCCCTCTGCTCAGATATAAAGTTACCGCTGGCTCCAGACAACCAAGCCAATACGCCTCCTCCCTCCTCGACTCCTTCACCTCCTTCTCACCTGACCAGAGGAAGACGAGAAGGCTGGGACAGAGGGTGGGAGGGATGGAATAAAAGGGGTGAGAGAGCAGGGAGAGGAAGCCGGCATGAGGAAGGGTGGAAAAAGGAGGAGGGGAGAGATTAGTAGAAAACGAGACAAGAGTGAATTTATTGTCTTGTCCACCTGCAGAATGCCATGAGGAGACACAGAGACTGAACACGCGGGACAGCCGATACATGGAAATCTAAGATGGTGAAAGAAGGAGGCCCATAAGGCGTCTCCTCCAGCAGGGTCGTGCACGCAGACACACACCTTTGACCCCGCCCTTCCCCAAAATGAGCAGCTTAATGATGAGGTCATTGGCCAGTAGGTCAAGCTCAACTGACGGCGAGAGATGGAGAGAGATAATGAAACTGTGCGCTGCAGAGAAGACAATGAAAGCCTTAAAGGAGTTACACCAAGTGTGAGTTTGACCAATCCTAGACCAAAGTAAAATATGAGAAACAAGGCGAACCGAGACAAACACGACAAGTTAAATGCCGTGTTTGGATGACCTTCAATGAACCTGACGCGCAACAACAACCCATATGTTCGGTTGTTGTTGCGCCTGAATGTTCAACAAGTAGGTTCAACAACCTGACGCGCATTGTTGTGCGGTGTCAGAGTACCTCGCACACACTACATCCAAGGATATTTTGCGCACAACAACGCGCACTAAATTTGTCAAAACTGCTGTTACGACGCAGACTACTTCCAGTGATCAAGTTTAGATGAAGTTTATGCTGTGGTAGAAAAACCACAATCACTGTGACAGAATGAAAATGGTCAAATTCTTGAAAACATCTTGAATTTTGCAGCTCTGTTTCTAATTATTGAAGGATCAAACAAACAAACAAACAAACCAGTACCACCTTACATTGCTACAGAAGTACAAGAAATCCTATATTGGCTCTAAGGCCCATTGGTGCCAGAATGTTGAGCGGCTGAGAGTCTGCGGCTCCCCTTAGATGCGACACCAGTCCCATCTACATTACTTCCTCAGCCAAGGACAGTGGACTGGGACAATGCAGATGATGTGTCCTGTCTATGTCCAAGAACACAGACAGATAGCATGACAAGGAATGAAACCCAGATCTATATATAGGCAACCCACTGAGCTACCTGCTCTGCAGTGCTGGAGAATGTGACAAAAGGACAGTTGAAGGTAGATCCAGAACTACAACTATGAGAAGAGACTTTCCACTGCCTGGTGTGACCTACTCTGTACCGAATCCAAAATATTTAGCTTGAAATAATACTCCTTTCAAACAGTATGAACAAGGTTGACAAGCACATGTTGGACCCATTCACAAAGAATGCACACAGACCTGTAGTTCCATCCTAGGCTGTTTGAGTTTGGTCATGAAGTTTTTAGCATGTTCAAAATGCAGGAGACATCGTGTCACACTGGCCAAGCACAGTAATACTGACTCGAGTGACTCAAACGACACAGAGATCCCTTTAGTAACTCTGAAGGATTAGAATCCATAAAGTGAGCCACGTTAGCCATCTCTAATACAGTCCCATTCTTTATTGGAGATGGTTATAAAAGGTAGGTACCTTTAGACAAGCTCATGATTGTAATGAAATATGAGTTTCTCAATTTCATCCCCTGTTTAATTATGTCACATCCAATTCTTCAGCCATGGATGAAAAACATTACAATTACAGGTGCACTGATTCAATAGGTTGGATATGTATTGATCTGACAGTAACTCAAGTTACTGGATAAAAATCAGCCAGTTCACACAACAGAATCACATTCTTCCATGTCTGTTAACTTGAGTCTTAGTTTGAAAGCATACGTGCGTGAACACACACACACACACGTTCAGCCTTATATATTAGATCACGAGGTGTTCTGCTATGCACAGCCACAGTAATTAAGTAATCGACACCAAACTTGGTATGGCAACTGGGGACACCAAGGGGGAGATCACTGGGGCCCTTAGGTTGAAATAGTACATGCGCGAGCACACACACACGGCCAGCGTTATATATTAGATCACGACCCGCTCATGAGCGCCCTTATTTTCGCAGTTCACGTGGAACTCAGGTGAGGTAGAAAGCATCACATTTTACTTACTACGTAGTAGCAGCTGGCGAGGGTGCATTCTATTTACAATCTGAATGGGCCAGAGTGTGCCATGTGGTAGTTAAGGCATGCATCTTTTCAATTAAAATGTACCTGCTGTGTATGGCATGCCAGAGCATTGCAGTGATATGGCATGCTATCACCTTTTATCATCATTCACTTGAGTCTCGTGAATGTCACAAATTGCTATGAAAACTAATGATGACAACACAAACAATACAACTAACTCCACCTTAAACAATTCCCTTTGGGATTAACAAAGTTTTTTCTTCTTCTTAACTAAAGTGTCATGAAATATACAATGACATGGGTAAAACAAGAGCAATCAGAGATTTCTGATGTCCACCAATCCGTATCCGGATCACCTCTAAAATTCAGTGGAGTCTTCCATGCACTAATATCTATCTGTGGTGCAAATCTGGTGAGAATCCGTGAAGTAGTTTTGACATAATCCTTCAAAGCCTATATAAAGTGAAATTTGGTCCAGAATCCGATGTCGCAGACCGAATGGTCCACCCCTAAAAATTGGTCCGCCATGCCTCCATTGCGCATGTGTCATTTGGGACCACAACCGCTCGTGTGAGACGGACTCTCTTCACTCAAAGGGATTAATGGGATGATTAACCATCCGATGTCAATGGTCTAATGGTCTAATATGTATATGTGGTGAAAATTCAGTCAAAGTTCGTGCAGTGGTTTTGACGTAATCCTGCTTAGATAGGCAGACAAATAAATAAACACTGATGATTTTAATACATCCTTGGTGGACATAATTACTCTTTACTATATATATATATATATATATATATATATATATATATATATATATATATATAAACTAGGCTGCTGTAGAGTTGGCTGGTATCAAAGTGTTGAACAATCCATGTTGTTGTGTATGGTCACACCAGTGATGACTGACACCGGAGTAATGATCCAGGATTGGCATTATATCGGACATGGGGAATAAGTGGTGTTGTGCCATGTAAAGTTAAAACACCACAAATTATGCTTGCAAATAGACCTCTCTGATTCTGAGTGTTTTTCATTTTCTGTAAATAATCTCACAAGGGTTTTGCCTCTGTTTACTGGCCTTTCATTTTGTCACCCCAAATAAAGAACTATATAATAATTTTTCCTCATTATCAAATATCAGCTGTCGATTTCACAAAAGCACTCCCACATGAAAGCAGTAGAGCGCACTTGAAATCAGACTTATAACCTTTACTGAGATCTGAGAGCAAATAAATTCCATCTTGTGCTAGACACCCCCCCACCCCCCGCTGAAGTGTTACTACACATTTTCACAGGCAGAAAGACGTCGATAAAAATAACTCGACTGGAAAGATTCAGAGAGCAAAGGGGAACACATCAGAAATGAAAAAGAAAGTGTGCAGCTGAAGGAACAGAGCAAAATTTCATTCTTGACTCATCTTGGCTCCTCAATTCTTCATCTCCATCCTGCTCTCGCTCTTTTCTTCGAACCAGTCTTAAACTCATTCCTCTCTCCTTTGTTTTTTCTTCTTTCTCCTCACTTCTTTGTCATTCCTCCACCTCTCTCAATCATTCCTCCTCTCAGTTTTTCCGAGACTCAAATGCTCCGTTACCTACCTTGTAGAAATTTAACATCAAACATTCGCACGTGACACTTTATTTTCATGATTTTTCACATCTTCTTTGCTCACTCAATCTCCCTCTCTAGAATCTTTTATACATATTCTCTTTTTTGTCTGCAACTGAGCACAAAGCATGCAGACAAAGAGAGAGGGAAAGGTCAGGAAAGCAAGGATGAGGAGAAAAAAGAAAAAGACAAAAACCAGGACAGGGAAATAAATGCTCAACTGCTTTTCCTTTTATTTCTGAGCTGTGTGCTCTTGCACAGAGGCTCAGAGCTGAGCTTGTCCTCCAATAAGCCAGCGTGCAGGCTGGGAAACTTTCAGAGCGTGCACACCCATGCACGTGCAGAATGCTTTCCATTATCTGTCCAGGTGGAAAACATGTGCACGGGTTCCTGAAAACGTGCCTGAAATTAACTACAGCGTACACGCTGCATTTCCACTTCATGGTGGATAGCTTAAGTTTAAATCGACACCGACACACAGCAAACCCGCGAGATGAAAAACCAAACAGGCACAGGGGCTCCTTCCTGTGGTGGCATCACAACATGCTCCTCACACACCTTCACAGGTCCCATCCGTACCAGGACGCTGGGCACCAAAGCTTAATTTAACTTGATACCTGTACAGCGATGAAGTTTTCTAAATACAGGCCTCCATGGAGGATCTTCCTAAACATGTATTAGATAAGATTTTTGAATGTTCCTAAACCCAAAATCAAATGTTCTCAAAACTTCAGCAACTTTGCAGGGGGAGAAGAAGCAGGATACCGGTTACTTAGGGGATGTTTGCTTTCTTGCCAGCTTGTGTCCAAAACAAACAATTTTGTCTTTAAAAATTGGCAAGTGCAAGCATGGAGCAAGCCATGTTTACAGGGAGTACAGCCAAACAAGACTGGCTCAAAGAACCCTCCTGACGGACAAAGAGTTTTCACTGGATGCCAGGATGGCATCTCACGTTAAGAGTCCGTAGGTGTGATCACCTTACATAACAGTGGCGGCTCTACACGAGGGCTTGATGCTGCTGTAATCGTAGCTTCAACAGAAAATCGACACTTGCCATTCAAAGTTCTGTTCTCAGCATTAATGCACTGCACTAGTAAATGTAAATATGCCATGTTGTATATTCTGTTTTGACTTTTTTTCTCTCCATCGTTTCTACTCCTGGTTTCTATTATGTTTATTTTTCAATATTTCTACAGTTACATTTTTCTATGTTCAGAGAGGTCTTCAGTAATTTCATTGTACACATACAATGAAAATGATCTTTCTGATTTAAACCAACAGACTATCTCTTGTATTTGACTGACCACCACTGTCCTGAAAAATGAGAGGGATATGAGAATAACACCAAAATATTGCACAGTTGCAAAAACAAAACAAACAAAAAAAAACACACAAAACAAAATAAAAACATCAATTTGTATGGAAGAGGCAGTTTGACCAGACTGCCTTGCAGAGATGGACCACCCCCTGGCCGAGCATCAGCTCCCCCCTTTTTTAAGAAAGTTGATTAACGCCCAACTTAAAAAAAATAGTTTTCATTAAAGTTTATTAAACACCTACCATAAAATGAATTCATTTTGTGACCCCAATACATCGTAAAAGCAAAAAAAAGTTTTTTCACTATGAGTTTTCACAATATTTTTCTCTTTTGTTTCGTGTCTTAGTTGTGATGATGTCATCAGTGAGCGCTGAAGCTTATGTTGAACTGTGAGCTTATTTTGAAAGGCCCCCATACAAGAAAACGGAAAGAGTTCCCAAACAATGGCTAACTTTGTGACGGTTAAGACTGAATTCTGCTGTGACTGTTGACATGCTGCTGACGTGAGAAAGCAACTTAATGTCAACTCTACATCCACTGGCAACCTTTTACAAGGACAGGACAAAACACCCGTTTGGAACGTTCTCTGTCTCATGTCCACAAGTTTTGAGCATGTACCAGAACATTCTAACCAACTCGCCAGACACCAAGGAACAAATTTCATGAATAAGAAAAAGACAAAAATGGACACAAACAGGTGAGTTATTTGTGATTTTTTTTTCTATGTGATGAAATCAGATATTTTATGTAAATGGGAAGTCCGTCGAATGCAATTCTGGCCGTGTTTGTGCATCGGCCCACCCCCTCTTCAGACAGAATTTTGCATGGAACGCCCTGGGCACTCCGACGTGTGAAAATGGTAGAATTTTCCATGCAGATGCTTTCCCTACAAAATTCCATCATTCTGGAATTATTCATTCATTCCAAATAGTTTTTAAGTAATCTGGTAATATATAATCATAGAAAAATATCGCAATGCTAGTTTTTTCTAATACTTTGCAGCTATAACTGAAATAGTTTGAAATAATTGCTATTTTTACCTGTGTAGTGTACTTCATGTTTGAATCAGAAGTTCAAATCCAAATTTACTACAAATTCTGTCAGACCGCAAAGGAAACTCCTCTGGAGCAATGACTGAACACAAATGATTTGGAACAGTTTTCTCAATTAAAAATTAAAGTAGGGCTCCACATGAACTAAAGTAGGATTCCACATGAACGAAGTATGTTTTCTCCATCCTCAACTGTTACTCCAAAAAATAAATAAATAATGCATTATCATTGCTATCATGAATGATTGGGGATTATGAGGCGACCACAGTTGATGGTCAATTCAAAGCTTTCATTCTGTGACTCCCACACTCATAACAGATTACTACCAGCGAGTGCACGCATGCATGGACGCATGCACACACACACCTAAGTACCGTATAGCTGAACAATGAATGAGTGCAGGCAAACAAAGTGTGGAAGCAGGAAATGAGAAGAGGAAGGAAACAGGAGGCGGAGAGAGAAAATGCGTGACTACAGCAGATACTTTGTCTCCTGTTTGGTCTGACTGGGATGTGATATAAAATATTCTGTTGACACTGAATATATGAGACAGTTACATCACATCTTAGTGGTGAACAACAGCAAAAATGTAATCCATCTGGTTTATTCACACTGGATCACAGATACAGTCATTACAGAACTTTTTTCATCTTTCTACCACAAAAAACCGTAAGAGTTTGCAAACATTATTTCTAGGGAATATTTCCTACATGTTCTGCCTACTGAGGTCAGGAAGACAAACCGAAATGTTCTCGAAAATGATCTGCAATCTTTCACCTCAATTATTAATAAATGAAAACGTGAACAATGACTCCCAGCTGCAACAAGACTCCAGAAGCTCCTCCTGAACTTGCAAAATGTATAGAATCTGGACAGGTCTGACACTCAAAGCTATAGCATGCAGAATTTAGTGTCACCTAGTGGTGATGTTGATGATTGCATGACCTTGTCACCGGTCACAATTTTGTTTCCTCCTTCACATTTTTGCTTCTTTGGCCATGGGGATTCATGCTCTCTTACCTTCTCCTGTGATAAACAATATGTGTGATCCTCTGTTTCATAAAACTGAAAGTTCTCAAAGTTGTTAGCCTGTTAGCAATGAGCAGACAGTCCATAAGGGAGCAACTAATGATTACTCTTGCTTTCTTCAGTGTTCCAGTCACGCTGCAAAATGCAAAAGGTGGAATAACCATGTCCCAACATGGCAATGCCACATGGTGGCCACCATGAAGTGGTTAACTTCCATATAATTATGAAGAGGTCACTCTAAGCATATGAAAACACCAATTAATGTTTGCATGTAATTAAACACCAATTAACAGTGGTGCACTATATTCCATTTCTGATAATAAACACCCCTAAAGGGCCTTTCACAGCAGCAATGCACGCGCCCGGCGGAGTGTCGTGCCAGCTTGGTTTTTGACGCCGGGAGCATGCATTGCTGCTTCTCGTCAGGCCGCCGCGGTCAAAGTTCAACCAAATCCAACTTTCGTCACTGTGTGCTGCGACGTAGCTTCGCGCTGTCCAATAGAAACGGGGCATCAGGCCAAAATATGGAAAACTACAGTGCAGAAATGTGTCACAGAAGTGCAAATTTATGGCAATTCACCACGCGTCGCGTTTAACGCCCTGAAAGTGTGCAGTGTGAAAGGCCTTTAAGTACTACACACTGTAGCTTAAACACTCAAACACATGAACTTTAAAGGAGAACTCTGGCTAATTACGACCTGGTCTAGATGTTGTCCGGGGGGCTGAATTTCATCGGTGCACTATGTAGTTATGACACAAACACCAAGTTAGTTGACAGAAGCAAACCAGCTAATTTATTTTACTCTATGTGGTAAAAAGAAGTCCGATTAAACTGGCTTTGGTCGCCACTGAGGACATGAAGTAAGACAGGAAGCATATGGACCCTGAAGACTTGGACCTCTGTTCTCCTACAAAGTTATCTGCATCACCAAACACCTTCATCCAGTAACCTCATGATTCTGTAAGCTTTTCTGTGGCATCTGCGAATCTCAAAAGGTCAAGATACAAAATACATACATGTTACAGCTGAGACTTCTGATTGAGGTCCAGGAGGTCAAAGAAAGCCCGGCTCTTAGTCTTGACTCAATCACAATCAATAACAAACCTAGTCGCTAGTTAATGGAATTGCAGGATCTCCATGTTTTTTGTGTAAACATTTTACCCTTTACTGTGAAACTCATGAAAAAACTTTTATAAGATGCCAGCACATATTCGTAACTATAATGTGACATGCGAAACCAGCAGGCTTTAGATGTAGGCTGTGATGTGACTTGTCTTGGTCTTGGGGCATCAAGGTCCTTGAGAAGGTAGACAACTTGTCAAACACACCCTTACTTTAAGTGCAGAGCTTTTTTGGGCTCTGCCACAACCCCATTGCATGAAATATGCATTTCCCCCAACATGTGCTCTTTCCCTTCTCACGTGCAGAAGTGCAAAAAAAAAAAAAAAAAAAAAGTATAGGGGGAGACTGGAAGGAGGGGGAGAAGGAGTCAATGAGGGCAAAGGCAGAGTAAGCAGGCAGCAGGAGAGGAAGGGCGAGCGAGGGAGTGAGAGAAAAACCCAGCTGACTTTGTTCCAAGAAACTCCTCCTTAGCAACAGCCCTGGCATAGACTGTGTCCCATTGGCCAGCTGACAGCACGCATCACACTCCCATGCATGGCCGCACAGCCAATCAGGGGTGTCGTTGTAGCTCTACATTTTGGATTTCATCTTCACCATGGTAACACAAGCCCACTCTCAGCCCTGAACGCAGCCTGTGTAGTGTACTCGCATACAGACACCATACTGTACGTACAGTAGTCGATGAGCTCACGCCAAAGCTATTGGCGCAGAAGCGGGAGAGAAACATGAAAATCACACGGTGCACAAGCTAACTAAGCTAACTGCTGCCTCCACAACTGGGAATGTGGCACTTAAGTCTTGTAGGTGTGAGTTTAGAAGACAGATAACCCCAAAAATACTTCCGTCAGTACCCACAAATACTTATCCTCTTGCGAAAATTTGTCTGCAAAGTCCTTTATAGGGTTTGACAATAAGGCTTGTCCAATTGCCCGGGGCAAACAAAGAGCCATACTGGGCAAGAAAAAAGGATTAAAACATTACTTTGATGGCGCTGACACAGCATGACACAGCTGATGACAGGAAATCAGAGTGAGACATCTTACTGGCTTGTCATTGTTGAGAGGTGAACACACACACACACACACACACACACACACACTTCCATGCTGGGAGTCTGAAAAGCACAGTCATGCAGAAACTTTAATTATTTGGGGGAAAAAGTAGTTTTGCTATCTTGAAATCTTTTTAAGTCATACAACTTCGGAGATTTGCAACATTTATGACTGGCGATCTTTGTATCCAGCACAACACCTTCTAAAGCCACAGAGTTATTAGATTAAACATTAAGGAGATACGGGGAAGGTCACAAGGCATCTGTGTATGACTCCACGACAAATCAGAAAGTGAGTGTTGGGAACCCATGAGTCAACATAAATCTAAAGAAGCTCACCAAACAATTTTTTGGCCCTGTGACAAAGGACAAGAATTTTGGGCCAGGATACATGACAATCTCTGTAGTATTTAAAAGACTAAAAGTGCGTTCAGGCCTGCCCCATTATTTGTTCTGGGTGGTGAAGAAAAAAACACATTAGAACTTGGACACAAACAAATATTATTATGGGCAGACAGTGGATGTCCAAGGTTAAGAGAGGCAGATTTTAAAAAGATGTCCTTGTCACAGTTTCTGAGGTTGGATGCATTTATGAGGAAAATTAGCTAAATTATTTATTTATTTTGAAGGCTGCCGACAGATTTGGCTCGTACTACAATGACAAATTATATGTTGGAACCATTTTGTTTTGTTTTTTCCTTGTCTGTCATTCATTTGATTCTAATTATACGGGTGCTCAATGGAACCTGCGGATCAATAGTCGCTCACCTACAGACTGTTTGCTAGTGCACGCTAACCAGTTTGAGAACCTACTTTTTTTGTGAAATGGAGGTTCACACATAATGCTTATGACAACAGGAGCATGAATCCCCTTTGACGAAGAAGTGAAAACACGAAGGGACAGAAAACTGTAACCAGCAACAGCATAATGCAATCTGCCACTTCACCACTAAATGGCAATTAATCCCACACCCTGTAGCTTTAATCGTAACTGAATCTTTGTTGTACAAAATTAGCTCAGACCTGAATTATCTGACTCAACTTGCAACTGAACCGCAAAATCAGAGGCGATAGCCATTCCAATATAAAACTTAATGCGAGGTTTTGTGTTCTCGCCTCAGTTGACTTCAGTTATCTAAACTAATTTTAAGTGAAGGTCTGTGGCACCCTGCGCAGCAATCAGCTATTGTGATTTTTCATCCTTGTCTAATCCATAAAACAAGCCATTTGTCTGCCAGCAGAGGAACAATGCGATGTGATGAGTCCTCAATGTCACACTTCACACACACACTGTCAAACACGGAGAAGGTAACTGCTTGATCCTCTTTGTTCTCTCAGTAAGACGAAGAACAGAACAGGAAGTGAGGGAGGAAGGGAAATGTTATCAAAGATGTAACGACACAAGGAGAGATGGGGAGGAGGAGAGAGAGAAGCCAAAGAGAAATAAAAGTACTGAGAGGTCCGGGGTATGAGACAGTCCGGCTCCTGGACAATAAGTAGGAGAAGAGACAATGAGCTCCCCTACAGATGGACTGTGATGAATGTGTCTGCTGCCTAAAAAGCCAGCGTGCACAGACAACAACAAGAGAAGTGTGTCCGTTCGCCTCTGCACACATTTGTGTGTCTGTGGGTCCATGCACAGAAGTGATCCATCTGGGCCGTTGTGGCAGCGACCACACAAGGGAAGAGGTTGATAATGCAGTATCGTTTCCACCACTCTCCCCCTCAAGACAAAATGCAACATTCATGTCCACCAAAAACAGGGCTTAGGGTCAGTGACTAATTAAAGGCGCAGCAGGACTTCCCTTTTGGTTTGATGATAGCTAATGTATGTATCCCTTCAACAGCAATTAGTTGCCCAATTATGGCAGCTTAATTATAACTCCCTTTCATAGGAGGGGTTTTGGGGAGACCATAATTTGCTCTTACTGAAATCAGTGTTTATCCAAGTGATCAATGATTAGCATGATCACTGGAAAAGGTCAACGGCCCTGAAAGCAAGACCGGCTCACAGATGGGTCTGCAGGTTAATTTGTAACAACAACCACTCATCAATATTTTGTGTTACCGTTTGTGAAAGTATGCAATGGGATACTTAAAAATTATCACTGGCTTATTTCCTCATTAATCACGGAGTACCTGGACCTAACATTATCAAGCTACAGATAACTGCTAAAAGTGCTAACAGCATTAGCATACAAATTTAACACGGATATTTCACTCAATGGAAATACTGGAGCACAAATGTCTGATCCACTAGGACAATTAACAGCAAAGTTAGCCATATTGTTACATATATTTGTAATAAAATGCTCAGAAACGACAGACACCGTCCTCCACAACAGCTAGCACCTACTGCTAGCAAAGCTCTGAACTCAATTCTGTGGCACACAGTACCTGTCACGCAAAGTGTCTTAACTAAGGAGCCATAAAACTAATTTCCTGCTTTTGTACAGCTATTACAGAGGGGGAAACTAGTTATGGAAACCAAAACCATTTTTTGAACCAGGCTGGAAACATGTTTATTTCTCCTCTAAGGTTGCACATATTAACCTGGGCTTCTATGGGAACCTACTCGCTTTTGGAGCTAGCCTCAAATGGATGGTGGCATCCACATTTGCTACTAAGAGGCCATGTGCTAAAGCCATTGAGTCACCTCTTTATATCACCAGTTACTGCCCAAGTCTAAAAAACATACAGTAAGAATGGAAGAAGAAACCATGAGAGACTCAGTTCTTCATTCTCTAGCAAATGTATTGGCATCATCAAACATCTTCCCAGGGATTTCATGACGACAAAGTCATCCAAGGTTTCTCTCAATCTCAAAGATGACGGTCCCAGAGTCACAGATGCCACTGCTGGGATGCAAATCCTTCAACAACTTGGACACTTTCACCACAAACACATACAAAAGTCTGGATTTTTATCAGGTACAATTTCAAATAATGCAAATGATCAGGTACAACTGCAATAACAGACACTCCAACTCCTCCACCAATCCTTTACACACCAACAAAGGCACTCAAGTTGCTGGAGTCCAGATAAGCAGTACTTAACAGATAAGTGGTGGACAGCTGTTTTTGTGCCACAGTATAAAATTTATGAGGCAAAAGATTACATCACTGTCTACAAAGTGGTCAGTCTGATAAATCTTTCCACACCTTTGTTGGCAAGGAAAGTCCTGGTTTCCACAACCCTAGCCATCACCCAGCCCATGCAAGCAGTGAACAGTGTAAAATCCAGAATTCCTACCCAAACTCCACAGTATCTATGTACAGGTTGGATATGATGTCCAGCAACTTCTTGAGAATCCCAAGAATTCTCAGGATGTCCCAAAAAAACAGCTGTTCAACCAAAACAAACACTCTGTGAAAAATCAACACAAGCTGCAAAGAAGCACTGCTAATATTCGCACTTGCGTTCAACCAATACCCGCAATGCTAGAATGGGGTTGATGGTTGGCGCCATACAAAAATGTATTAGTGGGTCAAACTGGTGGAGCAAAAAGGCCAAGCACAAATTACACCATTCCCAGTTCAATTCCTGACACACACAACCTGAGTACCATGTAGCTCCCCACTGCATCTCCCCAAGGCTTGTCACGCATCTCGTGTTTCATGCATCCGCTGTCATCGCCGCCTTACTGGCGCAAGCTCCAGCGACAGCACCATCACATGAGCTAGAAATTCAATGCATGTTATTTCAGCCAATTCAATTAGAGGTTTTCTAGGATATCACTGTGTGCATGTGGGCGTGTGCGCACATACACTACATGCACAGTTGTGCTCGTCAGCACAAGCGCCGCTAATCGAGTTAGCTGTGAAAACTGGATCGGCATCTGGCTTTCCAAGAATAATATACTCTCCTACTGAGCAACCACCCACCCACCCCCTCCCCCGAATCCTTCCTCGAACCATAAACAGTGTGAATTCACATATTTGTACATACTAACATGCACACAGCATGACCAAATTTTTCCCTGGGGTTTAAAAATGTAAGTGGTGCTGTTCTACATACATGCACACATACGAAGAAATGTTCAGCTGTGCGTTTAGATCCAAATCACTCTAAATCCAGTATCTGCTCGCATGTCAACGTGCATGTCAATTTCTGCATGCATGTCCTCCACTAGGTAATTAGATCTGTAAGCGAATTAAGCCCCTAGTGTTTACTGCTTTCTTCTTTGGTTACAAATGACATAAAACACTCATCCAGCTCACTTCCACTGTGCAAAACATACTGTGTGCCGTTTAAAATGAATAAATAAAAATCTACTGAATGAATTGTAAATGCTACGTCCAACTTCTGGAAGACAAACAAGAACCAATTCAAAAGAGCTACAGCTTCCAAGAGGTCTCAAGCATGCAAAATGTGGGTTGAGGGGAGTGTGCTGCTGCTGTATCCTCCACATCGCAAAACCAGTCCACCCCTGTGTCCTAAAAAAAAAAATCCAACCCAGCTACAACAGCCAGGTGATACATGGGTATCTCCTTGACCTTGTTTAGCAATCAGAAATAACCCAGAGGGCAATCCCAGTTGGAACACCTGGAAGAGTGAATCAGGGGCATTGTGAGACCAAAGAACTATGGCAAAGTTTAAAACGTCAGGTTTATAAGACCCGCTATGATCTATGTAGCCAAGACATGGGCAGTGAATGCAGTCCAGCAGAGTTACAATCAAAGTGGATGCTAGGCTGAGGTGGTTTAGACATGTGATGAGGAGACACGGTGAAAGATCAGAGAGTAGATCCTGGAACTATTGTCATTCTCGAAACATTTACATCTTGAGATACAGAAAACTCGGAAGTTAACCTAACATGCATTTGCCCCAATTGTACAAGACAAAAAGATGACGAGAACAATTTTGCAGGATGAATGTCAAGCAAGAACATGTATTTCAAGGTTTTACATCACATCTATACGGTCGGCCTGCAGCTCCGTTGTCTCTCGTTTCTCTTTGCTGGCCTCTCACACACAAAGTCAGTGAGCGGTGGAAAAGGGAGGAAGGGGAAGGACGGCACAAAGGGCTGGGAGCTTGCCTGTGGAGAGAAAGGGGGAGGATGAAGGAGGAACTGGGGGTCAATGGGTGAGGGGGGGCACAGGGCGTAGAAGGTTGGCGGGTGGAGAGAAACCTGAGAGGCAAAAAGATGGGGAGCAAGGGTGAGAACACACGACTCAAGGCAGCCTGTTGCTGCACCCTCCCCAACATTTTCAATGCGGGCTGCCAAAGGATTTGTTCAAGAAAGGGATTTGATAGAGGAGGGATGGAAGAGGCAGGGATTTGACAAGGTTTAGAGTTTTTTTAAAACAGAAATCCGCAATCTACCAAAATCTGCATAAGCATTTTAGCTACTTTTTTTGTGTGTGTGTGTCACAGCACTGTGCCATCTTTGTCATGGATAAGATTATAAAATCATAGCAGCACCAAGGCCACCAAGAACTTCCCAACATTACATACAGGCTAAATGCAAACTATTTCCCCAACATCAATTTTAGTGAAATCACAAACGGGTTTGAAAATAGTACTGGCTACAATAATTGTCCCTGTTTTTCGCTTGAGGTCACCACAGTCGATCTGATATGGATGTGCATGTTGATTTGGCACAGGTTTTATGCTAGACAGCCTTCCTGACTCAAATCCACATTACACAGAAAACGGGCACGTGTGGTCTTGAAATGGGGAACTTCTATTTTCGAAGCAAGTGCAGTGACCTCTTGGCCACCATGCTAACCCTCAGATTTGCATGACCATGGTTGGATTACATCAAGGATGAACATATCAGTTTAACTCTTATAATATTCTCTTATTCTTCAGTTTATGATTCATGGATTTTTTTTTTTTTTTTTTTTTGCTATTTGGAAGGGGGGGGGTCAGACTCTAGCACACGCAGGTGCATCATGAGCCATGGGTTTTGAGTGAAAACGTGGTGGAATCTAGTGACAGTGCTGCTCAAGAATCTTCCACCCTACAAAGAGGACAAAGTCTGAAATGTGGTATATTTTGACTTTTACAAGAACGTCAGCTGAACTGGCACAGATGGAGAGTGTCACATGATCAGGTACGAGTCAATGTCGAGGTTAAAGCATCGCCACAGAGCAGAAATGTTGACAGATCAACTAGTCTGTGCAACCCTCAAAGTGCAGGTGTCCAATCAATCATTTCAGCACAGCTCTGCTGAGCTAAGAGCAGGTGCTCCCTCCTAACGCACGCACACGCATCATTTGTAAATCCGCTTTAACCGCGGGACACGAGCACAACACATTTCTGTTTTATTCTGGGAAATCCCTGCACTCACGTGCAGATGCAAATTCATGTTTCCATGGTTATGAAGCAGATTGCTCGACATTTCCTCTGGCTGATTTTACTCTGACTCAGACTGACCGTTTTCTCCGTCCAGATTCAGTCGCTCTGTGCGGAGAGCGCGAGTTCGTGATTTCGCCAAGAAGGAAACTAGACCAGAATTCCAAACAGCCGTGCTAAAAAAAATAAAAAAATTAAAAAAATAAAAACTCTGGAGTCCAACACGCTCCAAAAAACAAAAATTAACATGCACATATTTGTGCCAGTTCCTGTACGCGTGCACAAGATCCTAGGTTAACCAAATAAGCACAGCAGATGACAGGAAGAATGTTGGCCGTTTTCTGCAAACTCCGACACATGAACACGAGTGCGCACAAGTAAACCCATTGACCTCACCCACAGCAGCGTTACGTAATCAGATAATCACAGGAGTTATTCGTGAACACCTCCTCTTAACAGTCCTCCCTCTTTACTCTTCCCTCTTTTACTGACTAATTTCTGTCTTTAAGTCTTTGATTTCCGTGCTGTGGAAGCAGAAACACCACCGCTTCAGGTGTTACCATGTGAGAACGGACGCACACCGCCCTCCAGAGGATGATGTCAGCGCCGCCTCTCCTCCTCCCTTTCATGACGCCGCTGATGATGACAGAGGAGGAGGAGGACGGTGAAGAGTCTCTCCCTCTTCTTTTCCTGTCCTCCTCCTCCTCCTCACCCACTCTTTCCTGCTGTCCATCCATCCTGACTCAGCGCTTGCTTCCTTTCTCCTCCTCCTCCTCCTCCTCCACACTTCAACTAAAAACATTCATGGAACATCTTTTCATCCCACATCTTTCATTCTTTGGTCTCAAGACTTCAGCTGTAGCAAAAAATAAATAAATAAATAAAAAATTGCTTTTTTACAATAATAGGTAAGAAACAAAAGAGACGAGTCATGTTTGTTCTTTTGTTTTGTGCCATCATCAACATATAATGTTAAACCCTGCAAATTCCAGGTTATCACCAAATCATTTGCAAACACTTTTAAAAATCAGCACTTCTATACAGTTTAAGCAACTTTTTTCTCCATGTTGTGTTGCAGGCAGGCGTCCCATATCTTTTTTTAACGTAATATTGAACACTGTTTAAAATCTGCAGGGGGGCAAAGAGTCCAGTCTGCAAAGAAGCTGGAAATATCAGGTTTTATCTGATCCAGGTGCAAATACATGAGCTCACCAAAATGGTCCCAGGTTCATCATGTGGAATTATTTCACTTCCTAATAACTAACAACAAACCACAGAGTTACAGTGCTACCACTCTCCCCAAGTACACAGTCATGTTAATTTTGTAGCTTTAGATTTAATGTTGATACAAAAGAAACCATCCTCATATTCCAGAAGACTAAATAAAATGTAGCCACCAGTGTGAGTTGAATTACACATTGTTTCACCATATCGTTGCATCTCTAAGTGGAAATAAACTACAAACCTGAGAGGATACAAGGGAATACAGCCCCAGGTGTGAATTGCTCCCTTGGTTATAGTGGAGCAGATAACTGTAACAATTGTTCATTTCTGGAAAGAAGCACCAAAGTTGGCACAAATATTCCTTAGACATTACTCTTTTGAAAAAACTGAGTAGCCACTTGAATTTTCAGTAGGCGGCCAGGTAGGGGTCAATTGAAGAATTACACAGGGGTCAAAATTTAAAAATGCTCCAATCATATTGAAAGCTATACCACATTATTTGTCTGATCACAACGATACCAAAAAGGTATGACTGAATGTTATGGAGTTATGGGGTAAAAACAACAAGAATGGTGACAAAAGTCAGCATTAAGTTTGTACAGGGGTCAGATGTTAAAGATGTTGAAATATTATTACAACTCAGATACCGTCTGTCCTTTACCAACAACTGCCTTTTAGTAAGGATACTCATTTTTATCCAACCAGGCATGCCAAAGGACTGTGTTTCATTTTGCCTAAATGTAAAACAAACCAGAGTCAACGGACAGTGATGTTTCGAGCCATGAGAGAATGGAATCATTTACCACTAAAGTTAAGGGAATTGAGCAGTGAACTGGGTTTTAAAAAGGAACTTAAAAAGTATTATCTGAGGCAAATGGTTGAAGTATTGTGAATTGATTATGAATGAATTTATTCTGAATGTATTATGAATTTTCATTATGATTTACAGGCCTTAATGGAAATCTATTATGTTATTGTACTGAAACTGTGATTAAAACATGAATGGACCCCAGGAAGAGTAGCTGATGCAGTTATACTCCAGATGTTAATGGGGATACAAATAAACAAATAAATAAATAATGTTATCTGCTGCACTATTAATGGTAAACACAACCAGGGCCAACTTCTCCTGGGGGTCAAGATCTTGTTATTGCTAGAGCAGCCCATCGTTACATCCACCACACCACACAACCACCCCAGGTCCTGAATGGTAATCACCCAGGCAGATAACCAATCCACTCCCACCTCTTGAAAGTAACCTGTCACAGCCAGGTGAAACATGGGCATCCCCTTGGCCTTCTCCAACCACTGGGGTCCTCAGCATTAAACTATCAAACTGTACTTTTTTGGAATCTTTATAATCAGAGAAATAATGTGGTATAGTTTTTAATATGACTGGAGGATTTTTAAATTATGACCCCTGTGTAATTCTTCAACTGACCCCAACCTGGCCGCCTACTGAAAATTCAAGTGGACACTCTGCTTTTTCAGAAGGGTAATGTCTAAGTAGCATTTGCGTCAAATTTGGTACTTGGATCACCATTTAAAGGATTCCTCTGTAAATATTCTCTTATCTTCTGCACGACATCACCAGCAAATCTTTATTATTAGTGTTACACCAATAATAAAGATGTTCAGTGTTCATCCACACTCACGTACACTCTCAAATAAACAATCTAGCGTAAGCGCAGTCAGCAAATCAGACCGCCAAAACTGCAAGACACATTTCCCACAACCCTACTACAGCTCTTGGAAACACTGTCAGCACTGATGTCAGTACTGTCTGAATCTCCTCCATGACAGTAAATCCTCCTACTACCTACATTTCATTGCTGCCTTATTCTTTGGCCTTTTCTTCTTGTACTAACTATTGTTCCATTCTTTAACTGCCTTCCTGGGAGGGTCTGCTGAGTACCTGGCAGCCTGAGTGAGCCAGTGTCATAACGAGCCCGAAAACAGGTGTTACTTGTGCATACAGGTCTCAAGTATTATTACATATGGCTGCAAATATGTGGGTAGTAGAACTGATTCATAGCCAGTTATAAACAGATGTAATAAAGCTGAGGGGGCTCCACGCCATTTTTCCACTGGCTCAGCACAGCACACATTAGCCAAGGCAAGCTGAATTCTAATCATACACATTTTCACGGCTCCCCCAAAGCTGAGGTTACCTGTGCCAGCACATGAAACCGAAAGGAAAAGTTTATTAGACAGTAATGATACCAGATATGTTGTATAGATGTGGTGCTGGAGAGTGTGCAAGTGGGTGGTGTGACAGAAGATGCAGAGGACCGATTACGTGGGTGAAAGCCATAATAAAAGAGAAAGCCTGACTTCATTATTAAAATCTGTAGCCCACTGTCCACCATTAGTCCATGTCAAATGAACAGTAATGGGGATACAGTATACATGCTCTGAATGAGTGGGTCAGTGAACGCAACAGGCCATGATTTTCTAGTCAAAACACAGATGGTCACAGAGGTTAATACAACTTTCCTCATAGTGCTTTCTTCCTGAGTAATTATTCATAATCCCCAAATGATCCACTAATGGAGAACAAGATGGAAACACTACAGCCCCAGAATAAAAAGTCAAACATCTTACCTGTGCAGGTGGATATTCATGGCCAGACACAGGTGATGACCCTGAAAGAAAACCCAAGTCAATGTGTACACAGGTGCAGCAGTAACACATTTTCATTCCTCCCTATGTAAGGAAACGCTCCATTCCAGGCTCATTGGAAAGTTGGAATTTCTGACTGTCGAGTGTTCAGTCACCCCGAAACCAGTCTTTTAACAATCTGAGGCACAATTTAAATACTTGGGATGTATTCCTGCTACATATGTCACAAAAGTCTCTAACAAGCTGTCAAGAACTCCAACTACAAGCATCATTCCATTTGTTATTTTTAAGTAGAAGGAAAGAAAGCTTCAAGTCTGAATTATCTGGAAGGCATCATGAGTCACACAATGCACCTGATCCCGTTAACCAACACATTATCACCCTCACTTCATAAATAATCCATTCAAACTTTAGTTGACAGTTCCCGTCTCACCGTCAGCATGCTTAGTTTCCAGGCTGTGCTGGTCAGCTGATTGGTCAGACTTGTTTTGCTTCAGTTGGACCCCGGCAGTTCTTGAAATGACGCTGGACAAATCCTGGCCACACCACCCACTTGTCACCTGTAAATAGAAAAGGATGGTTGAGCTGTTTGACCTAATACCCAACAACACTGACAAATCATGTTTGCTCACTTAAATACAGGAGACAAGGTTGTTGTTTAAGTCATGGGATTGGGACCACAGCAGCACTGAGTCGGGGGGTTTATTACTGACATACACGTGAACTTCATAAACCAAATCCACAGATTTTCACAAGAGCACAGAGCACTGTTTGCCTGCAAATAGGGCGCCATCTTGTGGCCAACACACAGTCCTTCAGCATCCACGTGACTTAGTCAAGCTACGTAACTGTTCATTTGATACAAAGTTATCCCAGTTATACCTAGTGATCCCACAGAAAGACCAAGACCAAAGACATCCACTCAGTCACCTTAGGTCACTTAGTGGTGTCCATGTTCCACAACCACACAGTCAATCTTAAAGTGGCCTGAACCCTACTGACACCTTCATATCAGCATTCTTTCCACTGCTGTGGTCTCAGGACATCTTAATCAGTTTTCTATCCACTGAATTTTGTGGAGAAATGGAAGAATTAATTGTAATGCAAAACATTACTGATTTCATATAAAAAAAAAATGTAGTTTGTGACATATTTAAATATGGCAAAGTAGATCTAAGTTCATGTTTACGTTGATATTTTCAACTTGCAAGGTCAGTATGGAAAAATAGAAGCATTTTTGTTAACACTGGCTGTAAATACCAGTTTTATGGTATAAGTAAATTATGTAGGGCATAAATGTATCCAAAGGTTCATTCAATTTTGAAAAGTAACATTTAAACCAAGAAACGGGCAATACCGTCTTTCTTAAAATATATACTGACTCTGTCCTCTCGATTACTTAATCATACAGCCTTCGTGTATGATGCATACAGTGCTTCTGGAAAGTATTCACAATGCTTCAATTTTACAGTTTTTGTTATGTTACAGCCTTCTTCTAAAATGGAGTAAATTCATTTATCCCCTTAAAATTCTACTCACAAACACCCCATAATGACAATATGAATAAAGTTTTGACATTTTTTGCAAATTTATATATATATATATATATATATATATATATATATATATATATATATATATATATATATATATATACACACACACACACACAGTGAGGAAAATAAGTATTTGAACACCCTGCGATTTTGCAAGTTCTCCCACTTAGAAATCATGGACGGGTCTGAAATTTTCTTCTTAGGTGCATGTCCACTGTGACAGACATAATCTAAAAAAAAAAAAAAAAATCCGGAAATCACAATGTATGATTTTTTTAATAATTTATTTGTATGTTACTGCTGCAAATAAGTATTTGAACACCTGTGAAAATCAATGTTAATATTTGGTACAGTAGCCTTTGTTTGCAATTACAGAGGTCAAACATTTCCTGTAGTTTTTCACCAGGTTTGCACACACTGCAGCAGGGATTTTGGTCCACTCCTCCATACAGATCTTCTCTAGATCTTTCAGGTTTGGAGTTTCAGCTCCCTCCAAAGATTTTCTATTGAGTTCAGGTCTGGAGACTGGCCAGGCCACTCCAGGACCTTGAAATGCTTGTTACGGAGCCCCTCCTTGGTTGTCCTGGCTGTGTGTTTGGGGTCATTGTCATGCTGGAAGACCCAGCCATGACCCATCTTCAATGCTCTTACTGAGGGAAAGAGGTCGTTTGCCAAAATCTCGCAATACATAACCCCATCCATCCCCCCTTCAATACGGTGCAGTCGTCCTGTCCCCTTTGCAGAAGAGCACCCCCAGAGTATGATGTTTCCACCCCCATGCTTCACGGTTGGGATGGTTTTCTTGGTGTTGTTTTCATCCTCTAAACATGGTAAGTGGAGTTGATTCCAAAAAGCTCTATTCTGGTCTCATATGACCACATGACCTTCTCCCATGCCTCCTCTGGATCATCCAGATGGTCACTGGTGAACTTAAAACGGGCCTGGACATGTGCTGGTTTGAGCAGGGGGACCTTGCTGCCCTGCAGGATTTTAAACCATGACAGCACCATGTGTTACTAATGTAATCTTTGTGACTGTGGTCCCAGGTCTCTTCAGGTCATTGACCAGGTCCTCCTGTGTCGTTCTGAGCTTTCTCAGAATCATCCTTACCCCACAAAGTGAGCTCTTGCATGGAATCCCAGACCAAGGGAGATGGACAATCATCTTGTGTTTCTTCCACTTTCTAATAAATAATCATAACAGTTGTTGTCTTCTACCAAGCTGCTGGCCGGTTGTCCTGTAGTCCATCCCAGCCTTGTGCAGGTCTACAGTTTTGTCCCTGGTGTCCTTAGACAGCTCTTTGGTCTTGGCTATGGTGGACAGGCTGGAGTGTGATTGATTGAGTGTATGAACACGTGCCTTTTATACAGGTAACAAGTTCAAACAGGTGCAATTAATACAGGTAAAGAGTGCAGAATAAGAGAGCTTCTTAAAGAAAAATTAACAGGTCTGTGAGAGCCAGAATTCTTGCTGGTTGGTAGGGGATCAAATACTTACTTGCAGCAGTAACATATAAATAAATGATTTAAAAAAAATCATACATTGTGATTTCCGTTTTTTTTTTTTTTTTAGATTATGTCTCTCACAGTGGACATGCACCTAAGATGAAAATGTCAGACCCCTCCACGATTTCTAAGTGGGAGAACTTGCAAAACCACAGGGTGTTCAAATACTTATTTTCCTCACTGTATATATATATATATTGGTGCATTTTTGGCAGCAATTACAGCCAGTGTTCTTGATTATGTTGCCACAAGCCTGGTGCACCTGTCTTTGGGCAGTTTTGTCCATTCCTCTTTGCAGCACCTTTCACGCTGCATCAGGTTGGATGGGGAGTCTTGGTGCACAGCCATTTTCAGATCTCTCCAGAGATGTTGAATAGGATTCAGGTCTGGGCTTTGGCTGGACCACTCAAGGACATTCACAGAGTTGTCCTGAAGACACTCCTTGGATATCTTAGCTGTGTGCTTAGGGTCATTGCTGTGCTGAAAGATGAACCGTTGCTCCAGTCTGAGGTCAAGAGTGCTCTGGAGCAGGTTTTCATCCAGGATGTCTCTGTACACTGCTGCATTCATCTTTCCCTCAATCCTGACTAGGCTCCCAGTTCCTGTTGCTGAAAAACATCCCCACAGCATGATGCTGTCACCACCATACTTCACTGCAGGAATGGTGCCTGGTTTCCTCCAAACATGATGCCTGGCATTCACACCAAAGAGTTCAAACTTTGTCTCATCAGACCAATTTTGTTTCTCATGGTTTGAGGGTCCTTCAGGTGCCTTTTGACAAACTCCAGGTGAACTGCCATGTGCCTTTTACTAAGGAGTGGCTTCCATCTGTTCACTCTACTATACAGGCCTGATTGATGGATTGCTGCAGAGATAGCCGTCCTTCTGGAAGGTTCTTTCTCCACAGAGGAATGCTAAAGCTTTGACAGAGTGACCATCAGGTTCTTGATCACCTCCCTGGCTGAGGCCCTTCTCTCCCGATGGCTCAGTTTAAATGGGCAGCCAGCTCTAGGAAGAGTCCTGGTGGATCCAAACTTGTTCCATTAATGGATGATGGAGGCCACTGTGCTCATTGGGACCTTCAAAGCAGCAGAAATGTTTCTGTACCCTTCCCTAGATTTGTGCCTCAAGAAAATCCTGTCTCAGATATCTACAAACAATTCCTTTGACTTCATGCATGGTTTGTGTTCTGACATGCTCTGTCAACTGTGGGACCTCATACAACTCCTGGCAAAAATTATGGAATCACCAGCCTCGGAGGATGTTCATTCAGTTGTTTAATTTTGCAGAAAAAAAGCAGATCACAGACATGACACAAAACTAAAGTCATTTCAAATGGCAACTTTCTGGCTTTAAGAAACACTATAAGAAATCAGGAAAATAATTGTGGCAGTCAGTAACGATTACTTTTTTAGACCAAGCAGAGGGAAAAAAATATGGACTCACTCAATTCTGAGGAATAAATTATGGAATCATGAAAAACAAAAGAACGCTCCAACACATCACTAGTATTTTGTTGCACCACCTCTGGCTTTTATAACAGCTTGCAGTCTCTGAGGCATGGACTTAATGAGTGACAAACAGTACTCTTCATCAATCTGGCTTCAACTTTCTCTGATTGCTGTTGCCAGATCAGCTTTGCAGCCTTGTCATGGACCATTTTCTTCAACCTCCACCAAAGATTTTTAATTGGATTAAGATCCGGACTATTTGCAGGCCATGACATTGACCCTATGTGTCTTTTTGCAAGGAATGTTTTCACAGTTTTTGCTCTATGGCAAGATGCATTATCATCTTGAAAAATGATTTCATCATCCCCAAACATCCTTTCAACTGATGGGATAAGTGTCCAATAATCAACATAAACTTGTGCATTTATTGATGATGTAATGACAGCCATCTCCCCAGTGCCTTTACCTGACATGCAGCCCCATATCATCAATGACTGGAAATTTACATGTTCTCTTCAGGCAGTCATCTTTATAAATCTCATTGGAACGGCACCAAACATAAGTTCCAGCATCATCACCTTGCCCAAGGCAGATTCGAGATTCATCACTGAATATGACTTTCATCCAGTCATCCACAGTCCACGATTGCTTTTCCTTAGCCCATTGTAACCTTGTTTTTTTCTGTTTAGTGTTAATGATGGCTTTAGTTTAGCTTTTCTGTATGTAAATCCCATTTCCTTTAGGCGGTTTCTTACAGTTCGGTCACAGACATTGACTCCAGTTTCCTCCCATTCGTTTGTTGTTTTGTTGTGCATTTTCGATTTCTGAGACATATTGCTTTAAGTTTTCTGTCTTGACACTTTGATGTCTTCCTTGGTCTACCAGTATGTTTGCCTTTAACAACCTTCCCATGTTGTTTGTATTTGGTCCAGAGTTTAGACACAGCTGACTGTGAACAACCAACATCTTTTGCAACATTGCGTGATGATTTACCCTCTTTTAAGAGTTTGATAATCCTCCCCTTTGTTTCAATTGACATCTCTCGTGTTGGAGCCATGATTCATGTCAGTCCACTTGGTGCAACAGCTCTCCAATGTGTGATCACTCCTTTTTAGATGCAGACTAACGAGCAGATCTGATTTGATGCAGGTGTTAGTTTTGGGGACGAAAATTTACAGGGTGATTCCATAATTTATTCCTCAGAATTGAGTGAGTCCATATTTTTTTCCCTCTGCTTGGTCTAAAAAAGTAACCGTTACTGACTGCCACAATTATTTTTCCTGATTTCTTATAGTGTTTCTTAAAGCCAGAAAGTTGCCATTTGAAATGACTTTAGTTTTGTGTCCTGTCTGTGATCTGCTTTTTTTCTACAAAATTAAACAACTGAATGAACATCCTCCGAGGCCGGTGATTCCATAATTATTGCCAGGGGTTGTATGTACACAGGTGTGTGTCTATCCAAATCATGTTCAATCAACTGAATTTACCCCAGGTGAACTCCAATTAAGCTGCAGAAACATCTCAAGGATGATCAGTGGAAACAAGATGCACATGAGCTCATTTTTGAGCTTCATGGCAAAGGCTGTGAATACTTATGTACATCCGTAGTATGTAGTTTTCTATTTTTAATAAATTTGCAAAAATTTCACAAAACCTTTTTTCACATTGTCATTGTGGGATATTGTATGTAGAATTTTGAGGAAAAATGTGAATTTCATTCATTTTGAAATAAGGCTGTATCGCAAAGGCCCTGTCACACCTTGACGATTTACTCTCTTACACTCTTAACTTATAAAAAAAACAAAAAAACACCCTTAATTTATTGGACTTATGCCAGCGTTTTTTAATACGGTTGGCATACGCTGGCTAAATTGTCAAGGTATGACAGGGCCTTAACAAAATGTGTAAAAAGTTAAGCCCTGTGTATTCTTTCCAGCTGCACTGTAAGTTCACGTTTATGCAAATGCAAACAAATCAGCAGATGTAGACAACTGTGTTGTCTCTAACAACATACCAGCTATATTAAATGAATGTATCTGTAGGTTAACTTTCGGTTGGCATAAATACGCAAATTAACCCTGTTAAAGATACAAATAGTGTAATAGAAGTGCACTGCGGTCATAAATAATTCATTATTTTTTATATTATTATAATATATTATTTTTTATACACTCAACAAAAATATAAACGCAACACTTTTGGTTTTGCTCCCATTTTGTATGAGATGAACTCAAAGATCTAAAACCTTTTCCACATACACAATATCACCATGTCCCTCAAATATTGTTCACAAACCAGTCTAAATCTGTGATAGTGAGCACTTCTCCTTTGCTGAGATAATCCATCCCACCTCACAGATGTGCCATATCAAGATGCTGATTAGACACCATGATTAGTGCACAGGTGTGCCTTAGACTGTCCACAATAAAAGGCCACTCTGAAAGGTGCAGTTTTGTTTAATTGGGGGGGGGATACCAGTCAGTATCTGGTGTGACCACCATTTGCCTCATGCAGTGCAACACCTCCTTCGCATAGAGTTGATCAGGTTGTCAATTGTGGCCTGTGGAATGTTGGCCCACTCCTCTTCAATGGCTGTGCGAAATTGCTGGATATTGGCAGGAACTGGTACACGCTGTCATATATGCCGGTCCAGAGCATCCCAAACATGCTCAAAGGGTGACATGTCCGGTGAGTATGCCGGCCATGCAAGAACTGGGACATTTTCAGCTTCCAAGAATTGTGTACAGATCCTTGCAACATGGGGCCGTGCATTATCCTGCTGCAACATGAGGTGATGTTCTTGGATGGCACAACAATGGGCCTCAGGATCTCATCACGGTATCTCTGTGCATTCAAAATGCCATCAATAAAATGCACCTGTGTTCTTCGTCCATAACAGACGCCTGCCCATACCATAACCCCACCGCCACCATGGGCCACTCGATCCACAACACTGACATCAGAAAACCGCTCACCCACACGACGCCACACACGCTGTCTGCCATCTGCCCTGAACAGTGTGAACCAGGATTCATCCGTGAAGAGAACACCTCTCCAACGTGCCAAACGCCAGCGAATGTGAGCATTTGCCCACTCAAGTCGGTTACGACGACGAACTGAAGTCAGGTCGAGACCCCGATGAGGATGACGAGCATGCAGATGAGCTTCCCTGAGACGGTTTCTGACAGTTTGTGCAGAAATTCTTTGGTTATGCAAACCGATTGTTTCAGCAGCTGTCCGAGTAGCTGGTCTCAGACGATCTTGGAGGTGAACATGCTGGTTGACATTCCTGCTGTCAGCATGCCAATTGCATGCTCCCTCAAATCTTGCAACATCTGTGGCATTGTGCTGTGTGATAAAACTGCACCTTTCAGAGTGGCCTTTTATTGTGGGCAGTCTAAGGCACACCTGCGCACTAATCATGGTGTCTAATCAGTATCTTGATATGGCACACCTGTGAGGTGGGATGGATTATCTCAGCAAAGGAGAAGTGCTCACTATCACAGATTTAGACTGGTTTGTGAACAGTATTTGAGGGAAATGGTGATATTGTGTATGTGGAAAAAGTTTTAGTTCTTTGAGTTCATCTCATACAAAATGGGAGCAAAACCAAAAGTGTTGCGTTTGTATTTTTGTTGACTGTAATAATTCATTCATTTTCCCTTCCAAGATGCCGCCACGTGAAGGCGCCCTGGTATTCTGGTGCTCCCTGTTTTGTCTGTTTTTGTGCATCCATCGTGTGTCATCATGTCCCAACACCCGCGAGGAGCTTCTAAACATCAAATCATCAACACCCACGGACATTACGCCAGTTTTTTTAGTGCCTGCAGCTGAACTGGTTCACTTTTTGGCCAAAAAAGTGAGACGACGGCGGAGAGGAAAACGAGTTGGAGCGCTCGTGCTCCTCAGACGAAGGGGCACGCGCACGCCCCTACCTGGGATATTTCTCTCCAACGTCCGCTCACTCCACAACAAGATGGATGAGCTGGCACTGCTGATGAAGAAGAATAGAGATTTCTCCTCATCTTGTGTACTGTGCTTCACGGAGACGTGGTTAAATGCACAGACCGGACTGCGCGCTCCAACTAGAGGGATTCCGACTCCTCCGCGCAGACAGAGACCGAGCACTCTCTGGTGGAAAAACAAGAGGTGGAGGACTCTGCTTCTATATCAACAACGCCTGGTGCTCTGATGTGACTGTGATCTCCCAACACTGCTGTCCCTCTCTGGAATATCTCCTCATAAACTGCAGACCGTTCTACTCTCCACGTGAGTTTAACTCTTTCATACTTTGCTCTGTGTATATTCCACCGAGCGCGGACGTGCATGAGGCCGAGCGCGCGCTCGCGGATCAGATTATGAGCGTGGAGAGAGACTTTCCGGACTCTCTTGTTATAATTCTCGGTGATTTTAACAAAGGGAATCTCAGTCAGGAATTACCAAAATACAAACAGTTAAATGCCCGACCAGAGAAGGGAGCACGTTAGATCATTGTTACACGACAGTGAGCGGCGCCTACCGCGCGGTGGCCCGTGCAGCTTTGGGACTCTCAGATCACATGATGGTCCACTTGATCCCCACGTACAGAGAGAGACTTAAACTCTCTAAACCTGTTGTGAGGACGTCTAAAGTGTGGAGCAATGAAGCTGTAGAGGAGCTACGCGCGTGCTTGGCCACCACGGATTGGGATATGTTTGAGGCTTCAACAGACAGTCTAGATGACTACACGGACACTGTGACGTCATATATTCATTTCTGTGAAGACAGCATCATCCCACAGCATACCAGGGTGAGATATAACAATGACAAGCCCTGGTTCACACCTAAACTCCAGCAGCTCCGTCAGCAGAAAAAGGTGGCTTTCAGAGAAGGAGACAGAGACAGCTATAGAGGTGCAAAGTACAGATTTAACAAGGAGGTGGCAAAGGCTAAATCCATGTACAGTTCACGTCTGCAGCAAAGGTTCTCTGCCAACGACTCGGCCTCTGTGTGGAGGGGGTTGAAAGAGATCACCAACTACAAGCCCAAAGCACTTCGTTCTATTGACGACCTGAAGCTGGCCAACGACCTGAACGTCTTCTATTCACGCTTTGAAGACAAGGACTCACACCTCCCCACCCCCCACACAACTGGATATTCAAACACTCTGGACCTCCCCCCTCTCACTGCTGCCCTCCCCACTCCCCCTGTTGCCCTCTCAGTCCAAGAGGAGGACGTGAGGAGACATTTCAAAAGGCTGAATCCACGTAAGGCCCCGGGCCCAGACTGTGTCTCTCCTGCCACCCTGAGACACTGCGCTGATGAGCTGGCCCCAGTCTTCACGGGGATCTTCAACACCTCCCTGGAGTCATGCCATGTTCCAGTCTGTTTCAAGTCCTCAATCATAGTTCCAGTCCCCAAGAAACCACGCGTCACTGGACTTAATGACTACTGTCCTGTGGCTCTCACGTCTGTAGTCATGAAGACCTTCGAACGCCTGGTTTTATCCCACCTGAAGTCCATCACCGACCCCCTCCTGGACCCCCTGCAGTTTGCCTACAGAGCCAACAGGTCTGTAGATGATGCCATAAACCTGGCCCTGCACTCCATCCTGCAGCACCTGGACTCCCCAGGAACCTATGCTAGGATCCTGTTTGTGGACTTCAGCTCTGCATTCAACACCATCCTTCCAGCTTTGCTTCAGGACAAGCTTTCTCTGCTCCACGTGCCCAACTCCACCTGCAGGTGGATCACAGACTTCCTGACGGACCGGAGTCAGCGTGTGAGGCTGGGAAAAAATGTCTCGAACACTCGGGCTCTCAGCACAGGATCTCCACAGGGCTGTGTCCTTTCCCCTCTGCTCTTCTCCCTCTACACTAACTGCTGCACCTCCAGCCACGGCTCTGTAAAACTCATCAAGTTTGCGGACGACACCACCCTCATTGGACTCATTTTGGATGGGGATGAGTCTGCCTACAGGAGGGAGGTGGACCGGCTGGTGACCTGGTGCAGCAGCAACAACTTGGAGCTCAATGCCCAGAAAACAGTGGAGATGATCGTGGACTTCAGGAAAGCCACAGCCCCCCCCGCCCTCCCTCGCCCTCACCAACAGCCCCATCACCACTGTGGTCTGTCACCGCTTCCTCGGCACCACCATCACCCAGGACCTCAAGTGGGAGTCAACCATCAGCTCCCTCATCAAGAAGGCCCAGCAGAGGATGTACTTCCTGCGGCAGCTGAAGAAGGCCAAGCTGCCTGTCCAGCTGATGGTGCAGTTCTACACGGCCATCATCGAGTCCATCCTCTGCTCCTCCATGACGGTGTGGTACGCCGGGGCCACAGCCAGGGACATACACAGACTGCAGCGCATTGTGGCCTCTGCTGAGAAGGTGATCAGCTGTAGCCTTCCATCTCTCCACGACCTACACGTCTCCAGGACTCTGGGCCGAGCATGTCGGATCACAGCTGACCCTTCTCACCCTGCACACGGTGTGTTCAAACCACTCCCCTCGGGCAGGAGGCTACGGTCCATCCGGACCAGAACCTCCCGCCATAAGAACAGTTTCTTCCCCTCTGCCGTTAGACTCATGAACACCTCATAACTCAGTCACCTTAAGCTTAACTCTGTCACTTTATCATTTTATCACGGGTCACTTTAGACAATGTACTTTGGTTTTTAATTGCACTCCTCCCACTGCACTGTTTTTTCTGTTTCTCTGTTGCACACAGCCTTTCATATTTCATATTTCTTTTTTTATCTTATATTTTATCTTATTTTGACACATATGTTATATTTTATCCTAGCATTTTATCTCTTCTTAATGTTGCACCATTGTACCGAAGCAAATTCCTAGTCTGTGAATCCTGTTCACTATCAATGGCAATAAACTTCTTCTGATTCTGATTCTGATTATTGACCAGAAGTGACAATCATATGCATTACATACTTTGAAAATTTTTATTTAATGTGGGACAGAATCAAAGGCCTTTCTAAAATCTAAATACAAATAGAATACATCCCCTTTAAAAACTTGGGGGATACCCTAATAAACACTATCTTTGTTGGGAAAAGTAATCCACTGTTTACAGTTTAATGTATAACATTTTTTTCAATCAAACAAGTTTTGCTGATTCTATTTTAATTTGGCAATTTGGTTAGTAGTTATATTCAGGGTACAACAAATAATTACAAAAGGGGGGGGGGGATTTTTCGATTTATCTATTCATCGTTTTAGGTCTCCACGTCAGCAAAAACATGTTTGATTAATTTGGACACCAACGTTACACATTTGAAACCCCTGTTGTAAAATTATTTTGTCGCCATCTAGTGGCTGAAAGCCTGCGGTGTCATGGTAACTAAACGGGGGGAGGCGGAGGGAAAAAAATTCCAGTGAAAATTCAAAAGCTCTTCCTGGAAATTGTGGAAGAACCCGCCACAACTTCACCACATGACATGTCAGAAAGAAAATGCGACTGTCCTTCCTCCAAATGTTCATTCATTTCTACCCTTTTGCTACTGTTGTGGTGAACATGTTGAAGGTTCGTAGCGTTTGTTGAAATTATGTCCGTTAGGTGTTTTTGATGTCTAAATTCTGAAATATGACACCATAAGCGAGTCGTTGGGGGGATTAGGAGCTTAGTTATTTAAACATTAGTTTAAATAACTTTGTATCATAAAACATTGCAATCTGCAGGAATAAGGACACATTTACTGACCCGTACGTTTTACCCAGAATGCATTGCATTGGTCCAACTTGAAGTGGTGTCCAGTGATTGTTCACGTTTCGCTGCGTGTACGTTGATATGTTAATCGTATGCTAATGATGTGAATGACGTAGTGGGTACTGACTTTCTGGTTGGTTGAGAATTGAATAAAATACTCGCTAACCGCCAGGCTGTTGCGACATCGTGTCCGTTCGTGGGTTCCCGTAAACTCGTCCCTTCCTGACAGTAGAAACATGACATCACCCTCATTTAATTTCAGAAGAGAGAAATCTGTGCTAATTAAATTCACACTCATACTACACTCGGCTAAAGTTAGCTTCGCGTGCAGGGTGACGCTTTGTAATAAAGTGTGCGTTACATAGGATTAAACAGCGATAAAAACCCGCTTTGACTAAATAGTGACGCTGCAGTTTTACGTTTTTTTTTTTTCCTTGATCTCTCCCGCACAGGCCGTTAAAAAAATTAACGCACAAACGTAAGTGTCCGTTAATCATACGTTAACGGTCAACTGCCGTTTGTTTTCCTTTACCTTGTGTTGGCGGTGATTGGGAGGCGCCGCGTCGTTAAAACAATTCATCTCCTCCGCCAGTGACGCAGCCTTCCAAAAAAACAAACAAACCTCCATTCGGCGTCCATGGAGGTGCAGCCTGGTGTCGACACGCAGACAGCAAAACGTGGATCGTGTTCGCCCGTGGGCAAGGCATGACAAGCGCGCTCTGCTCATGAAATCTCCCCTCTTCTGTCACATCGCTTTTTCGCCACCAGAGCATCTTCGGTTCACGCACGAAACTGTCCAGCCCTTAAAGAAACTGCGCAGTTTTTTATTCAACGCAAAAAAAAAAAAAAGTCTTTCCCCGCTCTCCTCCTCCTCCCTCCTTCCATCATGCAGGTTTATTTTTCGGTGGAAGAGTCTGTCGGACCTTCGCTACCCCGCCCCCTCAGCCACTGGAAAACACTGTGCCACTCACTCGCCCAAAATTCCATTATCAACAAGTCAACAGCAGGAGCGGGTCCAGATATTCAGGGTTGTGTCAATGAGGAACCACCACTGTCTTTCAAGTGATTTATTTATTTATTTTTGAATCAGTTATCTGAAGCAAAGCAATTTATCTGTTTTTAAGTAATGAATCATTTTTTTCTGCAGCAAGTGTTCAATTTATTGTTTAATGCATTTGAAAGCTTTTTTTTTTTCTATAATGTTAATTTTGTATTACAAAAATTTCAAAAGTGACTTTCTGTAAAATTTGGTTCATTTATAATAAAGGATTATGAACAGAGTAACTGAGGCTAATAATTTATTATATGGCTGTTATATATATATATATATATATATATATATATATATATATATATAAAACACGTAAACTTACCGTATTGCGTGAATATGAAAGCTGCTGATGGTTTTGGGTTTGTAGTCAGACCCGTTCGCTTTCTTCACCTCCATGGAAGAACTTGCTAACAGACGGCCCGGTCGTTAGCTGGTAAGCTTTCACTGTGTGTTTTTTCCAATGCTGTTTAGACATTTATGGAGTATGTTCGCATCCGACTTGTTTTTTTAATTGTGTTTTTAGCTTTCTGGTTTGTAACCAATGTGATATGCCATACGGGCCGACTGTCATGGTAACCGGTCTGATATAGGAAAATATCAGACCGTAAATCAGCCAATAAGAGCATGCGTAGCATCGTAGCCATATAATAATTTGGATTATCTCCAACATTTTCATGCAGTTCCATATCAAGGCAAAATCACCATTTACAGCTAATAAGGAAATAAGCCGTGTACAAAGCAAGCATAGAATGTGAAACTGCTTCAGTTTTCCATTAATGAAACCTCTAGAAGATGCCAAACACATCAATTGGCTATGGGATAGATGCCTTCAAACAAGCTGTAAATGAGCTGTTAAATAAAAACTTAAAACTTAACATAAAATGACAAAGACAAGTCCAACTTTGCAGTCTTGCCAATAAATATGTATAATACACAGTTTCATCAACATACTCAGTGTTATCATTCTCAGTCATGTCCGAATCACCCTCGTTCTCATTTCTGTTTTGCCTACTACCAATAATGTTGACCTGGGCTTAATTCCCAATGTAAGTTGGGTTTAATTCCCAGTGTGCGTCAGGTTACCTGTGTGTTTGGATCAGATCATTCATCTGCATGGTCTCAGTCCTCCCAGCTGGAAACGCCTGGAGATGTAACCTGCGATGAAATGTCATCCCACACAGGAGTCAGTGTAGACTCATCTGCTTCACCTCATTGTATCCGGGGATCAGCACCAGCCTGATGGGAATCAAGATTCTTCTCTTTCAGAGCGGACTTCTCTGGGAAGTAGTGCTCAGCAGCCCCAGTTTTAAACACTGTGATACATGATACCTGAAAGGAAACATCAAAAGATATTACACCTAAATGTTACAAAGTTGTGCTTTAAAATTGTGATTACTCCATGGCAGAAGATGGGACAGTCGTTCCCAATGTGTGGGCCTTGGACCCACCAGGGGGGCCATGGAAGGTCATTAAAAATGAATTGTTTTTAACTTTTATTTTTGTGAAATTTAATTAATGAAGATGAAAAATACATGTTATGGATGTGCTGGGACACATCACTGGTGATGCAGCCCGGAGTTATCCGGTGGTTTGGGTCTTAGGCGACCCAGCCTGTGTCCCAACAGCGTTCACTTCAAGTCCATCTAGTGGCTTTCTCTGCAGCTTCAATTACTGATTTGATGGCTCACAGCGGGTCTGCCAGCCTTGCCTTTGGCATATATCCACAAGCTCCTGGTACTTGGAACACTTCCTCTCCAAGGCCTCACCCATACGCTCCTCCCGGGGCTGTTTTTATTCCAAAATTATCAGTTAGTTGCTTGGTGGAGTCTGACATGTTGGTTGTGACTGGCTGCAATTGTGATTGTGTCCTGGGAAATATTTGCTCAGGTCCTCCATGTGCCAGTTACTGACAGCAGTCAGGAGGTTTAATTCCCTCTATCTACACTGTGGTCAGGGTTTCTCTCTGGTTTTCTTTGGCAGGTGGCCCTCAGTGTTGTTGAGGGCAGTTCATAAGGTCCTTGCCTTTGGGGGGAACAGAGTGTCTATGCACCCTTAGGGACCACATTGGAAATAAGTGGTGTTATACTTTGTGTTATCCTGTTTTATTTAAACAGGTATGAATTTTATCAAATAAATCCATACCATATATCATACGCAGGATAAGCCACCAAATCCAAAAAATAAAGCTAAAATTACCTTAAAAATTGTTGTGAACATGTAATTATAACAAAGTCATAGAGCTTCACTTATATTCATTTATTTCATTTTAATCTTATTTATTGATCAAAATTGTGATTAATGGCCCAGCGTGTTCTTCAGTCGAGCTCCGCCCCCTGTAACCACGCCCTTTACACATAGTGCAGTAAACTCACTGTAACTCACCACACTTTCTGTCCTTCATACTGGCTTTAATTTGCACAATAATGGTAAAAAAATTCTTAGCAGTGTGTCATCTTCATTACATGTCCCGATTTAAGTACAGTCTCCCCTCGCTTGATGAGTTTAGGCTCCTCAATAAGGTTAAATGCTAATCCCAACAAGCTAATTAGCGCCATCTTGCTAACTTGTAGTCCTCTTAAGGTTTCTTTCTACCGTGTCTACGCAGTCATTACGTAGGGAGTGCTGTCTCCCGCCAAAGCCTACAAACAGCATTTGTTTTACCTAATTATGGCTCTGCTTTCACTTTTAAAACCAAAAGGTAACATCAACTCGACACCATACTTACCTGAGAAATAAATCCCGGAAGTGACTGATGACGTAATACTTGAAGTGACCCCTACAGCGACACCTACAGGAACGGTGGCGGTAGTGACCACACTAATTGTGAAAACATCGTTTTTTAATTTAGCACATATTAAAATATTGTAAATATTGTTAGATAGATTCAGTATATTCAAATACTGTAAGTTGTACTGTAAATTGTGACTGAATATCAGAATATTAAAATAATGTAATTTTTAACTGAAAATTTTAAAAGTCGTGTATTTTTTAATATATATAATGCATTTTTTTTTTTTTTTTTTTTTTTTTTTTTTTTTTTTTTTTTTACAAATTTCATGCCCAAAATGAGCACGTGCAGCCAGACTGAGCGTAAATGTTTTATTATCTGCCGTTAGGGATGCTATTAAGTCACGAAATCTTTACATACAAAATAGTTGTTGGTTGCCATATGAACATGTAAAACGCCATTCAGAAACTTTTAACTTCAGAAATGTACATACATTATACACAGCAATCACATTTTGGGACAGTTTTTTCTTTTTCTTTAGCACAACAACAGAAGCATGGAGACTGGTTCTTAATTTTTCTCATAGGGGAGGTGATGGTCTAGTGTTTAAGGTGTTGGGCTTGAGTCCAGAAGATCAGGGGTTCAAATCCCTGCCTGACTGGAAAATCACTCAGGGCCCTTGGGCAAGGCCTTTAATCCTCTATTGCTCCCGGTGTGTAGTAAGCAGCACCCTGACATCGGGGTAAATGTGAAGCATAATTGTAAAGCGCTTTGAGCGTCTGATGCAGATGGAAAAGGACTATATAAATGCAGTCCATTTACCATTTTACCATAAAACACAAAAAACTGTTTTCCAACTTAGGTCACAGTCAGCAAAATTCTTCACGGCCTTTGACAAAATATTTGAAGTGTGCACAGTATCAACGTTTCAGGGTTAGTTTGGAAGAAAACCTTGGAACATTCTAATCACAGACTTTCAATAAATTGCCCGCAACATTCCATTAAATCTTGGGAATTTGGGTCTCATCCTTTAACTAAATGGATCAGCAGATGGAAGGAGTTGGTTTCGGCTGCACTCAAACATTTCTGTGGACATGGAACATCTGCAAATCTTTGGTTCAAGGACAATACAAAATGTTCCTTTTAAAAAGCGTAGCAGCAACAAAATGTTCGGTGGACAAAAAATGTTTTCATACATTTACATTGAAGTGGACGTCAGGTCACCTAAAGCCTTTCACCTTCTCCTATTTGTTACAACCCTGAAGCCTATTGGAATTTGAATTCCCCTCCACCACCAGCACCCCCGGTCTCCCACTCAGAGACCACCAGAATGTTCAGAGACCTGGTTCTGATAAAGAGGCTCTTAAACCCTGAGGAAGTCTGTGTTGGGTCTTTCAGGGAAGACAATCCTTCAGCCTGAATACAACCTCGAACTCAGCTCCCCCTCTCTGGTTCCCCTCTCTCATTACTGGACCCCCCGCTCCCCTCCCCAGTGACTCACTTTCTCCAGGGTCCTTCTCATTTTTCTCTGTCTGGCTTTCAGGAGTTTGGGCAAAGTGGGGAAGTCCGAGGCCTTCTCTCTCTCACTGCACTGGCCGACTCCAACACGCAAAGCTTCATTAGAATTCATTTGTTTGAATAGTTTCATTCCCCGTCTCCTCAGCCTGGGGAGAAATGTGTATTAGCATATAAATATTCTGTATCTCTCCTTGATTAAGTGCATGTGTGTGTGTGTGTGTGTGTGTGTGTGTGTGTGTGTGTGTGTGTGTGTGTGTGTGTGTGTGTGTGTGTGTGTGTGTGTGTGTGTGTGTGTGTGTGTTTCAGTGTGTGTTCTCGTGTCACAGCACAGATTTACTTTGTGAAAATGAGAGGCTTTTGGTTCCATCATGGTTCCACTTTCATCTACAAGGAGATTTTTGAGATTTTACCTCACAGTTACAGCGTAATGTTACAAAAACTTGTTTGTGCTCTGAGGATTTGTGAGATCTTTTCTGTACCCATATTCTCTTTGTCTTTGCTGTGCTTCCTACATCTGCATATGGAGGGATGGCAAATTAATGATGAAGCTTCAATAAACAAGTGGAGAAGCACAATAATGCAGATGCTGCTTCTTATATTTGGAATGTGAGCTATTGAAAAATCTGAGGCATGAACACATTCTTAAGGAAAAGACACTTTTACATAAGAGAATTTTAAATGTGGTCTTTAACAAACACGCGAATGAAGAATAAACACCAAAAACTACATTTATACGCAAATACTTGACTTTACAGAAAGCAATGCTTTAAATAATTCCTTGAAAAACAACCTTTCATTTCGTGTTATTTTATGCTTTAATATCTTGTGTTTTGCTCCAGGTATGAAGAAGGTACCAACGGTAAATCAATCCAGTTCAAGCATCATCATTTTATAGGCGATTTATTAGTACAACAAAACATGAGCAGAAATGAATGGAGTCCGTCAGTCAGACAGGCTCATTAGAAGAGCCGTCCCTCTCTGAATCCAGTGGTCTGGGGACACCGCTCCGGATTTCAGTTCCACTGCGACCACAAAAGACGGACGACCTGCTCCGCCCGAACGCACCGGGAAATAGTAACAGGGACACAGGTACATAGCTGCACACACATAAAACACAAATATGTACTCATGGTGAAATGATAAACTTTTCACCATTCAGTCCTACTGAGATACAGCACCCTGATCACCCCCCCCCACCCAAAAAAAAAATTATGTTAACCTCATTAGTTTAGAAATTTATCATGCTCACAAGGACATTTATAAACATAACCACAATGACATAATGTCCCGCTGTCTCTGTCAATAATCGTGGGACACAATAAATTTGATAAACGTGGACGTAAACCTACGTTCGGCCATCTTTCTCCGTTTTTCCACAGGCTTGAAGTGGATGGTGGGAATGGGACACACCATCTGCATGGGTTCAGCCTCCACCAGACAGGAGTTCTTCTTGTCCCAACCTGCCCCCTCCAGGTACAAACCTCGAACAAACACTCCATCCTGTGAAGAGGGGCGAGAACGAGCTGGGGTGTGTGTCAGACACCGTCACAGTACTATAATGGACTTGGTTGAGGAAAGGACAAGATGGGTAAAAGGGAGTGGTAGGAAGAGAGGAGGAGGAGGAGTGAGAGAGGAAGTTGGAAGAGAGGGGTAGAAGAAAGAAGGACTGAGTGATACAGGAGTGAAGAATGGCGCCAAGCATAACAGAGCGTGTGACACGGGTAAGAATTTTAAAAACATAAGCCAAAAGATGTAAAGAAATGTGAAAGCTTTGAATTTGAGTTCGTTTAAGAGGACGATGGGAAAGAATGGATGCAGAAGATGACAGCAACTCTCAGGTCCTGTGCTGTTTTTGAATGAAAACAAGCTTTCCTCCTGGAAAGAAGAAGGAAGAAGTATGTGTGTGTGTGTGTGTGTGTGTGTGTGTGTGTGTGTGTGTGTGTGTGTGTGTGTGTGTGTGTGTGTGTGTGTGTGTGTGTGTGTGTGGGGAGGGTGTCACCTTGGGTGGATTGAGGAGGTTGCTGTCATCTAAAGTTGACACGGCAAACTCCCATGACAGTGTGTCCACTGAAATCTGCAATGACATTTTAAGATATTAAACACATACAATATATATTTTTATAATAACTAAGGTCAACAGTCTCACCAGTGTGGTGCTAATCAACACACAAACATCGATCTTAATAACTCTGAAATGTAAAGATTTTACCAAAAATCACAAACTGGGTAACAACAAATATTAACAGAATATGTTATCTGCACAAAAACCCTCAACAAGGTTATTTGTGAGCAAGCTAAATGCTAATTAGCCAAGCTAGAAGCTATTAATGCTACTAGGTTACATAGTTTCTGATGTATCTTGGTCACTACCCACATAGTGGCTTCATGCCAGTCATCCAGGCAGACAACTGGGGTGTGGCTTATGAAACTCTTTCAAACCAATGACAATCAAGTTTTCATTTGAAGACATCTGGGAGAAGTTGTAACAGCAGAACGTGTTAATATGTGACCGCTCACATTATTCTGCCGAGCAGAGGACTGCAGCACTGCAGTGAGGAAGCTGTTGGGGAAGGTGAAGCCAGACATCCAGAACAAGACGGGGGGTTCTGCTGTCTCCACCCACCGCATTAATTGATCGATGCGCTGGCACAGGTCTCGTGTCCACGATGCCAGGGGCTTGAGGGAGGGGTATGCCTATCAGACAGAGTGAGAAAATGACAAGCTGAGAAGGGCTTTGATGAGCATCTCAGTCTATCTCTGCATCAACACCCAGCACACAGTGAGACCATGAGCACAACTTAAATTTATTCTCCTGTGCTTGTACAATCGATGAACCCAGACTCACATAGAACAGAATGAACCCGGTGAGGAAACCAGATACCAAATATCCAGAGTGAGAGAAAACAGGCAGACCAAAATGAAAGCCGTGAGTCGGGAAGCTCAGAATTAATGACAGTCTGCCATGTCAAGGAGGGGCAGAGAAGACAGGATGAAGGAATAGAGGGAAAAAGAAGGAAGGCAGAATCTGTACAAGGGGATGTTGTTTGTTGGATGAGATTAGAATTAGAACAGAGAGCACATAGTAAATTAAAAAGGCAGTGAATGAATAAAATCAAAATAGAGACACTTTGCAAAAGAGCGAGTGAGGGAAGGTGGAGGTGAAGAGAGCCAGAGGAAGAAAGGAGAGAAAGTGGAGCTTTGGAGTGGTCAGCAGAATAGAGAATCTCAGCTGGAAGCAGCAGCCTAATAGCTGCCCAGCACTCCTCCTATAAAAGACGCAGATACACAGAGGGAGCAGAGCCAGAGGTAATAAGCCGCTGGCTGCACAACAATGAGCTCAGGGTCGTTTTTGGGAAAGTCCAGCAGGCTTTAAAGCCTTATTACATGATGATTAGCTCACAGACGCTGGCGTTGTTCAGCCACTGAAGGCAAAGGTACGCTCCAGTTGATGAACACTGACTGGCTTTCAAAATAATAAGCCTCATAATAATAAATAATAAGGTTTTAGCTAATAGAGGGGGAAAAAAAAAAAACCAAAACCTTTGAAATCTCTCTGTATGGTTTTTCACTCTGATGTTCAACACACCTGACAACACATAACAAGGTCAAATTTACTAAAAAGCCAATAACTGGGGTCAAGGTTATCTCCACCTGTTTGTTGGTCTACCCCTCACAGGTCCTTTTACCGATTTCTAACAAACATGTCAAAATTCCAAAACTGCTGTTAAAAATGTCAGATTTTTCACAGCCTTTATTATTCACTATTGTACTTTATTCTATTTTATAAAATGCTCATATTTCAATTTTACACTGGTTTGGCATTTTTCAATACTGTAATGTGTCTGCTGGCGTCTTGAAAGGGAACATCATATACAATTTATTATTCTTGACATTACTGCCATTTTTGGAAACACGCCACCTTCAATATAATTCATGGAGGAAGCAGCATCGCACTCAGGTGATTCTGGGATGCTTGTGAGGACACTGCATAAAGTGAACAAAATACACAAACATCCTGGATGAAAACACGGCAGTCCACAAAGACACCAACCCCAATCATGAAGGTAAATCTACAGAGGAATAGCTTAAAAAAACCAATAACCTAAAGCCTCAGAGTTCGGCTGAGATTTTGTTGCTCAGATTGGAAAAGTCTGTGGAATGATGATCTTCATTAAATCCGACAACCTGCAATATCCGGATGTGCATGGCTGATAGAAGACTGGGACTGAATGGAGCACATGCTAAATACGGTTTTGAATTGAGTGGGTACAACTCAAATTCACCTATTTGGCATTTTATTTTATTTAGATTGCTTTTTTAGATAAAAGTGCTGTGTGTGGGGAAAAAAGAGAAACTATATACTGTGATTTAACGTTTTTTTGTTTTTTTTATAGTCACTCATACACACCGCACAGCAGATTTAACGAGGACAGAATCAGACACACAAACACAGCCTGCCCTGTGTGACTCCTGCTCAGGAGACACATTCCACAAAATCACATTCTACAATCACACAAAGCCAAGAGTTTTTTCCAGCCCCTTGTCCACTGGCAGGAGAGGTCTAGTGATAATGAAGCCAAAATGGAGCGATCAGACAGCTGGAAGGCTGCCATCACTGTCTGTGTGCGCAGCCAGACAGACTGATGGATAAATACACCTTTAATAACTCAGCAGTGCGTCACTCCACAGGCCTGCAGCTGTTCCACTGTCTGAGGGAAGCCAGTCAACTCTTCAGAACAAAAAACAAAATAACACACACCTGAATATCAGTCCACGATAAAGACGGGATTTAAATCTGTGGACATCCCAGTACAGCACTGAGCCAAAACAATAAAGCAGACATTTGTTTCACAACACAACGCCTTACACGTCACGAGGGAGTTTTCTTTTCATCTCCTTTTGAACCAACAGTCATTACACTTGACAAGAAGGATGAGTCTAAAAATTGTTCTAATCCAATTACATATGTTCCCCAAATCTGATTGATTAATCGCATTAGATTTACAACCATAAAATATCGCGTTGACGGTGGCAAAATATTCGAACATTTCACATTTGATGCATTACTCCGTGCCCTGACCGCGTTGCTACGCAGTTGTCAATAATGGCGCTGTCAGCTGAGAGCGAGAGAAACTGGTGCAGTGAATTTAATCTATCATACGAAAGTACTGATGTGGATTCTGATACAGAATTAGTCAATGCAGTTGATGAGACAGAAAAATCTGTGGGTCTGCTCACAGAATTTCCAGCTTGGTATGAAGACGCTGTTGCTATGGCAAGCTTCGCCGACCAAATTAGTTACAGAAAAATAAACTGTACAAACGATGGAATTGGATTAGAATGGGAATAACCCCCTTGTGTCTGATCATTTGCGGATGTTAATGCTGGATTAGGGTCACAAATATCCATAAAACTCAATTTGCAACTGTAAAATCCAGCATTAACGTCCGCAAATCATCAGACACAACAGGGTTATTCCCTAATTCACTGATGCATCTACAAAAACATATCGAGCAAGGAACTGTAAAATAAATAAATAAATAAATCACAAAACAGTGAACAGTGAAACTAACTTTTATGAAACTTGGGGAAAACTTGCCCTTACATTTTGAGGGCAGATTTGCACAAAGGGATGGAGGAAAAATATATTGCAGATTAATGACACTCCATCCAGAGGATTTTTGCAAACATGAAGAAGAAAACACTGCCCTGCCCTCTGAATGGGAACTTTGCATTAAGTCCAGATGTATGATAATAGTCTATGCACTCATGAGGTTAATTTACCTCAGTGTGGATGATGATGATGATGATGATGATGATATATGTGTGTGTGTGTGTGTGTGTGTGTGTGTGTGTGTGTGTGTGTGTGTGTGTGTGTGTGTGTGTGTGTGTGTGTGTGTGTGTGTGTGTGTGTGTGTGTGTGTGTGTGTGTGTGTGTGTTACCTGGCTCCACAGTGGTGGCACACGGGCATTGTAGATGTAGTTAAAGGTCTCCTCCAAGCTTGATGACATCACCACCAAGCCTTTAATTGCTTTCTTGAGCTCAGTCAAGGACAATCTAACAAAACACCAACAACACAGTTACCACTCCAAAATGTATCATCATTGCAGGAAGCTGTTGCTGTCCCTTCTTTTTTTTCTTTTTTCTTTTTTTGCATTTTTACAGCTCTGGCAACAGTGTATCAGTGAATGATCGGTCTGTTGCAAATCAAATTCAGAAATTAGTTAAGCCCTTACGTGACAGTGTGCAGCAGGGCATTGTATCTCTGGATCTCTTGGAGAAGCACCACATTCAGAGGGGAAAGGTCATCCTGGAGCTGGGCCCTGGTGCCTTTGTAGTCTATCATTGCTGGAATCTGCCCACGTATGTCTGACAACAGCTCCAACACCTGGCAGCACAGATAAGAGATTACACAAAAACGCATGAGAGGGGAAGGATAGTGAAAAATGCCACAGCAGAATGTTTGCAGCCAAGATCCCGGAGTCAGAATGTGTAAGAACTAGCAAAAAAAAAAAAAAAAAATGCATGAAAGTCCTCTTCCTTATTTATTTTTATTTATAGTGTCGCTGTGGATTCCCCTGAATGCGTATATATAAAGATTCTTTTAAAGCATACCCTTTTAATTTTTTATTTTCAGCAAAAAATGTTTTATTTCTCACATTATGTTTCATTTAAAACATTAACTGCTTGATTTATTGTTACAATAAAAAAATAAGCCAATCGTGATCAGCCCTGTATACCACATATTAATGAACAGGTGGTCTCAGTCATCAGAAATCTTCCACCACTTCTCCCTCATTTCCATCTAACCTTGTCTTCTCGACTGGACCTGGCTCCCGTAGCAACAGTGCTGGTGACCTGTGGCTGCAGGGAAAGCAGGGTGTCAAACAGTGTCCTCGTCTCAGCAATCTGGCTGGCAATGTCGGCGTTAGAGTGCTGGCCAAACATCTCGGGGTGCTCTGTGGCCGGCAGTTGGCTGATATAATCCCTGTATGTGGACTGCGCATCATCTTGAGGGATGTAATAGGTGGATAATGATGACAACCTGTCAAAAGAATGAGGTGGGTAAGAATAAACAAACTCCATTATATAAAGGGATATTTTATTTATTTAAATTCAATTTAACAGTGTAGCAAGTACTACAATACAAAAAAATATTTTAAATATCATTAATGGATATCAATGTCAGCACTCCTAATAGTACAATGGACATCAAAATAAGTGGGGTTTTTTTTTGTGTGTGTGTGTGTGTGTGTGTGTGTGTGTGTGTGTGTGTGTGTGTGTTTGCACACTCTGCATCCCTGACCACAAATTCAACCAACCACTTTGACATCAAACGTACTTTTTAAAGACATAGGAACTTTTTCAGTAACATTATGCAATCACATCAACACAGTGTGTGCAGCTTTAAAAAGACAACTCCACCTTAATATGCACGCAAGTTACCAAATATCCAGCATGAGCAAGAGCTGGAGAAAAAAAATCTCATCAGGGCAAAAGAAAAGAGAAGAACGCCTGTGTTTTTCCAATGTGGCTTTCTTAGGTTGTAGTACTCTGACAGCCCACTTGATGGTGCTGACAATATAGCGACAAAGATATTCAGCTGTCAACAAAAAGTGAAACATTATATAAATAAATATGTGCTTTTGTCAAAACAAATTCTATTCATCCTGAAAACTGTGGAATTATAGTTTAGAGACTTTAAAAGACCATGTAAACAGATTGTGAGGTATTACTGATGGGGTTTGATGAATGGTGGGAAGCAATGGGGATCATCGATTCATGATGGAATTAATGTTGCACAATCGCAATGCTACAATTTTATTTTGTTTTTACTCCATTAAATATGCAAGTCTTGCATAAAAAAATCTGCACTGCTAAAGTGCCTTACTTGAAGTTATCTTGGGTGACAGCGGCATCACAGAAGTACTTGCTGATGTACGTGGTGAGAAGGCGTCTGTCCCAGTCGTCAGTCACATGGCCGCCATAGTTGACCCCAGCTATAAGATACTTTAGAGCATCCCAAGGAATCTCCTCATATTCATCCAAATAGAGCCTTAGAAGACTCTCACTCACCTAAGAACATATATTATATCATAAACAGGAAGTGAAATGGACCATTCCTAAATTCTGTCACCGTCATTATACACTGTAAAGCTCCAACACAATTATTTCCACTGGAATGGAACACATCACAGCCTCCTGACTGACCTCAAAATCAGAATCGTTGAAGCCGTAGACAATGTTCCAACCCAGCTGTAGAAACTTCTTCCTTTCTAGCAGCGTGCTGTGAAAGAAGCAGAGGGAGAAGAGCAGCTTCCTGTAGACAACGGGCTTTGTGCGGCTGCTGAACTGAGACTCCGACACCAGCTGGTACAAGCGCTTCATGTTGGCTTTGACCCCCTGACAGACAAAAGTGGTGACGTTACAACTATGGAGGTTACTATGTGGTTTAAAATCTGTGAAATACCAAAGTATTTATTTATTTTGGTGCAAAGGGTTCCAGGTGAAAACATTGTAAATCACAATTTTCATTTCTGGATCAACATGCTGTGAGTGCGCACCTTTGGTGGCTCAGTGGTCATCTTGATACCAGCTTGCAGGATGGTAACGGGGAAGTCAGGGTGGGGCTTGGAGCTGAGCCACAGTCTGAAGTTGGAGTGAGGCATCTGCACTTGGAGCTGCTCCACCAGCTTGTCCAGCTGCGGCATCCAGGAAAGAGAGAGGTGGCAGTTGGCGAGGAACACCCAGTGGCCTAGGCAGAGAAAACAACACTGAAACACCTGCTGGAAAAATTTACACTTCAATCAACAAATGCTCAAAATGTCTACAATGCAATCTGTGACGTATTTCACAGACGATCTGCTCTGGCGATCCCAAACAGGAGCAGCCAAAACAAAACAAACAAATATCATGAACATACAGGATACCAATCCTCACATTAACCAAAGATCAGCAGGGTTAGAGAAATATTTTTGAGTCTACTGGTCAGAATCAGTAGCACCAATTTTGTTACTGGTCCTCCTGGTCCAAGGTAGTGGCCCCAGGTATTTGGAAACTCAGAGCCTCCAACGTTGAGCCGGTGAGTCTCAGCATAGCATTAATCATCACATGATGCGCATGTATTCAATCAATATTGTATTTGCAAATCTATCATAACAGAACATTTTCATTTTGTGTTGAATGTATGTAAATTTATAATCATTTTCTTACATGATCCTTCACTTTTCTGTAATTCTGGTCTTGTGCTTGTCTTATGCAGCCCAAACATAGAGCCTTTACTCTTGTTACTTAATCTAGTCTTGCTGCGTAAGCTCTATAATGTCCCTGATTTTTTGGACACCAATTATATCTATTGCTTCTCAGACTAGCATGATCAAAATGTTATAATTGTTGAAGAAAATCATGTTAAAGTTTCACATCACATTCAGATTTTGTAGCAAAATAAAACAGTTGATCTCAGTTAATGTTTTATTTTGACTGACCAATCAAATGACTTATTGAAACATCACAACACACACATTAATCACACTATTAATGTTGTTGTCCATTCAGCTGCTCCCTTTATGTTCGGGGTTGCCACAGCGGATAGAGCCAGATCCGCACTAGTATTTGGCACAAGTTTTATGCCGGATGCCCTTCCTGACGCAACTCCAGTTTTACCTGGAGAAACACACAGCCGCTGGTGTTCCAAAGAGGTCTCCCATCCAAGTACTACCCAGATGCCGCACTGCTTAGCTTCTGAGATCTGATGGGATCAGGCTTAGACAGAGCAGACCGGCTGCATTTAATCACATTATTAATACTAGACTGTAATTTCTTGAACACCAGAATGAGATCAAAGATGTCGAAAAACCAAAGCAAATTCAAAAGTCTGTTCAGACTCACTGTCTGTGCTTGGAAAGGTATGTAATGGATAACAGTCAGCGGTGCTGAACGATCTACACGGAATCCTGAATCGGGATCTGCCTAATGACTGGGTCAAAACTTTGTCTTAAAAAAATAAATGCCGGACTTAAATAAGCGGCGGGCATCATTAAAAAGATTACATTTGGTTCAGTCACTCTGTTATTTTTTCAAAGTCTGAGGGGAGGCTTCACAGTCAGGCAGAGGGCAAATGCGTCATTGGCTACGAAATTATTATTTTATTTTATTCTTACATAGCGTGACCTCAAGCGGGACAAAAGTAAAAGTAGCTTCAAAATAGCTTCATTCATGAAGTCAGTGGTGTGAATGAGTGCTACAGTGGCTGTTATTTAAGGCGCAGGTATGAAAAAAAAAATCATCGGTCTTGTCTAACACTTTTAATCACTAGACCAACAAGATTTTTAACTAGCGGTCTAGCAGGAGAAAACATCAACTAGACATAAGTCAAAAGTTACTGGTCTGTGACCTTGGACCAGTGGATTTCTCTATCCCTGATCAGACCAGAATCTGTTGCGCTGCTCTTGGGTCCTCCTTATTCCCTGTGAGAACTACACTACATGTGCTAACAGCAAACACTACAGTGCACAAGTGGTGAAAATTAGAAGTCTAAATATAAAGCGTCAAATGGGACTTTTAAAAGAAGAACATCAGCAGAGCAAAGGTGGAGCTTAACCTCTTTCGGCGCCCTCTTCGATCATGTTCTTAGCAATGGGGGCCTGTCCCTGTCCCAGAGACAGAGACACAAAGTGCTCTTTCATGCCAGAGGCATCAGCCAGCTGCACCAGGGCTCCCGTGGGGTCCACCCCGGAAGACAGAACAAAGATCAGAGGAGTCGTGCAGGTAGATTCCTCCACAACCTGAAGGGTGAACAGAAGAATATCAGCAAGACAAAAGAGAGAGAAGAGGAGAAATAATAGCAACAATTAAGTTTAGTAGAAGCAGGCCAGTGTTATTCAGTGCAGGAGGGGTTACGTCCATCTGTGCTTGGGTGAAAGTTATCTGACCTACTATTTTGAAGGACACTAAATTCATCTTATTTGTGCCAGAGGCAGGAGTTGGCAAGAGATGAGTCTTTGTGGAAGTATTACAACAGATCGAAACACACCCTCTCTGTCAGTAACTGGATAGTGCACAATCTGCTTAGAGATGGAGGATTTCACGCTTCCTTTCTGACATTTCAGTCTTTAACAATGTCACACATGTACTAGTCTGGGTGAGCTCACACATTTTTCGTCACATTTTCAGTCCTATCCTTGCAGCCCTCTCTCACATCCTTACTGGAAAGATGCAATGAAACCATTGGTCACAATAAAATGCTTTGTACTGACTGCAGCTTGAGCTGAAGGAGCGAGTGTTTATGGGAATGCTCTGACTAACAATACAGCGGCAGCGAGGACTGATGGGAAAACAGCTGATGTCACTCACCGTCTTCATGTCGAGAACGGGAGGCTCCACAAAGCAATTTCCCAGGTTATTAACAATGAAGGAAGTAACACAGAAGGTGACGCGGTCCTGCCTCAGGGAGCGTACTATCAGCATCTTCTGCAGCTCAGTACAGCTATTCTCCCAGTCAGCTGGGAAGAGGAGAAGAACTTTTTTTTTACCTCTGCAGGAAAAAAAAATTCAAACAAACAAAATAAAGACCATCAAAGGACAAACGGACCTGGTAGGGTTTCAGTCTCTGGCTCAGCACTCATATACCACTGGTGCCAGGCTTGTGGATACCGTTCAAAAGAGGTCGTGATGTCCTGGAAGTCGGGCAGTTTCTCCAGCTCTGTGATGTTGTCCCAGCTGGTGTCTGCCAGCCAGCTCGGACAGGGATTGTCCATCTGCTCTGCCTTGTCAAGCACCTAAAATCACACTCTTCAGTCAGTAGCCACCATCTGTGGAATCACTGCCTCCGCCAACGGACAGAAGAGGGTTATGTTATTTATGTGAGGGGCCATCTTGCTCTTCGACTGTCTCACATTATAACAAAAGAAAGATTTTAAAGATAATAAAAGTTTGTGGTGAAACAGATCCTCAATCAACAAAAAGTATAGCAAAATGTGGGGATCTGAATCTGCTGCAAAATATTCCCATTTATATCCCCTGTTTTACCATTTTCCTCTGATGATGTCACACATATCTCAAGGAGATTTTCTTCTTATTTTAATAGGCAACTCTTCCTGTGGACATGAAGACAGTAATGGCTACAGTAATCTGAAATCTGACCCCACTGACCTCGACCTTCACCCTGATTGACCTCTGGCTGACCTTGCCAGGTCAATTCCGGAATCCACCTAAGTGCATCAGCCTTCTCCTCAGCCCAAAGCAGCACTGCACCGTTTCAAGACTTTTTATTTTGCAAGTGAAGACTGAGACTGCCAGCAAATTAAAATCTCCCCCAAGGTCTTTACAAACTACCATTTCTGTGCATGCATGTTAAAATAAGACCAAAAAAGGCAGGTTCAACTATGTTCTGGGTTTTCTTACAATTCCTCCTCTCAGAAAGAAGTTGTACTCCTCAACATTCAGTTTGCCAGCTGCCTCAAGAATTTTGACACACATCTGGAAGCTAAAAAGCAGCTTGTGGACCTCAAACAGGCCGCGGCAAGTGTACCTGAAAATACACATACACACACATATATACTAAGTACACACGATTTATCAAAGCGTGCTTGGCCTGTTGCGCGTTGTGCTTGTTTACCTGTACACTGCATATGTGTGGTAGCTGTTGAGGTTGAAGATCCTCTCCTCCAGCTTTTGGCTGTGCTTACTCTTCTTGATGCTCAGGCTGAACAGGTTGATGTAAGCATCCAGAGAGAACTGATACATCGGATCTATACAGCTCATGTCGTTCAGAACGAAGAAGAGAATGGAGGCTCGCTCAGCACATGGACGGTAGGCCTGTTAGGAAACAGCACATTGTGCACAAAGGGCTAAGACGTTAAGCCCCAACCTCCGGTGCTGGAAAATGGAGCCAACACGGAAGTGCCAAAACTTGCAGTTCCTTGAATGGCTACTTGAGGTTGGCTCCAAAAGCAAATTACTGTTCACAGACACCCATGTTAAAATCTCCAACTTTAGGTCTCAATAGCTAGTTTTACCATTTATGATAACTGGACATGAAAGATTTTTTTTTCTTAAGTCAGCCAACAGTTGAACCTATTTTCACCCATACAAATAAGAATAATTAGAGCCTTAATTGCTTTGAGTGATAGGTAGTGTGTGCCAGCGAGAAGATTCAGGGTCCCACTAGCAGTGACTGTTAGGTGATGTGGACTCGACTATGTTTGTCCTTTATGAGCATTTTACTACACATTTCTAAGATAATATGGGTTACTGCGCAGTTAATTGTACTAACAGACCATCTAAGAAGCTGGTGCTCCAGTGTTTCTGCTGAGCAAAATTTTAGCTTTGTTTAATTTCTATGTTAGCACCAAGTTAGCACTAATTAGCAGATATCTTGGTGACATTAGGTCAACTGATGGTGCCAGAGTTACTGAACTGATACACTGGTCATAGTTTTTAATATCTGTACCCAAACTACCCGTTATGAAAACCACACTCAATCCAACAAAATATGCATTAAACAAACACCCATAACAAAGTTATGCTGTTAGCCTTAGCCTCACCTCATTTGGTAAGCTGGGGCTATGTTCCCATGCTCTACATCTTTACCCATTTTTATGTCAAACAAATGACATCATGAAACATTGACCTGTAGTGTTGGGTGTTTTTACTTTCACCCAAACATTTCACCTCTCGAGCGGAGTCAATCATGATTTCAGTCTGTTCGCTGCTCTCCAGCTGCTCTGAAACCTCTGCGGAGGTCATTTTGGACGTCTGCAGGGTGTTTTCCAGCTGAGTGTCATCCAGCAGGGAGCCAGTCACCTCATTAAGCAAACTGATGGTGTGAATGCACACAATCCACCAAACACACAAAAGAAAAAATAATTTAAGACTTGGAAAAGCAACTTTAGAATAAATGTTTGAAGTACATAAGAGATGCTGCATTCTTAAAAAAAATAAAATGTATTTCTGACCGCTGTTTATAATATATGAAAAAATGGCAGATGAGCAACCTGAGGATCTGATCCTCCAGATCCTGCAGTTTTCTCTTTCCGGAAGCAATGCTGATCACCAACGAGTCCTTCTGTTCTTCGAGGTCAGGCCGTTCCTTACGCATAACAATACCCAGCAGCTGGGCTTCCAGACCCTGCGTGCACATGTGGAACACCTCAATGGACAGTCGTGTCAAAAGTGATATCGCCGTACTGTGGCTACGCTGCAGTACTACGTAACACAAACACACACACCAAGTCTGACCTGCTCCTTCACAGCAAAGTTGACAATTGTAGTTTTGGTTGAAATCTCTGGGGTGTAGTGTGGGTTGGACAGTTTAGTGGTAATGTAGAAACGAAACTCTGGATTGTACTCTATTTCTTTATCACCTAACTTCAACAGCAGCCTGCCACCTGGAAAAAAAAAACACACACACATATTCTCATATTCACCCCAGTGCATTTTAGGAGATCTTACACTTTACTGTAATCTATGAACATGTGCGAGTGTGTGTCTGACCCATCCGTGTTAGAGACTTGTTGAGGATCGGGTTCAGAGAGGGGTCCAAATCCTCCTGGATGTTTTGCAGCAAAACAGGATTCCCAAACTGGATAGCGTGCTCCAGCACCCGCATGTAGTCTGGCATTTGAAAGTCTATCACTTTTAAACTCTGCACATGCAGGAAGGCAGACAGAGAAAAATAAACAACAACAACAACGAAGGTGGACAAATTTTAAGGAGGCAAAAGAAAGAATCATGCTGATAAAAAGAAAGGGTGCAGAGAGTATGTTCTGTGGAAAAAAAGAGGATCTTGAAATGAGAATATGAACATTGCAGAGTGGTGCATCTATGCTGCTGCATCTGTCTCACAAATTAAACAACTGATGTGTTGGTGAACGTGTCAGGAGACTGTTTAAATGAAGTCTTACCTTTTCCATCTCCATGTTCTTGATCCACTTCAAAGCCTGGCCTTGAGGATCCACCATCAATGGCCATCTAGAAAAAACAGGACAGTCACAAAACAAGTCAACTTCCACATCACACAAATTTTCCCTCATGAGGACTTTGGAAGTGATGTGCAGCAGAAACATCTAAACATCTTCTTCAAGACAGCATGTCTCAATAAACTCTTAAATATCATTCTTGTGTGTATATGTACTGACCTATTTCCACGGGTGACCATAACTCCATTTTCAGTAGAGAATACATCAGAGGGAAGGCCCTGAATGTTCCAGTCCCTCACGACTGTGGGCTTGGACATGAAGGATGAAAAACTGAAATCTGGAGAAACTGGAATCTCCAACTCCCTCACCTGACAGTGGAGACCAAAAATTTAGCAAAAGTGTTGAGACAAGTGTGTAAATCCCAGAAAAGCTTTGTGTTTTCCCACACCTCTGTTATCCAGATGTTGAGCAGCTCGTCTCTGTAGTTGGACAGAAAAGGTCCCATGTAGGACAGAAAAGCTGCTGCCAGCAGACAGTCTCCTACCAGGTAGCTCATACTCTCCTCCAGACCCTGCAAACAGACAAATAACCTGTTTGTTTAGAGAACAGCTGTCAGTAAAGACAGGACTCAAAGGCCCAGTTTTCAAGTGGAACAAGTGTTATGTTTTCATGGCGTGTTGCATACAGGGACTCTCTCTTCCCACCGGGTCTTTTCCCCAGCAAGTCCAGAGACCAGCGTGTCGGCTCGTTTAAGTTTGACCTCCATGTCTTCTGCCTTAATGCGTAAAGTCTCTTTCTGAGCAAGTTTCTCAGTGTGTTCTTGTTTCAGTTGCTCAAGCTTCTCCGCCACCTACACACACACACACACACACACACACACACACACACACACACACACACACACACAACAGCATCTCTGAATTTCCTTGAGTTGAAACTAAAAACAGTGCAGATGAAAGGGACACACCAAATCATATAGACATGTGAGATGTTATACTTGAATATGAAGTTGTTTCAAAAGAAAAAAGTTTCTTACCATTTTACCAAATGAAACAGTCACATTTCTGTGGCTACGTTCGATTAATCTTGATGCAATGAGCGCCATACCTCTCGCAGTTTGTTCTGGGCGTTGACCAGCGCAGCCTGTTTGTCTGCCAGTTGGGTCATGGCCGCGTGCAGCAGGGCCCGCTTAGGTTCCACCACCCTGTAGAGTCTCCCATAAACCTGCAGAACAGCAAACAAATCAGCAACAACTCAGCTAATCATCCACAACACAAGTGGGAAGAGGAAGTAGCGAAACAAAACAATGCTTTTTTGTTAGCTTCTACTTGATGCACCTGGCTCCAGAGTCCTCTAAATCATGACACCACTTACGCTCGTGTGGGGGTCTTGGTCTACAAACATGGTGCATTCATATCGCCGGCCACAGAAACTGTTTCATTTGGACGAGCAAAAACCTCATGTAAAGTCTAGTGCTGTCAAGCACAATGTAAAGAGTGCAACACTCAGATACACCTTACATAAACAGGTTCACATCACATGTACACCTTGCTTGACTGTAAGCTCATTACAGCAGTTCACCTTGAGTGTGTATTTGTGTGCTGGTTGAAATTGGCGGTCTTACCTCCATAGCTCTGACCCACATACAGAGGGACTTGGCAGCAAGCGACACAGCCCCGACACTGTCCGGCTCAAACTCTGGCTGTCTGCAGTACAGCCCAATCTTCTTCAACATGCGGTCAGATATGTTGTCCTTGTCAAAGTTGACTAATGTTTTGATGAAATTTGCTTCACCTGACAAAGAGATTTCAACAGAACACAGGTGAAGTGGAACAAAGGAAAAGGGTTCATTTCTTATTTGTCTCAGTTCAGATTCCCTAATTAATTAGTTTTCCTGCTTCACCACACTGACCATTCCTCTCATTATTAGTGGTTATAAGTTTTTTTTTTGGGGGGGGGGGGGGTTTGTTTTGTTTTTTTCTGCTGTGACTCTGCTGTGTAATATTATACAAATAATGAATGTTTAGGAGTGCAATGGTAACAATATTTCATTAGGTGAAGATGGAATGTTCTATTTAATGAGGCAGAAAAAACATTTGTTTTATGGAATGCCTAACAATCCTGAAGATGTAGTCCATACCTGATGCTGTGCATTGACTTCCTCGTGTGCAGACTGCAGTCTGCTTTCCTCAGTCCAGTGAAAAATCATGACAGAAATTTGTAGAGCTCTTAATCCGACAGCGCTTGTACTTCAGGAAGAGACATTGCTGTGAATACTGCAAATACCTCCAGATGCCTTACGGCATATTCGATTCATTTTTTTGTTTGTTTTTGTGTTCCAAGAATGAGCACCATCAATAAAACAAACCCCACCATGTTTGTTTTTCAGATAAGCACTGTCACCGCTAGTGTGAGCACTAAATGTACATCACCAAAATTGCACACTAAATAGAGCTGAAATTGCACGATAAATGGAACACAATGGAAAATGGTACAAATAATCCATATCATGTGACATACAAATCACCAATCAAATCACAAGGATCTATTTAAATGTTATATAAAATTTGAGGGGTAGAGATTGGAAAAAATAGAAAATCCTACACAAGTTTTTATTACTTTTGGTTACTGTTCTACTTTATTATGTAATTACATTAAAAAAAATTTACCTCCCAAAAACTAAACTTATAACTATCTTTCTCCTTTTGGAGGAAATGTTCATGGAATAAAGAAATGTTCCAATGTTGCTAAAAACAGCCAAGAGTATACAGTTGTTTGTCAACATGTAGTGAGAACAAATGCAATTTCTCCACCTATTTTAGGCCTAAAGGTTTTATGAACTGCCTCTTTATGCTTCATTCTTGCCTTCAGAGTAGCATTCCGCTTTGAAAAACTTTCAACAAATATATGGTTTTCCATATTTTTACATCTTTATATATCTCAATTAGACCTTGAGGATAAATAGAAGTTATTAAAACTGAGTTGATCTCTAACCCAGCTGTCTCTTGGCCTCGGCCCATGTGGGCTCTTTGCCCAGGAGGATCATCACAGCCTGCATCACTCTCTCCACTTGTGCTGGTGGGCGGCCATATGACTTAATCTCTGTCATGTCCTTCTTATTTAGTGATTCCAGAGCCTGTAATATCACAGAAAGAAAATGCATGTTGAAAGTCACAGTAAACTTCAGGCTTTAAGGCATTTTTTGATGTTGGTGGTATCATCTTCTTGTTTTTGCCTCCAACTGCACAGTAGTTAGAATTTACAATTTCATGCTTTTTTAATGCCAGTTGTGAAGTTACCAGTCTGTGAAAATGGAAATGCTGCAAAAGTATCTTAGGCTTTAAAGAAGCCTCAGCATGTACCCTTTAAAATGTAGTGAATGAAGAGATGTATAAATGCATGGGCCAATTCCCTCTAATTTCTTCACACAACAATTCAAAAATAATAAATGGTATCATCTTGTACATCTCTAAATTAAAAGGGCATATCATGAGGATAAACAGATTACAATTTGTTAAAATCTGATGCAACAAATTAATCCGAAATGCAAATTTGTGTTGCTTAGCTAATATCCCTTAGACACCAAGTATTTCTGCACAGAAATACTAAACCAGAGAAATAAACCATTAATTTGTGGCTTGTTTCACAGTGACTATGTTCTAAAACTCAAAAACAGTCACACCTCTGCACAACCCTGCTGAAAGAATTTTGTGTGAATTTAGTCATCATGAGCTACTACCTAGGGTGAGTCAAAACAAGACAGAGGCTCTACGGTACCTTCATGGCCTCTTCCAGGGCAGGCAAGGCCGCATCCAGGTCTCTCTGTGCATTCTCTGCCATGGCTTTACATTCCAGCTCCTCTGCTGCAATTTTTTCACTGTCAGCAGTCACCACCTCCACACAAACAGAAACGTGATCATTTTAGAGCAGATAGGGTAAAAAATATGTATGTAAAAATATTTAAATCACCCTTTTGGTCATTTTTGCCATTCATACAAAGGCCTCAATTCCTAAATGTGCTTCACAATAAAATAGAAAGTAAAAAAACAATGCAAAAAACAAATTCATTATTCTCTTATATTTCAGTTTTTAAAACTGAACTGCTTAGAAAGTTGGATAAATGCAAACCATGTAGATGGATCAATCAAACCTGCAGATCTGCAGTAGTTGAGCCATTATTTGTACATCATGAGGCTTTTGTGATGCCGTCGTACTACAGACTGACCTTCTGCTGCCTGTCAGCCTCGTTCTTCTGCTGTAAAATGTGGTTCAGGTACTTGTTACACTGCTGCTGGAACTCTGCCACCTGCTGCTTGGACTCTTCCAGATCCACAGACATGACCTTGACTTTCTCCTGCGTGTCGCTAATCTTGAAGAGGCCGTTACGCAGCTTATTCACCTGCTCCCCGAGTTCACTACGTTTTTCCAGCAGAAGCCTGGGTGAGGAGATTGTAACAGAAATGGGAGATAAAATAATAATTTTGGAGATTCTGGGCTTTTTGCTTCTGGGGTAGCTCAGCATGCTATCACTATGTCCTAATGTAAGGGGAGATTTATTGCTCCCTGTCACACTAACTCTTACATTTTGTGTTGTGTTTTAAACATGGTTTTCAGCTAGTTAAATCTTTCTGCTCGAGCAGATTATCCTGGCTCCTCTCCCATCTAAATTGATTTCCAACCAAAACATTTCCAGTCACAAACATTTATCTGAGGTGGTCACGATTAGATGACTAGGCAGTTTCCATAACTACAGCTCAGCTAGGCTAGGCTAGGCCTGCTAGAACATTATTTAGGCGGTGTGGGGTAAGAAAAAAGAAGAAAAGGATCTGAGTGAACCAGAAGGTCTGAAGGATCTCACTTCTTGTATCCGGACACCAGCTCCAGGTAGTTGGTCGGAGTCACATAGTTGTGTCTCTTCAGCTCCACCTTCATCCTCTGGGAGAACTGACCCATCGTTTGATGTGTGGTCACAAAGACACTGGCGACTTTAGTCTGGATCTAAAACATCATGCGCTCTCTTTTAACATGTCCATCTAACACAAATGATTATTGTGACTCAATGACATGAATCTTGTATATTGCCATCTTGTAGTATGTCAGGCTGCAATAATTAATTAGTGTTCCTCACCCCTTCCAAAGAGCCGAGGTCCAGCCCATCCAAGTATCGCTCAGCGATCTCTAACAGGGCGTCTCTGGGCCACTCACAGAACCAATCGATGGTTGTGCAGTTGACTAGCGCTGGGTACTGAAGGATGCGATTCCTGTTTGGCACACAAACGCAAATTACCTCCATATGCAAGATGTGAAGACAATAAGCTTCCTGATTACAGTTCTGTGGACACACAGTGTGTCTGTCCACTGTTCCCGGTGTGAGGCATTTCTTTACAGAATACATCAAAATAAATCTAAGGCCTGCTGTCATGGAGTTGAAGAAGGCAGAGAAAGGAAGGAAACCAACAGCACAAGCAGCATGAATACAATTTGCATTTTCCTAACCACTTGAGGAGAGTCAGTAAACCTTTAGACATGTTAAAATCACAGCTTTACAGCAGAAATAAACATTTTATAACTTGGTACAAAACTGGTTTTGGTCTCTATCGTTCAAGAAAACAATATGGATGGTGATGATTTTGTTATTATTCTTCAGATTTTGTTATTATTCTTCATTATAACTGATCAGTTGAAGCTATTTTAAGCCATAAAGTTGTAAATAATTATGGGCATAGTTGCTTTGAGTGACAGGTAGCATGTGCCAGCGAGACGATTCAGGGCCTTGCTAGCAGTGGCTGTGAGCTACTTTGGACTTGACTGTGTTTGTCCTTTTTGAGCATTTGTCACAAAAATCTGAGGAAATATGGTTTGCTGTGTTAATTGTTTTAACGGACCAGCAAAGAAACCGGTGCTCCAGTATTTCCCTTGAGTGAAATTTTGGCATTATTAATTTGTATGTGAGCACCAGATTAGCACCGATTAGCAGCTAGCTTTGTGACATTAGTTCCACTGATTGCGCAGCAGTTACTGAACCACTATACCGGTCAGAGCTTTTAAATGCCTGTACCTCAGGCCACCCATTTTGAAGTCCACCACTCCGTCCACAAAAATATGCATTAACCAAACACCTGAACCAACGCTAGCCTGTTAGCCTTAGCCTCACTCATTCTGGTAACTTCAAGATGGGTGGATGTTGTTTGGGCTTCATTCGTCCAACCCAGGTCATCCTGGTCTTGCCCATGCTTCACGTCTTTACTCATTTATGGGATTGCCAAGAATTAGGCGGTGTCAATTACTGCCAAGATGGCAACATTCAGAACTGCCCCATTTGAGCTTCAAACCAGCACTTCAGAAAAGCCACTGCTGATGTTACAGAGTTTGTCCAGTATAAACACAGTCTATGGTCACATGTACCTGAAGGTTTCCCCCACTGGGCTCATGCACAGCACGATGTGCAGGTTACTCCTGACTCGCTCTATCAGGTAGCTGAACAGGGACTCAGGAGTCTCGATCACATTGTCTTTCCTGGCAGACTCAGTCAAGGCATTACACACCTAAACAGAGGCATACAACAGCTGGATGTTACACACGTTGCACAATGAACTCCTAATGGGCTCATCATTACCTTATCACAGTCAGTCCAGCTGATTGCAAATGGAGGCAATACACCACAAATGCCAGCATTCTATTTCCTTTTTAATCATGAGTAAGTGTAGATGTAAATAAAACGATTTTTCACCTAGTTTGGGACCTGTTTACGCATTACTGTGTAGACTAACAGCCTTGACTTTTTAATCTACCAGGTATAAGTGTTTCGTTCATAATATAAATAAATTTAAAAGATGACCTCAGACAGAAGGTCAAAAATCTGGAGGCGAGTACAAACCTCAACAAACTCATCCTGTTTGTACAGGTTCGGCACCTCTCCTGAACTCAGGATGTTATTGATGTCCTCCAGGAAGGACTCTTCAATGATCTGGGTGTCATTAAACAGGAACACTGTGGGCTTGTTGTCCACACCAGACAAACGGTACAGCTTCTTGATGTCTGATGACAAAGATAGTAAAACCTTTTGTCATGTATTTTATAGATGGCATAAAAGCAGCAGATCCAGGTGGACTTCCATTAGAAGGATACATATGACCCCCAAAGATTTCCTTGAAGGTCTACGGACAGATAGAACACTAAAAATATAACACAATGCTGAAATGCCCTCGGCTGTATGAGCATAAAAATAGGAAACAAAATGTGATCTTCTGACCTCTTAAAACAGGTCAAGGTTAGCCACAACCAACAACATTAGTTTTAAAATACAGTTAAAGTCATTTTTATTCAGTCAGTTAAGGGAAAAGGAACTCAACCCTTTTATTTGTTATAAATGCGAACTTCAGTTAAAATGTTTAGCCTATCTTTTAGTCCATTGTTCTTCTAGTCATAATTTCTGTGGTAATTTGATGTTGTCTGTACATATTTATAGGTATACATCAAGTATTTACATTAATTATTAAGCTCTTGTCTTCTTTATAGTTTGCACTTGTTTAATTGGTATTACAGTGTTTATATATATATATATATATATATATATATATATATATATATATATATATATATATATATATATATACATTTATTGTTATCTACATTAATTATTAATATCCTAACAACAGACCTTCCACCCCAAATCCAAGACATCCTAAATCTCCCACCACTTTAATCTTAAATATCTCACATTTTGAATATCAAAGGAAAAGTGCAAACCTTCCAGCTGTGCCTGGACATGAAGAACTGCATGTGAAGATGTTCATTTATATTGTCTGTGTCACAGCACAAGTTCACCACCACTGCATTGTTCACAGATCACGTGATGGTCCACTTGATCCCCACGTACAGACAGAGACTTAAACTCTCTAAACCTGTTGTGAGGACGTCTAAAGTGTGGAGCAATGAAGCTGTAGAGGAGCTACGCGCGTGCTTGGCCACCACGGATTGGGATAGCTTTGAGGCTTCAACAGACAGTCTAGTTGACTACTCGGACACTGTGACGTCATATATTCATTTCTGTGAAGACAGCATCATCCCACATCGTACCAGGGTGAGATATAACAACGACAAGCGTTGTTCACACCTAACGTTCACACCTAAATTCCAGCAGCTCCGTCAGCAGAAAGAGGTGGCTTTCAGAGAAGGAGACAGAGACAGCTATAGAGGTGCAAAGTACAGATTTAACAAGGAGGTGGCAAAGGCTAAATCCATGTACAGTTCACGTCTGCAGCAAAGGTTCTCTGCCAACGACTCAGCCTCTGTGTGGAGGGGGTTGAAAGAGATCACCAACTACAAGCCCAAAGCACCTCGTTCTATTGATGACCTCAAGCTGGCCAACGACCTGAACGTCTTCTATTCACGCTTTGAAGACAAGGACTCACACCTCCCCACCCCCAACACAACTGGATATTCAAACACTCTGGACCTCCCCCCTCTCACTGCTGCCCTCCCCACTCCCCCTGTTGCCCTCTCGGTCCAAGAGGAGGACGTGAGGAGACATTTCAAAAGGCTGAATCCACGTAAGGCCCCGGGCCCAGACTGTGTCTCTCCTGCCACCCTGAGACACTGCGCTGATGAGCTGGCCCCAGTCTTCACTGGGATCTTCAACACCTCCCTGGAGTCATGCCATGTTCCAGTCTGTTTCAAGTCCTCAATCATAGTTCCAGTCCCCAAGAAACCACGCGTCACTGAACTTAATGACTACTGTCCTGTGGCTCTCACGTCTGTAGTCATGAAGACCTTCGAACGCCTAGTTTTATCCCACCTGAAGTCCATCACCGACCCCCTCCTGGGACCCCCTGCAGTTTGCCTACCGAGCCAACAGGTCTGTAGATGACGCCATAAACCTGGCCCTGCACTCCATCCTGCAGCACCTGGACTCCCCAGGAACCTACGCTAGGATCCTGTTTGTGGACTTCAGCTCTGCATTCAACACCATCCTTCCAGCTTTGCTTCAGGACAAGCTTTCTCTGCTCCACGTGCCCAACTCCACCTGCAGGTGGATCACAGACTTCCTGACGGACCGGAGTCAGCGTGTGAGGCTGGGAAAAAATGTCTCGAACACTCGGGCTCTCAGCACAGGATCTCCACAGGGCTGTGTCCTTTCCCCTCTGCTCTTCTCCCTCTACACTAACTGCTGCACCTCCAGCCACGACTCTGTAAAACTCATCAAGTTTGCGGACGACACCACCCTCATCGGACTCATTTTGGATGGGGATGAGTCTGCCTACAGGAGGGAGGTGGACCGGCTGGTCACCTGGTGCAGCAGCAACAACTTGGAGCTCAACGCCCAGAAAACAGTGTAGATGATCGTGGACTTCAGGAAAGCCACAGCCCCCCCGCCCTCCCTCGCCCTCACCAACAGCCTCATCACCACTGTGGTCTGTCACCGCTTCCTCGGCACCACCATCACCCAGGACCTCAAGTGGGAGTCAACCATCAGCTCCCTCATCAAGAAGACCCAGCAGAGGATGTACTTCCTGCGGCAGCTGAAGAAGGCCAAGCTGCCTGTCCAGCTGATGGTGCAGTTCTACACGGCCATCATCGAGTCCATCCTCTGCTCCTCCATCACGGTGTGGTACGCCGGGGCCACAGCCAGGGACAGACACAGACTGCAGAGCATTGTGGCCTCTGCTGAGAAGGTGATCGGCTGTAGCCTTCCATCTCTCCACGACCTGCACATCTCCAGGACTCTGGGCCGAGCAGGTCGGATCACAGCTGACCCTTCTCACCCTGCACACGGTCTATTCAAACCACTCCCCTCGGGCAGGAGGCTACGGTCCATCCGGACCAGAACCTCCCGCCATAAGAACAGTTTCTTCCCCTCTGCCGTTAGACTCATGAACACCTCATAACTCAGTCACCTTAAGCTTAACTCTGTCACTTTATCATTTTATCACGGGTCACTTTAGACAATGTACTTTGGTTTTTAATTGCACTCCTCCCACTGCACTGTTTTTTCTGCTTCTCTGTTTTTCTGTTGCACACAGCCTTTCATATTTCATTTTTTTAATCTTATATTTTATCTTATTTTGACACATATGTTATATTTTATCTTAGTATTTTATCTCTTCTTAATGTTGCACCATTGTACTGAAGCAAATTCCTAGTCTGTGAATCCTGTTCACTGGCAATGGCAATAAACTTCTTCTGATTCTGACAGAAATATGTTTAATCCACTATGGGGCAGTATTGTACCGCTCAAAACATCAGTCAGCAAAGGTACCTCACAATAAAACCAGGTTTTAAGTGTTATAATGTGTATTACAGTGGTTTTATTTAATATGACATGAGCTGCAGGGTTCTCCACTGTTACCTGCATGTCACAGCAGTGGCGATAGCGTCTGCTCTCAACATGCAGGTCAACAGTTTGAATGGAAGCTCGAACCATTATGTGCATGTGGACAGGTGAAAGTGAATTATGATAAAGAATTTAGTGTAGACAAAAACAAACATTATTACCCACTATGCACAGTATATTTGTATGTTGTATTGGAAGTTTTACTGAGTATGTGAAAAATCACTTTTTGGTGTTAGCTTTTGAATCAAATAAGAACAAGCTGCAGTTATAACAAACAACCAGCAGATGGTGTCACCCTTAATTATACCTGCACAGAAATATCCCGCTGAGACAGTGGGCCCAGTCTTGATGCTCTACAGCCTGGAGTGCATAATCTAAGTGCCTTTCAGGTATGTCTGCCTCCAATTTGCAGTTTATACAGCAAGTAATCTGAGTGCAAAGGTGCAAAAGGCTTGTACAGCAGTGTTCAGAATAATAGTAGTGCTATGTGATTAAAAAGATTAATCCAGGTTTTGAGTATATTTCTTATTGTTACATGGGAAACAAGGTACCAGTAGATTCAGTAGATTCTCACAAATCCAACAAGACCAAGCATTCATGATATGCACACTCTTAAGGCTATGAAATTGGGCTATTAGTAAAAAAAAAAAAAAAAAGTAGAAAAGGGGGTGTTCACAATAATAGTAGTGTGGCATTCTGTCAGTGAGTTCGTCAATTCTGTAGAACAAACAGGTGTGAATCAGCTGTCCCCTATTTAAGGATGAAGCCAGCACCTGTTCAACATGCTTTTCTCTTTGAAAGCCTGAGGAAAATGGGACGTTCAACACATTGTTCAGAAGAACAGCGTAGTTTGAAAAAAAGAGACGTGTGGAAGAAAACGCAAAACAACCATCAAAATGGATAGAAGAATAACCAGAATGGCAAAGGCTCACCCATTGATCAGCTCCAGGATGATCAAAGACAGTCTGGAGTTACCTGTAAAAGTGCTGTGACAGTTAGAAGACGCCTGTGTGAAGCTAATTTATTTGCAAGAATCCTCCGCAAAGTCCATCTGTTAAATAAAAGATGTGCAGAAGAGTTTACAATTTGCCAAAGAACACATCAACTGGCCTAAAGAGAAATGGAGGAATATTTTGTGGACTGATGAGAATAAAATTGTTCTTTTTGGGTCCAAGGGCCGCAGACAGTTTGTGAGACGACCCCCAATCTCTGAATTCAAGCCACAGTTCACAGTGAAGACAGTGAAGCATGGTGGTGCAAGCATCATGATATGGGCATGTTTCTCCTACTATGGTGTTGGGCCTATATATCGCATACTAGGTATCATGGATCAGTTTGGATATGTCAAAATACTTGAAGAGGTCATGTTGCCTTATGCTGAAGAGGACATGCCCTTGAAATGGGTGTTTCAACAAGACAATGACCCCAAGCACACTAGTAAATGAGCAAAATCTTGGTTCCAAACCAAAAAAATGAATGCCTCGCAGATGTGAAGAAATCATGAAAACTGTGGTTATACAACTAAATACTAGTTTAGTGATTCACAGGATTGCTAAAAAAGCAGTTTGAACACAATAGTTTTGAGTTTGTAGCGTCAACAGCAGATGCTACTATTATTGTGAACACCCCCTTTTCTACTTTTTTTTACTAATAGCCCAATTTCATAGCTTTAAGAGTGTGCATATCATGAATGCTTGGTCTTGTTGGATTTGTGAGAATCTACTGAATCTACTGGTACCTTGTTTCCCATGTAACAGTAAGAAATATACTCAAAACTTGGATTAATCTTTTTAGTCACACAGCACTACTATTATTCTGAACACTACTGTATTTAATCACTTAAACACTCATAGTGTTATTTTAGCAACGCACCAACCCTGGTCCTGGACGCACCTCATTTGAGGACCAACATGCCGATGGGTGCACAGATGAGTGTAAGTATATTTAGTTTGTAATTAGTAATGCGCTGCTTGTAACGGGTAAAATGATGGTCCCAGTGATGGTGGATTTATTTAATCTGGTATCAGGTCTGTTTCCAGACCAAACACAGATGCCAGACTGCCTGAGTTTATACTCTAAAATTTCTGAGAACTTTTTTTGTTTTAAAACAGCTCTCCAGATGTAGCTGCTGAAGCAGCCCTGAAATTTCTGCAGTTGAGCCCTGAAGTTTTGAGTTGGACAACATCCACTCATGCTGCATTGATCTCAGCATGGATGCAGCATATCTGAAGATTTGACCATCCGCTGTCTGGCCTAGTTTTTTTTTTCCCTCGACATCAGTGGGGTTACAAACACTTTTGATTCCTTCAACATTTACACAAGGGGACTGCACTGATCCTCAGTCAGGATCACAATTTATATCAACATGGACTTTCATAAACTGGAGAAAACAGAAGAAAAAGCTCAGTGAGACAGTTAAAGAGATGGAATTTTTGGATGGAAGAGATGCCTGCTGTGCCCTGCGATAGACAGTTACAGTTTCACTACAGCTTCAAATCTCATTTTACTGCTGTTGATATGTGTATCACTTTGGTAGTAGTTTGTCTTGAAATGTTTGATAAAACCATTTGCAAGAGAAGTTCCTGCTTACTCTACCACAGACCAGAGTTAAAGCGGTTACATAAATATCCACAGCACCGCTCAGTCAGACTGCTGTCCTCTCGACCTCACAGGACCTTGTTTTCCTTGTTTTGAAGTTCAGAAGTCAGGATTGTTTTCCTAACACTTCTGTGAAGGAGATCTCACCTTCTCTGAACTCCTGCTTGCGGTACTGTTTGGTGACCTCCACCTGGAACACCTGGTACTCACAGATGGAGGCGGCCATTTTGGACAGGCTCTGTCTGCCTGAGCCTCCGACTCCAAACAGCAGCATGTTGCCCCAGGGCTGACTGATCACACGCACCACTCGTGTTACTGACGATCAAACACACACATAAATAGAATGATAAATGCACATATAAAGCATTGGTGTAGTCCTGAAAGAACTTCTTTCTGCATTATTCAAAAGTGGCTGGATTTTGTTTACAATTAAAACACCAACAAACTTGTGATCTTAAGTTTCAAAAATATTTCTGACTGTTAATCTTTTTTTTAAAATAAAGCTAGTTGGTTCACTAATGGTTAGCAAAACAAAAAAAAAGAAGCAAATCAGCTAACAAAAAAGCTAGCTTTGCTCATTAGCTAATAGCCGATTAGCTGAACTGTGCCCAGCATATTCTACAGGTCTTAAAAAGTTCTACACCAAAACTTCACAATGACTTTAATGAAGCTAATGAGATTGTCGCACTGTGTTCGATGGCATCTTGGAACAGCACCAGGTTCACTGGCACTACGCCGGGGGTTAGGTTATAGTCCTCCAGGTGGGTCTCCATAAACCTCTTCAGACTCTGTATGTCCAGCACATCCTCATAAACATGAGAATCACTCAGGAAATCACCTGCAACACACACATTCACATCTGAGGGCCTTTCCACAGTCTTGACTGTGTATGTTTCGACGTGGGTACAGTAATGTAGGCACCAAATACTGGGGGCTGTTTGCTGGGGCAGATGTTGTGGTATGTAGTGTCAAAGAGTGACCCCAGTTTCTCAGACAGGACAGCAATAAAGGCATCAGTGTCACTGCGATCAACAAGACGGTCAGAGAAAACCCTGTACAAACAACGACAACAAAACAGACAAGGTGTTGAGCATGTTTTAGGTAATGTCATTATTCAAATCTGGAACACACCTTATTGAAAGTGATGGCCTTAGATGGCCAAAGTACTTTGCGTCAGCAGGTAGAAATCATTTTCCCCTGCATATACATCAGATGCCAAAATATATATATATATAAAAAAATACTAACAAAGCAACATGTGGCCAACATGTGCCACACAGAGGTTAAATGACACCACACATTTTTGTGCTTCCTCACAAAGGAGTCCTGAGGCGAAGTACCAAGTTTGGTTTTAATACATCAAAGTGTTGCTCAAAAATGACCCCACTTCCTATTTGGCGGCTTAACCACCAAATTCAGTTGGCTGTGATGGATGAACGCTGAAGAAAACTCAACCACATCAATAGATCTAAAAATAAACTACTAGTTTCTGCATAAATTGGACAAATTTTGTGGCCTTGAAAGTTTTATTGATTTTTCCAGAAAATCTAATGTGGAGGAAAATCTGCTGTGGCAGAAACTAGCAAAATAAGGTGCAATGAGCACTGGCTTGATCCAAGGAATTCCACATTAGATAATTTTGGAAAACTGACAATACAGTTGAAAAGTTGCTTGCCTCCTGAATTTATCGCACCCAGTGGGTCAAACTCTAGTGCTCCCCCATGAATTTGACCCGCTGAGAGCACTAAAGTGCTGGATTCACAGACATGGAACTTTGTGAAAAGAATGACAAGATTATAATCAGTAATTACACCAAATTTCACAACTTTTGAATCACAACAGTTATAATGTTGATGTAAAATGTGACAGCAGATGAAGAAGGGCGCATGCACTGAGGATACAGTACTTTAGAAGTCCTCAACCTCAGATCAGATGGAGGAGATGATGGCTTGTAACCAAACATCTGTGAAGGTGGATGAAGGCTGCGGGAGGTCTTCAGACCCCAGATCGTCTGGGATTTTCCTCAGGATCTTTTAAGGGCCATGTGTTTGCCGGTGTGCAACATTCCCACGTTAAACAATCTCATGCAATGACATCTCAAGATCGATCCTGGATGTAGATTTTCTCCACGTCCACCATCCCATCCAAGAATGAATCAAGAGATGATCTTCCTTGCCACAGAGGGAATGCCATGACAACAGTACTTTAAACGTTGTGAAAAAAGTGTAAAGGTGCATTCACATAAAGTATGAATTATATAATGTAATGATAGTCACATTTTCATCTGACAAATGATTGACAAAGAACAATGGAAAGAGGAAGGGAGGGAAGCCCAGAAACAGATAGAGAACAGGTTGGTACCTGAAACACTCATGGATCCACAAGCGAGTGATACTGTTTTTAGTATCATGGTAGTCGGGGTGAGCTCTCAGTAGACCCTGGAACACCTTGGAATCCAGTGAAAGGCAAAATAAAACACTACATATCTATCAGTTTGCAAATAAGTGCATTGTATTCTCATAAATCTGAACAATCTCTTACTGTTCAGTCAGTAGCAAGAATACTTGACACCTTTCATTTGAGTGTAAATCAGGAAGTTATGGAGCAATAATGATTTTGTAGTATGACAGATGTTGAGCTGAAATGGAGATCAAACACCGATCACACTTCCGTGTTATTCTGACAGCATCTCAGAGGTAGATGGGAATCGGGGAAGACAAAAGGAATGGAGCGAGAAAAGCTTCCAGCAGGAATCAAAGCGAGGATGCCTGCAGTTACATGTTGTGCATTTCAATTAACAGGTTGCCATTCCTCCTTTTAACCCACAACATTTAAACATAAATGATCTTAAAATCTCAGAAGCTGATTTACTCAGAATTTATGGCACTTTTTAAACACTGATCTTTTATCTTCTATCTGATGTTTTACAATTAAAACATTAAATTCTTCCATCGTCTACAATAGCTACATTATTGACTTTCGCAGGACATTTTTCATGTGATTGAAGCCTCCTAAGTGCATGGGGGGAGTGGGGTGGGGGGCACAATTCTCCATTAGCAGCCCAACATCTGTAGTATCTTTCCACGTGCTTAAACGCAGACGTTTTAGTTATCTTACTACAATTTGAGAAATTTTAGCTTTGCATTGTCCTGGGTTTTTCTTGGCAAAGGACAAGGTCACCTACTCCTTTCAGGTCCTTTTGTTGCCGATTTCTACCACACTCGGCTTGTCAATGACTGTTCACCCTGAAATTGCTGTTAAAAGTCATTTTGCCAAAAGTCAAGGAATTTGATTTTCAATCCAATTTGGACAAAATGTGGCACACATTTAGATGGATTCCAGAACTGAACCTGACAAGGTCAGCCAGAGGTCAGTCATTTGGGTAACAGTCATCACTGAGGTCAAATGTCAGATTACCATAGCTGTTAACATCTTCATGTCCAAGAGTAATATTACCTCGTATTTCTGCATTTGTAAATTTTCCTGTACAGTATGAATCAATCATTGTTTTATAGTCAGAAAAATGATTCCATCATAGCTATATGTATTACTATGTGCAGATAAATTAAATTATGTGGAAACATAAGCCTATGTGTATCTGTGTGTGTGTGGAGTAAAGATGGTACTGAAAATTAAGATGAAAAATGTTTATTCTGGTGCTCCAAATCACCTAAAACAGTGTACAATAAGCATGCAGGTGTAAACTGCATCCATTTATTCTACCTCTCTATGTTAGTGTGCGTACCTTTGAGATATCCCTGAGATTGAACAGATAGTGAATTTTGGCTGGCGTGGGTAGAAAACGAGCTGTAACAGCAGAATACAGTTCTAAGGTGGCCTGAGGCAGAATCTCTCCAATGTCCTTCACTTCCTTGAAGCCATGCAGTTTCTGCCTGATCATGGTGTTGTAGATTCGCATGATTTGAGACTCCTGTTTGTGTGTAACAAGACAAGTCAAATCACATTTTTGCACAGATTGTAATTTATACTCCTATTCAAATAAAATGCATGAATTTTAAACTGCAACTGGACATGAGGAATTAAAATAAAATAAGAAAGGCTGGAAGAGCATGCTGAAAGAAGAGATGAAGATAAAAAAAAATCCATTATGTAAAAGTACAGAAAGACCAAGAAAAATATTTTCATTATTCATGCAAATACAACCCCTGGCAAAAATTATGGAATCACCAGCCTCTGAGGATGTTCATTCAGTTGTTTAATTTTGTAGAAAAAAAGCAGATCACAGACATGACACAAAACTAAAGTCATTTCAAATGGCAACTTTCTGGCTTTAAGAAACACTATAAGAAATCAAGAAAAAAAGATTGTGGCAGCCAGTAACGGTTACATTTTTAGACCAAGCAGAGGAAAAAAATATGGAATCACTCAATTCTGAGGAAACAATTATGGAATCACCCTGTAAATTTTCATCCCCAAAACTAACACCTGCATCATATCAGATCTGCTCGTTAGTCTGGATCTAAAAAGGAGTGAACACACCTTGGAGAGCTGTTGCGCCAAGTGGACTGACATGAATCATGGCTCCAACATGAGAGATGTCAGTTGAAACAAAGGAGAGGATTATCAAACTCTTAAAAGAGGGTAAAATCATCATGCAATGTTGCAAAAGATGTTGGTTATTCACAGTCAGCTGTGTCTAAACTCTGGACCAAATACAAACAACATGGGAAGGTTGTTAAAGGCAAACATACTGGTAGACCAAGGAAGACATCAAAGTGTCAAGACAGAAAACTTAAAACAATATGTCTCAAAAATCGAAAAATGCACAACAAAACAAATGGGGAATGAATGGGAGGAAACTGGAGTCAGCGTCTGTGACCGAACTGTAAGAAACCGCCTAAAGGAAATGGGATTTACATACAGAAAAGCTAAACGAAAGCCATCATTAATACCTAAACAGAAAAAAAACAAGGTTACAATGGGCTAAGGAAAAGCATTCGTGGACTGTGGATGACTGGATGAAAGTCATATTCAGTGATGAATCTCGAATCTGCATTGGGCAAGGTGATGATGCTGGAACTTTTGTTTGGTGCCGTTCCAATGAGATTTATAATGATGACTGCCTGAAGAGAACATGTAAATTTCCACAGTCATTGATGATATGGGGCTTCATGTAAGGTAAAGGCACTGGGGAGATGGCTGTCATTACATCATCAATAAATGCACAAGTTTACGTTGATATTTTGGACAATTGAAAGGATGTTTGGGGATGTTTCAAGATGATAATGCATCTTGCCATAGAGCAAAAACTGCGAAAACATTCCTTGTAAAAAGACACATAGGGTCAATGTCATGGCATAGGGTCAATGTCAACGAGTAGATCTGATTTGATGCAGGTGTTAGTTTGGGGGATGAAAATTTACAGGGTGATTCCATAATTTTTTCCTCAGAATTGAGTGATTCCATATTTTTTTCCCTCTGCTTGGTCTAAAAAAGTAACCGTTACTGACTGCCACAATCATTTTTTCTTGATTTCTTATAGTGTTTCTTATAGCCAGAAAGTTGTCATTTGAAATGACTTTAGTTTTTTGTCATGTCTGTGATCTGCTTTTTTTCTACAAAATTAAACAACTGAATGAACATCCTCCGAGGCCGGTGATTCCATAATTTTTGCCAGGGGTTGTATAAAATCAGCAGCATTGTTTCTGAGCGTATTCATGGTTGCACATAATTACTCTTGTTCAGAATATTATCATGAAAACACATCCTGTAACAAAACACAGGATGTGGGAAATAGGGAACAGAGGCATCATCAAAATGACTCACATTAGGAAATGTCATGTTAATGAGGTTGAATCGACTCTGTAAGCGACCACAAATGTGAGTCCTCCCACCACCGGGGGGCCCCATAGATGCCAGTAAGAACATGTCCTATCAATCAAAAACAGGTACAAAGGCATAGATGAAAATCAATTTAACACTTTCTCAGTTACACACATAGAAACAGTCACAGGATAAGGAAAGTCTCTTTCTCACCTTGACATATTTAAGGTTCTGTTTCTGGCGGTCGTACCAGAAGCCGTAGTCCATCCAGAGGCGCAGCAGCTCCAGCGGCGGTTGGGATCCAAAGAGATCATGAGCCGGCATATTGAGGTCATCCAGGAAGCACAGCATGCGTTTGCCACCTGATGGCACAAAAACGCCTTTGGTCCTTTTCTCCACACGGCTCTCCACCATGGCCTGCATGTTGTTAGAGGACGTCTGGATAATTTTCGAGAAAAATTTAGAATAGTTTTACTGTGTACCTCAGAAATGTTTTCTTTCAAAATAGAAGTATTAAACTTTTAAAACTAGACCATAAGAGCCAGTTACAAATGTTAATAGCATATCAAAGTTTATGTATGAAAGTAATGGAACTGCTCAAACATTTACCCGAAGCTACTGCTAACCTCTAACTTTTACTATATGAATTAAACTTTGGATTTTTTTTTTTCTTTTTGGCTCTAAAAGCCTGAAAAACTGACCTAAAGAGCAGAAATTTTAATATGTTGAACAATAAACACGAAGGTTCCCGAAATGGCTTACCATAGCAAGATCAGTTGATGATTAAACAAATAAATGATATTAAACTGCAGTTTAGAGAATTTTTCATGTTAAATTTGTGCATCGAGACTTCACATAAAAGACAAAGGAAATTAGGAAAGGGATAACTGATTCTTCATGGCTCTAAACAACTCGCTACAGTGCAAAATACAATTTTAGGCAAACACACCACTATATGCACAATAACACTAAAGTACAACACATTTACCCGAATATTCTTTTCAAAAATATGCTCATCAAGTCAAAGCGGTTTGTTTGCATACCAACCTGAGAGGACATGCTGACCGTGAGGACAGTCCACCGGGACTTATCTAAGCCCTGCAGGACACTCTGGGCCACTGAGGTCTTACCAGTGCCGACTGGCCCAGTGAGCAGCACTGGGTACTGAGCCGACACCAAAGCAGTAACAAGGAAATTATAGCGAACGGTGTCCACTGTTGGAACTATAATCTTGTAAAAAGGAGCGCTGCAGGAGTAGGCAGACACATGTGTGGGTACCATATATTACCAACAAAGTCAACAATAAGAAAGACTGACAAAATTGCTCACTTGTCATCAAATTTCCAATCCTTTGTCAGTTTATTTTCAAAAGGAGCCCAGGCTTTGTTCTTGATGTCCACGTAGTACTCGTAAATAGTGTCCTGAAAGAACAGTGAAGGTGTTTCATGCACAAAGTTTTTCAGTCAAGACTGTGAAGTTATTTTGATGAAAAGAAATGTTCATGATTGACAACTGTGGGGTATTTAAATATTTGCACTGACAGACAGTCGTCTATAGGGGCCACTTAAGACAACAGCAGCAAATACAAAAAAAAAAACCCTGCTTCAATTCAACAAGTTGCATCAAAAAATGTTTTGCAAATTGAAAAAAACTTTTGCAAACACAGAACATACAAACACAACCTATAGAACATGTCTTCTTAATCTGGAAGTGTTAAGTTAGGGTTAGAGCAGATACCCTTCCTGAAGTAACTCCTAATATTTACATCTCAAGTGAGCAAACAAAGATCGTGGCAGAAAGAGAACCTTGATAGGGAAGGTGCCTTCCAGCTCCCGTAGGAAGTTGTCCATTCTTTGGCGTCCAACCTCATCAACAGAAGCACAGATGGACCAGATAAGACTGAAGATGAACCAGAGCTCCACCATTTTACTCAAACTGTTTGTGTCTGACACGTTCACCTGCATAGAGCACAACATTTTTGAACCATGATGGAGGAGGAAACTTTCAAATGAACATTTTACCCTTCATACCCCGTTACTGGATGTGGCCAGTGAGTCATAGAGGCGGCACAGAGAAATGACTCCATTGAGCTCAGTTGTGTGGACCAGCTCCTTACAGTTGTTCCTCTTAAACTTTAAAGTGCTCTCTGTGTACTTATCAAACAAACTCTTCAGATGCTCAACCTCAGCCTGTGCAGAGAGCCGCAGACAGACACGGAAAACGAGAGGAAAATCAATGTTAGCATCACTGACTAATCCTTCTCCTATTTCATTTTTAAAGTTGTTAACACAAAACAGAATCCTACAAATAAACAAACACCTTTGTTTCATTACCTCCTCCAATGAAGTTGGGTGGAGGTCATGTTTGTTTGTTTGTCTGTTTGTGAACAGCTTGTAACCCACAATTTTTCATAAATCATTGTGAAATTTTTACAGAGGATTCATATCCTGACAGGCAAGAACTGATGCAATTTTCAAAGTCACAGGTCAAAGGTCAAAGTCAGGAAAAGTCTTATTATAAAAACAGTTATAAAAATTTATAACTGCCAAAAAAGATCAAATTTCTTTCATATTTGACAGCATTATGTAGGATGGAATCCTTTATCGACTGACAAAGTTTGATCCAGATCTGATCTGAATTACAGATTTTGTGGCCATTTAAATTTAACATTGAAAACCCCATTTAATGTATATTATTTTACATTATATCTTAATAAATTTGTGTCTCATATTTTAAAGTGAGGTGCAGATTGGCACTCACTATCGTCTGACAAAGTTTGATCCGGATCTGATCCACATTGTGGATTTTGTGGACATTTTAATTTAATATTGAAAACTTCATTTGATGTACATTTTGCATTATATCTCAATCAAAAGTGCCTCAATCATTTGTGACAGTGAGATGTAAACTGGCACTCAATGAACAGACTAAGTTTGATCCGCATCTGATCCGTATTGCAGATTTAGTGGATATTTGATTTTAACATTGAAAAGCCCGTTTGAGCTGTAGTTTGTATTATATTTTAGCTTATAAAAGCCACTTCTAAAAGGACTTGGGCTTTGAAAATTTTTTCAAGGTAACAATCTGTGGAATTGGAAACATAGGTTTACGCTCTATGAGCGTGGTGCTCTAATTTCACATGTGTAACTTGTCAAAGCATATAACGATGTAAAGTAGTCACACTGTAATTTTCAAACTGGAAACATTCTGATCCAGCTCAATATACAAAAAGTTCTAAATATGTTAGAACCATTTCAGATCATTTAAATGAATCTTTGGGATTAATAAACACACATTTGGAGTTATATATTTCCAAAGGTTAACCCTCATTATGAATCAATTAAATATTTCTAACACTAACTCTTCAAGAACAGGAAATGGTCAAGCCCGCTCTTCTCTTGCATCCAAAGTGTAACTCTCACTACCTTGTGTCGTTTGTCCAGCCAGGAGTGAACGAAAGGCTTCCATCCGAGGTCAGAGTAATCATTGTAAACCATCCCGCAGCGAGACACTGTAGCTGGAGAGGCCGCTGCCAGATTCTCCAGCTCAAACAGCAGCGACACCTGCGACACGAGAGCTCTCCTTAAGCTTTAATAGGATACTGTATAAATGTAGGTACTCCGTTGGATTTTATTTATCAGGACTGAAATATCACATTTAAATTCAAGATGTCACACTACAAAGATAATTTTACTGCCTGCAGACTTCAGATTCAATACAGTGAGGTAAAAACTACCTACCACAAACCCCTATAAAATATCATCACAAAGAAATGAGAAAAAGAACAAATCTCAAAGACGTAAGTACATTTCATAAGAATGTGGTATTAAAGTTTGAGGGCCCTATCTTGACAACATGGGGCAAATACTTTTGCGGCGTGTCTGAGGTCTATGTGCTCTTGAGACAGTGCATTGAAAACTTCAGTTAAACTCAACTGCCTTACTTCAGTGAAGAAAATCCAGCACTGACACAATATGATCAAATTTCTACATTTCAGTCAAAATTCAAGCAGCCGAAAACTGACTATAAATCACCCGCTGTACTACAATAAATGTGTCAGGTTTTCATTTGTTTTCTTACCTGTTCTGGCATGGCAATCCTCTCTCCATTAATGAGTGTTAGCACTTTGTTGTCATCCATGACCGAGTTCATACTCTCGATCCACAGAGTGTCGACAGGCCCATCAAAAACAATCCACTTCTCATCTGGTTTCTCATCTGACGGGAGGACAGAAGAACAAACTGAGAGAAATGAATGTTGCATTAATGTGATACAAAGTCAGAACAGATTAACGTCCCTGGATATACCGCCATTTAGGCGTCACTGTTTTATGATCTTTGCGCGTGATTTTGTGTACAGTATGTGGCACCACTGCAGAGACTCAGCTGGCACCTTCTCATCTCTGCTCCAATGTCAATACTGTCCCCGAGTGTTTTTGTGTAAAAGGCACCTGCACAAGCTTTCCTCATCAGGGAGGAGAGCACTCCATCGGTCCAATCGTTGGTGGCGAGGTTGTTTTCACCGTACAGCTCTCCCAGACTTATAGCTTTGGGGTTCAGAGGATAAACCTATAGTGCCCCAAGGACCAAAGAAGGGAAGCCAAGAAAAGACAAGGGAAAAAACACTGAATTTAAACAACTTTAACAAGATCACTACAAGAACCAGGATGTAATGTTCACAAATAACACATGAAACCACAATTTTTAACAGTTCTCCAAGGAGCCTTTGAGCTCTCATTTGCACATCAGTGTGAATACCTCCCACAACAAATGCTTTGACACAAAGCCACTGTTGTTGAACCCCCATCCCCACAATTTGATTTTATTGATGGACCCATGACATAATCTCTTAATAAGGACAGCAGAAGAATGGGACCATGTTGTGCACTTTCAATTCCCGCCATTGAAACAGTTACTTTTTAAAAACTATTAAAATCACTATAGTACCTTTCCTCATCTCTTCACTGGCATCTCTGAGGACGTTTTGAGGATTTACATATCTGAAAATTCCTGCCTGTATCGATCGCATGCACTGAAAGTTCTGTCTGTGTATGGACTATCACATGTAAACCAGAGGAGCCACAATCGGCCAGTATGCGCGGTTCGTTGCACCATTTTATTGTACTACTGTACCACATTGACAGTTTTTTTTCTCTCTTAATGTACTTTTATGAGTATTCTTTTCTAATAAAAGCATTTTTTTTTTAAAGACTAGGTCCTCAGAAACTATTTTTCAAAAATATGTCTTGAAAAACATGGTGGTAGTTGGGGGGGGGGGGGGGGGGGGGTTGTCTTATAATCAGGGCAAGCTTATATTCTGGCCAATATGGCTTTGCTGTAGAGATATATGAAAAATATTAATTACTACACAAGCTACATGATATAGTTGGCACTATAACGCTATCAGGACTGAGGTAGGCCACGTGTTATTTAGAGAGAAAACGAAAATGTGAATCACAGCACGGGCAGGTTTTTATGACAAAGTAAAGAAAAACAAATACTGTCAAACAAAAATGAAAATCAATGCCGGGAGACTTGAGTTTTGTTACACCTTAAACTCTGACAATGATAACCAAATGTTATTAATATTAAGTGGTGCATATGTGAGCACAATGTCTCGTATGACATAATAATATGGAAAACATGTCAAAACTCCAACAGCACCACCAGGTATTGTGAGAGCAGTACAGTAGAACAGATACTTGAACTCTCAGCTAAAAATTAAATGACACTATATAATTCATAAGTCATATTATGAAACAAAGCCACCAAGGCAGTTCTTTTGATTATGTTTGTCATTACATTACATTCAATGCTTTTCCCTCCACGCACCTGCACCAGCTGGAAGCCCGGCACTCCCTTATGATGCAAAGCAGTGAGCGCCCCCTGCAGGGTCCTCCAGGTGACTGTCTTACCGCTGCCTGTCTTCCCAACAAGCATGGTGGAGTGTCTGGAGGTTTTGGTCTCATACAGCTGGATGACCTTCTTCATGGTAAAGGGAGTGGCTTGGAGACCACTTTGATGAAGCTCCGCCTCTATTGCCTCCCTTAACTGCAAGACAGAGAGCCAAAAAAATAAAAAAGGGCCAACTGATACACAAACAGAAAAATAATCAAAATTAAAAATAAATACACAACTTGTTGAACATCATAAAGATGTATGTTGAGATTTTACATACAAGCGAAGCAAATCTCCTTTTTACTCATAGCACTACAATAACAACTAAACACCATCACAGCACAGGAACAATGATGACTAACATCATAAAACCAGAACAGCACGGTGGATTAGTGATTAGCACTGTGGCCTCACAGTGGAATGGTCGCAGGTTTGCTTCAGACCTGTTCCTTTCTGTGTGAACTTTGCATGTTACGCACAGTATGTATTTTTGTATGTGCATTCTGTCATATGTTGTGACACCAGTCAAATAATTGTCTATTAATTCCAGTTTGTCACCATCTTCATATATCATGACAGTGTGAATCACAGCTGGGCCGCAATTCAATGTGTAAAATAGTCCAATATTACCATTGTTGTATTCTGTATTCAGTGGAAAGCACAGTGTCATAAAGTCAGGAGAAACGACCAGAGGTTGACCATTTGCACAGATTTCAAAAGGCTTTGTTTGAAAATCATACTGTGCCGTAGTCTATGGTGGGAGTTTCAACTGCAGGGAACAAGTCCTGGATGATCCCATTGAAGAGTGGCAGGTCACTGGAGGTGAGCTTGGCAATGTTCATCTCCTTCATAGACATCAGCAGAATCTGAGGAGACGGATAAGATCAGGTGAAGTTATAGTTACGAAGGTTCACAGACTGCAAGCACCAACTCATCATTTACACTCATTTCAGAGACCCTGAACAATCTATTACTGGGAGTTGGACTGTACTTATCAAAGCTGGATCCACCCCCCACCCCCACCCCCGTCCCTTTATTTATTTATTTTTCCTGCAGGGATTAATCGAACTGGAAGAATTGAAAATCAAAAGTTTGCGTTTTTCTCCCCAAATTAAGGGCGAACATACCTCTTCGTCAGGAACATTGGGGCAAGAACGGCGCTTTTTTCCAGCATATCGCAATAAGGAGGTAAGGGCACGCAGGCCAAAATCATAATGGTCCTGTTTTGAGAGCTGCTGCACTGCCAGGGAGTACAGCGTGAAGACCTTCTTAGCAAACATCTGAGAGAGATTGGACAAGAGAAGTGGGAAAATAAATGGACAGATATAATTAATGTACATATAGAATGAATTTGGTGTGATACGACACGTAGGATACATTTCAATGAATTGATCAGAATGTAAGGAACTCGTGCTGATTTACATAAAAGGTTCTTTCATTAAAGCTGTGATAATTCAACAAGACATATGTGGAAAGGATGAAATTAACACCCAGAGAGACTGACTGAAAGAGACATATTGATGATGAGAAAAGAGTCATCAGAGCTAACTTTTCTGTTAGCAGATAAGCTTTTCAGCTAACTTGGAAGACCATGAGGGGACCAATTATCTTTCACTAAATTTAGTTCTGCAGACTCAGTCTGACACTTGTTAAACTGAAGTTCAAAGTTAATTTTTCAGTTTGTGAATTATGAGTGGTTACTGAAGCTAATTTTAAGGTTAGCAGTGCCTATTGCTCCTCACAGGATAAGCCCTCATAACTAGCACATATTGATTCATTCTCCAGTATCTGTTTCATTCCCATATCAGCATCAGGAATGTTCATGTGGTACCTTGCAGTTGCTGAAGCCCTCTCCAAACAGTGTGATCTCAGCGATTAGAGTGGAGTCCGGCACCACCATAGAGATCGGTCTGAACATGGACTTGAGGTTGTCTGGAAGTTCAGTACGACCCGCGTAGCCTAATATGAATTTTACATGAAAAGAAAACATAACAACTCCAGACCGTGGTAGCTCAGTGCCGCCTGTGAGGAAATGACAGGTGCACACTAACTCTTCATAAACTGAGCACACACAGGCAAGCTGTTGAGGAATGGGTAAAGCATGGAGAGATGGAAGGTATGTGAACTAATAACCTCCATGATGTAATCTCCATTTACTGGGATGTTTATTTAAGATACATGTTGCTTCTGGGTTTATAACTGAAGTCAGGTGTAAGAAAGTGGAAGCCCACAATATACTTGTATATATATATAAAAAATAAATAAATAAGTGTAAGTGCTGGTGTCACTGACCCACCAGGGTTCATGGTGATAAAAATGCCACATGACCAAACCAGGGGTATCTCCTGTCCATCAAAATGGAATTTGGTCAATCCAGCAGAGAGAGCAGAGAGAATGGAGAGGATCTGCTGGGCAACAACCGACAACACTTCAATGTTGATACGGTTGAATTCGTCGAAGCAGCCCCAAGCTCCCGTCTGATCAGGGCGGACACAGAGGGCAACGTTTTAACTACTTAAAGGGTTACACTCATAAATTGACATCAAATCAGAGCTGCTAAATGGGAATAAAAGATAGATAACATTGCAAAAAAAAAAAAAAATCCAACTATTTTCCTCTCAGTTTCTCATCACTGCTAATAATAGTTGACCTGTTTTCAGTCTTATTATAAACCACATTATCACACTCATCCTCCACCTGCCTACCTGTGCAAGACCAGAGTACATGCGCCCCATGGATTTGTAGTCCAGACCCTCAGAGCAGTTGACAACTATGACATACATTCCCAGAGCTTTGCCCAAGTCCTTCACTGTCTCTGTTTTCCCAGTACCAGCTGGGCCTTTAGGGGAGCCCCCCCGGTGGAGATGGAGTGCTGTGGTCAGGGTCATGTAACATCTGGACAGAATCATTGACACTTACTTTACATAAAACAAGTATGAAACAGCAACAACAAAAGCCTCAGTGATCATTTTACTCTCTAATGAACTACAACTGTATGTTTGTATCTATGCTAGCAAGATATCTTCAGAACTCCTAATCTGATTTTGATCAGATTTAGAAGGTACACTGGACCTACAGATGGGAAGATGTGATTCAATTTTGATTATGATCAGTCAACAAGCAAGGTCAGAGGTCAAGGTTAAATATCCACACATGTTCATAAAAATTCAGTTCAGATATTTTGTTAATGTTACTGAACTTGGCTGTTTAAGAGTCTAAATAACATTTTCTCTACATGCCTGATACCTCAACATGTGAGCGTGCTGTCACTATGCTTTCTCAGCAGCTTTGATGTAGTTTATTTAGTTCTGACTGTGCATATTTAAACATTAAGTCTGCAAGACAGTACATCTTATGTCTGTACATCATGAGTACAGCTCTTTTGACAGTGTATGTATGATATAAAGTGGTGGCTAGTGCAACTAATTTTGAATTCTGCAATGCCAAATCAGTTGCAGTCTTAAGAACAATGTTGTATGTGCATGTTCAATAGAAATTAAAAAGAAATACTTCAACAAAATGTATACATTGAACATACAGTACATTTTAAAAATATGTAAAAATATTTTAATCACTTGATAATCAATACTATAATATTATACTGCAAATTTAAATTCTGTTATAAAGAATTCATGAATTATGCCCTTTAAGAAAATATCTAGTTAGAATATCTGTACGTTATATTTGTGCCACCACAGCATACGCATATTCTGATCATAACGTGTCTACTGCTGCATCCTATACAAGGTACACCCCGCCTCACGCCCTGTGACAGCTGGGATAGACAGACCCCCGTGACCCTTGACTGGAGTAGATAGGTGTAGAAAATGAATGAATGAATGATATCTGAACAGTGTGCAAACTGGGACCTGTCAGTAAGAGGAGTGATGACGAGTCGTCCAGAGTTGCCCAGGTACTCGTAGCCATACTTGAAGTGTGTGTTGGTCTGTCGGATTACGCAGTCATTTACATCCTGTTACAAGAACAAACAGAATAAACTGGAAAGTATTTGCATATATCTCCATCTGCAGTGTAAAATATCATTAAACGATTCAAGGAATCTGGAAGAATCTCAGAATCTCTACAGCTAACCCTAATCTGAACACCCGTGGTCTCTAATCCCTCAGGGGATACTGCATCAAGAACAGACATTCATCAATAGCTGATATAACCACACGGACAAGGGACTACTTTGTCAAACCTTTGTCAAGCACAAAAAAAGAGACACATTCATAAATGCTGCTTAAAAATTTAACCGCGTAAAAAAGAAGAAAATTACTGCTTTTTAAAGCATTTTCCATAATGTCCCAACTTTGTCCTGATGTGGGGTTGAACAAGGAAGACAGCTCATCTCCGAAAAGAAACAAACAAAATTAACATGACCAACAAACCTGAGTTTCTGTCAGTTTTTCCATTTGTAAATGTAGGCTATTAAACATTTAAAGATACAGTCGGATTTAGGGCTGTTTTGAGCAGAAGTGGAATGTAGCATTCATGAGCATTCTGCTCATTAGTGTACAGTATATACCTGCAACAACAAAGCATTATGTTTTTATGAGCTTAGGATGAGCCCTTCACATTTATATGAGAACAGAGTACCTTATGGAGGCTGTCAAGCTGATACAGTAGCTCAAAAGGTACATACTTACAATGCCTTACTCTTTTGGCAACATGGCCATTCCATTTTTTTTGTCTCTGGTTGTTGTTACTTTCTCTCTTAGGTCATACCTTCTCCCAGTATAGTCGCAGCTGGCAGAGCCATTCAAAGGCATTGATGTCACTGCAGCCTGCTTTGACCAACTTATCGATGACATCTCTGGCATGAACCTCCACTGTGACCAAGGCTACAATCTTCAGACGGAGAACTTTGGAAAGGTTGCCACGGATGAGGTCTGAATAGCACTTAAGTATGGAAATCTGTGAGTAAACAACATTACGATGAAAATTCAAAGGTTTCTTGGAAGACATTATCTAACTGGCTCAGTTTGTGAGGTGGCATTTTAGCACAGACAGATCTTCACATCACATCAATGAATACCACATAACATTCTTAGAAATCGAAAACAATACCAACCATTTCCATGTTTGAGCCAAACATACCCAATCACCATACATGTTACAATACTCTGAATTGCTTTTTCACATATGGGAACAGGATTACTTATCCCAAGAAGGTTTAAAATATCAAAAATCCAGTTTCATATGTAATCAGAACAAACTGGCGATGACCAATAATAACTTACGATGTATTTATCAGATATATTAGGCTCAAACATCAAATGTCTGGGATCGTCTAAAAATGTATGAAAAAAGTTTGGTTATGTGCCAAAAAGCCAAACAAACCTGTTTTTTCTTCATGGACTGGAGAGCAGATCTGTCTCCTATCTCCTTGTTGACAAGGAGACTTTTTGTAACATTAGCAGTCCATTTAATCTGACTGGCTGTGATCACCATCTAGAAAAGAATAACAATAAAAAACAAAACTAAACAGTTCATTTGAAAGAAGTGGGCTGTTGTTTTGATACCTGCATCAAAATCATTATTTATGTTGTGTACAACTGATTCATAGACAATGATGAATAATTTTTGGCATCTGGCTTTCAAACTTACGTAACACATAAATGTAAGGACACCAATGTACTGTGACCAGAACAGGCAGGTAAAGATTCTTGCTTCATGCCACATTATTTTGAAGCAAAGGCACCAAAGGTGTTTAGCTAGGGGAGGTGATGGTCTAGTGGTTAAGGTGTTGGGCTTGAGTCCAGAAGATCATGGGTTCAAATCCCCGCCTGACTGGAAAATCACTCAGAGCCCTTGGGCAAGGCCTTTAATCCTCTATTGCTCCCAGTCTGTAGTGAGCGCCTTGTATGGCAGCACCCTGACATCGGGGTGAATGTGAGGCATAATCGTAAAACGCTTTGAGCGTCTGATGCAGATGGAAAAGCACTATATAAATGCAGTCCATTTACCATTTACCATTTAGCTAAATATGTATCACATCATTTTATAAGGGAGAGATGCACAACCCTACCCAATGTCAATAGACATTGTTTTAAAATGTAGTTACTTCATGAATTTCAAAGACAGTTTGACAAGAACATGTTTCTGTATGTCGTTACTTTCAAATAGATGAAAAGAAACATTAAAAAGAGGGAGAAACAAATGTACCTGTCCTGGCCATTCTTTAACCCATTTGTCTCGTTGTCGTGTCATCTTCTTCAGAGCTGAATGACAGCTGTTCAGACAATCCTTTAATGTGGCACGCATGGTTTTCTCTACATCACACAGCCAGCTCTGGATGTATACAAACACCAGTGCTCACATTATCCATGACACGCCCTTTATTTATTTATTACCACTCAGGGTATCATGCTGTCAGATTTTTTTTATCTTTGCAGTACCTCCACGGCTCTTTCCAGTGTCACTGATTGGATGAATTGAATAAATTCTCCATCAGCTGAGAACATCCCTTTGGCCACTAAACTGTTCTCCACCTGGAGAAGACACAGAAGAACTCTGATTTTACAATGTTCTCTAACACAAAACACTACAGTGTCTCTCACGCACTTTGCTAAACAGACAAGCTACACTCTATATGGAACAGTGGAGGATCGTCACTCCTGCAACTTTTTTTTTTGCAAAATATTGGTAAGAGCCAGCAGTGACCTGCTGCAGGGGAACACATCTGGACAACTTAATTTTCAACATCTTTATGATTGTAATTTACTGTTTGTGTTGTGTTCATGTTGTGTCCCATGCCTTTTCAATATGCAAGCTCTTGATGTTGTCGAAACATTTCTTCATGTGTGGCTGCATGGCGTGTGGGTTTTGTGACTGTCCCAGGATCTCCAGCACGTCATCATTGGACAGGAAGTAGAACCGTGGGAAGAGCTGCCTCTTGGTCTCCAGGTACATGTCCAGTGCCTTCTGGATCTCCTCCATTTTGGCACTCATCCCTGACAGTGTGAGCAGCAAACCTACAATTCAGAGGGAAGAAATGTAACCCTGAACATGAATGAGATTGACAGGAGTGAAATCCTGTACATTACTGCCCTTTTAGAGAATAAACCTGAGCTCAGTGTATATCTAAGGACCACCAGAGGTCATCATGTCTAATGTTTAAGTTAACCTTTGTTTATATATTTATTATAGTAAGGTTTAAGAGGTTTTATTGGTAAATCTGGTCCAAACGTCAACTATGCTGTAGATAAACACTTTCTCTGAATAGTTTGGCAGTGTGGCTTCATTTCAGCTTTGGCAGCAGTGTGAGCTGTAAAGAAACATTAGCATGGAGTTATACCAGGGTGGTGTGTTCCCTTCAGGGCATTGTTATTCTCCTGAAGTCGGTCCATGATGGTTTTCCAATGTGAGCTAACATCTCCAAACTCTTTGCATTCATGAGGCAGCTGCTCCCTGATATCCTTTCCCTGGAAAATATTCTGGTCAGCAGAAAATACAGAACAGAGATGAGAAAAATAAAACCATATCATGTTGGTAGATGAAATAAAATCCATCAGTGAGAGAGCATCTGAATATTTTCATTGATCACGACCGTATGTAGGGGAATCACACTACAATGTGTGCAAATCAATTTTCCTCTGATAAGTTGGGCATTAACACACACTAGTTCCATATTCCTTTCAATTTTCTGTAGACATCAGCCATTTAATTTGCTAAAGGCTATAAATGAATTTTACGCTTGTGACCGACCTGGTCAGATTATTTGTGCGTTTCTTGATGTACCTGTATACTTCTGTATATGTTGTATGAGTGTCTCTTGCACCTCCAGGTAAATCCACTGACGCTGCACAGTGAGGATCTTCTCAATGACTTCCAGGACCCGGGACAAAGAGCGTTCCCAGTAGTCCACCTCCTTCTCAAAGGCTTTGGAAAACCGGGATGCCTTCATTGTGGACAAAATAAGTTGGTTGTCATCCAGGGTTTGAAAAAACTCTTCTGTGCACCTGGAAGAAAGAAAATGCTCATATGACAATGGAAAAAAAAAGGTCATAGTGCCCATGGGGAAGAAGATATTAATAGCTATGACAATCTAACATTTGACCCCAGTGACTTAGACAAAAGATCAAAAGACTGCCCTCTTTCCAGAGCTATTCTGAAATCCACACACGTATGTCCCAAATTTAGTCCAAATCAGGTTGGAAAATCAAATTTCTTGACCTTTCTCAGAATGATTTCTTTCAATGGCAATGTCAACCTTCATTGATCTACCACGTTTGGCAGGAATCTACAAAAGGGCCTGGGAGGAGTAGGGCAACAAACAGACATGACCTGGACCCCAATGACTAACATTATTGAGCAATACAGAACCCACCTACATGTGTGTGCCCCAGTGACTGACCTCTGGCACATCTGACCTTGCTTGAGAAATTCCATAGCCCACCTCCAAGACTAATGTGAATCAGAATGAAAATGTCTACGTTTGGTTGAACCATATAGTAAAACAACTACACATTCATTGTCACATTGTCTTTTTTAGTGCACTTTAACTTTTTTTTTTTTGGGGGGGGGGGGGTGCTGCATATGTGACAGTGTGAAATGCACTCAACGGTGAACTCACTTCAGTAGGTGATGTCGTTTGTCTTTGTAAGGTGTGACATCCAGCACAATTTTTTGCCATGTCTTGTCAATGTTTTCCAGGACCTTCAAGATCAAAACAAAAGACAACACAAAAATCACACGTCTGGTGCAAACAGCTACAACAGAGGTGACGCACACAGAGAGGGAGACATCTTCGTAGTTTAAACAACTTGAAGCTTGATGAATGATAGCTGAAGACTGTGCCTGTTCGATGGAAAGCTCCTTGCTGGCTGCACCGGAGATCTCACAAATCATTTCAACATGTCTGTCCAGATCCAGAGATATGATCCTCTCTAGGGTGAATTCAGCACTGTTTGGGTCAATGAAGCACTGCAGGTGTTGGCAAATCTGGTTCCAGTGCCTGAACACACAATATAGAATACACAAAATAATGACAGAACTGAACAGAAATTACTTCAGCTTCTGCAAAGACCTATAATAATATATTAATAGGCAATAATACTGTATGTGGAATAACAACTTCAATGATAAACTTATTGCCCAATGAATCCATACGAGCAAAATACTTTTTATTTGTAAATGCACGCATTCATTTCCAAACTAGCTACAAGCTAACAGCGCAACCACCAGCCACATAATTGAGGATGTGCATTTGTACGATCTAGAGCAGTGATTTAGAAAAAGCATGGAATACATACAGAAAATATGTCAGTCATGTTATTCTTGCATATGCACCTTCCTAGATATTAAAGTGTGAATGTTGGAATGGAGATCTCAACACTAGATGCTGAAAACAAGGTTTGGAGGAAGATCTTGGAAAGAAGATGCCACAGTGAAGAAAATAAAGAATGAGGTTGTTTTAAAACATTTAGTGTTGCACAGAATATTTTACTGAAATATCTATACTTTCCTCTGCCTCTGCCAAACTAAACAAGCATACACAACTTTCACCACAAGTAATTTTAAGCTTCCCAACAGACTTTTGTAAATAAATAATCGTTCATAGGTTCTCACTCAACAAAATAATGTATTGATAATGAGTGAAGAGATTAGTGAGTGGATGAATGTGTGGATGGGTTGAACATATTAAGTGTGTTTATGTCTAACTTCATGAATGCAAATTTCTTCAGAAGAAATTTTTGAAATATGTAGACAATAAGACAATAGGACAGAAAGTGACTTCCTAAGAATTAATTCAACTTTTGGAACATCTGTCTCATAAGAGTATCAACCAACAGCTATGGATTACAGAAACTCTATACAACCCATCTGAGACAATAAATGAACATCCCCAATTAATCTACAATGAAACTAAAAGTGAGATTCCCGGACTTGAATGAAATGCAACAAAAAGTGCACCAACATTTTGTTCTAACCAGTACCTGTCTCTCATTGCAGGGTTTTTAAGGTCGGTAATGAGAGGGATGACCTTCTTGAACTGGTCAATCTTGTTCTTGGAGAAGTCTACTACGTCCCAGCACTTGTCCTGCCATCAGACAAAGAACAGGTCTTCACTAGAGGGGAGGAGCCGAGTGCTCTTTCACTTTCCCCACCCACACTAAGATTTACTGCACATACCGGTATATTTTGGCGCTTCGTCAGAATTTTCAAACTGTTGAAAAATGTGAACGAATCCTGACGACAACCTCAATTCATCCATATTCCGTTTTGCTTTCTGTGTTGATGGTTCCTCATCATTTTGTTGTTTCCGTAACATCAGCGTTCTGTTCATCCAGCTTCCCAAGTCCAACGTCTTGCATGAATGTTGATGATATCTGAATGGATCAATAACTAAAGCTCCGACAAGCTGAACATGACTCATCCATGTGTGGGACAAAAAGCAACGTTGTCATACATTAACAATAGCGGAAAGAACGTTTTATCAACTACTTCAACTATTTCTGCACGTTCCAGCCATTTATGGTTGGAACGTGTGTGTGCGCACACGCTGTTGTTGTGAAGACAAACCTGTTGTATGGCTGGGGGGCCTGGCTGCCTTTTTGTTTCTGTCTTTTGTTTTTCCTTCCAGGTGGCTTGCATTTGGGACTGAGTGGCTGTGTTGCTGAGGTTATCAGGACCTCACCCTGATCACCTGCGGCTCGTCAGGACTCACAGCTGAGGTGCATCTATATGGAGTGGAACATGGTGGCATTTAAGACTGGAGTATACAGTGTGTATTTGCCAGAGACTCGACCTTGTGACCAGACGGGTGAGATCGTCGTCTCGGGAGCCATCTCATCATCAGTGGATGCAGAGAACGTCCAGGGTTTGATGCACGGTCTGTGAAAGAGGAGGGGGTGAGGTCTCACGCTCGTCAGCACACTTCCTGAGGTACGTTAGATTTTGTGACTAACATTTATACAGTCAGTAAATGTGGTGTCCCTCACACCTTTTATATGAGCTGTATGTTAGTCATGTATCGGCTTCCACTGCAGTGGAGTTATGTGAACTGGATGTTCCATGCCTGCAGGTTGGGAAGTTGATTAGTAATCAAGCCAGGAAGTGTTTGCTGTTTGTACACCTTTAAGTGTTCTCTCTGTGTGTAGAGTGTGGACTCACATAATGGTTCCTTCTTTCACAGACTCGGTTTGTTGCGGCCACCTGGGGGGTGTCGGCGGGGTCCTTGGGTCCGAACAGCTTCTGGCTCCGGACCGTTAGCGCTGCTGGGAGCGCACCACGCCAGACTGCACTTTCTGTTATTTTTTGTATCACTGTTATGTATTAAATTCAGTTAGCCTTTGTACCGTGCTCTGCTTATTTCATACTGGGTCCTTCAAACGCTGGTCGGTTCTCCGAGCTGCGTCCGACACATAACAAAACCTGTTGTCAAGACAAACAGATCCGGCACTCGCCGGTGCTGCGGACAGCACAGGCTGGCTGCAGATATGAGCACAGGCTGGTGCTCAGTCTCATACCCGCTGTCAAGTCATGTCATCATTTATGTTTCGTTATGATTTTGTTTAAAGTGTCAATGTTGATATTTGCTTTGATTTTCTTTTGTTAGTTTTGGTTTTGTTTCGTTCCTTTATGCGCTCTTGACTCGCAGGCTTTTCAGTGATGGGAGAAGTGCAGGATCATTCATCGACCTTTTCTCTATGATTTGTGACTTTTTTTCTTCCTTCAATTATCGTTGTGTGCTGTGTGGCCGGGCCCTAAGGTAACAGCATAAATGTGTCCATAAACAGCCAAGCAGTGCTCTGATCTATTATTTTGAGGTCCATGTTCAAACTGCTGATTTAGATTTAGATGAAATCTCCGTTTAAAGATTAAAATCTGCTTGTCCACAGTCCATTTTGATTACCTGTTTTAACATACAATGTGCTATAGTAGATAAAGAAAATGTCAAAAAACTCACCAGTATCCAATAATTAAATAACCTGGCCATTGTACAAAGCAGACTGATTACTACAGTGTAAACCTGAAAGTACCTCTTGAACTGCGAGTTGGGGAACTGACCTTGAGTTCTCTCTGGAGTTTGTGGAGTTTCTTGAACATGACTTGAGCTGTACTCTCCATGCTCTCTGTCTGCAGAGTTGTAAAATGACCAACTTTCCATATGTCCCAGTTGGTATTCCATTCCTGTGCAAGTTCCCAAGCCTCCAGCAGGTGGTCCACATTCTGTACAACACAGACATATTTAGACAAATAAAATAGTAAGAATGACATCATTCTTGAATTATAAATTGGACCGTTCCAAGGATTACAAAATAGGTGAAAATCTTGAAATGATACATGGCAATGATATCCTTATTAAAACATAAAAAAACGACATGTAATTAAAATTACAACAAATGCAAACATTTCTAAGTTGCATACGCAGAATGTCCTGGAGCCAAGTGCTTAACTACAGCTAACTGAGGATTGTGTGGTTGCTCAGGATGTCCCACAGAGCAACTGGTTTCACAGATTTGAACACTAAAAGTAAGTCCCTTCGGCTGCGCCCTCTTTTTTCACTCGGGGTCACCACAGCAGATCCAAGGTAAATCTACATGTTGATTTGAAACAAGTTTCACACCGGATGCCCTTCCTGACGCAACTCCACATTACATGGAGATATGTGGCAGGGGTGGGGCTTGAATCGGAAACCTTCTGCATTGAACCCAAACACACTAACCACTTGGCCACCACCCCTGCTGACAGATTTGAACACTACAGCATAAAAAATAAAAAAAAATCAATAAAAGGTGTAACTAAGCTGTGTCCAAATTCTCATTGAATGATTCATCTGACTACTGGGAAGATGTCAAACTGGACACCATGAAACTAGTCTGCACTGAGCTGAGCTGAAAAAGAGGCAGATAGGATGTTTGTTGATTGGTGAGACCTTCTCCAGCCTCTGGATGCCTTTGGATGGGGGATGTTTTATCTCAAAGAAATCCAGGCCATGAAGAATCATGTTCTCCTCTTCCTTCAGAGCCTCCAGTTGGCTGCGGAGCACTGCTACCTGCTGAAAGGCTGCCTCAGTGCTCAGTGCACTGTTAAATGGACCTAGACAAACACCACATACAAAACACACATTTGAATAACAGATATCATGTGTACAGTAAGTAGTATAAAGCTGTCAATAACACACAGCTATGCAAGCTGGTTCTCATGAAATAAGTCAGTTTTAGAGTTAAGGAAACCAGGGAGACTGTGTGAGCCAATGCACTGACAACAGCATGTTGTAAGAAGTGTTTGTGTGTCCATGATAGAGTGAAAAAATGTCTGACCACTTCTGTTGAACTCCTGCAAAGCAGTATGGATCTTTTCCTTGAGCTCCTCAGCAGAGAGGATGAGGCCACTCTTGAACTTCTCCTTGTGCTTTTGCAGCATGATGTTGCTGTCAATCAGCACCTGCTGAAACCACAACCACTCATCATTGAGCAGCTCCAGAGTGTCCTGCACCTGCAAGGAAAGCAGCAAGGTTTTAATATAGATGACTTCAACTGTGTGTGTGTGTATGTGTGTGTGTGTGTGTGTGCTGGTCATAGTATCACCAGGTTTTACATACAATTCAATACCACTGCACTCCACAGTGGCTGACCTACAATTCTGCCAGAAAAGCTCTTGGTACGTATTTCCTTAACTCTTGTAACTGTGACACGCCTACAATCATTTGAGGAATGTTTCTTTATTTGTGCGTTTTTTTCCACTGTTGCTCTGAGGTGCTTGGGTAAGTTGCTGAGTGCGTGCAGGCTGCCTCGGAATTGCTCATAAGTGCAAAGCTCAAGGTCACCAGTGTCAATTGTCAAAATTTTGTTTATCTGTGTATTTGTTCCCCTAGTCCTCACAGGTTCTTTGGCAGATTTCACCCAAACTTGATATTTGGTATATCAGTGAATGCTGACCCCAAAACTGCCATGAAAGAACAAATTCTGGAAAAGGTGAAGGTCAAAATATTTGAAGTTCAACTTGATTTGAACCAAATGTGGCACACACTTTGGTGGATTGCCCTGGTAAGACCCCCGTCACAAACAGCATGAATGAGGCCGAATGGTGTCAGAATCGGCCCACCTCCGAAAAGTGGTGAAGTGCAGGCTGAAAACGGCATACAGAAGTCTCAGAGCAGACTACATGGGCGGGCCCATATGCGCAGCTGCTTCCAATGTTTTGCACATGTGCAAAACACTCATGGTACAGTCCAGGCGGGACACCCATCCAACAGCAGTTTATGTGCACTCTGAGACAAAGCCAAGCTCAGTCACTGCACTATTTAGTGTAGACATTGTGATGTTAAACCCAGTAGTGGAATTTCAGGGTCCTCCCCCAATGAGAGGTATTCTCAGATAAGGAAATTCACTCAAGTGCACATCGAAATTTGGCAACATACATGACAACAACGAAATAATGATTAAATCCCCAGTTATCTGATTTCAGATTTCTAAAGAGGCATGAAAAAAAAAGGGGGGGGAATCACACCATAATGAAAAAACAAAACAAAAAACCCTCATTCAATCATATGAAGCAAAAAACTAAATCTATTTTTCCAGCAATTACAATGGCAACTATTACTTAATGAAAACACAAATGAAAATGTGTGATATATTTAAATTTTTGCCTGAGGAAAAATTAAATGGTAGTTCACCTTCTGATCCACGATGACCTCATATTTTTTCCAGAAGTGCAAACTGTTCATGACAACTGGAATCTGAACCTCCGTCTTGATAGACTGCCCTGCAGAGTCTCAAAGAGCTTCAGCATCTCATCAAGCTCCACCAGTGTCTGGGGAGCTTGTTTAGCCTAAACTCAAATGTACACACACAGCACATGATTGTAAATGTACAAATACACTGCAGGATCAAATGGTAAATTATGTGGTCAATTGCAAATTAGTATGAAAGAGTCATGCGGTATTAGAAATTTATCAAACAGCTACATTTGTTGACATGGAATGGCCATCTTGCTTGAGCAAAACAACTTAAAAATGCAACAAAGCAAGAAGACTTTCTTAAATGTGTCCATTATAGGATTATTTTTCAATTTGATGTGAACTGACAGTAAATTTAATTTGTAAATGCCTGAAGCTGACAACCCTCCACATCTCTACAACTTCTTAGCCTGAAGAAGTGGCAATGCAACTAGAGAAAGGTGAGCACCTGTTTGACTTCCTTAACCAGCTGTGAAAAGTAAACTTTAAAGATTTTAGATCCCATTCACGCTGTTGGATATTTTGTAGTTGATATTCAGTTGTTGAAGACGTGTCAGCTCAGTCTTCACCTGTTGCTGTTGTCGTGCATGTAGCCATGAAGCTCTTTGAGGCGGGTGCTGGCCATGCGGTTGAGCAGCTCAGTGTACTTGTTCTGCCAAATGCTGCAGTGCTGCATCAGGGAGGATTTGAGCGGCGAACAGTTCACCTTGACAAATCCAATGTTGCTCACCATCTTTTCTTGCTGAACACTGCTGGCCTTTTCTGTGTACCTGAGAGGCACAAGAGACGCACTGACAACAGCACATGTAAGAGCTCTGAAATTCAACTGGCGTAAAGTGGGGTCTGATGTTAGATGACAAAAGTTAAGAGATAATGGGAGAATGGGGAGGGTTTCAAAATCCCTTAAGAGCTTACTGCAAAAAAGAAGATGGCTTTTAAGGAAGGTAACTTGCAGGTGTTATATAAGCTTCAAAGGAACATTAAAAGGGAAATCACAGCAGGTAAACTTAAGTATAAAGGCAAAATAGAATCACAGCTCAGGATGAATGACCTGGGCTCTGTATGGGACAGCATGAAAGCAATTGTTGGACTTAAGGAAGGAGGAAGGAGTAGAGTAGAACTAAATGGTTACAAGCCTGACTCACTGTTGGCACAGGACCTTAACAGGTTTTATGTCAGATTTGACTCACATGATTTTAGTAGTACTAGTAAACACTCTGAACTTAAGCTCAGTTGTTTGGCATCTCCTTCGTTTACCCCTTCCTTCAAGGAGCATAGTTTTATCACATGCTTTAAACAAGGGAAGTCTAAGAAAAGTCCAGGCCCAGATAATATTAGTGATCACCTGCTTAAAGTATGTGCAGAGCAACTAGACCCAATCTTTCACCACATATTTCTTATGTCGCTCTCCCAGTAGAGGGTGCCATTTCTGTGGAGGCAATCTGTGGTGGTACCTGTTGCCAAGGTTAGTCACACTCAATCTCTTAATGATCTTAGGCCTGTATGAAAACTTACGTTATGAAAACTTTTGAGAAGCTTATCAAAGAAGAGCTCCTAGCAAAGCTGGAGAACCTCTTTGACCCATATCAGTTTGCTTATAGGGCCGGGGGGGGGGGAAGATGCCACAATCACCCTTCTGAATCTCCTTTATAAACATCTAGAGGGGAGTGGAAATCATGCGAGGATGCTCTTCATTGATTTTTCATCTGCTTTCAATTCCATTCAACCTCATCTCTTAGCTGAAAAATTGCTCAGTAATTTTAGCCTTGATCCTATTCAAGTAGGTTGGATATTGGATTTTCTGATCCAGAGATGTCAGAGGGTGAGGGTGAACAGTGAGTTGTCCAGCCTGTTAATATCATCTACTGGCTCCCCGGGGTGGGTTCTGTCCCCTCTACTGTACATCTTATACACCAATGACTGTCATAGTCTTTATGAAAATAGGCACACTGTCAAGTTTGCAGATGATTCTGTTATTATCAGCCTACTTAGATCACAGGAAACTGACCATGGCCCAGTGTTAGAGGATTTTGTTTTGTGGTGTGAGAACGCCTTCCTCCACCTAAACATCGCAAAAACGAAGGATATGTCCATCGATTTTAGACATCTCTCCAATATCCACCCGGAACAGTGTTATCAAGGGCCAGGATAGTAGAGACAGTAACATCTTATAAATACCTGGGCACCTTGATAGACAACTGACTCAAGTTTGATTTGAACACTGTAAATGACCGTTTGCTCTCAGGAAACTGACCAAATTTGGAGTGGACAAAACTCTAATGGCTTTATTTTACAGAGCTTTTATTGAGTCTGTCCTGTGGTTTTCTATTATTTGCTGGTATGGCAACCTACCTATCAAAGAGAAAAATGCACTTTTAAAAAATTGTTAAGGTGGCCAGTAGGATTGTGGGTGTGAAGTTCCGTAGCCTTACTGAATTTTTTAACAAACCGGTGCTTAAGAAAGCTCTGTACATTAGTCATGACCCTACTCATCCTTTATTTGCTGAATGCAAGTTGTTACCATCTGCCTTATGCTTTAGAACCCCAAGTGGGTCGAAACAAAGATACAGGAATTATTTTATCCTTCTCTCTGATCAAGCCATAAACTGTAATAACAGGAGGCGGTAGCTCTGGCCCATTTTGGTTATATGACTATGCATTTGTCATTTTATTTATTTATTACTACAGTTGCTTGGTTAGTACCTCTTTTTATATTTGCAGTTGTACTGTTTTATTGTTGTGTGGTTTGCATTGTATGTTTTATGATTTCCTTTATGTATGTGTATTCCTGCTGTGCATAAATTGTTCTCATATTAAGACACACTTGGTAGTTGTAACCGTGGGCATGACAACAGCAACGTCTACGACAGTCTGACATTTGACCCCAGTGACTGACCGCTGGGAAATCTAACCTTGCCTGGGCAATTCTAGAACCCACATCTATGTGTGTGTCAGGTTTGGTGTAAATCATAGTAAAGAACTTCAATTTTGACCTTTGACCTTGACCCCAGTGATTGCCATTTGTTAAATTTGATGTCACCAGGGCAATGCAAACCCATTTACATGTGTGTGCCACGTTTGGTCAACATCTGAATGAAAATAAACAAAAATCTCTCAACAGTAATTTTGACCTTTAACTTCAAGGACCGTCACCTTTATCAAATCCTTTCAGGGCAATTTGGGAGGGGTAGCAGAACAGATAGATAAACCAAATTTGTAATCTTTGATGAAAATAATAATAACCATAATTGAATCCTATATTATTATGAATTATTATGAATATTATCACTAGTTTTCTTTCAGGTTGTTCATGGTCACCCCAGTGGATCACCCATCTCTGGGTAGGAACTCCATTTTTTTCAATCTGCATACAATGCACACTTGGAGAAACCATGCAAAGTCTACACAGGAAGGAATCAGGCATTGGTGGCTTACTGGAAAAGAAAAGTTGGAACATATGATTGGTGTAATGTACTGTACCGATATATATCAGCTTCAAAAGATGTGACTGGTGGGTTACGCCTCTGGTAATCCTGCATAGAAGCATCCTTGTCGCCTTCCCAGAGATCCCTGTATTTATCCCATGTCTTCAGATAGGTCTGCAGGTGGCTAGCATTGGCTGTCACCCCTGTGGCGACTGCAGCTTTAAGCTTCAAGATCTCTTCATCTTGGTCTTAGAGGGAAAAAAAAGGTCAGAATGATGAAAGGTCACAGTTTATATTTCAACCTTATCAGTCATCTTGGATGACAAGTCCGGATTTTTTTTTAGCAAAGGTGCAGCTGTTCAACAAATAAAATCATATAATTTATTCTTTTAAAAAAGTACAAACCAATGATGATGTGTATATCTTTCATCTGAGAGAGTTTGCCGGTGAGAAGTTCAGGCAATCGTTTAAATTCTGAGATCACGTTGATGATTTGAGGCAGAACATTGTTCACAGTCTCACTCAGTTTTTCCACATTTGGGGAAAATTCAACCTGTGTAATAAGACATGCTCATAGAAACAGCACTTTATCCACAAGACATAACCATTTGCACAACAGAGAGATATTAATAGTGTGTGTTGTGGAAAATAATAAGTAATAAATGATAATAATAAAAATATGGTGCACCAAATGTGATCTGTCATTTCCTGTTCCATCATCCTGTAATCAGCAGTGGAACACAAAGTTGAGGTATTACACCTTTCCCTGTACATTCTCAGTGTGATCCTGATGAGTAAATTACGAATGCAAAGGGAAAGAGGATATGGGCTGTGTGGTCAATCCCTAAAATATCAAATTATGGTAGGAAATAAGTGTGTCAGTAATCACAGAATCAAGTGGCACAATTGTGTCTATGGACATATTAGGAATTTACAGTCAAATCTAGTGACTCAAATTACACTCAAATCCACAATTAATCTGAACAACTAATTAGTGAAACCAACTTTTTCTTTAGCAGACTACCTTTTCAGCTAAGTTTGAAAAATATCAGTGGGCCAATTACATTCCACTAAATTTATTTCAGCTAACTTTAAGTAAGCAAACTTTTATTTATTTGTTTATTTTTAATACATTTCAGTAACCAAAAACATTTGTGAAACACAAACATTGTAGATGTTTGTTCTGTTGCCGCTTATATGCTAATCCAATAAATGAAATGAACACCTCAAGCGCAGACAACAAATAACACCTTGAGAAAGTGGAGAAGGAGGTCAAGCCAGTGTAAATGCATTAATCGCATAAAATTATTTCCATGTTTATTTATTTAATATTTGTTACTCATTTAACACTTTCTGTAATGCAAATAAACTGTATGTTGAATATAAACTACATGTAATTGTAATTTCAACTCCCTTGGTCTGTTTTCCAGGGATGTAGAGCTACAAAAAATAAATAAATAAATAAAAAATAAAAACCCAAGTCAAAGCTAAGCAACAAAAGTTAGCAGTTAGCTGCGGTTATCAGTCATATGTGTTAGCAGTTTATCAGTTCAGCGTTATCAAAGTTAAGTTTGTAGTAAGCGGAATAGGGAACTTAAGTTATTGAAGCTAACTTTTCGATTACCTGTGGCCACTGCTCAAATCCAAACATTACCGGGTAGGTGGCGTATTAGAGGTGAAAGCAAATATGAATACAATCTCAGGTGATAAAGTGCAGACTTTCAGCTTAACTTTGGTAGTATTTTTTATCCAAACTGGGTGAGGAATGTAGAAATGACAGCATTTGGTGTATACAGTGGCACCTGTCTATGTGACCAAAGGTAATTGTGAGGGTGATTACATTATTTAATTTTCAAATGTGTTCATAGATGCCCATATCGCTGTTAAATGTCAATAAGAAATCGAAGCAACAGTCAGTAATGCAGAAGCAAGATGTCTTTATGCTGAAAAACCTAAACACACCCATAAAACATTAAGGGTGACCATATCAAAAACTGTGTACATCAGTTTAAATTCAGTAACTGAGGTCAGTTCCAATTTGTTGTGATGGCAAGCCAAAATAACAATAACTCAATGTCCAAATATTTGTAGACCTAACTGTATCTGGTCTCGTGAATGAATGCCATGCTGATGAAACATTGGCGCTACCTTTACTTTGCTCATGTTGAGTACGACAAGGACATTGAACAAGGGATTGGGCGCCATATTCTTATTTCCGTTTACGGCTTTGGACAGCTCCTGCATGGAGTGTTTGACATTGACCTTTAGAGCCTTTTGCACAAGGCCGTCAAGCTTTTCTGTGTAGGTCTCCCAGTGCAGCTGGACCTGAAACATCAAGTTTAGATTTACAGGAAAGACATCTCACATGGACTTTGTTCGGTATTCATCATTAAATTTTTTGCAGCAAAAAGACAAAACAACTAGTGGGCACTTCATATTTTAAACATCTGTTGTAGCCTTTCATACCTAAAGACCAAAATAACTATAAATATCTTTTTAAACAGCTCAAACACTAGTCCTCATTATTGTGTTGACATTCTAAATATGCAGTCAAACATCTTATATCTTACAAAACACAGAACAAACCTCAGGTCCATCACTGGAGAAAATGTTGTAGGTACGGCTCATAATATCTACAATATCCTGGTGCTTTGAACGTAGCGTCTGGAGCTGCCTGTGCTGATGAGAATTCTGTTCATTCTCAAACTCAGTGTCACTGAAATATAACAGGAACGACATCAAAGAGACAGAGAACTGAAAAAAACATGACACATCACTGGATGCAACATGTACATTGTTTGTTTCAGCTGAAACAGCAAAGCTGTTAACTGGTATGAGTGCAAGACAAAGCTGATGCAGCACCACGGTTTCTACATCACGTTTCTGTAACAGAGCCTTGAGCTGATCTACACATTCCTGGGAAAACATCAACGTCCAAATCAGGTGGAAAGCACATTAAATAGAGTTTGACCAGCCAACGCACATGTACAAAGTCTGTGTAAGGTCCAACTGAGTACACTTCAACAGTCAGGGTCTGCAACTCCCCTTTAAAAAAAATGACACAATGGGTATCTAGATACATGGGCTACAATATGATTTAGGAACGATGCACTTTATTATAGTACAATATGATTCAATGTGATTCTGTGATATCATGCAATCGGATAAATTATTTGTTTAATACAGATAATCCTTTTTCCATGATAAATTAGAAGAAGCCAACAGTGGCACTGCTTACCTTCAAAGACATATTTCATGAAATACCGTTGACAAGTTATTTGTGACTGGCTGCCTTTTGGGGGCACTGTTGGCAGCATCACATGCAGCAGCAAAAAGAGCAGGACAGAAGAAGTCCAGAAGAAGCTCGCAGTAGGTTATAACAACCACCCAGCCCAGTCTCACATTTTTTTTTGTGCTCCCGTGACGAAATGAGTCAAATTTTCGTGATGGTTTTTTTTTTTAACTCACTATTCCTAACCCTACTCTTACCCCCAACCCTAACCTTAACCATAACCTAATCTTACTCTTTCCCCCCACCCTAACCATAGCCACCCAGGCATGCCGATTTCGTCTTTACCTTGCAGACACAGCTAATGTTCTCGTGACAGTATCATGAAACACTTGTGCTAACATTTGAACTTTTATGAGAATTTGAAGACACAGAAACACCAGCAAAACAAACTTAACTGATATATTACTTTAAAATGTAGCAACTGATCACTTCTAAGTGCATTTAGATAGATTTAGGGACTCATGTATGTAATGTATTTGTAGCTTTTGCTTTAAAATCGATTTTCAATTTGTGTTGGTTTATTGCTACATCTCAAGTGAATAGCACACCTCACCGTCTAGAGGGTTTCACAGAAACTGAGTAGGCATGTTAATGATATTTCTACCATGGGAACACATCAAACCATAAGTAGGCAAACATCCGAAGGTGAAGAACAACAGCAATTTATACAAAGGCGCCAACAAAAAGATTGAACAGAAGATGAGATGCAGTTACTTCTGTCAGTAAGGGCCAATGCTAAAATCGTCAGACACATTCAAGGAATAATGAGAGTCCTGTCTTCTGCACGCTCCATCCAGGCATCCCTTCACCTAAACATCACCTCCTGTTGTGTTGCTACATGTGAAAATGCAGTACCAGAAAGTGTCCAGGCCTGATTCTCCAGTCTCTGTCGAGAGCTCAAAGAAAGCAGTTACCTGTACACAGTCTTGCCATCCAGTTGAATCAGTAAAGTTTCACTGATCTTGCGACAGAGGCTGGAGATAGAAACATTGGACACTTTATATCCATCAATTATAGACTGGACCTGGATAAGAAGAGAGGAAGAGAAATGTTAAATCCAGTTGGGGTAAAGTGACTTAATTTTAACGTTTTTCATTCTAATCTGGAAACACACATGGGTGCCACGTGCTGTACTCACACAGCAGATAGATTTTACAGGCTATGATCCTAAAATTTATTATTACTACCTTCAATATGAAACCAGAAGACATTATATATATATATATATATATATATATATATATATATATATATATATATATATATATATATATATATATATGTGTGTGTGTGTGTGTGTGTATTTTGTTCTGTTGATTACATCTGTAAATAATTAACACCGATTTGGCCAAAACTCCAATTCAATTCTTTGTACTATAAAACAACAAAACAACAAAAGCAACAAATCCTCATATTTGACAATATTTTGCACCTTTTTGACATGGAGGAGGCAATCACGAAGGAAGTGGTCAGAAGGTCCTTTAGACAACCACAGGACCGTGGTCAGGCCTGGTTTAATCTTTTTATCCAAGAAACGAATCCGCTCCCGGAAGAGACCCAACTCATCAGGAGACAACGCCTCAATGATCCTAATCATCAAACTCGTTAGAAATGTGTGAAATATGATTTGTTTATGCATTGATCTAATAAGTAAAACTATTGAGAGGGTAAGTGTGCATCACTCAGTCATTATATGTGAAATAGTCAATGTTACTGATGCAAATAAACTTTTCAATCGTCTAACTTGGACTTCACAGTTTTACAAACAGGTGAGTTATGTTAGTGTCCTACCAAACAATCATATCAGGTATTGAGATCTCACCCACTGTACAGACAATCTGAAAATGCATTCAGTTTAGCGAAGTACTCATGTGTCAGACCTGTTATAGTCCTGGACCAGCTGTACTGTTTTCAACTTGATGAGTCTGAGGTCTTCACTGTGTTGGTAAATTTCGGACACATTCTGGGGGATCTCAAACTTCAGTTGATCCCAGTGCTGGATCTTAGAGAACAGGGTCAACAGATTGCTAAACAGGAAAAGAAACAATAAAATGACTCATCTTGATTGGATTACTATACATTCTACTGAAGCTTGTTTGTGTTTGACAGGTTCATGGCAGTTCATGTTAGGTCTCAGAGTGAGCACTGGTGCGGCATGTCGATTTATCCACCACAGTACAGAACTGCTTTGGGACAGAAATGTTTTGGGATGTTTTATATTCCTTGTGTGTTTAGCATTTTTGTAACTCACTTGTCAAAGTTGACGTCCAACATTCCAGACTTGTCTTTGAGCCACACCATGAGTGGCTGTTCCAGGATCTTGAGGCTCTGTTCCTTTACATTGTCTAGCCACTCATTGTAGAGTTGGTGTATGACTGTTTCCATTACCTGGAGCGTCTGGCCATAATCAAACACTAGCTGTTGGTGAATGGTCGTCTGGGGCATAAAGTGAGCCACCTAAAAAAAAATAACAAGTAAAGCAGAGTGAACAAAGACAAGGGTCATTGAAGAAGTACGTCATTTTTGGTACTGATGGATACAGGAAAGGACAATGCGATAACTTTTGAAATGTACAATGACCCTAAGATCAAATAAAGACAGACAGTCTTGAATCGTAGGGTCCTTTTCGCCAATAAGGCCATTCATTGTTGCTTGTGGCTAAAAATCTAACTTTTTCTGTTTAATCATAAGTCTTGTGTAAATTAAATGCACACACAAAACACCGCACATACATTTTGCCAAACAGAAACTTCAGTCCATTTGCACACCCAGTTTGCCAGAGAAAGTTTAGAGTGATAGCTCAAAGACTAAACTAACATTTTGTACAAATAAGACAACATTTGTACTTGTCATATTGAAAAGAGGTCTTGTCCTGCATTGGTAGGTAAAGTGCAATGTTCATACATATCGTTAATTAAAAGAATCAAATTCACAGTAAATATGAAAAGACGTAAATTTCTGTCTGTGGTGTCTGTCAATGGTACTGATCTATCCAACTAGCTGAGAGGCTCATTGAAGTGTTGAAGCTTTATCTCTCCATCACTACTCCATGTTCTTCATTCCTTAATGTTCTTAAACGTGACATGTTCATGCCAAATTCCATCTCTCCAATTCAACTTGTAGCATCTCAAGAAGCTGTACTCCGTGACACACACCTGTATGTATTGTTCACATTTGTCCTCTGAAGAAACACCCAAAGAGTTTAGAAATCTGGTGATGACAATGTGCACCACTATTTATAAGTTTGTATGGGGTCTAATGGACACACCTCCATGGATGCCTGTAAGCGATTTCTGAGGGCAATCACCCATGGGACCTGATCCAACAGCTGGGTCACATGGTAAGAGCATGGTGGCCTCTGGCTCAATGCATTATTGACCATTTTGAGCTCCCTGTTGAACATGGCATATATTTCGTTCACCTTTTCTTCTGTAGTATGCTTCATAACCTGAAAACAATACATTGTAGAGCATGAGAGGATGAACCGTAGGGTAGCAAATGTGAAATTACACAGACTGCTATGTTAGGTCTGGTTGGCTTTGTTCTGTCAACAATAATTAAGACACAACTAATATAATATACTCGTATATCATTCCAATTACAACCCCTGGCAAAAATTATGGAATCACCGGCCTCGGAGGATGTTCATTCAGTTGTTTAATTTTGTAAAAAAAAAAAAAAGCAGATCACAGACATGACACAAAACTAAATTCATTTCAAATGGCAACTTTCTGGCTTTAAGAAACACTATAAGAAATCAGGAAAAAAAATTGCAGCAGTTAGCAGCGGTTACTTTTTTAGACCAAGCAGAGGGAAAAAAATATGGACTCACTCAATTCTGAGGAATAAATTATGGAATCATGAAAAACAAAAGAACGCTCCAACACATCACTAGTATTTTGTTGCACCACCTCTGGCTTTTATAACAGCTTGCAGTCTCTGAGGCATGGACTTAATGAGTGACAAACAGTACTCTTCATCAATCTGGCTCCAATTTTCTCTGATTGCTGTTGCCAGATCAGCTTTGCAGGTTGGAGCCTTGTCATGGACCATTTTCTTCAACTTCCACCAAAGATTTTCAATTGGATTAAGATCCGGACTATTTGCAGGCCATGACATTGACCCTATGTGTCTTTTTGCAAGGAATGTTTTCACAGTTTTTGCTCTATGGCAAGATGCATTATCATCTTGAAAAATGATTTCATCATCCCCAAACATCCTTTCAATTGATGGGATAAGAAAAGTGTCCAAAATATCAACGTAAACTTGTGCATTTATTGATGATGTAATGACAGCCATCTCCCCAGTGCCTTTACCTGACATGCAGCCCCATATCATCAATGACTGTGGAAATGTACATGTTCTCTTCATCTTTATAAATCTCACTGGAACGGCACCAAACAAAAGTTCCAGCATCATCACCTTGCCCAATGCAGATTCGAGATTCATCACTGAATATGACTTTCATCCAGTCATCCACAGTCCACGACTGCTTTTCCTTAGCCCATTGTAACCTTGTTTTTTCTGTTTAGGTGTTAATGATGGCTTTCATTTAGCTTTTCTGTATGTAAATCCCATTTCCTTTAGGCGGTTTCTTACAGTTCGGTCACAGACGTTGACTCCAGTTTCCTCCCATTCGTTCCTCATTTGTTTTGTTGTGCATTTTCTATTTTTGAGACATATTGCTTTAAGTTTTCTGTCTTGACGCTTTGATGTCTTCCTTGGTCTACCAGTATGTTTGCCTTTAACAACCTTCCCATGTTTATTGTATTTGGTCCAGAGTTTAGACACAGCTGACTGTGAACAATCAACATCTTTTGCAACATTGCGTGATGATTTACCCTCTTTTAAGAGTTTGATAATCCTCTCCTTTGTTTCAATTGACATCTCTCGTGTTGGAGCCATGATTCATGTCAGTCCACTTGGTGCAACAGCTCTCCAAGGTGTGAGCACTCCTTTTTAGATGCAGACTAATGAGCAGATCTGATTTGATGCAGGTGTTAGTTTTGGGGATGAAAATTTGCAGGGTGATTCCATAATTTTTTCCTCAGAATTGAGTGATTTCACATTTTTTTCTCTCTGCTTGGTCTAAAAAAGTAACCGTTACTGACTGCCACAATTTTTTTTCTTGATTTCTTATAGTGTTTCTTAAAGCCAGAAAGTTGCCATTTGAAATGACTTTAGTTTTGTGTCATGTCTGTGATCTGCTTTTTTTCTACAAAATTAAACAACTGAATGAACATCCTCCGAGGCTGGTGATTCCATAATTTTTGCCAGGGGTTGTATAATATAGCAGCATATAATGGGTGGATGCTCTGCTATGTGTCCACCAAAAGGTTTTACATCACACTGTAATCAGACAAATGTTTGTTTGTGTGTGTGTGTGCTTGTTTATTCCACTACTACTATGACATGGTTGGGCCAATTTCAGTCAGACTTGCTTTGTGCATGTAGGCTGACCTAAGAACTCACCTGTTTTGACACAGGTAAAGGTCACTCAGGTCAAGGGTGAGAATTCTGATTTTGGCAAAGGTCAAGGAATGTGATTCTCAACAAAGTTTGGACCAAATGTGGTAGTGTCTACAACACTTCTGCTTACTTCTTTTTTATACAAAAGCATTTATGTAAGTTTTAGCTTCATGTATGGAAGAACGCACAGTTGGCAGTGCTGCATGTGGAACCTTTAGCACTTATAGGGTGAGCATGCACCCTGTAACTTAGGGGACTGCATTTGTCATGTGTGTCCTCCCAGTCAAGGTTGGTGCATTCAACACACAGAAATAACCCGCTTTTCAGAGCATGGATGAGGGAAGAGTTTGTGTTATGTGGACCCTTGCAGATGTGAAAAGGATAATTATGCTGGCTTCAAAAAATGTCAGGGAGGCTGAAACCAAGAGCAATATTTTTAAGGACGCTGACCAGAACAGCTTGTAATAAAATACAGTAGGTATTTGTATTATAATGTGCAGTAAATGCCTGCATGAATGAATGCATGTATGTGAATGAGAGTAAGAGAGACCTCTCTTCGTAACATTGGCTCAAAAATGTCCAGCAGGTAAATTCCATCGTCTGTGTTCACTGTCCTAAATGCTGAATGGATTAGGTTCTGCATCATCATCTCCAGCTGGTTCACCAAACAACGAAACCTACAACACATATGGATCATTGCACAAATGAAAACACATATGTAGCTGAAAGAGAAAACAACAAACACGCATACCAGGACTAGGGGACATGAACTGAAAATACTTCATATACCTGTATGTCGGTATTTTTATGGGTGCTGATTAGAGATTTGTTTTTTTATTTTGCTGAACAATTTTTTTTGTACAGCCATACCTTTTGAATTCTTTAGTCCAGATCTTGCTCTCAACATCCAGGATGTCCTTTCCAGCAGAGCGCAGTGTCTGTAAGCGACGATGGAATTTCTTTTCTACATCCTGGAGGCCATGTGTGAGCTCCAGGGACCACCGGCCGCCCCAGTTCAGCAGAGGTTTCTGCTGCCCGTCCTCCCAGCGAGCAAACTGCTGCTGGCAGTCACACACCTCACAGGGATAACAAAAGCTTTTAACCACTGATATCTACAGGAATCCTGAGGGATGTTTATTCAACAATCACAGTGTGGAAGTGACATATATGAAAATGGAAAAGTCACTAATGTATGTGTCAGGATGTTGAAAATTGTGACGGCAAAAGAACACTCAGAAGAGTACATATCTCCACAAACAGAACCTTCAAAGGTTTTAAACCACAATTTATATTCCAATTCTGCCTGTTTTTTCCCTTCTTTCACTGCTGTCTGTGGTTTATTTATTCAGAAACTGGCCAAGAAAAGTCAATTAACTGCCCCCTGGCACAGGTCTGACCAAAGTGTAAAACATTTCATGGATCCACATTAAAATTTAAAGTGTTACACCTCGGCCCATGTCCTATCTCTCCACTGTGTTAGAAACTGGCTCACAGTCAAGCTTGATTAAGTCTTCTGCCTTTCCTGTTCATTCAGCTGTCACTCCGATCAGAAACCAATGTGTTGCCACACAGTTATTCAATTTCTCAGATTACAATAAAACATACATTTACAAGTGTGTGATCCACCTCAGGGTTTACTGAATAAAACAAGCTGCAAATGTTATGTGTCGGACGCAGGACGGAGAACCGACCAGCGTTTGAAGGACCCAGTATGAAATAAGCAGAGCACGGTACAAAGGATAACAAAATTTAATGACATAACAGTGACGTGCTAAGTACAAACAAATGAGTGCGTGGTCTGGCGTGGTGGATAAGCGGTGCGCTCCTAGCAGCACAAACGGTCCGGAGCCAGAACCAGTTCGGACCCAAGGACCCCGCCGACGCCCCCCAGGTGGCCGCGACAAACCGAGTCTGTGAAAGAAAAAACCATCATGTGAGTCCACACTCCACACACAGAGAGACCACTCAAAGGTGTACATAAACAGCAAACACTTCCTGGCTTAATCACTAATCAGCTTCCCACCCTGCAGGCATGGAACACCCAGTTCACATTATCATTGCAGTGGAAGCTGATTAAACGACTAACATAACAGCTCAATATAATAAGGTGTGAGGGACACCACATTTACTGACTGTACAAATGTTAGTCACAAAACCTAATGTACCTCAGGAAGTGTGCTGACGAGCGTGAGACCTCACCCCCTCCTCTTTCACAGACCATGGCGTCAAACCTGGACGGTCTCTGCATCCATGATAATGAGATGGCTCTCAAGACGACGATCTCACCCGTCTGGTCACAAGGTCGAGTCTCTGGCAAATACACACTGTGTACTCCAGACTTAAATGCCACCATGCTCCAATCCGTGTAGATGCACCACAGCTGTGAGTCCTGACGAGCTGCACATGATCAGCCTCAGGTGATCAGGGTGAGGTCCTGATAACTCAGCCACACAGCCACGCGTGCCACCTGGAAGGAAAAACAAAAGACAGAAACAGAAGGCAGAAACAAAAGGCAGCCAGGCACGCCAGGCACCCCAGCCACAACAGCAAATGTGCTTTTATCCAGATAGCTTGCAGCTGGTTTGACCAATTTGCACCTTTTAAGTCTGACTTGGCCACTGATTAAAATATTAAGCCAGGGTGGACAATACTCAATTCTTCGCTCTGCTTGGATATCTTAATTCCGCTTTAATAAAATATCACCCTTGTAACAAAACCAACAAACCAACCAACCACCCAACATAGATGAAACTTCAACTTATTGGTAGAGGTTAGTAACAGACAATAATGAACTAAAAGCCAAAGTAAGCATTCCCCTGACACTGGAATAATGAACACCCATGTCATTATTATGTAAAAAAAAAACAAAAAAACAATTCAAACTACTGTTTCTCTGTCGTGGTTGGCTGGATTTATGTGAGGACTTTGATTTGTTTTGTTTATGTGCTCTAAATTGACATTCAAGTCCAGAAATAAGTTAAATGCCAAAATACAACAGTAGATATACTGAAACAGTTTAGATTCAGACATCATACAGCATATACCACTGCAGGTTACAGACCTCTCCTGGACCCCATCTACGAGGGTAGGCTGAAAAGTTCTAAGGCTCACTATAATGCAGTTAATGCATTACTCCTTCATGGGGAGCCTTAGAACTTTTCAGCCTACCCTCGTACGTGAACATCAGCCAAGTCGGACAGTATAATACTGAAATATTAAAATTGAGATTTGTAATATCATAAACAGAACATGATGACAATCAAAATACAATCAGCTCTTCCTGGACCTAAACACAATCTCCAAAACTGTTCTTAAATCCTATAATTACTTAATGGGGTTGTCAGTGCATGTGTTCATGTTTGAAGAGGGGAAAAAATAATCACCTCAATCAGCTCCTCCAACCTCAAAACAAAGATGTCAACCACAGAAAAAATCATAGCTTCATCCAGCACCCAATCTTTTGTAGAAGATCTTGTAAAAACAGAAAGACAAAGAGCAGAAGGAGAATATAAGAGAAGATGTACCGTGCAATGCTAATGGAGAGAGGAATGAGGAGAAAGAGTAGTATAAATAGTCAACAGATGAGCACCTGTGGAATAAATAAAAAAGCAGACTGTCCACATTGAAAACTACCAATGAAAGTGATTGATAAAGAAAATGATCATTCAAATCCATTCATCTGGATGCAGATTAATGTGATTTTTCTTGAAAAAAAACTGAAGGACATTTGCGTTACACATAAGATTATCTGCAAAAAAAAATGCAGGTCTTGATACAATAAACTGTCAACTTTGCTGGATCATGACAGAGGTATGTGTTCGAATGGAAAGTGCCCCAAAATACTGTTTGTGTGACGAAGGAGAATGCAATCACTATTTTAATAACAACTAAATAACCTCTCCAATATTACCACCAGGCCTGGCATTAGCCTTGGATCACATGACACAGGGGTTGTCGTAACATCAAGATGATTTTTTTTTAATATCAATATATGCAAATAAGGGATTTTGCCTACTTGTGAGCATGAACAGCATGTACATAAATCTCTTTCCAGGTGTTGCAGCAGTGAATACAATCATACAGGGTTTTCTTGCTGGAGATCACGTAGCCCTCAAAGATTCTGTCCAGAGAAATGCTTCGTAAGCACAAGTGGATGACAACATTTGTCATCTGCAAAACAATAAAAAAACAAAGTCTGTGCCATACCAGCTGCTATCATCATATTATACAATTATACATATATGTAATACACACACACACACACACACACACACACACACACACACACACACACACACACACACACACACACACACACACACACACACACACACACACAGGCAAATAAGTATTTGATCCACTGTCAATTTTGCTAGTTTTCCCACCTACAAAGAATGGGGAGGTCTAATTTTTATCATAGGTACGCTTCAACTGTGAGAGACAGAATCGAAAAACATATTCAGAAAATTACATTCTATGATTTTTAAATAATTAATTTGCATTTTATTGCATACTTGATCACCTACCAACTGGCAAGAATTCTGTCTCTCACAGACCTGTTAGTTTTTCTTTACGAAGTCCTCCTATTCTGCACTCTTTACCTGTATTAATGTCACCTGTTTGAAGCCGTTGTCTGAATAAAAGGCAATTGTTCACACACTCAATCAATCACACTCCAACCTATCCACCATGGCCAAGAACAAAGAGTTGTCTAAGGACACCAGGGACAAAATTGTAGACCTGCACAAGGCTGGGATGGACTACAGGACAATAGGCAAGTAGCCTGGTGAGAAGGCAACAACTGCTGGCGTAATTATTATCAAATGGAAGAAACACAAGATGACAGTCAATCATTCTCGGTCTGGGGTTCCATGCAAGATCTCACCTCGTGGGGTAAAGATAATTCTGAGAAAGCCCAGAACTACACGGGAGGACCTGGTCAATGACCTGAAGAGAGCTGGGACCACAGCTGCAAAGATTACATTAGTAACACACCACGCCGTCATGGTTTAAAATCCTGCAGGGCACACAAGGTCCCCCGATCATGACAGCACATGTGACCAGTCACCATCTGGATGATGCATAAGAGGCATGGGAGAAGGTCATGTGGCCAGATGAGACCAAAACAGAGCTTTTTGGTATCAACTCCACTGGCCATGTTTGGAGGATGAGAACAACCCCAAGAACACAGTCCCAACCATAAATCATGGGGGTGGAAACAACATTTTTGGGTGTACTTTTCTACAAAGGGGACAACCTACTGCACCGTATTGACGGGAGGATGGATGGGGTCATGTATATCAAGATTTTGGCAAACAATCTCCTTTCCTCAGTGAAAGCATTGAAGATGGGTTGTGGCTGGGTCTTCCAGCATGACAATGACCCAAAACACAGCCAGGGCAACTAAGAAGAGGCTCCGTAAGAAGCATTTCAAGGTCCTGGAGTGGTCTAGCTAGTCTCCAGATCTGAACTCAATAGAAAATCTTTGGAGGGAGCTGAAGCTCAAAACCTGAAAGATCTGGAGAAGATCTGTATGGAGGAGTGGACCAAAATCCCTGTGGCAGTGTGCAAACTTGGTCAAGAACTACAGGAAACGTCTGACCTCTGCAACTGCAAAGGTTCCTGTACAAAATAGTAAGGTCTGTTTTTCTATTGCATCAAATACTTATTTCATGCAATAAATTGCAAATTAATTTTTTAAAATTCATACAATGTGATTTTCTGATTTTTTTTTTCTAGATTTTGTCTCTCACAGTTGAAGTGTACCTTCGATAAAAAATTACAGACCTCTCCAATCTTTGTAGGTGGGAAAAACTGAAAACTGACAGTGGATCAAACGCTTATTTCCCTCACCATACATATATATATATACATATATATATATATATATATATATATATATATATATATATATATATATATATATATATATATATATTTATTTTTTAGAGAGAGAGAGAGAGAGAAAGAGAGTGTGTACATGCACCCTAAAATCTACCAGTGAAAGTGAATTATTGTCAATCACAACAAAGCCACTTTCTAAAAATTAATGTCTGCTTTTACTGCATGTAAAAGATATTTTTCAGAATATCATAGCCTAGACATAGGAACTAGAGAGAGTCACACATGCTGTATGGTGTGTGTGTGCTGTATTGTGTGTCAGTGTTGAAAGTCATAGAAGAGAAAAATGGACAATGACAGAGCTTAAAACATGCAATCTGATGTGAGCACACACCTTGCAGAACAGAGCAGTGATCCTCTCAGTGGTGTTGTAGTGGGGGGATTTGTTCCAGATGATGCGGATGAGGCTGACAATGTGTTTGAGCTTGGGAGCCGCTTGGCTTGGACTGAGCTGAGCGAGCTCCTCACAGGGCTCCTTCAGTATGGACAGGAAAGATGCATTGGATCGGGCTACCTCAGAGCAATCCTGGGCAAACAGGTAAAGGAAACATGGTGCTGAAGCATTCTGTTTCAACTGCAATACTGTAACTCTCTTGCTACACAGTAGTTCTAGAAACAGACTTATCTGGTATCAGATTTTCCAGAGTATAAACTGCACCTGTCAAAAAAAGGCCTTTTGATGAGGAAAAAACATATAAATTGCACTGGAATACAAGTCCCAGGACCTCCGAAACTAGTAAAAAACAACAACAACAAAAAACCCTTAATTTGGGATTTTTGTGAAATGATGTACTGAACTTGATATTTATTATTTTATTATAAGAGTTTATTTTATTTAGTGATTTGATTCCTGGACAAGTCCTATATAACCAATTATTATAACAACGTTTCTTAATGAATGTGTCATTTTTTGGAATACAAGTCACACCTTTCAAACCACTAAAAAAAAACAAAAAACCCAGAGATGTACACTCCAGAAAATATGGTACTTCTTCAGAGTAAATTAGCCTATTTCTTTACTCATAATTAAACACAAACACTATTTGTAGTTATCGATGGCCACACGTGATAATGTAGCTGTCTTTAAAGGCTGAAACTAATGGGAGAACTTCAGAATCTGATTTTAGACTTCATGATGACTTGCACATTCTACCTGTATTTCCTCCGCCAGCTTGCAGAAGAGCTCTAAATAGAAAGACTTGGAGAGCTGCAGGATGCTCTTGACGTGCTGGACATGTGGGCTTTGAACCTGCTTGCTCATGTCCAACAGCCTGGCAGAGCGTTTCATCCAAAATTCTATCTCTTCCAGGGGATTTCCAGTGATGCTCACCCTTTCCTGGACATTCAGGAACACCTTGATCTGATCGGACCATTGGATCACCACAGCTAGAAAAGTCAAGACAGCCAGGTGTGTACATAACAGAGGAGGTATAAGGACAAAGTGAGCAAATAAGATCTGGAACCATTTGGAGCACAGGAAAAACAGAAGAGAGGAACAGAGAACAAAGAGCTCCTGGAAAGCACACACCCTCAGACTTACTCTCCAGTCTTTGCACGAGCATTTTGTCTTTGCAGGCTTCATCGGGGCTGCACTCGAGACCTTCCAGTGGGATGTACAGCACAGTTTTGTGCACCTCCTGATATGCATGCTCTGTTTAAACAGATTACACATTCCATGTATTACATGTGCCACACAACAGGAGCCATGTCCAAACCTTTTTCAAAGAGGAGAAAAAATCTGGAACATTTGTTCTTTGACAAATCAGAAAAAAACTATGCACAAAAAACTGTGCGACTTTTGTTAAGTATAAAATAAATCTGTTACACAAGTGGACAGTTTCCACTGATGGAACCCGACTTAATTCCCAGATGTCATGAACGTTTACAGGACAAACTCCATAATTAGTTTATGGTTTCTCTATTGCGATGAAGACGCACCTGGCTCATGCAGCTGTGTATGCAGTGACGTAATAATTCTGTGACCGTTTTGGCCGCAACATAGATGATCTAATTCCGTCTCAAAGATTCGAATCCTTGCTGGACCTTGTCCACTGAGAAGAAAGCCAACAATGCCTGTTTCTCACTGATCCATCTGTTCCCTCTGTCATCCATATTTGGTTCTCCCGTGCCTCAGCTCATTTTTCTAGTCTGATTTGGTGCCTGTTATTGTGTTAGTCTCCTGCATGAGTTAACAACCAATCATCATCTTGCTCCACCCAGAGGAAGGTGCCATGTACTTTTCCTATGGACCTTGTGACAAATTCTTTCACCCCCAGGGCCACAGATTGGGACATAGGCTTACACTATGAGATACAGAAATAGTGAAATCTGAAATGTTAGTGCGAAACCAGCAAAGCCACAAAAAAGTAAGTCTCCCTTGTTTTCACTTGGGGTCACCACAGCAGATGCAAGGTGGATCTGCATGTTGATTTTTCATGTTTTTTTATGCCGGATGCCCAGTCACATAGCAAGCACTTAAAAATCTCCAGAAATACTTTGATAACAAGATCCTCCAGTTGCACTACCACATACAATGATATTTTTACTGATGGACCCACCTGTGAGGCTTGCCAGATAGCAGTGCATATCACTGAGGTAGCTGTGCCGGGTGTTTGGCTCCATGCCTCTACTGAGGGCAACCACAGGAACATGCAGACACGTCATCTGAAGAATCATGTTTTGCAAGAGGCTGCTGCAACGCAATGTGTCAAACTCCACAACCTCATCAAACGTCTCTATCGTGATCATGGCTTCTGGCTCACGGGTAAAAGTCAGAACATGTTCAACAACCTGTCCATGCACAAGAGAGAAGCAGAGGAAAAATAAATTTGTCATAATGAAGAGTATAAGTAGAGGCACAAAAAAAAGCCAGGTTATATTTTTTATATTTAACAGTTTATACCTGTGCAGGCATTGAATATTCAACCCGTAGTCCATTGCAGGGATCCAAGTACACCATCATTGTTCTCATGGAGGTGTCCAGAATAAATTCATCGACTGCTTTCTCATTCTCCTGTGTCCAAGAGTCCTCATTTATACCCCAAAGAACCACACAACGGATAAACAGCTTATAGTAGAAGAGAATGTACAAAAAAAGGAGGGACAGGAACAGAAAATGACATTATTCATGATAATAAAATTAAGATGCAACTGTTCATAGGGTGGGTGTGGTCGGAAAACAATTGCAATCAATTTTACCTGACGAATATTCTTAAGGTTGCCCTCTTCCATCCTTTTCCCAAGTTCTGGAATGTGCAAAAATAAATAAATAAATAAAATAAAAATATAGAAGCAGAAGACAACACAACACATGCTGTGATGCCACCTGTTGATTCAGGAATGTGCAATCCATATCAAATTAAGAATTTCATATTCGAAGACCAGATAGCACCGGTCAATAAGTGCACTAGCAAGTTGGTACACTGGTTGCTTGCACCAAATTAGGCAAACTGAGCAATGTACCATGAAATGAATTTCAGGATTTGCATTCTATTAAAATAAAATTCTTAGTTTCACTTGTGTCCCTGAATTTTTTTTTTTTTTTTATCATTATTTGATCATTGGAACAACAAAGCCAATACTAACATGAACAATGCTTCACAGAGCCAAATTATGGTGAGATTTTACAACTCATGAGAGAAGGGGAAAGAAAGACAGCAGGAGCAAGACTGAAGACGTGTGTGAATGAGAGAGAGCCCGGTGAAATAGTGCAGTTACAAGGAGTAGAAGCGGTAAAAGCAGATGAGTTTAAATACTTGGGGTCAACTGTCCAAAGTAATGGAGGGTGTGGTAGAGAGATGAAGAAGACAGTGCAGGCAGGGTAGTGTGGGTGGAGAAAGGTGGTGAATATCTGCAATAGTGAAATGCAAAGTCCAGAAGACAGAAGTGAGACCAGCTATGTTGTATGGATTAGAGATGGTGGCACTAACAAAAAGACAGGAGGCAAAGCTGGAGGTGGCAGAGGTGAAGATGTTGTAATACTGTTTGGGAGTGATGAGGATGGTTAGGGTTAGGGTATGAATGAACATATCAGAGGGACAGCTCAGGTGGTAGGTTTTGGAGACAAAGTCAGAGAGGCAAGAATAAGATGGTTTGGACATGTGCAGAGGAGGGACCCAGGGTACATAGGGAGAATGATGCTGAGGATGGAGCCACCAGGCAACAGGGGAAGAGGGAGGCCAGAGAGGAGGTTTATGGATGTGGTGAGGGAGGACATGCAGGTGGTTATGGTGACAGAGAAAGATACATTAGCGTGAGATGGAAACGGTTTATCTGCTGTGGTGACCCCTAATGGAAGCAGCCAAAAGCCAGGAGGTAATTCAACTTAAGGACAGCTACTTGTGACAATTATTGTGATGACTGTAATATGTTGTATTAAAAAAATAAATGATTAAAAAAAAAAAAAAAGAAACGGAAGGAATCAGTGGAACTACCCAACCTTTAAATTGTTTCATAGAACTAGCTGCAGGATCCCCCTTCATAAAGTCCTAGATTAACCCCTGGAATGTGCTTATAAACACTACTAATTGCTATAAACTAACTGAACAAAATAAAATTGATAAGACTATTCTAAAGTAACATTGTTTAATTCTTAATATTGCGATGCAGCTAAAATGAATTCAGTAGTTCGTAGTCCTGCAGTGCCTTTGTTTAAACGGGGGCGGCGCTGTTTTCAAAGCGAAACACGCTTCAAACAACTAACACAGAATTATACAGGTGCATTAACATCTACAACTTCGGAAAATACATCTAAATTTATCCACGTCAACTCCCCACCAGACGTCTCGGCAACTTTATCAAAAGTGTGTCGTGAAATGCCTTTTAAAAATGACGCGCTGACCACTTCACTTACTGAAATACAAGTTCCAGTGTTTGAAGGCCTGGGATTTGTTTCTGGGTGTTCTTGTGAATAACAGCGTTAATACTATCCAACGTCCATCCAGTTACGCTGTTTAGAGTCGCCAAAACGTCGCAATTTTTGTTTTGTTCTTCACCGTGCTTCTAAGTAGGCGAAGCTCGAGCCTGTCGCTGCGTCCGTCTCCATAGAAACGACAGGTTACCGCGGTAACGCGCGAGCGCGAGAACTAGGCTAAAAGCAAAAATTAAGACAATTAAACAGAAAATGCTACTCTTAAAAGTCTCCAGTTTTCTTTGACTTAATGTTAAATGAAGAAATCTACAAATCTCAGACAGCTCAACTTTATTTTTTTAATACCAAAACATTTATTTTAATCCAGTCAAAAAAAAAAAAAAAAAAAAAAAAAAAAAATCCAATTATTTTGCAAAGTTAACAGGCAATTGTTCCTATGGTCAGAATTCGTCACTCCACATAGTTCTGATCTCTCCGTAGTCCTCATTACAATTAATCACATATTAAAAGTAAGACATTTGCAGCAATAAAAGGCAGAACAATGTTAGTACTCGCATTTAGAGAAGAATGAAAAGAATTGCATTATTTGGTGATTGCTCTTCAATCAGGTTGTTAGATGGTGAATACATAAAAAAAAAAAAAAATTAAACGTTTAGAGATAACATATTGTAATGTATTGGTGCGCCATCTACTGGCACAACGCATATTGTTCTGTGAGAATTACAGCTATCAGAGTAGGGTAAAGAAAATACTTGAAGCACTTTTATGATGTCATACAGGATCGAAAGATTTTCTATTATGTTAACATACAGACTTCACAAAAGTGAATATACTTCTTGGATCTCCCACCAAAATGTATTAATTTTCTTGATCTCGGCCTTCACATCCACATTTAAATTAAACCTGTTTATGTTTTTTGAGGTATCCCGGTGATACAAAAACTGACTGAAACACCTTGTTCAAAAGAGCACTCCTTGTAGCACCAATAACTCCACCTTGTGGTTGTTGGATTAAAGTGAAAATGGTTGGAAATGAGGCCATTGTGGCCACACTCTCATTCGATGTGGGTAATGAGGAAAAGTGGAGCAGTGGAGGAGAGCCAGAGATGGAAAGCAATAAAAAACATGTAGTTCAGGTCAGGAGAACAGACAAGCACAGCTGGAGGCTGGTACACTAATGGCTGCACAGCAGCCAAGCATTAAATAAAAAACAACAAACTGCAGAATCAGCTGTAATAAGCCTCTGGTTGGAGGACAGCAGGCTTTGGTCGGCTCTCTTTCTTTAATATGCTAAGATTAGCTCACAGATGTAGTAAAGGGATGTTCCACATGTGCAATGCTCACATGCAAGCCCAATGTACACACGCAAGTCTGTGCACGTGCATTCACGTGCAGCCCATAACGAGAACGCAGACACTTGAACTAAACCCAGAATCTTTTCCAGCCCCTGGTCCTGGGATGACAGCAGGCTGTGTTCTCTCTCCACGGTAAAGTGAGGCCCAATGATGATGAAGCCAGAATGGAGCTATCGCACGGCTGGGAGACTGCCAGATCTCCGCGTGTGTGCAACCAGGCAGAGTGATGGATAAATACAACTTTAATAATATAGCAGCAAGTCAGTGTGGGAGCCCACAGCTGTGCGGCTGCAAGGAGCAGAACAGATTAGGTACAAACAGATGAGATCGATAAAAGAGTCGCACAAAGTACAGAATAAAATACAATGGAATGAATCCTCCTTTCTGCATCGTTAAAGGGGTCACACCTTTTCATTGAGCGTACAAGCACAACCAGATGGGCCCCACTACTCCTGCTGCCAATATGAATGTAGAAAACATTGCCGTGTTTATCACTTACACAAAATGCAAAATAGGCCACCAAGATGACTGCTATTATTAAAACATTCCAAAAATGATTCTTAGGGCTGGTGATTTTTATTTTGGTTTGGTGTTATAGCTGTCTTTTTATGAGATATAATCAACTGTTTTCATGTCACTGTGGTAAATCTTAATAGGAAGCTCTCAATAAGTAGGACTGCACAGCAAGGAGATTGGTGAGGGAAGCCCCCAAGATACCCATGACAATCTGTAGTAGTTACTGGCTGCTGTGACTGGAGAAACTGCACATAATGCAACCTTTGTGTGCTGCTTCAGTTACACAGCTTCATAATGGAGTGGAACAGAGAAGGATTCCGTACAAGAAAACAAAATCATGGCTCAATTCAACCATATGATTTCTGGCCAAGTGTAGCGGAACTTTAAAGTCTTATTTTAAAGAAAATCCTTCTCTGTGTGACATTCCGTGGAATTGTGACTAGTGATGCCACAGGCAGAAGTTGCACTAACCCAGAGAGATTATATTATCCTCTGTGCACTAACTCCTCTTTCAGCGCTGTCATGGGTGTCTTGGTGGCTTCCCTCACTAGTCTCCTGCTAGATTTAATTTACTTTTTAATTGCTTATCAAAATGCATTCCATGAATCAAAAATAAATATTTAAATTTGACAAAACTTGCATATTTTTTCATGCCTCACCTCGTCCATGTCTGTATTATGGCAATGCCACCACTAGTGCTGTTTATATTGTTGGTGACGGCAAAAACGGTTTCATTTCAAAATCTTGGCAGATATCACTACACTTCTAGGAGAACATAGTACATTTCATGTATACGTAAACTGATTAGGCACCTTTAGTGAGGATGTTATAGTGAGGGCCAACATATATTCAGTTACTTGGAAATGTTCATGGATCCATCCCCTGACTTGTCTTACAAAAAAATCTGTTGAATACAAATGATTGACATTTTTAATGAACCCAAGAATTAAAGTCTACATTACAGGCATATCTTAATTGTTTCATTTACTCCACTGTGGTGGTCTGCAGAGGCAAAATTAATTAAAACTGAGTTAATCCAAATACTTATGGACCTGCATGTAAATATCTATAACAGCATCCTAAGTCTTAATTTTGAACTTCATAGTAGTGTTAACATAACGCAGACACAAGTCAGGTCAAAGCACTGCCACAGCCGTCAAAGATAGGCTCCGTTTAACACTTGAAGGAGTGTCCTTTCCTGTGTGGCTTATTCTTTATGAAGGAGCTGTCTCCAAGTATTGATCAAATCAGTACTTCATGCTGTTCTCTATCTGGCCACTTTAGGAGAAAAGACAGCAGGGGGTTGAAGATGGTTAGAGACTGAGAATTCTAAACTGTTGCATCAAAATGTAATTTTTTTTAATCTCCAAGAGGAGGGTTATGTGATTATCAGCACTGGTCTGCTTGTGTCACATATTTAGAAACATAACTTTCAGGAAATTCCCATCAAATTTAGATGAACAATCATTTTTATAAAGTGTAAGAACCCATTCCATTTTGGTGTTGATCTGGATTTTTGTTAAACTTTCTTCTATGGAGTGAGATGGGGCATGTTCTCAACATTTGTCAGTTTTTAAAGAGATGTTGATGAAAACAGTCTGTGTCCCCATAGTTCTCAGGTCTTACCAACCTATGACTCAATAATAGTAGGATACTATAGTGGAACAGTACTGTTCACCTCGATACGGGATAGGATACAATGTCCCATGGAGGGTCAACAGCGTAAACATTTTTGATTCAATGGATGAACTCCTCAACTCAAAGTGGTGCTCAAGATACCTACTAAGGTTGGGACGACTACTCACAATAGTTGTCTACAACTGTTTAGTACCTGACTAGCTGACAAATAAGTTTCATTAGTTGTAGTTTCCCATCCCTGAACTAGACAATACCAATACCCATACCCAAAAATCTGATATTATTTTCCAAAATTCAGACGTCATATATGAGCTTCTGTCAGCACAAAATAGAAACTTGCCAAAAATACATTTTTTTGTGCTCTGACACTGTTTTTTCACAACTGTTTCAAAATGAAAACACTTGTCTAGGGTCAGAAATCAGGATGTGACATCATCTGCTTTTTGTTTGTTTGTTTATTGAAGTAGTTGGTACCATCACTGTGGTTATCAGCTTTATTTGTCTATTTGGCTTTTGGCTTATCATACATTGCTAACTCCCCAATCTCACGCTGTAGTGTGCTTCTCTGCTGAGGAGTTTGTTTTATTTGTCAACCTGATCTCTCACAAAGACATGACCAGATGTCAGTGGAATTTGTTGAAGAGGTCGACCTTGGACAATGGAAGAGCTGATTCAATTTTAATGCAAATCTGAAGCAGGGATGCAATCTTGGCTTTGATTTTTTTCCCCTGTTTTTCAGATGCCACAGATTACTCGCAGTCATCACAGCGTATCCAATCTTCATCGAGATTTACCCAGATGACCTTCGTGATTAATTCCAGAAGTAACTTAGTAGACTAAGAGATAGGTTGCAGGTCACTGAATAAACATTATTCTCAAAGTGACTGAACGTAACTGAACTGATCTAGAAGGACCTCAGGAACTTATTACTTGAAACAGTAACTTCAAAGACGACTTTGGCCTGACCTCACCTATCCTTTGATTCTGATGATCCCAAATCCATTGATTGTGATTAGAGGGTCAAAGAAGCAATGCTCAAAAATCAAAGGCAGGCAGACAGACAGACAGACGGCAATAAAAAAAATTATCTTATAGTGATGTTCAAAGATCAAAGATCAGCAATCACAATTAAAACAGAGTTATAAGGGTCAAAGACCAGCAATCCCACATATATGATAAGGATAATAGCCCAGTGATCCAATCAAAGATAAGGATAAAGGTCACCAATAAGGATTAAAGGTGTGCTTCAGGACCACAGGTCAGCAATCAAGATCAGGATCAAAAGTCAGAACACAGGACTGCTGGACAATATCTGTGCTAACTCCTTATTTTCTGTTAGTTATCAAGTATTTGCTTTTGTTATTTCATTGGAAGTCTCTGGGATCTGGTTTAATGTTTAAACATCAGAGTTAAGTTTTACTTCCATCACTTATGTCTAAGTTTTAGATACAGGGAGGGCTCCCCCTATCTGTGAGAGCCAATAACATTAGAAATATGAGACTAAACGACACCCATTGTAAACACCCACATTGTATAAAAAGTGCTATATGACCCATTGTCTGCGCCTTTCACAAGATGGACACTGTCTGTGAGGGTCCCGGTCCGGTTTTCATTGTGACCTTTAATAAATCCAAAATGAGGAATACAATGGTTTGGTTCTTGGTAAGGGGCAGTAAATTACATAAAGAACTGGGAGAAATTACAGGACTAAAGAGTATTAGAGAAGACATCCCTCACACAATGAAAAAACAAAGGGACAAAAGGAAAATGTCCACAGAAGACGACCCGGGCCTTGATGGAGGTATGTGCTCTCGGAGTGCCTTTCTAGTTAGAAATAAGAACATGTGCAGTCAAGCCAGTAATCAAGGGCTAAAAGATATTCTGTTTTGCCATTATTACAGTGACATGATTGTCCACTTGGGGGCGCTAGCACTCTGTCTCCATGAAGAGCTCCAGCAGAGTGAAGTGGCCTCTGGCAGCCTGCACTCACTCAGCTGGCACATTGTTTCCACCTGCAGCTGTACACACTGAAATATCAAAATGTGTTTAAGCATCAATCTATATTATGTACATTTTCATTTCTTCAGACATAATCACTTAGTAGCAGCGTGCATTTTATACGTGTCGTGTGTGTTTTAGCCAGATGCACTGTGGTTACTTTCTTTCTCCGTTGTTTGAGGCTGACGGCAGCATCACAGAAGTAAAACGCTGCTGTGCTCTCCTGTGTAAAGCAGACAGGAAAAGGCAGGAGGGAGACATTTGACAGAAAAAAACCCATACGTGGGATTCAAACCATCACCGTTTATTAGTCCAATTGGCCTTCAGGTTAACACGGCATAAAATGGTTCTTCTGCTTCAGTTCCAACAATGATTGTGATTTCAAACAGATTATTCCAGGAAAAAACATCAACCACGCCTCAGTTGCACTCGCAATCTGGGCCACAATTGCATTATGAGCACCAGGGTGCCACACTTACCGCCAACACCACCATCACCATTACCTTCAATGGAATCAGTTGGAATTGTCTTTCTGTGCTAAGTTTTTGGGAAAAACAGTTCATGCGGTATGTTGCCTAAGCTGCAAGAAAATGAAAATGTTGCTTTTAAATTCTTGTGTCTGTGTGAAATTCAATGTATTATATATACACAGTACAACTTCAAATACAACAATAAAATGTGACAATTTGTGCCAATAAATAATCTTTAGCAATGTCTACAAGCAACATATGTGCTAGTGCGACTGCACGATGACTGTAGCCTTTAACCTCTTAAACCCTAGAGTCCCCAAATTTGGGAACTTGCCCTGTTTTGGAACATTTGAACACTCATAACTAACCAATGCTGACACCAACATACACTTATTATACATCAAAATGTCAAGCAAAGTCTCCTCTACAAAAGTATCCACTTCAATCACATATCAACTAACCACAGCTGAAACACCAAGCAAATAAAGACAAATCGGAATTCATTTTTTGGGGAAAAAAAAACTCATTTACTCCTACCAGGTATTATTTACTTTCAACTTTTTTTTTTTTTTGCATCCACAACATCCTCTAGGACCTGTCTTTTAGCTGATCCAAACTTTTGCATTTTTGACCTTGTACAAACTGAGAAATAAATGTTTGCATGTGTGAAGTTTGGAAAGCCCATGCAATTTAGCACTCATTATATGAAATCTGAGAAAATCAGGACTGGAACGTTAAAAACGGGTGTTTAAAAGATTTCAAAATATTCCAAAAGAGTGTTTTGAGTTAGCCATCAGTAATTTGCAGCACTGAAAAAAGTTCTGGTATCTTTACCAGCTCCACATCCTATCATTATAAAATTCCAGTTTTTAGTATATTCCATCCATCGCATTTTACTGGGCATCATGTTTCTCCACACGATTTTTTTTTTCACACAAGCTTCATCGCCATCTTGAAAAAATAATTAGGCCCACTAGCATGGCTAATTTGCATGCAGACACATGGCGCAGTGGCGTGCACTTCATCACTTAGCTACACTGGCCACGTTTACACTGAATTCAGTCAAATAGCGACAAAACTTTAGACTCCTTCACCCCTTTACCGCTTCCAAACTGCCGACTTTGCAGTTCATTTGGTATGAAGGCACTGTCAGAAAAATATCTGCCAAAGAATCTTGTTCATTTAGACTGCCATGCCAAATTCACACCTCACTCCAAAACTATCATTTTAGGTTAAATTCATTTTGCAGCAAAAGTATCTGGCCTCAACTATAGGATTGATCATATTGACAGTAGTATACATTTCTGTACTTCCAACTGCTGTAAGCTACAATTTTATGGGAATGTTTTTTTTTTCCTGAATCAAATGAAATAGTCAGAAAATGAATGCTGCCCTCATGGTACAAGGCTGTAACCTTTTGCTTTTTAATCACAACTTTATGTTTTAAAACTTTAATACCGTATCACTTGAATATGAAAAGGGGTGCACTCCACACAGTATATAATGCAGTATGCATATCTGAAAGGCATTTATTGCCAGCCTGACCTTGATTTCGATATCATCAGGATTCCTGATGTCATCTTGAATGGAGATAATGAAGCAATGATGGTAGTCCATTCAAAATCAGGTTTCTTTGTATCTCTTCAAACAATGTACTGCGAACACCATGAGTTGAACTTCTATACTGTGATCCTTTAAAAGTGTGTTCAAATGAAGACCTGAAATGTAGATTAAGATGAGTTACATTTATATCCATTTGAAAAGTAAAATATGCTGCCGATGTACATGTAAATAAAATGTATTTTCCTGACAAGAACATCATTTTCACTGAACTTCATCATCAATTTCATCAATTTTATTTATATAGCGCCAAATCACAACAAACAGTTGCCCCAAGGCGCTTTATATTGTAAGGCAAGGCCATACAATAATTACGTAAAAACCCCAACGGTCAAAACGACCCCCTGTGAGTAAGCACTTGGCGACAGTGGGAAGGACTGAACTTGAGCATGTTAATTTAGAGTTAGTCAGAATACTGCTGATCTGAGTCACTTGACTGTACTTTAAATACTGTCAAACATGTCTCATTGCATTGGATGTACTGTTCAGGACTCATTGATATGTTTGATTGGCTTCAATAAAGAATTTTAATATAGCCTTACATCATTGCCTTGAATTATTCATTTCTTTAGAAAGATATTTTCATACTTTCCAGCATGGGTAAAATGGAAAAAGTTGCTATTTCTTCCAAAACACAGTGAGGCGAACTTCACTCCTATACTACGACCCTTTAAGGAAAATTGGGGCTTGCATTTTGCTTTTTTTTTTCTTCAATTTTCCTCTCAAATTTTCCTTCGAAATTCTCATTTATATCAAGTCTTCCATGATAGTCAATGACATAGTAAATAGTAAATAAACACTCAATCCCTGCCAGCAATGTTTAGTTATGTTTTATCAGTTTATTCAAGGCAAGAGATAGACATTTCCTCTGAGAAAATCCAATAAGGTGGGATTTTTCAGAGAACACAAAATATAAATTGTCCTTCCAAAAAGGTTCATTTATACACCTTTTTTGCAACAAAAAGTAATGAAAATAAATATAAAATATAAATCTCCCCCCTTCCCAACATTTTGAAAAATTAGTGATGATAAACATATATATTTTTTATTTGGCCTGTAACTGGTTTAGTAATTTGTCTCATTTCAGAATAAACATATCTTCTATCTGATAAAAACATCATTGCTAAATAAATCAATACTACACGTAGCTATCACTTTTACGCCTGGGGCTGGGGAAAAATTCAGAGTCGAAAATGTAAACAAATGCACGGGTTACCTAAGTGTACGGCGGTGACGCCTACCATATACAGAACATGCATACAAATTAATCCAACATGGTGACGAACCTTGTGAGAAATAAAAATGGGCTTTCCCCACAGGGTTGCTAGATAATGTGTTAGCTGAACTAATCATGTCTGTTTATTTTGTTGCACATAGCTATAGTTTACCAAACACTGCCCCATTTTTTTCATGGCTTTCACTTTACATCATAAATCCTTTTGGGGGAATACAAAAGCCAAATTTATACTTAAAACAAGCAACAACGCTATAGCAGCCACTAACGGTAATGTCCCCTACAGCAAAAATTAAAAAGGCACAACATATTAGAGGGACCTCTTGGGTTTCACAGGTGTCACATGTTGTAGAGGAATGACAAACTTGACAAAAGTTGGTTCATGAAAAATGACAAGTTCTAGTTTGGTCCCCCCCCACCAAAAAAAAAGGCACAGTAGGACTGTTAGACTCTCTCACTCACATTTAAGTGGACACTGATTAATGTTCTGCACCAGTCTATATAACAGGAACCAGAATGTCGATACTAGATGCTGAAATGAGGTCTAATAAATGGCCCAGATGGAAACAAACGATGAAAAATAAAGTATATTTTCCTCTGACAAACGCATATCAGATGTTTTCAATGTCAACGTTTGGCATAATGAAGACAGAGTGGCTTGGCATTATCAAATAATGGTCAGATAATGTGAAGTCTGCTCAATGTTCTTTAAATCTGCTTTCAAAATAGTTTTTCAGAACATTTTTGAGAGCTCTGAATTATTTCATCTTGAGTACAGGTTAAGTATTTGATTCCAGCACGGCTAAACAAGAGACCTAATACAGTACAGGGATAGTTTAGGAAATGCATTCAAGTCAATTCACACATAAAGATGAGCACTCATGTGCAGTTTTTGTCCAAATGAACTGTGATACAGCCCTTCCTGAATCTTCGACAAGTAGAAGGGAGGACATTAAGTCGAAATAAATCAAAGCAAAGACAACAGAAACTGACTTCCCCAAACAAACAAATTGCTTGATGTATAACAGTGACATTTCCCCCAGTTACAGAGAGGTGTGTCTGAAAAGCAACAAACCATAAAAACTGACAAGTCGAGCTTTTGCTGTGATAATAAATGGCTGCAAATCACGCTGATGAGCATGACAGCGCATGGAAAGCAGTTGGTCGATAGGAAGAGTGAGAGATTCATCTGACAAAACCAGATCGATCAAATATTCATCAAGTATTCGGCACATTTTGTCAAACTCAAATGATACATGAGACTTTGGTGGGGAGGAAAAAAAACACGTGGAAGAAAATGTGGATGATGTCCCACTGAGACGCTGAAGTGACAGAAGACAAACTGGAATGCATTTCTTCTGCCCTGTACCAGACGTTTCATTTCCTGTACGTTTCACAAAAGTACAGAGTACATCAACAGGGCAAATGATTTTCAGTTTTTATGTCAATTCTGCATTAATGGTGTGGCTTGCGGTCGACAGCCATTTAGGCCAAGTTGATGCAGCGTTCTCTTGAAGATGGATGATGTCACATTTTTATCTGATGCGTCCAAATCCATCAGTTCCTTAGTTGAGATCTAGAGGTTCCGTTGGACCTGTTCAGGGGGTTAGCATAGTTGCCAAGCTTTTAATGCGCTTTTTTTTGTTAGTTTAAGGTGCAAACATGTTCTGGTGAGAGACAATATTAATGTGCCAGCTCAGTATCCAACCACACAGAGAGAGAGCGAGAGAGAGAGAGAATAGCAGCGCTGGTTCATGGGATGGAGGAGATCAGGTGGTCATTGGAGGACATGTTGCAGGAACAAGGTGCTTAAACATTTCACTTCAGGGAGCTGTGGTGAATGACTGCTGTACACCCCAACAGCCAGAAAATAGCCAAGCAGAGAGGGGGAGTTTCAAGATGAATTGGTACTTAACCATAGGCCGCTAATATTCCATCATTAAGCTGCGTAAAATACAAAAACACATTACAAACTCTAATCAAACACTCCAACCTTAACACAAAAGTAAAAAAAAAAAAAAAAAAATCATTCCTTCTCTGAGTGAGAGTCTGTGCAATGCAAGCATTATCAGTGTGGGTCAGAGTGAACAGTTTTTAGCTTACCATTAAAAAAGGTGCAAGTGTTTTGGTGTGGAGTCTTGTGAGTATTAAACCTCTCAAATGCCAATTTAACTAGCAGAGGCTTAAGTGTATGGACATGGACTGAAGATGGTCAAAACGCTGGCATGGCTTCCAGCATTTTGTGGTACTTGGCAGGAGCATTTGTGTTGTTCATGTGTCTGTCTCATGCCATGTCTCAAAACTGCCAGAAAACCTCTCACTTCTGTGTTAGCCTTCTGAACAACAACATGCCAAATGTTTGCGTGCTTATCTGGTTTATTTCATGTTGTACCCTGTTTTGTGCTCAGATTTCACACAGGGTAAATAGCAATGTAGCATTGGATATGCCCGAAATGCACTTGTGCTCTGCACATTAGACAGTGGGCTATCGATCAATGAGAGAGCCTTACATTTCTATTGTCTATACAAGGTTCCATTTACCCACAGTTCTTGTTTAAGGGTTAAGGATGTATAACAAAGACTTTTGTTGTACAAGTCATGAATTACAGACCTACATCATTAACAGTACTCGATAAACTCAACACTACCACAAGCTGAGCAGAGAAGAAATCTTAGAAAAATCCTCCTGCAAGTAGAGAAAAAAATCCTCCTGTGATCACATTAATATTGAGCTGAACTTTGTCAACTTTAATTCCCACTTTTAAAATAAAGCAACAGAAGTGAGTGACAGATATCCACAAAGACACACACAAACCCACACACTCTTCCATCTCTTCAGTAAACCAGCCATTAATAGATTCTCAGCTGTCAGAAGAAGCAGAGAAGGATATTCATCTTCAGGTTAGTATAACAAAGTACATATATACACTGCAGGGGACTTGTTCCTTAATCAAACGCAGAAAGCAGACGGGGGTTCTCAACTGTCACAATGTCATATAAAGCGAAAAACCTGTCAGTAAGAACAATCACATACACCACCTTTACCGCACACCTCAAACTCAATTCAATTTTATTGTTTCAGTTACAAAGATTATTCTCGCTGAAAAAGCAACAAAAGCTGAAAACATACGAAACAACAACTACCAAACTCCAACAAGACAGTCGCATGCTCAATGATTTAAGCAAGTTGCAGAAGTTTGACAACATTTACAAATTCATGGTGATATTCAAGGTCAACATCAATATTCGTGCTGGGAATCTAAGCTTTCTGTTTTGATATATTCTAGATTCAACGTTGGCCATAAAAATGTATGGAGGATATACTGCTGGATGTCTTGGTTACTAAAAATGAGTTCGCGAGAGGTCCTGTGAACAAACAGAGAAAACAGGGAAAATGTTGCGTCCAATGAATACACTGATAAAAATTTAATTTTATTTTGTACTCTGTTGTATATTTGAGCTCATTAGAATACCTTGCGGGGTTTAACGTCTGTTCCAAAGGTTTGGAAATTAAAAGCTTATCGTTTGGTTCATCTCAAATCAAACATGAATAAAACAAGACATCTGTGTGTTTTGTGTTTTCTTATTCTTTGTCCTTGAGGAAGAAAAACTGTTCTCATCCTTGCTGTATTTGCTGGCTGTCCCCACACATCTGGAAGGAGAAAAGCAGCTTGCGGATCACAGATAAAAAACAGAAAGTCCTCTGCAGATGACATACAGACATTAACTCCATCCACATATTGTTTGTCCATGAGAATCACAAAGGTAACTTCCAATGGGAGAGAGTTCCAAAGTTCAGGAGGCACATATCAGGTTGAAACCGCAGAGTCCTCATCTTTTGCCTGGAGCAAAGAACAACCTAAAAAACGTGATTGGAGGATCTAAAAGTCCTACTGGAATTATACGGCTGGGGAAGTTCTTCAGCATAGGCTGGTATCTGACTATGCAAGAGTCAATACATAGTCACAGGACAGAACCTTCAACTGGATTCTCAATTTGATGGGAAGCCAGTGTAAAGAAAGAGGGGATCAGAGCTTTTGGCAGCATCATTGTAACTGGATCAGTGATTGATTGCTCACAGAGGTGAAAAGTAAATTACAATAGTCAAAGTGTGATGATATAGTAAAAATTATGTTTAATCATCTCAGTTATGGAGACAGACCAGAGCAGAGCAAAATTCTTCAAGTGCTAGAAACATTTTTTGACTAATTTATATTCTGGTTCAGACTCAAAACCTGGTATGCAGAGATGTCTAGATTACGGACTGTAGGTTTAACAGAAGATGATACAAGACCAAGACTCTCTATCATCTTTAGGACTATACCAGCTGCGACAGAAATAAGAATTTCTCTTTCATCAATACTAAGGTATGGAAAGTTATCAGCCATCAAATCCTTTATACGTAGATTTGAGAAAATTCAGGAGAACAGATGAAACAGACATCCTAATAATGACTTATTATTTTCTCAAGAGGAAACAAGTGTAAAGCAAACAGAACCAGGCCAAAGACAGACCCTTGTGGAAGACCACAAGACAACGCATATTTATGAACAGTAACCATGAGAGTATCCTCTGAAAGATGGATGTTAAACAGCATCACATCAAGAACACGCGAACATAAGTCAAATACATTCAGCCTAATTTAACACAGGCCTCCCCAAAATAAAGTCATCAATGTCAATATGTGAAAAGCGTTCACCAACTACTGTCCATGGATCTGGGAGGTGAAGTTATTTGAGATGGCCCTTAAGATGGACATCAAAAACAAATTATTGACCGAATGGAATTCCCAAGACCTGTTGGATGCATCACTTTTTAACGTAAGTTAAAAACTGTTCAGCCTGCTTTTAATGAGAAATTTTCTGGTGTGCATGCTGTTGTGGGCTCTATCATATGCACTGTCCTGCACGGTGACAGAAGTATTCTATTTATTTTAACCCCTTAACGCCTGAATTTATATAGCTGTATATAAAAAAATGTCTTGTGTGTGTTTTTGCCTTTACGTAGATGGTAAATAATGTTGAGATTATTAATTTCACTTTTACAGAACAAATAAATAGTATGGTATTTTGGTAATAATGTATGTTATAATGTTATAATAATAATAATGGTATGTTGCAAATTTGCGACAACAGACATACTGGTCAATTTGGTATGTTGCATATTTGAGTCAAATATTGTAGCATATATGCAACAATAGGCGTTAAGGGGTTAAATCAAAGCACAGGTTGGGATGCACATTAGCAATGTGTTAGCAGTTTACGTGGTTGTGTCAAACCATGTTTAAAGCCTGGACCCTGTTTTGTATGACCTTTAATTCAATTTTAATGTAGTTTAATGAGAAAGTGCACATCCTTGTGTGAACAAGCAGAATCTATGGCTGTTGTGAACCCCCCATGTGAGACTTTCTGGCATTTGCACCCTTTATATACCAGAAACTCACTGCATTGGACTTTGAGGGCCCCTTCACACATAGTACAAATAAGTACAAATCAGGGCGAATCAGGGCGGAACATGAACTGACGGTCTGTTCCAGCTGGGACAACCTGTCAATGTGCGCACTGTGCACTTTCCAGCCCGTCGCAAAAGCAATATATGTTTTTATGTATTTCCACATGAGGACAGCAAGCACACACATGTACGTGTCCATCAAAACACAGTACGTGTTCTGCAGATGTGACGTCCAGGAGCAGAGATCTCAACACCTGCAGCTGTCGGTGTACACACCCCCGTCAGTCCAATGCACACACCAACATACCATTTGTACATCCATATATCAGCAGCTCATGCAAGTGCGCTTCCAACACCCCCCGGCATGCCACATGTTTACAGATGCAAGATTACACATGCGAGATTCACATGCACGGCACATGTGTGTGCGGGGGGAGCTGACACTCTGGCACCTCACATGTGTGTTGCTGTTAAGCAAAGCCACACTCATGGGGGCACTTAGACAAATTTCACATCCAGCTCGACAATGATCATCTGCTAACTGTTTTCATGCTAACAGCGTGAATGGCCACACATTTTCTAAGTGCCAAGCGAACAGCGTTAGATGTTCGTGTGTGTCAGCTGGAATTTGGTCAACACTTTCCGCGAGAGGGTTTGATGGGCTCTCACAGCGCACGCTTTGTCTTTCAGCCGCTGGTGTAGGCAAATAGTTGTAGTAACAGGTGTACGAGGCGTTGGAGGCAGCTACGATTTCACACATATGAGGTCTGTTAGAAAAGTATCGGACCTTTTTATTTTTTGCAAAAACCTGATGGATTTGAATCGTGTGCTTGCATCAGCCAACCTTGAACCTTCGTGCACATGCGTCAATTTTTTCACGCCTGTCGATTGTGTAATTTGCTGGTAAACAGCCTTTGTGTGAGGTCATGTGTAGTGCGCTCGGTGGATTTTCATTGCAAGGAAAAAGACGGAACGACTGGAGCAGCGCCGCGTCAAATTTTGCCAGAAACCGGGCGACAGCCAGGTGGAAACCATTCGGATGATTCAGACGTCTTTCCGTGACTTTTCAGTCGTGTGACTATCCGAGAAATTGTGGAAGAGGTGGGCATGTCACAGCATGTCCTGTGAGACTTCAACACGAAGGTGCTTTTGCTCCACTGTCAGCGGCTTCGGCATGAATTTCACAGCCACTCTTTTCATGGCCAAATCTTCGGTCATAATGAAATGTGCCGAAAAAGTGCTGATGTCCACCTCTTCCGAAATTTTCGGATAGTCACACGACGGTCCTGCATCACCACAGCGTTCACTTTGGAAATGACCTGGTCATTTCAGCATGTTGATGGCCGACCGGAGCGTGGCTCGCTCTCCACCATTGTGCGGACATCTTTAAACCGGTTGTACCGCTCCTTAATCTGTGTGATCAATCAATCAATCAATCAATTTTTTTATATAGCGCCAAATCACAACAAACAGTTGCCCCAAGGCGCTTTATATTGTAAGGCAAGGCCATACAATAATTATGTAAAACCCCAACGGTCAAAACGACCCCCTGTGAGCAAGCACTTGGCTACAGTGGGAAGGAAAAACTCCCTTTTAACAGGAAGAAACCTCCAGCAGAACCAGGCTCAGGGAGGGGCAGTCTTCTGCTGGGACTGGTTGGGGCTGAGGGAGAGAACCAGGAAAAAGACATGCTGTGGAGGGGAGCAGAGATCGATCACTAATGATTAAATGCAGAGTGGTGCATACAGAGCAAAAAGAGAAAGAAACAGTGCATCATGGGAACCCCCCAGCAGTCTACGACTATAGCAGCATAACTAAGGGATGGTTCAGGGTCACCTGATCCAGCCCCAACTATAAGCTTTAGCAAAAAGGAAAGTTTTAAGCCTAATCTTAAAAGTAGAGAGGGTGTCTGTCTCCCTGATCTGAATTGGGAGCTGGTTCCACAGGAGAGGAGCCTGAAAGCTGAAGGCTCTGCCTCCCATTCTACTCTTACAAACCCTAGGAACTACAAGTAAGCCTGCAGTCTGAGAGCGAAGCGCTCTATTGGGGTGATATGGTACTACGAGGTCCCTAAGATAAGATGGGACCTGATTATTCAAAACCTTATAAGTAAGAAGAAGAATTTTAAATTCTATTCTAGAATTAACAGGAAGCCAATGAAGAGAGGCCAATATGGGTGAGATATGCTCTCTCCTTCTAGTCCCCGTCAGTACTCTAGCTGCAGCATTTTGAATTAACTGAAGGCTTTTTAGGGAACTTTTAGGACAACCTGATAATAATGAATTACAATAGTCCAGCCTAGAGGAAATAAATGCATGAATTAGTTTTTCAGCATCACTCTGAGACAAGACCTTTCTGATTTTAGAGATATTGCGTAAATGCAAAAAAGCAGTCCTACATATTTGTTTAATATGCGCTTTGAATGACATATCCTGATCAAAAATGACTCCAAGATTTCTCACAGTATTACTAGAGGTCAGGGTAATGCCATCCACAGTAAGGATCTGGTTAGACACCATGTTTCTAAGATTTGTGGGGCCAAGTACAATAACTTCAGTTTTATCTGAGTTTAAAAGCAGGAAATTAGAGGTCATCCATGTCTTTATGTCTGTAAGACAATCCTGCAGTTTAGCTAATTGGTGTGTGTCCTCTGGCTTCATGGATAGATAAAGCTGGGTATCATCTGCGTAACAATGAAAATTTAAGCAATACCGTCTAATAATACTGCCTAAGGGAAGCATGTATAAAGTGAATAAAATTGGTCCTAGCACAGAACCTTGTGGAACTCCATAATTAACTTTAGTCTGTGAAGAAGATTCCCCATTTACATGAACAAATTGTAATCTATTAGACAAATATGATTCAAACCACCGCAGTGCCTTTAATACCTATGGCATGCTCTAATCTCTGTAATAAAATTTTATGGTCAACAGTATCAAAAGCAGCACTGAGGTCTAACAGAACAAGCACAGAGATGAGTCCACTGTCCGAGGCCATAAGAAGATCATTTGTAACCTTCACTAATGCTGTTTCTGTACTATGATGAATTCTAAAACCTGACTGAAACTCTTCAAATAGACCATTCCTCTGCAGATGATCAGTTAGCTGTTTTACAACTACCCTTTCAAGAATTTTTGAGAGAAAAGGAAGGTTGGAGATTGGCCTATAATTAGCTAAGATAGCTGGGTCAAGTGATGGCTTTTTAAGTAATGGTTTAATTACTGCCACCTTAAAAGCCTGTGGTACACAGCCAACTAACAAAGATAGATTGATTGACATTGATTGAGATGTCCATAGGATCGTCACCAAAAGCCGTCTGAATCTTCCGAATGGTTTCCATCTGGCTGTCGCCCAGTTTCTGGCAAAATTTGATGCGGCGCTGCTCCAGTCGTTCCGTCTTTTTCCTTGCAATGAAAATCGCCGAGCGCACTACACACGTCCTCACACAAATGCTGCTTACCAGCAAATGACGCAATCGACAGGCGTGAAAAAATTCACGCATGCGCACGAAGGTTCAAGGTTGGCTGATGCAAGCACACATGATTCAAATCCATCAGGTTTTTGCAAAAAATAAAAAGGTCCGATACTTTTCTAACAGACCTCGTATTGCATACGATTCCTGCTTCATGTGCAATTCATGCACAATTCGACCACATTCTTACTATGTGTGACGGGGCCTTTAGTGATGTTTCTACTAGCTTTTGGCACAGATGCGTTCTGGTGACAAGTGACAAGAATATGCCAGCTCAGCACCTGACCACACTGCATTTTCAGAGAAACACCCCACATAAGTGCAAGTGGACTCTGATTAAGATGATGTGAGGTCCTTGGCATGAAAACTGTGGGGTGTCAGTGGAAACCAGTGCCAAGTGGAAAATAGGGCCCTGAGGGGTTGATCCCTGCAGAATTTAAGAGAGGTAGAATGAGGGGAAATAGGAAGAGGCTGAGAAAAAGCACAAAGGGGAAGTAGCTAATAGTTTGGATGATCTTGGTATTAAAAATTTATAGTGTAAAATAGGGTTCCTGTAGTCCATCTGTCAGCACTGCTGCAGTGCAAATTAGTCTCTGCTCTCCACCTCCACAGTGCACCATTACAGGTTCACACTTCTGTTAAACAGGCACTCAATGCTGAATCTTTGCAGTCTTTAGTCAATTTTATATGCAACATTTTGGGCCTTTATAGTGTATTTAATTGTGTGAAAGAGTTATTTTCCAAGATCTGTATCACATTTAGTTGAAAAACGTCTCAGTGATCACTGGATGTCATGTTCTGGAGAAGCCATCAAAAGTAGCAAAAGGAATCCAGAGGCTGCCATGACAGTCACTCTCTAACTCTTGGCTACATCTGGAGATATTGGTCAAGAAAATAACAAATGGAGTGGCTGACAAGACCCTTCCATGGTGGAACGCCTCATCTGTCTGACCTTTGTGTTGAGAATGCAGATGCAGCTCACACAGTGTGGCCAGTAACAATGGACCTGACACCACATCTTCTAGCAACACAACAAAACACACAGAAGCATCACACAACTGATGCAGACTGAGTGCAATTCCATCTATAATGGCCATAACTCAATGGTGCCCAAATGCCATGCTCTGGCTACATTGTTAACTGGCAACTGAACAAAATATGGGCAATGAAAACATAGTGAGACACAATAGGAGAGAGAAAAAGGTCAAAGACATCAATGAAGGAATTCTGTCTGAAAGGCAGAAATTGGCCAGAGAAAAGCAAGAATATATCCTGTGCAGATGAAGGACATTTTGAAAAAAGCACTGAAGAACAGAATTACAGTGATTTAAAATACTGCGATGGAAAAACAGTGATCACTCTTTTTACTGTCTTCTTTACTTTCCATCATCAAAACTGAAGGAAAAAAATCTTTACAGTTTAGTCATTCAGTTGACTGTTTGACAGCAAATCAATCAGGATTTTTTTTTTTAGAAATCCAATGTACTTTAGAGTGACTGTGAAAGAAACGATTGTCACTACTGAAGCAATCTGGTTCTCGCTAAATTCATTTGACAGACGAACCTCACATATACAGTGTGTGAGCACAAAATATATTTTGACTTGTAAATGTTCTAAAGTTACATTCGCATAAATGAGTGAAGACTTTGACTTAAGAGAAAATTCACCAGCAGCAAGGACGTTGACCTGTTTCGTCTGGCTCTTCCACTAAGATTAAAGGTTTGTGGACTGGTTTTCATGTCTTGGTGGTGAAGTGGGGCATGATTTAAGGAAGAACCCACTAAAGGTTGGTACAGATCTGGCTCTAGGGCTGAAAATAATTTTTGCTAAGGTTTTGACATACTGATGTTCAAATTAGCGTTATCCACAACTTCTAAAACAGGTATTATTATTATTATTTTTATTATTATTATATTATCTTCATGTGAATGTCTGAAAAGATGCCATCTAAAAAACAACAACAAAAAACAAAAGCAAAACAATAGGGAAGACAGATGTTCATATGCAGTCATTCTGGGTAAACAGGAAAGATATATTAAATCCTGCAAACTCTCCTCATGCCTTTGCTGGGCATTCCACTGCTGATGTCTCTGTTGATAGCCAATAAAACTAAATGCATTTGAACGTCAAGTCCTCTCCTCAAGTTTGACCAGAATGTACGTCATAGAAATGCTTCTGTTAAGTGGATAAAGACCATCTGGATTCCATTACGAAGCTCTGTATAAGGGGTCTCGTTTTCATGTTCGGCACCGTGTCATTCAATACACTGATTACCTTTCCCAAACTGTTGAAGGTTTGTCTAAACTGTTTTTAAAAGAGAAAGTGGAACTCTGCGGGGAGTATCCAGCAGCAGACTGAGGAATATACAGACAACTGCCTGGAGACAAAAGTGGGTTACGGTGGAGGACACTGTTGGCAAACTGAAGCAGTAATGTCAGTATTTCTCAAAAAAAAAAAAAAAATCAACAAACATACCAGCAAAACCAAATGACTCAGGAGCGAAACACAGGAAAACCACAGGAGTTTGGAAAGCAGACACACCCATCTAAATCTGGGGAGAGTTTGCAATAAACATCAAGACCATCAGCTCCCCACTTCTTTGGAGAGATGTTTGATGAGATGTTTAGTTCATCACCAGATCAAGATGAACCCTTCAGTCTGGATTCTGTTAATGTCGATATTAACCATGATGTAGATGCGAGCACACTGATCACAGATGGGCACATTGACACCCTACCTTACATAAAACCATTAAGTCAATAATCCAAGATTCAATCCCTGGCTACCCATATCTTTGGCCGTTTATCAAACCATATGAGAGCTAAAAGAAAATAATAAAAATTAGCTCATACTTGAAACAATGTTCTTCAACTTGAGGGTAGTTGTGGTACATTTAAAATGTTTGTTTGTGTATGAGGTTGAAGGCCACTTTTCAGACAAAAAAACATCATATACATGCAGTTATATTATTTACATATGTATGCGGATTACAAATACCCTCCCCGATACTCTCTGGGTGGGGTGAGGAGAGAATAAGAAGAATAAGAAGAGAAATTGCAGTTTGAATTGTATCTGAACACTTGTGAGATGGAACGGCAAGGCAATTTCTGAAAACATGAGGGAAGTTGACAGTGTGATGCAAATCCACCTCCATCATGCAAGGAACATTATTAGAACTCATAAATGCTCAAGGAAAAGGAAACAATACAAATCAAAAGGAAAAGGCAAACAAAAAAACGTGTTGTTTGTAGTTGGACAGGTATTTTCTCTTTTCATATATAAAAAGACAAAATAAGGGAGGGCCACTGGGGCAAGCTGAAACAACAAAATAAATTAAGCCAATCCAGCTATCATAACTCAATCAGACTGAAAATGTAAACACAGCCCACTGCCCTCCGAGTGCTGGTCCCAAGCCCAGATAAATGAGGAAGGTTGTATCAGAAAAAGTCTCCAGTATCAAATGTATCAAGTCAAATATGCTGATATCAAATCAGCAAGTGCGAAGTTGCAAAAAGAAAGGGGTGATCATGAATGTCATCAGTGCTTATGGCTCGCAAGTGTTGTGTGAGTTAAAGGAGAAATATAATTTCTGCAGAGTTAGATGACATGGCGCAGAAAGCACCGGAAGAGTGGTGACTGTTGGTAGCTTCACTGGGAATGCTGGTGAAGAAAACAGAGGTGATGAGGAGGTGCTGGCAGGTATAGTGTGAAGAAGATGACGGTTGAAGAGGAGATCATCTTGGATTTTGCAAAAAGGATGAAATGGTTGAGGCGTTCTTTTGAGAAGAAGGAACACAAGTTATAAGTGTAGCTAAACAGCATTAGGTGATGGTCTATAGGATGGTGGAGGTGAAAAGAAGAGGCGAATAAAGGAAGAGATAAGTGGGGGATAAACCAAGGATCAGATGATCAAAGGCAGATGAGTAACACTGTTGTGTGAAATTCATGAACAAGTGGGAATTGACTACAGAATTGGTGAGGGAGACAGCTAAGAATGTATTTGGTATGACATCTTGACAGAAAAAGGAAGACAAGGAGACTTAGTGGTGGGATGAAGATGTACAAGAAAGTACAAGGAGGACGCAGTTGGCAAAAAAGAACTGGGAGAGTCAGTGATAAAGTAGATAGAAGGACAAAGAGATATAGTGAATGGTCAAGAGAGAGGCGGCAAAGACTACAGGAACGTACTGTGACCTTTACATGAAGCTGAAGACTCCGGAAGGAGAAAAGGACTCGTACCAATTGGTAAGACACAGAGTCAATCCTTAAAGAAGAGAAGGTGGAGGCAATACTTTGAGGAGGTGATGAATAAATCAATCAGGAAACACAACGGGTTAGACTTTGGTGGGCAGTCAGCACCACGGACAGCACTGCTGAAGAGCAGCTCATATCTCATGGATTGCTGTGGGAAAACAAGGCCCTAGTCTTGCAACTAATTGGTGATGATGTCGATGATCACAGTTGGTAAGCAAAAACGAATATGAAAAGTCTGAGAGGTGCCATTAAGATCCTGAGACCACACAGGCCGCCAACAGGGCGAGATGGTTAATTGGATGTCAAAGATGTAGAAGAGCCCTGGTTGGCCTCTAGCTGCATGAACAATTTAAAAGTGCTACTTAAAGCAGTGTAGGAAGGAGACCTACATGTGCCGTGTTGAGTCAGTGAGTTTAGCTTCCTAATTGGTGTAGTCGGGCCTCCTGAGCTCTGACAATATGATACTGATCCCGTTAGCAGTTAGTGGTCAGAGGGCCAGGATGCTTCGTCGCCCAGAGAATGGTGATTAGCTCTGGGTAATGGCGCCTGCCTCCCCAATTATTGGCATTATGTGCGGCCACTACCCTGTGCCAATAATTACAATCAGGCCACAAGTGTGCATGAGAAAAGAGGAACATTTTGGTGTGAATGATGTGTAACAAAGTCAGAAGTTGTGTTGTGAGTATCACAAAAGCTGCTGTAGGGAACAAATTGATTGGGTATTTCAATGTTGTGTATTTCTCCATCAACAATACGCAATACCTGTATGTAATCCTTCAAGATTCTGGCAATAATCACATAAAGCTGGAAGAGTGCCATCAAATGCTGATGTTCTTCCTTCTACAAGCACTTTGTGTCGTTTAATAAAACTTTATGAAGGTCAAAGTAGATCACGTGCACACTGACAACCAACCGAATACAAACATCTTATTCTGAAGCTACCTGTAGGGCTGACACGGAGTACGAAGGCTGGTCAGGTCGCTGAACACAAACTCTCCACATGGTGTTTTGTGACACAAATAGCTGTATGTCACACAAATAGAGTCAGAATTCCCACAGCTCCCAGCATTCGAGTCAAAGTGATCCCAGCACAGCTTTTGTTATGTACAAACTTAGTGGGAAAAAAAAACATTTGGATAAGCAGTAAGAAGCAAACCACATCTTGATGAGTCACACCTTCTTTCTCTTAAGAACTGAACACTGAAAGTGGTTTACACATTTTAAGGTATTCCAACAATAAAGTGTTAAAGTGGAATTTCTTTACATAAAAAACACATTTGCCTGTTTAGAGCAGAAAGGTGTGACCCTCCCAGGTAAGTGGGCTCCAACTGCTCAGACTCCTGCCAAAATGGTACATACATTAAAGGTTGATACCCAAAAATAAGTGAAAGACAAACTAGAAGGGCACTCAGAGAGCATATACCACTACCACCATTCCTTTAAATTGTGAGAGGATATTTTTGTTCTTTGATGCCTTCTCTGACATTCTCAGAACTTGAATGGTGCTGTCCTGATCAATGACCTTTGATCCTGATCTGTCACCTTTGATCCTGGGCTCTATTCCTGATTAATAAACTGTAATCCTTATTTTTTTTTTTATTCTAATGATGGATCTTGTATCCAGAATGATAAACTTAGACCCTGACCTTGATACGTTTGACCCTTATCACTAATCTTTGATCCTGATGGTTAACTAGGAACCTCATCACCAATCATTGAGCCTGATGAATGAACCATCAACTGTCATAATCTTTGATTGTAATTGCTGTACCCTGATCCCGACCATTTATCCTAATCACTGACCTTTGATCCTGACTGCTGAATTTTGATCCAGTTATTACTTTTTAATCCTGATGGCTAAGATTAGAACCCTATCTCTGACATTTGAATGTTGATCCTAACTTTTGTTTATGACCACTAAATTTTGACCCCAGTTACTCATATTTAAGCCTGAGATTTGATCCTTACTGCTCAAGTATGATGCTGATGTTTTATCCTAATCACAGATGTTTGATCCTAATTCCTGTTTACTTTGATTCCTTGAAGCAGGTTGTGTCTTACTTAGGATCAAAGGAATCAGGATTAGGTGGACAATCCTCACCTTTGATCCTTAGTGCTGCAATAATCAGCTATCTTGATTACAGGATCAAGGAATTCAGGATTTTTGGATCAGGAATCAATGGCAGAATCAGTAGAAAAGGAATCCAGGAAACAGACGATGATTATTAATTTGGAGTCCAACATTGTAGTCGAGTTCTGCACAGAGGTACAGTATCAGATCACTTGTGTCCTTCAAAGCTTGCAGTCAACAAAACTCGGTCACATTGATTATTTCATTTGTACTCTAACACACTATAGACAGTTACAATAACAGATGTTTGTCAGTGTCCAGATACACAGTATGTGGGTCAACAAACAAAGAAAAAACAAACAACAATTATCTAGGGTGGAAGAACTTGCAATAACCTTCACCTAACAAATATATTGTCATGTTTTTTGAGGTTTTTGGTTGTTGGAATGTCAAAAAGATGTGCTGCCACGTCTGAACGGAGATGAACCAAAAATTCTTAGCAAACCCTTTAATGTGCAGACGTTTCAGGCTGTGCACGTGTCGTCAGCCTGCAGCCAATCCTGCAATGGTTTCAAAAGGATAAGCAGCACAGGAGGAATTTCCCAAGAGCTCCGCTGTCCTTTAGAGGTTAAACAAAGACAAAGACAAACCAAACTCTGCATACAGAACCAAAAATAGCTGGAGTGAGTAGTCTGTGTGGGGGAAAGTACTTTGCTGTGATGAATTGCAGTAAGCAAGAACACCTGATGACCTTCTATGTTGTAAATACAAACTTTTGGACGCACCGTGAACCGGCTGGAAATATTTGTCCAGTCTTCCGCTGACCTTGTGGAAGTCAGTGATGTCCCCCTGAGTGAGGCAGTAAGCCGCCGACTACTCAGTGCAGCAGGTCTCTGGTCAGTTGTCTTCTCCAAATACACCAAAGTTGACAGATAATTGAATACCTGATCATTTCAAAGAGACAAATAAATAACAATTACTGCTGCCTTCACGTTCAAATGTCAATTAATCGGTACTAGACTCATAAACAAAAGGTGTAGTTAGAAAGGAGAGACTTTTAGCAGAAGACCGAATACAATGTGACAGCAAATAACTGTGATAAATGGAGCCTATAGAAGAGACAGTCCACTGCAATTATGTGCAAAATGATCTCCGATACTGTCTCATGCACAGCCTTCCCTATCGATACTTTATATTTTGACTCATGCAAGTACAACATTAGTGAAGAAGCAACAGCAGCAGCAGCGTGTTTACTTCCAGAAGACGTGTGGTAGCTATATGAGCTCACGGTTGTGATCTAATCTATTTTCATTTCCGCCTTCGGTTTCAATTTTCCTCTTTTTAATTTCCAGCAGTCATGGTTATTTCCTGAGGAAATGGCATCTGATGCAGACCAGGCTCGCTCACAAACATTCCGGGACGCACAGCAACAATGTGCAGGATCTCACCTTCTCTAAGTTTCTGTTTGGTGGGGACTTGGTACCTGGTACCCTCAGGCGTCAAACAGCAGCATGTTGCACCCTGAGGCAGATGATCACACTCGGGTTACTGAGGGCGTAACACAAAAATACATACAGAATCTGAAAACATTTGAAACACTGACTCAGATCCTCAGAAAGACTTTGACGCACAGGCGCTGAAACTCCCCCGTGGTTTGGGCAACAACATTAACAGAAAAAGAAAATCCCAATGTACACTAATGTGTTGTTCATGGGGATCCATGTGTTCTAGATTGGGTAGTGTTTATAAAACAGGTAGCTGACATTTTTCAAGGGTGATAATAAATTATGCAACATTTCTCTAATGATTTTAACTGAAAGTGCTGGAAATTAAGGTGAGAAAGTTTTGTGAATAATTGTGTTTATTATTTGACCCACACACAGTAAATTGTAGATGCTTGAAGGTTTTTGTGTGCGACAACAGATCTTCCAATTAACAATCCACTATTTACAACAAAAATTGTCCATATTTTCTTTTTCACTCCAAGCTAATTCTTGTCTTGTGCTTTCAGTGCGACACTGGCGTGTGCACAGCCACATACAAACAAAAGATATGACAACATGGGCACACACATATTCCACTGGTGGACTGTTTTTATGTGTCTTTCTTCACTAATGTAATTATTGACTTGCAGAGGCATGTGGTAAAATGATGCACATGTCTCTCAGCTGTTTAGAGATGTTTTTCTCTACTTTATCCACAGGGGAGCCTTTAGCTGCACCTCATGCTGCGCTTTTCAACAGTGTTTCAAACTCGGCAACAATGAACACAGTAAAGGAAACAGCACAAGAGAAATGGACGGATGTGGGGCCCTAATATCGACTGTGCTAATGCGCGGGATTGACTGGGCTCAGCTGAAGTGGCGCTTTGAGACGTCAACGGAATATAATGTCCTGCCACTTTTGGAAGGAGACAGCAACACTGACAATTTGAAACCTTACTGTCTCCTCTGAATTGCGCTGTGTTCAACAAAGCTTTGGAAAAGCCAAAGCTAAGGGGAGATATGGCAGTCATTCAGCACCATAATGAAGTGGGGATGATCAAAGTTCTTAAAAACCATTCTGGGGGACCTTTTTAGCCTCTATTGCAGGCTAGAGACGATCTCAGCACAACAGGAATGGTGTAACTGCTGGCGGTGCAGAATAAAGGCCACTCGGCGTCAGTAGGTCTTTAGGGCGCTCCCTCAGTGTGTAGTCCCGACATCTAATTGGTCCAAAAGTGTCTAATGCTGATTTATGAATAAGAGCTTAACATTAAATGTGTCACTGTCAAGGAAAGCATTATTTATAGTTCGTCACCTTGGTTGCTGCAGTGCCCTCGCAGCTATCCAGCTAGCTACTGATAAACTGTGAACAGAGAAAACAGGAAAGTCAAGGGAATACAAATATACCATTCTTTCTACTTTCCGTGATTCAATTCACGATGACATTCTCAGCTGTGATTTTATAAAAGGTTCTACAGGAAGCTAACAAAATAGCTTCCAGCGTGTCATTGGACAGCAAGGTTCATTCACGTCCCTCCAGTATAGATTCCATTGTACAGAATCTGGTATCAATTTACATCAGTTTCTTTGACGGTAATTTCCAGTGCTACCTTAATTATGTCAGTATGTTCTACGAGGAGTGGTAGAAGTGGTAGAACAGAAGCGTTGTCTCATTTTTACAGTGTTAAACCAGTGTAGTGCGCCATAAGAAACACATTTTGATAAACCCTGTGTTTTTTTTCCCTCTGTGAGGAGGTGGAAAAGATTATTCACGAGTGTACAAACCACAAAGGTCAAATGCAAGGTCAACCATTGTTAACCCGGTCCCAATTTAGGCGGGTGAAGTGGGTCTGTTTCGACAAAGAAATCTAGTTGTGTTCAGCTTGAAGTGCATTTGTACAACACTCACGCTTAATTAGAATGATTTAAAGAAAAGTACAACGGTGATGCAATCAGTAATGTGCTGTTGAGTTGAAAAGACCTCATTATTACTGCACTCGTCGCAACACAAAGGGCAACAATAGGAAAATTATTTCACTCCTATGACAGATACAGTTCAACTGACGAAAGATAACATGAAAAGAGAAAAACAGTCAAACCCTGAAAGGATAAGAAGTGGTAATTACTGTAAAAAAAAAAAATCAAGATTTTACATCTACAAGCATTAGTCTCAGATTTTGAAGTTTTTTAAAAACATTTATATTTCCTTTTCCAAAACCAAAAAATATCCAGACCCATAGTTCCAAAAAATGATAACTATAAAAATAAATAAATAATAATAAATACAAAAAACCACTCATGACAAGCAGTTCAATTAGGTCCAATAGTTTTCAAGGATCCAAGATAAAAAAAAAAGAAAGAAAAACATTAAATGTTTCAACCATAGTAGAATGTGGAACTTTCCAGGTTAATAAACATTCTGCGATGTGCTAGCAATGAGGTAAAGGCAATTACATACTCCTGCGAGTTGGTAAGGGACACAGTGGGGTCTCGAGGTACTCCAAAAATAGCGATCAGCAGACAAGGCTCCAGCCTGACGCCAAGTACGTGAGAGATAACATCAAAATACGAAATCCAATATGGCTGAAGTTTGGGCCAAAGAAAAAAACATGACTTAAATCACAGGGAAAGGAGTTACATCTATCACACAGATCAGAGACAGTGGGATAAATTTTGGATAATGCAGCCTGTGGACTACTTTAAATTTAATTAGGGAAAGTCTTGCACAAGATGATGACGTATGAATTCTATCAAATGCTTTATCCTTGAAACCTTCCCTGAATTCCAGACCCAACTCTTGTTCCCAATTACAGATGGTTTTATTGACTGGATGACTGTCCATTGTAAGAACAAGATTATATATCCGTGATGTAACAGCTTTCTGATGGGGTATAAGTTCAAAGAGGTCCTCCCAAGGATGCTTAGAGGGCTGAGAGGGGAACTCCATGAAAATAGTACATGCACAGTGTCTAATTTGAAAAATAAATAAATAAATAAATGAAATGAGAGCAAGCCATATAAGGAAGACATATCGGTAAAATTAAGAAAGGTATTATCCATAAAAGATCATGGAAACTTTTAATGCCCTTCTTACCCCACAGATGAAATCCAGACCTAAGAAGAAGGGAGAAAAGAGGTGATCATTACATAATGGGCCAAGAGCAGAAGCTGAGACACATTTGAAGTCAAAATAGGGAACCGCAGTCTCGTTTGAACCCCTGGCGTGATATCGCAGGATTTGACAACTTCTGGGGAGAGCATGCACAAACACAGCATTACTTCTAATGGACAAATGGTGTATTGTTTTGTTTTCACCAAAGCAGCCCCGAAAATTGCTGTTTTTTCAGTTCGCAGTGGAGAAGGAAAGACAAGGCAAATGGTAAAGGTTATTTTGGTAAGTTTTAGCCTCCACACATTGACAGAGTAGCTACATTCTCTCACCAGCAAATTGCCTAGACACGTTTGAGCTCTGGGTCATAATAAAACCACAACACATGTCTGCTTTCCATCATATCTTTACTTGTTCTTAGCATTTTTACTTTGTTTGAAATGTAATTTGCACAAAAACTCAGATAAAGTGCCATGTTTCTGATGGGGACAGATGAGGGCTGTCCCCGGAAGTAGAATTATGTTCTGTCATTTAACCCCTTTCACGCCCACCCTCAAATGAGACAAAGGTACCTACTTGATACCATAATTTTAGAGAGGCAAGTACAAGAGGATTATCTGTGTACTGAGACAGGGACACAGGAAGGGATGAAAATAATAAGGCAGGGAAAGAAGTAGAGAAACACGACTGAACTTCTAAGTTGTATAAGGATATTTTAGCCAGTAAATGTATTTTTGAATGATTGCTGCCCAGTAATAAAACATCAAATTAGGTAGAGACAAACCTCCTGACAGGCAGGTTGATCAAAGACGTTTGGACACAAATGCAAGCCTCACACTAACAGCTCTGGTTGGTAAAAGACTTTTGTGATGAGGATAGCAGAAGTCGATACACAAAAAGGCAGTCCAAAATACACAGCAAAAGTACAAGAATCATCAGGCTTTGGCGAGATCAGAAAAACGGGCGGGAGGTCGAAAAACACAAGGAGGCAGGCAGGACTATGGAACATGAGAACAATAGCTGGAGAGAAGGCACAAGGTGCATCAATTTAGCGAGTAACAGCCAAACCTAGTGAGCTTATATAACCCCAGGTGATGAGCTGAAAATCAGGAACAGGTGTGCATGAAAAGTAGCAGAACCAAGCCATGGCCAGAGAGAGAGAGAAACGCCCACCACCAAGAGCCCAGAGACAGACAAGCGAGATAGGGACAGACAGACCCAAGCAGAAAAACTCAGCAAGAGAATAAACACACAGAAAATCAATCAATCAAAGAAAATAATAAAACAGTCCAAATGAAAATAAAAAAGACCAGCAAACAAAATCTCAAACCCTGATACCTCCACTCAGTCGACATTTTTGTAATAATAATTTACGTACTCTTGGAGTTTTGCCTCCCCATATGAATGAGGAAATCATTTGATCAATAGAATTAAAAAAGGTTTTGGGTAAGAACAAAGGAATACACTGAAAAAGGTAGAAAAACCTGGGTAAAAATTAATTTTCACTATATTAATCCTACATAAAAGAGATACTGGTAAATTAGCCTGGTAAATTAGGAGTAAAATTTGCAGCCTGCAGAGCCTGATATGAATCAATTACATCCCAAATACTTAAAATCAGAATGAGTCAGATGGAAAGAAAGATCAGTTTGCCTGAGTTGCTGTGCAGCTCCATTTATATGTAAGCATTCACTTATTTGTATGTTAAGCCTATACCCAGAAAAAAGCCAACATTTTGGATTGCTTATATATTATAAGCAATCCAAGCAATAACATATATTATAAATATATGTTTCATGGCTAGTTAGATTTGTAACATATAAAAGTAAATCATCTGCACACAGAGCAACCCTATGCTCTGTACTCCCACAAGTAATGCCCAGGAACAAGGAAGAGGTTCTGAGACTTACTGGCAGTGGCTCTATTGCTAAAGCAAAAAGTAAAGGGGAGAGAGGACAACCTTAACGTGTACCACGCAACAGTAAAATACTCAGATTTTACATTATTAGTGCAGACAGAAGCTGGGGGGAAGTATACTAGAGACGAATCCGAAAAATAAATCTATCGCCAAAACCTAAATTTCTTCAGGACTGTGAAATACTCCCATTCCACTCTAGCAAATGTTTTTTTCGGCATCCAATGAAATTACCACTTCAGGGAGATTGCCATGCTGTTTGGAGGACAGTATATTGAAAAGGGTAAGTATACTAAAAAGGGAATGCCTTCCTTTGATAAAAGCAGTCTGTTCATTTGATATAATAGAATGGAGGATTCCGTCTATATGGGATGCTAACAGTTTGGCCAAAATTTTTACATTAACATTAAGGATAATATGTCTATAAGAAGCCCGTGAAGTCAGATCTTTTCCTTGCTTGAGCTGTTGTTGTGAGGATAGAATCCTGTTCCAACAATTCCTCAAAAACTGACAAAAGTAATGGGGCTAATTTCATATAAAACTTCTTAGAAAACCAGATGGGAATCCATCAGGGCCAGGGGATTTGCCTGACTGTAAGGATTTATTTGAGTATAACATATTTTCCAGATTAAGGGAGCATCAACTTCTACTGCTTTTAAATTATCAACTGCAAGGATTTCCAGGTCATCAAGGAGTTGCTGCATATTTTTAGAGTTGGGAGGAAACTCTGATGTGTAAAGAGTGGCTTAAAATGATTTAAAAACAGAATTAATTTCAGCTGCATCAGATGTCAAGGACCTGATGTATTTTTAAATTTTTTTTGTACAATTTGGTGGGTGGCAGCGTGACACCTGAGTTCAGCCAATCAGTGAGTAGCCTTATCACCATATTCATAATGGTTACCATGAGACTGTAGCAACAACTGCTCAGCTTCCCTTGTCAAGATCAAGTCAAACTCGGTTGCAAATTAAGACATTGCTTAAAAACCTCCAGGGAAAGTTTCTGGGCATGCCGACGGTCCAGTTTAAAAATTTCAGTAGCAAGGTCTTTTTGTCTAGCTCTCCTGGACCTGGACAGGTGAGACAAATATGAAATAATTTGGCCTCTAAAATAAGCCTTTAGAGTTTCCCATAATAATGTATTGAAGCTGCCATCAGATTTATTAGTAATTAATATGTTAACCTCCATGGAAGTTGAGCTGTAAGGTGAGGCGACAAGGCAATATCAAGAGCCAAAAGTGCATGATTTGAGATGATAACTGGAAGATATTCAGAAATAGGAATTTTTTAAATGAAAGAGCCATTAATACAACATAACTGATAAGAGAATATGTGTGATACGAGAAACAAGAATATTCTCTTGTGGATTATGAATCTCCAAGGATCAATGTATCCGTTTTGGGTCAAAGTCTGAAAAAGATTTGTCCATAGCAGAGGGAGTTTTTATGCTGTGCAAGATCAATAACAGTTTAGATCACCACTAAAAATCAGAAGGTGTGTATTTAAATCGGGGTGAAACCGGAAAAGGTTATTAGCATTCTAAAAATTTGGAGCATAGACATTCACCAGAACAATAGGATTGCGGAGGATGGTCCCTACAATATTTGTGTCTGTGATCATTTTAGAAAGTGAGAAATGATGTAAATAAAGTTCAAGACATATTCAGTGACTTGGAAATGTTCATGTATCCATCCCCTGACTTGTCTGAAGAAAACTGGCAATAAAACTGATTATTTACAGGTATTATACCAAAGGGGCTGATTACTTATGCAACCCATCATCTTGGCTTTTATATTTTTAATTAATTTATATCAGGTTGTAGACATTTAATTTCAGTTTGAGTTTAAGGATAATTTTAGAAATTTTTATATTGAGAAGCCTGGTTTACTTTTTGTAGTTGAAATGTCATAAACAAATTAAAATGGGTGAAATACCAAGGGGCTGAATACTTTTGCAAGCCACTGTGTGTGTGTATATATATATATATATATATATATATATGTATATATATATATATATATATATATATATATATATATAGCCTAAACAGCCAGTGTGAACAAAGTGTACAAAAAGTTATATTAAACATTTGCACAATTCTACAGCAGTTGTAGTTGCACAAGAGGGTGGTATTGTCGAAGCAGGTGAAGAGAAACAGACAGGCTTTATGTTGTGTGGGCCGCTGAAGAGGAGGTACTGCTGGCCCACCACCACCAGATGGCGCCCTGCTTGGAGTGCGGGCTTCAAGCACGAGAGGGCGTCTGAGCCACTGGGAGTGACAGCTGTCACTCATCATCGGCACCAGCTGTCACTCATTCAACTCATCACCATCACCATAAAGGCCGGACTGCAACTCCACCTCCTCGCCGAGAAATCAGCTACCTTGGAGGTAATATTCTCTGCTGTATTTAACGCTGACTAATAGTCTGAACTTCTTTGCAGCCGTTTTCCTGTGGTGTTTCCTTATCTGTGGGATTGGCGTTTGGTGTGATCAGCGACGGCTTCGCCTCACACCCCAACCAGATAAGTGGTTAGACAGGAGCTGCACGAGTGTGTGACTGGAGGTGGAGGTGCTCTCTCCCAAAAGAACACAGACTGTGGGATTACTGAGTGTGCGTACTCACACTCACCTGTGCTGTTTCTGTTTTCTGCCAGCAGTACCAGGTCTGACAGCTGGAGACGGTGACCACCTGGGGACCCAGGACTTAGCGGCTCCGGTGTTCTTCAGATCTGTTGGCGGTGAGGGTCGTGTGGGATCCGGCTCGGTTCTGGACGGGCATCTCCTATCCTCAAGCCTGCCCACACGTCACCCAACGTGTAATTGACTGTAGTTCCAAACTGGTTGTTGTCTGTATTCCGTTGTGCACAATTTACAACATTAAATTGTTACTGTTTGGCTTATCCATTGCCTGTTCTTTTACGCCCTGTTGTGGGTCCGTGTTCCTACACTTTCACAACACTTTATGCAGGGCAACTCGGTACAAATGTGGGTCCTTTAGCACAGTTCCATCTTAGATAGTTCCCCCCTTCTTCAACGATCACAGGAACAGTTTCGGCAGCGGCAGAGTTATTGTGCTCAATCAAAGTTAACAATGATATGGGGGGGGGGGGGGGGGGGGGCGCTGATGACAAAAAAGGTGTTCATTTTAAGAAGGCATTAAACACAAAACTGTGTCTCATCTCAGTCTGACCCACAAAAAGGCAGGAACAGCAACAGCCACAATCAGCCCACTTTACCTGTAAGTGATTAATAGTGCTTATTGAAATGAAAAGATAAAACATCTCTGGTCTTTGCACGTCCTGCACAAAATTGTCAGCATCCAATGCAGATTGCAGCCACTTTCTCTCCTCCTTCGCCAAAGTAATATGTAGTTTGGTCGAGTAAATAAGTGCAGGCCTGAGTTTCCACTTGTAGAGTTCCGAAATGGCGCTCTCGAATTCCGCGCGCTGTCTTACCACTTCAGGGCTGTAATCTTCGTAGAGCCGAATCTTATGTCCATTATAGGTCAGGTCACTCTTCTTACGGTTGGATCTGTGGGCTTTCTTGTTTTTGTTTGTCTTACTTGTTTCTGGGTATGCTGTTAATTTTGCACTGGGGTTTGGTGGTTGGATCTCTCTTGTCTTGTGTTGTGTGATTGGTGTTGGGCGTTTCCCTCCTGTCTTCCCTCCCTGTTGGCCACGCTTCTTTCTGGATATTTCCTCACACACCTGCAGTGCATTTTCCCTGATCACGTCCCCTTTACTAGTCACACCTTCTTCCTCTCTGACTTGCGAGATTGTTGTGCCTTGTGGCTCTTTCGAGCGTTTGTCTCAGAGTTTTTACAGTCCTGTTTTGTTTTACTGTGTATCGACCTGTCTCGCTGTTTTTGGATCCTTTCTCTGCCTGATGCTTCGGTTACTGTTGCTATTGTTGGACTGCCTTTTGTATACCGGCCCATGCAAGCCCTGACATTAAACTCTGTTAAGCTGAGACCTGAATCCTGCATTTGTGTCTGACCACTTGGTGCCGACTGGCTTTTCAAGGATAACTGGTTGGGATTTCCCTCCAGCAGCCGGTTTCGAAGCTAAGCTCTGGTGCGCCCTGTCCAATTCCAGTGGTGAAACGAGCACCTCCGTTCCAAAAACACTGACGAGAAGTAGGGAGAAAAAAACAAAAGGGCGCAGAGCCTTAATAGCTTCAGGTAAACCTAAAATCCGAACCTTCTGGCATCCGTGGCATCCCTCCAGGTCTGCCATCTTGGATTTTAACCACTCGTCTTTTTGGAGTTTATTCAGCCTTGAGCTGGTCCAAACACTGGTCCAAGTACTCAAAATCAGTGTAAGCAGATTCAAGAGAATTCAAGTGTAACCCATGGTCACGCATGTATTTTCTATTATTTGCAATGCAAAAAATTGAATAGTGCAACGGCATGAGCCGAATGCGTATCTACTCTCGAAACGCCATACTGTAAGTCCAGTTTTTGAAGTTTTAATTGTTTTCCAAATTTCACAAAAAGCTGTTTATTCTGGTCTTGCTGGCTTTGATTTCTGTACATTATGATAAAGCAGTGTAGATTTTTTTTAATTAATGCAAATTTCTGCATTATTACATATTGATAATATATTGTTTTGATTCTGTAAAGCCATGGAAAACAAGGAAGGAGAAAATCCATTTATGAATGAAACAGACTAGAAAGTGCTGAGCAGTAATTTCATTTACAGATGATTTGTCTGGTCAGAAAACGGCATATGATGCGTCTTACTGCATTAGGCAGTTTATTGGTTCAGTTCTCAATAAAGCAAAACAACATGAGAGGAGGGAAAACAATTTTTGTGCTTCAAAAGCAATCTCAGATCTGCAAACAGTGATAATCACCTTTTGAGCTGATAAAATTAAGCTGTTCTCAGACACATTATTACCTCCACAAACCACTACTGAAGGGTGGAGGTTGAGTATTAACCCAGTTTTTCTTTGTGTTGATTAAGACTCAAAAAGTAGTCTATATATTACGAGAAAATCTGTGAAGAAATGTCATCACTGGGTTAAGAGTGGAGCAAATATTAGTGATGTTGGTAACTAAGTCTCAGTTTCCTTTATTTCTATTATTTCATTATTTATTTCATATTATTTCGACAAGATTTACACAATGTAGCTAGAATGTTATTTTATGTATTCACCCTAAAAAGAACTCACCCCCTTTTCCTCCCCTCCTGAAATAGATCAATACATGCCGTCAACTCCCAGCCCGAAAAATCAGTTGTTCTTCATGTTTCTTGCACGCTAATGCCAATGTTCAGAAGAGGACGGGGAACGAGAATACATCAAGATAACGCCTTTTTCAGGAAATCTTCACTTCCAGGCTAATCTACAGAAAGTGTTTGTCAGGACAAATGAAATGAAATAAAAAATAAGACAACATTAACACAAAAGCGCAACAGTGTTAATCTGTCTTTAACGGTCCATAAGTGTTCAGGGGGGCTGTTTTGCCAAAAGACCTATGCAATGAAAGTGTCAGATTATACAAATTGTAATAACAAATTTGGGATCGGGTCAGTTGGATGAGCGGTTTGTCCAAGAGTTGGCATTCTGAATGCAGCAGAGTGTCAGACGGGTTCTTAGGCAGGAAACTGCTCCACTGCAAGAAACACAGCAGCCACACAAGAATAATGAAGGCGTCAGAGATGATGATCCAAGATCTGCAAAATCAAATAAACTCTTAATTGACCCAAGGCCAAACTCGTGGCCAAATCTGATTGAAATTCCATCCTCTTTTTGAGATATCCCACTGACAAACAGACAGGCAAACTGGGCAAGGCAACACCGTGTCCTTGTTGGAAAAGAAAACCCAAATGCATTCATGAAAATTTAATCCTGACTTGAAGGAAACGAGGACGATTCAGGGTGACAAAGAACAGAATGTGGTGGTGCTGGGGGGAGCAAAACAGAAGTAAGCCTGCAACAGAACTAGAATAATACAGTTTCTGTATCTTTAATCGGGATGTGGATTAAAACAAATGTTGAATATAACTCATTACCAGCAGGTTTTGTAACGACTTCAGTGTTGGGAAAAAAAAAGAACTTTTTCATACAGACAGAATGATGTGGATGGTAATAGGTGTTGTATTGGTCTTAAAATGTCAATACTACATCAAGATGAGTGTGGCCGGGGCGATTCTTGAGGTGTTATATGTATTTGTGCAACAGTAGCTATCATTTGTGAGCGTGTTTGCACCTTTGAGATTGAAGATGTATCTTGACTGGAGTGGGAAGAAATCGAGCTACAGCAGCAGCAGTAACACAATTTGAAGGTGGCCCAGAGCACAATCGCTCCAATGGACTCACCTCCTCCTCCTTAAACCCCGCCAACTTGGAGGTGATCTTTGTGCTTTTGCACTGTAGCTAAATTATACTCCAGTGTCAGAGAGGTGCATGAATTTTAATGTTGTGCTGGACAGGAAAAAATAAAAAAAACAGATGCATGATGAAGGGCAGCGATGAATCCGTTTCATGTGCTTATTAGGCAAAACAGCTCTTAATTGTTTCTTGAATGTAACATGGTCAAGGCGGTTAGGGTGAAGCAAATTCATCATGTTCTTTTTTGTGGAGGGAGAATGAGGGGAAAAAGTGAGCGGCGAGAGGTGGAGAGGAGAACAAATAAGAGTCTGAAAAACCAAGAGCACGCCAGGGACAAGTAGCGGAGGTAAGATGGACCGAGAGAGGTTGAAAAGAGCACAACAACAGAGATGAAAGACGGTCAGAAAATAGAAAAAAAAAAGACTGAATGGAGACAAGAGGTGAGCTGCAGCGAGATCATGCAATGAGAAGAGAGATCAGAGGAAATACAAAAAGAAAAAAAGAAGACAAGAAAATCCAAAAAAAAAAAAAAGGAAACAAAATATGATTGAGGAAAGCAAATGAGATGGGGGGAAACATTTGCAGGCTGCCTTTCAGTCAATCATAATTTCCTGGGTGTTGGATATGAAAGAGAGCGCAATTTTGCAGTGGTTATTATCATCACGGCTATAATCATAATCAGGGTAATTCCAGTGTGGCGAGATGGAAAGGAGGATGGCAAAGGGTGATGGAGGAGGATGAAATGTCAGATAGGAGCAACAAGGACATTACCGGGCCGGCGTAACCATGGTGAAGCGCGCAGAGGCGGCGATGCTGGCGGAGACAAATAAGATCGGAAAATAAGAGAGATTACCAAAATGAGCGCGAGCTGCTCTTAATTGAATCAGTCACAATTACCTGGTTCACAAAGCCCGTGCACGGCACGCAGGTAACTACAGTAATAGTTAGAAAATATGTTTTCGCCACAGTGGAGAGCGAAGGGAACGGCAGCAGAAGGTTTCGTTTGTCAAGTGACAGCAGACACGGTCAAAACAGACACGGTACACTTCATCAGACAGCTTGAAAAAAGAAAAATCGAAAACAGACAGAGGCCACACCCACATTTCTTTCTTCCAGGGGAAAAAATGTTATATTTTGTTTGAAACAGTCAAATTCACTAACAATAAAACATGCAAACTCATTTCCAGCATAGGGATGGAAATGTGACCTTGACCTCTGACCTTGACCAAAATCAAACAACTTCCTCCCATCCATCAGCCCAACATACCTACCAAGTTTGATCAAAATAGAATTAGGGGTTTTTAAGATATTTGGCTAATATATACATCGAACATAAAGTTGCGTAGAGACCAAGTCGATCAGAAGAGTGTGCACCTCCAGTGGTGTGGCTAAATAACACTCCCACACAGTACACAATGCAATGCAGTCTGGTCCATAAGTATTTGTACGACTGTACACTCAAGATGTTCTTATAGTGTTGACTTTCATCTTTTATTCAATGCGTTCAACAACATTTTTATACACAGTCCCTCCAGTTATAATAGTAATTAGACAATCAAAATAAAAAGTATTATTTTCAATACAAATAATCACTTTTACAGATAGTTTTCTTTACATAAGTCAGAGGCTGAATACATCAACATTTCCAACATTTTCAGGTCACTGAATATGTCTTGTACTTAATTTATATCCATCATTAAAGTATACGAACGGTATGGTACTGGATGGCAAACCTGTCTGAAGTAGGTAGTTCTTAAAAAATGAGTTTCTGTGCAAGAAGGAGACAAGTGAGGGAAGCCACCAAGACACCTAGACTCTCTGAAGGAACTGTAGGCTTCATGTGCCTTCTGGCAAACTGTTGCTGATATCCCCCAGCTTGGTTTTTCATTCCTTGTTTTCTTTCCCATCAATCATGAAGAAATACAAACAGTATGGTACTGTATGGTAAATCTGTCTGGAATAGGCAGTTTGTGCAAGAAGAAGGTGAGGGAAGCCACCAAGACACCAATGATGATTATCATAAAAGGATTGCAGGCTTCTGACAAGGTGAGGGAAGCCACCAAGACACCAATGATGATTATCATAAAAGGATTACAGGCTTCTGTCGCTGTGGCTGGAGAAACTGTGTGCAGTTCAAAATGTTTATGTTGCCTCAGTAGTTACAAAGTTTCATGGTATCACAGAGAAGGATTTTCTTAAACAAGATGCGAAAATAGATTATTATATATATATATATAAAATCACTATAAAGACAAACTACAGCCAATGAGTCAAAGTCATCAGAAATATTACTTTTGTGCAAACTGAAGAGACTGTAAAGTATTAAAATAGGTGTGAGAGGGAAAGAGTGAAGAAGGAGGAGATGGACTGATAGGAGCAAAATGATTCAAACCAGGTGAAATGCATCAAATTGAAGATGATAAGCAGAAAATGAGATAAATTGAGGCATTATAAAGAGGTGCATGACTTGGAGAAAAGAATCGGAAGGAAAAGGGGAAGAGTGAAGCACTCAGAGGCTGGAAAGAGGAAAATGAATAAGTGTGTAGATGAACAGAAGGAAGGAGAGTGGGTGAAGGACAGAAAGTTGGAGACGGCAAAGAGAGAGAGAGAAAGCAGGTGCAAGACTCCAAGAGCACTTATCCCGAAATATATATGAACTGTGGCAGGAAATGAGACAGATGCAGAGGAGAGGAGAGGGAAAGATGGCGCGGCGAGAGCTGCCAGGTTAGAATGACTCTCGCTGAGTTGCTTGGGAACAGCGGATGGTAATGGTGATGGAAGCGCTGGAGGGCGGCTGGGGCCGTGGTGACGGATGGTGATTATGGTGAAGGTGGAGGGCGGTGAACGCCTCCATCATCCCCGGCTCCCTAATAACCCTTCATCAGAGCAGTCCGGCACTGGCGTGACTCAGTTTAATTGCGGCGCCTTTGACGCAACGCCTCACTTTTACACTAATTGTAGTAAAGCAGAGACGGAGGGTACTCTGTGCCGCCGTGTGTTCAGATGGAGACGTATGCACACACATGCTGCACGCAGCATGAGACGCAAGTGCACGGAACACCTGTACTCATTGTGAAGGCGGGCCTCTTTTTCAATTAAAAGCAACCGATACGGAGCTACGTGCAGATAGAACACAGGCTTTTTAATTCAAGTACTTGTCTGCATTTACACACAAATTACTCATGCGGCAATTAAGACACAAATACAGCATGAAGCTAATTTAATGCAAAAGTTAGGTTTAAAACCTTCACACAATCTTTGGGAAGGAGGGGGACGACAATGTGTGAATTCTTTCATTTAGTGTAACTTCTATTTCACTGGAGACAGTACAAACGCAAGATATGTCACATTTTGTGTGGTCAACATCATTTCATTTAATATATATCCACTCTTGCATTTAAGCTGTGCAACATATTCTAAAAAAAGTTGGGGTGCTAATCCATTTTCCATTTTGTCATGTTGCCATTCCTTCTCATAACACTTAAAAGACGTTTTGACATTGAGGGTACCAAGTGATGAAGCATTTCGGGTGTCACTAAGTCCCACTCTTCTTGAAAACACATCTTAAGGTGTCCAATAGTAAAGGGTTATCTCTGTTGCATTTTTCCATTTCAAAGTTCTCCAGATTCTCTACTGGACAAGTCAGAATTGCAAGCGGGTGCCCCTGTTAACCCCAAAACGTGAATCAGCTATTCATGAATTGTCCACAAACCGTTACTTTCAAAACATGAATACTGAAAAAATATCTCCAGAAATGTGAACGCAGGTCTCGCAAAACGTGAATATCATTCATGTGATATATATATATATATTTTTTTTTTTTTTCTTTTCAGTGTGAGTATTTTTTTTGGGGGGGGGGGTCACTACATCCGGTGAGGCAGGGAGGCAAGCCCCTGAGAAATAGTGACACAAATAAACCAACAAGCGACAGGTGTGAAGTGCAACAGGGGAGACGGCGTAATAAGACATGCCTACAAACACACACAGAAACTGACAAACACAAAGTGACACAAACCTCAAAAAAGCCCCAGGGGTGAGAAGACCCACACACTCTCATCTTCAACCGCTTAGTCCACTTAATGATCGCGGGGGGCTGGAGCCTATCCCAGCAGTCACAGAGCGCGAGGTGGTGTACACCCTGGACAGGACGCCAGTCTATCGCAGAGCCACATATAGATGAACAAACACATCCACACCCACACGCACACCTACGGACAATTTAAAGTTTCCAATCCACCTAACCTGTGTGTCTTTGGATGTGGGAGGAAGCCAGAGCACCCAGATAGAACCCACACAAACTCCACACAGAAAGGACACAGGTGGGAATTGAACCCATGACCTTCGCTGTGAGGCAACAGTGCTAACCACTCATCCACCGTGCTGAGTAGAAGCAAAAACATAATAATAATGATAACCAAACTAAAAGGAGAACCACAACATAACCAATACAAAACCAAGGAAGAAAAAGCAGAAAACTAACATGGAACTCAAAGATGTAAATGAGTGCAAACAGGAAAACCACATGATTGACAAACATGGACACAGGACTGAAACACAATGACAATTACATAGGGACACGGAGAGGGGACAGACCACAACAATCAGATAAAGTATATTGATTTTGAACAATGTTTCATCCGACATGCACTGAGAAATCCTAACATGCCATTTCTGGTAGATTATGATGTCTTCAAATTACTGACCTGACCAATGTTTGAGGGACCAAATTTTTAAATTTCGATAGATATTGATGTAAATTCCACCGATGGTGTCAGGTTTGGAAGCATACAACGATGCACCAAATTATCACAGAAGCCACTCAACTACATAACCACCCTGGATTCTAGATAGTAATCACTCATGAAGAGAAACACATCATCCACACATTGATGGGGGGGGGGGGGTGTCACTTGGACTCTTGTTGGGTGTTGGCATCCCAACAAGGGATGCCAACACCCAACTCTAAAGGACTCCATAGACTTCTTCTGCAGGTGTTGGACTCGCCAAACACCCCTGTCCAAAGTAGATATCAGAAGTAGAAGTTGTGTTGTGGACACCATTAAACAGAATCGTAAAGATACTGTAAGATCAGCCACCCGTACTCCAGTACATGTGCCTCTAAGCTAGAAAGATGGTGAAATTGTTGCTTTTTTCTTTTTCAAATTGATATTTTGGACACTAAGCCATGCCTGTAAAGCAAATAAAATGACATACAGGGGCATGGATGAAAGAATGGGAGGAAGATGGATGTGGAACAAACAATGAGAGAGGAAAGCTGAAAGCACAGGAGAGAGGGAGGCAGATGAGATAAGGGATAAAAGCTAAGAATGGAGATGAAAGGATGAGGGGAAAGCAGGGATGATGAGATAAAAGAGGGAGGATAGAAAGATGAGAAAATGACAGGACGGGTGCAGAGGAAATGGAGTGATAAATGTGGGTGAAGAGAGGAACGGCAAAGAAACACATTATAAAATACTGTCCAGCTTTTTAAAGCGGGCAGCATGATGGTCACAAAGTACTGGAAGGAAATTAAACTTTTTGTCTGTTGTGTTGTTCACAGTTGCACGTCACCTTTATGGCTGGGCTGATTTGGGTTGGTTGGCCTCTAATTTTCATAACCGTCAAAAGTTATCTGCTATAAAATCAATCAGAACCTTTGAGCCGTCATTTGTTTCCGTCACGCTCCGATTAACAAACCCAGCGATTAAAACTGTAGCAACTGTACTGTGTAACACCACATCACTTCCTCCAGTGTATTTTCAGCAGCTGGATTTCCATTACAAATTTACACAAAAATTTTGCAATATTTTTAGAATGTTGACGAGGCAGAATAACAAAATTACAGCATTTCCATTAACTGACGGAATGTAATGGCTGAGTTCTGTGTTCTCGTGATAACTGTCATTCAAACGAGGCTTTCGTGTGAACTGCAAATCCAGAAGACATGGTGATGGATGATGCCAATTTATTTAATTTATACATACACATATACATACACATACATATATATATATATATATATATATATATATATATATATAATTTATCAAACTCTGCCTCTTTCTCTGTCTACACATACAGCTGTGTGTATTTTAGAATGTCGTGTTGCTTTCTATTAAGTGTATTTTCAATTTGCGACTTCAGTTGCGTAATTAGGAGGGGAAGCAACTGGTGAAACTGGTCAGCAATGGCTCATTGGATGAACTCAGTTCAATTATGAGCAGGATTTCCATCTAATAAATATATGTAGCCCCAACTCAAATAAAGTGCATCCATGCGAGATCATTTAATTTAATTTAGTTGGGACTACATATATTTATTAGATGGAAATCCTTCCCATAATTGAACTGAGTTCATCCACTGAGTCAGTTTTTTGAGTAATGCACTCAAAAAACTGACTCAGTGGATTGGATTTCATCTAATAAATATATGGGTTAACCCAACTAAATTAAATTACATCATCTTGCATGGATGTGTTTTATTTGAGTTGGGGCTACATATATTTATTAGATGGAAATCCTTCCCATAATTGAAATGAGTTCACTCATTGAGCCATTTTTGTGTGTACTATGACTGTAAACAGAGGAATGGAGTTTGTTTTAAGGTGGCTCTGGTGACAGAGGATGAGTGAACCTGTGAAAGCTTGATGTCAGGAATCCAAATGTTTCCTTGGCAGCTCAAGCACATCTTCAGTGATTTGGCTGGAAACTTATCTGTAAAAGCTGGACAGGTTATATTCTTATTTAGTGGTCATAAACAGTGTTCTGAAATAATCCATGCGGTGCAGCAGACAGCTGAGGAAGGATTGTGCGAGTTGGACAAACAGTAAAATAAAGACTACAAAGCAGAAAGCAAGAAAGAAAATAAATATTCTGTATGACTATACTATGGATTAGTCATACAAAATACAAACACAGCATTAATTAATTCACTATGCTGCCTTTGTTAATGTGTCCACTGGCAAGTAAACCTATAATGTCAAAAGATTTTTCCACCCACATGAGGTAACCAATTTAGGGGGTTTTTTTTTGGTCATATATATACACACACATATATATATTATTATATATATTATTATTTATTTATTTGTGTGTGTGACTTTTAATAACATAATTCAAGTGGTTTTGACACAATTTGTATGAAACTTGGTGGAATGATTGAGGGTCGGCCACAGACAAAGTACGATGAGTTTGAGACCTTGGTCACAGACAAAGATCAAACTTTTGGTCCAGACAGGTCACACCAGGTCTGGGAGGCAGTGCTACACTACAGAACCTCCCTGGGTCGGTGACTCTGAATCATCTGGCAGACAAAGAACAGGTAGGAAATGAAAATTTTGAAAAGAACAAAACTTAAATCCAACCAATCAATGTGAAGATGATGAACACAGTTGGGTTTGAATGAAACAGTGTAACTCATGAAAAACTCCAGTGGAAGAATAATAATGTGCAAAGAGAGTATGACTCATAGAGAATACATGACTGTGTGCCACTGAAGCGAGCGCACTAATAAGCATGACTTACATCGTGAGCAGTGAGTTTTACTGAGTTTAATTACTTTATTGTGTTACAGGGTGCAACACAATAGTATTAATAGGTGTAGTACATCACAGTAATTTAAGGCATGAAAAACTACCAGGTGATTCATTTCAGCAGACTTTACACTGTGGCGTACAACTCATTCATTAGAGTCCCTCCAGAGAAGAGGCACATTAAATTCTACAAAACAACAATGACAATGTGATATAATTGGTTTAATAGTTGTGTACTGTGTTTGCTTAATTTGTGTAATTTGTGTGCAAATATAATAATAATAATGATAATAATATTAATGATAATAATAATAATAATAATAATAATAAAGGATTATTAACCAAGTGTGAGGTCTGTGTGGGAAGATATCAGATCAGCATCTTGACAGCATAGACCGAGCGCAGCAGTGCAAAAAAGACCGAGGTCTGATATTCCCGTATTGACCGAGCAAGCGAGGTTAATAATTTGTTTATTTTCTGGCTGTTCGGAGTTGTGTTTTCATCTTGTTGGTTTTCATTTTGCATGTCCACTTCGAACTTGTTTGCTGTTAATTCCTCCAATTCAAGCTCGTCAGTGTAATAAACTTGACTCTGAAAATGGTCCTCTCCGTCGCTCATAATTTCTTTGTTTGCTTTTTGTTTTGTTTTATTTTGTGCTGTGAAAATTGTAAACAAAGTCGCAAATCTGATAGGCGATCCTGACCGACTGTCACGGTAACGTTCTGATATGGGAAAATATCAGACTGGTAATCATCCAATCAAAGCGTGCGTCCTATCGTAGCCATATAATAATAATATTTAATGTACAGTACTATAAGTCTTTGACTTTAAAGACACTTTCAAAGAAACATTATTGCAGTTCTACCATATAGCAACGAGCATTTGTTACATTTTTAATATTTGTCTGATTTGAGGAATGAATCTTCTGATATAAATGATACAGCAGATAAATTTATAGTGGGGTAGACCCATGAATTGTACATCAGTGTAAGTGGGAGTTGCACTGTGAAGTCAAAGAAGCAAGAACAACAAACAAGAACACAAATTCCTCTGTTGTGCTATCTTTGCATCTCGGTTTGTTTCTCGTGTGAGGGAAATATATATACATATAATTGTTGTCATTTCCATTTGAGCCAATTCTGAGTTAACAAAAGCATCTAAATGCAACCAATTTTGCAGCTATAGTGATGAAAACAGTCCAGCGGCTCACAAATAGAACAGCAGAGAAAAAGAGCAGCGTGTGATGAGCCACAATTTTTTTGTGCAAAACAGCTAAAGAAGCTTGAAACCAAATGCCAGCATGACTGTCTATGTTAATCTAGAAAATACTGAATGGTTGTGTGCCTTCTTATCTGGCTGAGGTGGTGCAGCCAGATGTGCCAACACATGTCCTGTTATCTCACGTGCCCGCTGTTGTGTGCACTTTGGAGTAAGAACATTATAGCTGGTGGAGTCTTTTGTGTATTGTGCGCAAATTCTGTGGAACAGTTCACAGTCAGAAGTCAGGCAGTGGAGTTATGAGAACACTGACAAGTCAAGACTCAAACGTTACTTGTTGTCTACTGTTTATAATCAACGGGGGGTGTGTATTTGTTTACAGGCGTTTTTATTTTTAATTATCTACTCATGATTACTTTAAGTGTGTATTGTTTATGGTGTAGATTTTCAATTTATTTATTTATTTTTACTATTGTAGTGTAAAGGACTGATTCCTGCAAAAATGCTTTTTACACAAAAGCATTATAATTATTATTGGAGAAATGGTTGACAACAAGCTTGAAACGGGTTTTATGCTGGATGCCTGATGCGAAACCAAAAAAACAAAACAAAAACTAAACTAACAAACACACAGCCTCTGGTGTTCCTACGCCGTCTCCCAGCCAAGTACTAATCAAGACCAACTCTGCTTCACTTCTGAAATCTGACGGGATCAGATGTGCAAAGAGCAGGTTGCTGGCAAACTCAACACAAAATAACAGGACTAAAATGAATAAAGTAGGAAGAAGATGTGGCTTTTACAACCCCAATTCCAATGAAGTTGGGACGTTGTGTAAAATGTACATAAAAACAGAATACAATGATTTGCAAATCTTTTTCAACCTATATTCAGTTAAATACATCACAAAGACAAGATATTTAATGTTCAAACTGATAGACTTTATTGTTTTTGTGCAAATATTTGCTCATTTTGAAATGGATGCCTGCAACACGTTTCAAAAGAGCTGGGACAGTGGTATGTTTACCACTGTGTTACATTACCTTTCCTTCTAACAACACTCAAGTGTTTGAGAACTGAGGACACTAATTATTGAAGCTTTGTAGGTGTAATTCTTTCCCATTCTTGCTTGATGTACAACTTCAGTTGTTCAACAGTCCGGGGTCTCTGTTGTATTTTGCGCTTCATAATGTGCCACACATTTTCAGAGGGCGACAGGTCTGGACTGCAGGCAGGCCAGTCTAGTACCCGCACTCTTTTACTACGAAGCCACACTGTTGTAACATGTGCAGAATGTGGTTTGGCATTGTCTTGATGAAATAAGCAGGAATGTCCCTGAAAAAGACGTTGCTTGGATGGCAGCATGTGTTGCTCCAAAACCTGGATATACCTTTCAGCATTGATGGTGCCATCACAGATGTGTAAGTTGCCCATGTCATGGGCACTAACACACCCCCATACCATCACAGATGCTGGCTTTTGAACTTTGCGCTGGTAATAATCTGGATGGTCTTTTTCCTCTTTTGTCCGGAGGACACGACGTCCATGATTTCCAAAAACAATTTGAAATGTGGACTCATCAGACCACAGCACACTTTTCCACTTTGCATCTGTCCATTTCACATGAGCTCGGGCCCAGGGAAGGCGACGGCATTTCTGGATGTTGTTGATGTATGGCTTTCGCTTTGCATGGTAGAGTTTTAACTTGCACTTGCAGATGTAGCGACGAACTATCTGTGTTAACTGACAATGGTGAAGTGTTCTGAAGTGTTCCTGAGCCCACGCAGTAAGATCCTTTCCACAATGATGACGGTTTTTAATGCAGTGCCACCTGAGGGATCGAAGGGCACAGGCATTCAATGTTGGTTTTCGGTCTTGCCGCTTACGTGTAGAAAGTTCTCCAGATTCTCTGAATCTTCTGATTATATTATGGACTGTAGATGATGGAATCCCTAAATTCCTTGCAATTGAAAGTTGAGAAACATTGTTCTTAAACTGTTGGACTACTTTTTCACGCAGTTGTTCACAAAGTGGTGATCCTCACCCGATCTTTGCTTGTGAACGGCTGAGCTTTTTGGGGATGCTCCTTTTATACCCAGTTATGACACTCACCTGTTTCCAATTAACCTGTTCACCTGTGGAATGTTCCAAACCGGTGTTCTTTGAGCATTCATCAACTTTCCCAGTCTTTTGTCCCAACTTTTTTGAAACGTGTTGCAGGCATCCATTTCAAAATTTGCACAAAAACAAAGTTTATCAGTTTGAACATTAAATATCTTGTCTTTGTGGTGTATTCAATTGAATATAGGTTGAAGAGGATTTGCAAATCATTGTATTCTGTTTTTATTTACATTTCACACAACGTCCCTTCACTGGAATTGGGGTTGTAAAGTCAACAGAACATAACTACAAATAACGTGACACAGACAAGGTCTGAGCAAAACCAAAATACTGTGGCGGAAAATGAAAGAAGCATGTGATAAAGGAATACGTGAAAGTGAGAAGCCAATAAGTAATGAATAAAATACAGTAAACTAATGGATCAGACTAAAGTTGTCACCCCTCCACTTGTGAAATAAATCCTACCGCAACAGGAAAAACCCAAATAAATAACCCAAATAAAGCCATCTCTTGGTTTGTCTGTGTTTATCTGAGTGGGACTAAATAATGAAGCACAGAAAAATCCATATTTGTGAGTAGCGCTCCAGAGAGGCGGTGTCATGAATTTAACGCCACGCCAGTTGTGAAGCCTGAGCAAGGACTGATGGGAAACCGGCTGGACGAAATGAAAGAGGCGACGGAAGTAGAGAAATCAGGACAGAGTAATGTTCAGGTGCATGAAAACAGAATGTGACAGAAAGAGAAAAGACCTGAAACAGAAGAGGAGAATGCCAAATGCCAAGGACGGCAGAAAGAGAATGTGAGGATTTTGGCTCTGCTTTGTTGGTTCTGGTATCTCCATTGAGCAGCGTGCACGTGGGCCTCAGCAGACCACGCAGATAAAAAGAAGGGAGGATGGGAAATTTCTTGAGTTGACACGGCTGGCTGTCACCCACCTCCTGCTCCTCTCTCTGGAGGAGCGAGTTTGTGCAGGAGGAGCACTGGGGCTTCCAGGTAATGATGTGTGAGACTGAGCAGAGTTTAAAGACTTCAGACGGCTCTGATGGACAACGGGAAGCTGCTGGGTGAAGGATGTTTTGCTTTCGCTCTGTGTACTACACATGATTGTGTGCTTACAGTTCTGCAGATACTTCACTTCCAATTTCAGTCAACGTGGCTCTTCTATTCCCGGCTGCGTCTGCCCATTTTCCCTGAAATCCCCTCAATCTTTTCAGAAGAACTGCTTCACTCCCTCTTTCTGTGGAGCAAATGTCACTGTGCTCCTCAAACTGTAATGGTCAACAGTTGCGTGCGATGCTGATAGAAATCTACAGTTTTGATCCTATCTACACCAAATTTGGTGTGCTGATGGCTTGGGCCACTAGGCTCAGTATGGGTATGTTCATGGTTTCAGCCCTGTTTGTTTGTGAACATCCTGGAACCCACAATGTTTTGTATATCATCATGAAATTTTTATAGAGGATTCATATCCTGATAGGCAACAACTGACTCAGTTTTCAAGGTCATAGGTCTGTCGCGGCTCGTCTTTTTGGTCTTCTCAGGATGTCGTCTTTTAGATAACACAAACTAATTGCAAGTGATATGCTAGAAAGAGGACACAACACTTTAGAATAATTCAGCCTTAAGCAAGATAAAATGCACAGAGTTTTTAAGTTTATTTAAGCCTTCGACACAAAGCTTAGACAAACTGAGTCCTCTAGAGAGACTGAATATGACAACCGCGCTCGTCTATTTATTGGAGACCCGCGGGCATCGCTCTTCCTTCGACTTTTTTATTTATTTCATTCCCAAGACATGGTTTTCTATTGGAAGCGTCCTCTAGTGAACCCTAAGCAGGTGTTAGGCCATTATTTCAATGTGACAAACGCTCCCATTAAAACATGAAGGATTTACAACTGATTTTTTTAAAAGACCTTCAGCCACAGGTGCAGCTGGCCTGAGGCCCCCTCCGCACGTGGCCTCAGCCACACGTGCAGCTGGCCTGAGGCCCCTGCACGCGGCCTGCGGGAAAGCACCTAAAAGGCCTTGGAAAGCCCCTGACAGACTAAATGACTAATAGAGCCCTTTTTTTGGGTTGAACACCTGCTAGTTCAACCAGAGGACATACAGTTCGGATCAGGACACTTGATAGTTCATCACAGTTCAAATATGGACCTAAAAATTCTTCTACAGGTCAAACATCAAAGTCAGGAAAAATCTTGGAAAATTGGAAAAAATCCCTGTCCTTTGACATTGAATGAATGTTCAAAAATTCATAACTCTGTCAAAAAAGAATGAAATTCTTTCATATTTTACAGTGTTATGTAGGATCCTTTATTGACTGACAAAGTCTGATCCGGATCTGATTTTGTGGCCATTCAAATTTAACACAAAAAAAATCCCATTTAATGTATATTTTACATTATATCTTAATCAAATGTGCCCCAATCACTCTCTTATTTGAAAGTGAGGTGCAGACTGGCACTCACTATCACCTGACAAAGATCTGGTCCAGATTGTGGATTTTGTGGACATTTGAATATAATATTGAAAAACCTATTTGATGTACATTTTGCATTCTATCTCAACCAAAAGTGCCACAATCACTCATTTGTGACAGTGAGGTGCAAACTGGCAGTCTCAATGGATAGGCTAAGTTTGATCCGTATTGCAGATTTAGCGGATATTTGATTTTACCATTGATGTATATTTTGTATTATATTTTAGTTTATGAAAAGCCACTTCTAACAGGAAGTTTGTGCTCTATAAGCGAGGTGCTCTAGTTCTGTTATGTATTTACCTACACCACCAACATTGGATGGAGGTTCCAATTTTATGCCTGTTTGTCTTCCAGATATCAGTTGGAAATCAAGTGCCAACAAGCAAATTGTGCATAGCAGAGATAACCAATGTTCTGTGAAAATGATTTGAAAAAGAATTCAGAAACCAAAAAAAAAAAAAAAAAAAAGAAAATGACAACACCAAAAAACCTTTGAATCAAGTGCATGAACTAAATACATACTCCTGACATTGATCACCTCTAATTTAGCTTATGAAAAGTCACTTCTAACAGGACTTTGACCTTAAGTTTTTTCCAAGGAAAAATTTGTGGAATTGCAAACTAGTGTTGGCAGAGGTTTGTGCTGTATGAGCACAGTGCTCTAGTTAAAATATGTTTTATTGTGCATTAAACAGAACATGCATATTTCTTCTTCTGTTCTCTGTTTAATCAAAGGGTTAGCCATGCTGTGGCTATGAATAGCTTGACGGTCCTGTTTGCTACCTCAGTTCAAAAGTCAAATGTACTTCAAGAATTGAATTGAAATTCAAGAGCCATTTTCAATTAAATTCTGAACTGATTTGACGTGTGACGGCCAAGCGGTTACTGAGCCTGTTTCCACAGCAGAAGGTTTTTGGTTCAAGACCACCCCTCAATTCTTCGTGTAATGTGGGGTTGGGTTAGAAAGAACATCTGTTGTGTGTTGGGGGGTGTGGCTGGATGTTTTGGTGTTCTTTTCTTTTCTTTGCTCTTCAGGTGGCATGGAGGCTGATTCTTCTGTGGAGAGGGTGCTGGCTGGGGAGTCCTCACCCTCATCAACGTCATGTGAAGCACCTGTGGCTGGTGCTCACATGCAACCTTGAAGACTTTCAGCTGGGGCAGATAGTTGGATGGCGTTCTGCATTTGGGGCATGTGTGATTCAGGCAGAGCTGCCGGGAACTCGACCTTGTGATGTTCGTTTGTGAGATGCTGAGGACCGCGCCTGGGTTTGACACATCGAACCCGTGAAGCAGGGAAGGGTGAGGACACATGCTGTCAGCACACATCAAAGGTGATTAAGTGTTTGGCTAGTTGTTGATGGTAACTTGGTGTTTTGTTACACAGTATACTTGAATTGTGATGAGAATTGTGCAGCTTGCTTCTCACTGCTGTGGCATGCGGATGGGTGATCCTCCACCTGTTGTGAGAAGCTGCTCATTTGCATAGAGTTAAAAAGATACAGACCTGAATGTGTTGCTGATAGCGTGTGTCTTTTGAAAGTTATTGTTGTAACTGCTGACTTACCTCACCTCTTCTTTGCTTCACAGAGAGTCAGTTTGTCGTGTCCACCTGGGGAGTGTTTGGTGGTGGTAGTGGGTCCAGGAGCGCCGGGCTTTGATCCTTGCGGGCACTGGAGAGCGTACCAACAGTCACTCCACCAGAAGGACGCTATTTTTGTTTTTACACCTTTTAAACACAGCGGGTGAAATAAATATATTGTTTTTGGAACCGCTTTTCTGGTTATTTGTAGCGCTGGGTTCCATCTGACGCAGGTCCGCTCCTCAACCCGCGTCGACACATAACAACATCCAGTGTAAAAATTGTGCCAAGTCAATATATGCAGATCCATATCAAATCTGCTGTGTGGAAAAGGGAGAAGCCGAAAGAACTTAATGTTTTCAATTCAGTTCTGAATTTTGCACACCCCTGGTGCTTGCTCCACCTACATCATGGCCAACTCATAAATGGGTAAAGAGCTGGAGTTTGCGCAGGACAAATGAAGACCAAACACATCCTCACCTCCTCATCTCAGAGTTACTGAACAAAGCTAACGGGTTAATCTTCAGATCTTTCATTAAAGCATATTTTTTGTGTACTGCAAATGTTTTTTTTTTTATTATTGGTGGCTTAGGCTGCTAATGTAACAAATTAAACAAATTTCACTCTGTGGAAATACTGGAGCATACAATTATTAGATCTGTTCTGAAATTGCACAAGCTATATTATTACAAATATTTGCAAAAAAATGCTTAGAAAGGATACATTCAGCTCTTGCTAACATTCATACGCTAGCATCATGTCATATGATGCTAGCGTATGAATGTTATAAGATGCTGGCGAGCTCTAAAAGATGATGTTTCAAGACACATGAACAATTAAATCCACTGGAAATCCCTGATTTAATAAGGCGCTCCCCTCACTCAGGTCATCACTTATGGTCTGAAACTTAAAACTTTTCTGCAACGGCTAATACCATATTTCCCATAATGCATGGTGAATCACAATGTCCGCCTTTCTCTCCAAACAAGGGAGGGAATGTTTTATTGATTTCCATCAAATAGGACAATATGCAAAACAATGAAATAAAAAATAAATTAATTTTCCAAAGGACTGAATCTTTACATATGTTGAACCGTGGGCTGTGCTATTACTGCAAAACCGGCGTTATTTTTTTCTAAACTTAAAGGACACATCTAGTAACTTCATTAATTCTACCCTCAATCATTCTACAGAGTTTGGTCCAAATTGGATCTAAACTAAATAGTTGGTACACATACATATGGTACAATACAATACCCGCATATGCTAACATGCACGGGTGTAATGAAGACAGACTGATGGACAGACTAGAAGCTGAAGAGATGGGCAAATGTAGTGAATGGCCCCAATATCAGAAGATACTTCAGAACATCTAAGTGCTAAAAATAAGACCACTTTCCGGATTGCAATATAATTGCTATTTTAATTGCATCGTGTGTTTTTGTAAATGATAGGTTATTACTGTATAGACTGCTGGAAAATGGGGTGATAATTCTTTTTAAAATGTGGAAGGATAACTTTAATTTTTCACATGAAAAGGCTGCACCACAAACACTTCACACATGCACAATTCAGCACACATCCAATAAAAACCCTATCATCTATAAACAACTGCAGCAGATGTAGAGGCATCTACTGGGAAGTGTAAAAATGAATGGCAGTTGTTTCTTTGGTGTGTGCTTGCGTATTTACTGCATGCTCCACTTACTGTGTAAAAGCCATACTGGGACTACAATGTTTTGTGCTGGGTCAAACCGATCCATTTCACAGGAACACAACAGCAGACAAAACACTGCTTCAGTTTTCTGCCTAGACTTTCCTGTTACAAATGTGATGAAAGAACAACGGCGATATCACTAAGAATCCTGTGGGTATGAGTTGGGGAGGGGGCTTGATTTCATGATCCTACCCTTGGCCAGATGGTTGGGTGTATCTGGGGATCAACTTTGAGTTCCCAGGGTTATATATGGGAGTCTCTGGATATGGCCTCAATTTCCATAGGACTCGTGGGTAACTGTGCAAGGGCTTTAGAATGAGTTTTGTTCAGAGCCTGTGTCTGGTGGTCCGGAAAGGTGGGTGGAATAGGCCTGGAGCTTGTTTGTGACTGTGGGGGTGTCAAGATTAGCAGAAGGAGTGAACCCAGAATGCAGACTCTGACAAACAGGAGGTGTGTCAAAACCAGGTGATTTATTCTCCCAAACACTGTGAAAACAGTCCAACCAGTACGTGAAGCAAATATGAGCACAAACACAAATCCAAATACGGTGGTGGCACAAAACGGGAAAACACAGGAAAATACTAACACGAATCACAATGATGATGACAAGAAAATAGCTATGAAAATATACTTACACGGAATGCAAAGAGACAGAGAGAATGACCCGGCAACTAACAGAGAACAAGTGAGGGCTTAAATACTAAATAAACTAATAAACGACAGGTGTGTGAGACAGAACAAAAGACACATGTGACAACTGACCTAACACAAGGATGAATAAAAACTAAACAGACATCTGAAGGTGAGTAGAAATAAAACATACAATAATAAAACATAACCAAGACAGAGGAAATCACAAAACCGAAATATATATCCAAGTACATAATTCAAAACAAATGTGTAACATTGGGAAAATTAACAAGAAGAACTAACACATAACAAAGAACTAAAGAAACAATCAATAATCAAACTATGGCAAGAACTGAACATAACCAAAAACTAACTCAAAGGTGAATAGAGCGCAAAACTGAGGGAACAAAACATGATAAACCAAAGAGACAAATGAGGAAGACCATGCCAACAAAACACAGAGACACTGATCACAAACATGATGGAGAGACAGACCAAGGACAGACAGAGGAAGAACCACCAGGAGGACACACACAGATGAGAGCCAACAACCGGGGAGTGAACAATACACTGAAAACAAAAAGGGATGCATAACAGAAGACAACACCCAACGTAAACACAGAAAGAGACAGAGGACCAAATACCAAAAACACTTAACACAAGACAAAGACATGGGCGCAGGGCACACACACAACAGGGGAGCAACTCTTCTGGGCAGTGTAGGTCGGTCTGGTTTTGATGGCATGGATGTGTGCCTGTCACCAGTGACTGGGGTATGCCTTCTTATTGGCTCTGGTCCTGTGGCTTCAGGATTTGGCAGTGCACTGGTGCACAGAGGTGGTCTGTTCTTGTTGAGGTTATTGTCCGCAACTTCAACAGAAATGTACACTTGGACACGTCCCAAATGGATCTGTTAAGCCGGTCATGATTTTGGTTCCTTCATGTTTTCGCTTTTTGGAAATGGGGATTCATGCCCACTTGCCTTCTGTTGTGATAAACAATATGTATGATCCTCCTTTGAGGGTTCTCAAATGTGTTAGCCTGCTAGCATGTAGGGGAGCAACCACTAACTGCTCTTCTATTTTTTTCCAGTCTTCTGCTCGCATTGTCAAAAAGCAAAAATGGAGTAAGTTTGTCCCTTTTCCGTTACTGTACCAACATGGAGCTATTCCATGGCGGCCTCCATGAGGGGGCCCACTGCCATGTACATATGAAGAGCTCATGCTGCCAACAAATACCCCTAAATCCTACACACTGTAGCTTTAAATATAGTTTAAATATGGTCATTTAGGATGCTGGTTAATTTCCATAAACACTGGGATTTCAAAAACATACTGTGTTCCATGTATAATCCTATGGCCTTACTTTGATTCCACCTCCATGTAGCTAAATCCTGCAAATGGGAGTACATCAGGTCAATCTTGATATTTCAGTTATCTATTGTTCTCATAAAGTCATCTTCACATTTTTTCTCACCTTGCCACAGGCAATGAAGCAAATACACATCATATTAGTGGTCTGAAGACGGAGTGTATCGAACGCTGTGTTATCGGTGTGCGGGCATGATTCTGTCTGTGTGGGTGCACACATGGGTGGGACAAGTTTGACAATAGAAGTACAGAAGGAGAGCGATAGATAATGAAAAGCAGGGGGAGGTAAAGCTGGCATGAGGGGAAGATGGAGACCAGAAATAGAAGAGCAAAGAGCAAGGTGTTGAGTCAGAAAATGAAAGAAGAGGTGGCAGGCATGGGGGAAAAAAGAGGGTGAGAAAGATGCAAAGAAATGGGGAGAAAGTACAGAGTTAAAGTTTATCAGAAGGATGGGAGTGAGAAAGGAAGAACTGAGACAAGGATGAAGAGAAATTTTGAAAAGAAACAATAAAGGAAAAGTTAAAACCGCACAAGCTTGAGAAGAAATGCAAATAGACCCGAGGTTGAGACACGGAACAGGCTTAAAGCACACGCACACAATTACTCTGCATGAGTCTCGAGTGTGGCACGAGAACACAAGGGCAAAGAGTACTTTAAAACACTTGGAGCTCAGAAAAAGAAATGAGGCGACACAAGGATAGAGGTACAGGTTCATGGAGTACAACACAACACAGTGTGACGCTTCATAAACCGGATCTGCGTAAATGTGTCTGGAGTCTTTATACACGCAACAAAGAGTGGCAGGAAGGGAAGGAGGAGGCTGTGGGGGCGACCAAGACAACGAGATGTTTCTGTTTTTACTGCGGCCAAACACCGGCAGCCAGCTGGGGCAGCATCAAATGATGAAGCCGTCTCAAACATACTGCCACTAGTAAGCAGCAGCCATTAGTGCTGCTGCTGCTCCCGACTGGTCCAGGATTATTTCTGACCAAGTTCCAGTTAAGTGCTCATTCAAACGTTCAAGGGTGTGAGTGTGTGAATGCAATAAAACCTTATATGAGTGCCTCAAAGTGTTCTGGCTGTGTGTATACAAATGTATACAATGTGTATGTAATAAACTTCAACTCTCCTGAAATGTGTGGATTTCAGTGGAGGGGAAGAAAAGTACTATTTGGTGCAGTTCCTGATAAATGCTGCAGGTCCACTGGGTCATAATACAGATTCATGATAAGTGAGGGCAGTCTGATTTTTTTTTTTTTTTTTGGTCATCAGGATTATTCACAAACACAAACATACAGGTAATCGATTTAAATTTGGTGAAGAACTTTGGATGGGCCAAAAAATACGGGTGTGGGTCTGGATGCAGAGACAGACAGAAGATGTAGAAGATGTCGGAAAAGTTTTCTCATCATCATCAACAATAGTTCAAAGTAGGGAATTTTTCTGCATTTCGCATAAAACAACACAAAATAATTAAAATAATATTAATAATTGTAATAAAATGACTGAGACTGTATGTATAGGGACTAGACCAAACAATTTGCAAACAGACAACTGGCCAAAATTACTGGAATAGATATCAAACATTTAATAATAAATAAATAAAATCTGATCATAGTATTATACTGCACATCTGTCGTGTTGTGGGCTATGTTGGTTTTTCTCAGGGGAGTAGAATATTAGTTTTACAGATTGAGTTGATTTTTTTTTTTAAATGGCTAGTTTAGCAAGTACATACGGAAAAAAAAACTGATTTGTTAATTAAGACAGGGAACACTGTTTGGTATAGCCTCGGCAGATATCAAAGGTTCCACTGATGTAATATCAACTGGTGCCACGCATTGTTGCTTCCCCCACACTGTGTAACTGATCTGCTCCCACCTTCTGATAGTAGCCAGGTAAATACCTGGGTGTTCTCCTCTTCTAATTGTTGGGGTCCTCAACACGATGGCAACTGTGTGAAGCGTGCCACATGGCCATGATGTCACAGCTGATGATCCCTCACAATGCAAATGTATACCTCCGTTTCTTTAAGTACCTGCTTATTTGACACAAAGTCTTCCTAAGATCCCATAGAGAGAACTGGTACCAAAGACATCCAGTTTGTGTATACGAGTATGATGCAATTTACTAGGGGTCGTGGAAATTTTTTGATGACCTGCCGAAATGTAAAATATTAAAATTAGGGGCACACTTCATTTCACCTAGGCAATTAGAGGCACACCCCAGTTCACCTAGGCAATTAGAGGCACACCCCAGTTCACCTAGGCAATTAGAGGCACACCCCAGTTCACCTAGGCAATTAGGGGCACACCCCAGTTCACCAAGACAAGGATGCATTTCACTTCACCTGGCTGCAGCAGATATTACATTTGAAAAGTGGAGATGGGCTAGTTGTCTGTTTGGACAGTTGCTATCCAGGGCCTGTGGTGGTCTATGGTGCAGTAGATGCAATGAAGCGTGACAAGATTGTGACACAAGCAATTTACAAAGGGTCATGGAAATTTTTTGATGACCTGCCAAAATATAAAATATTAAAATTAGGGGCATTTATGTCAAACGTACTGCACGACAGTATCTGCATCTTCACAGAAATTCATTTCTCAAGGCACAAATGTGCTGTTGTGTTGGCAAATGAGAAACTGATCAGGGCGGGGGCAGGGTGCGAGTCTTCAATCTTCAATTGTTCTTATTTGTGTTTGTATAGCCACTGCTTGAGTGTCTGCGTGTACGTCTCTGTAGTCCTTAGTACTGTGCACTCATCCAGGTGAGTGCATCTATGCTTGATTGTCTGAGCCCCCAAAGAGATGAAGCATTCCAATTAAGTTGAAACAACAGATTCCATCATCACAATGACAATAATAAGAATAAAAAAGAAAAAAGAAGGGGGGGGGTAGAGATATGTGTGTCATGATGGGAGAAAAAAATCTGTCCCATTCACTTTCCTGAAAATTGCATTTGTATTTTTCCCTTATTTTTTAGTTTCACCTTTTTTTTTCTTTTTTTTTTTACAATGGGGAAAAATGGTCAACGACCTGCCACAACACACCCCGGATAACAAAACCTATATTTTATATTCTATAAAACACAACAGAACATTCTACAAAAAATTTGAAGTGAATGCAGTGGCCTCGAAGAGGTGATTCTCCGGACTATAATTCATACCAAGACCTCTGAAATCTATACTCCGGAAAAAATATGGCACTATGTTTGCTTCCAACAGAGGAACACGAGCTGAAATGTTGATATTTCAGAGACTTTTCAAAGACCAAATACAGCAGAGTTTTGTGGTGTATATGGTGTGAAAGTAAATGTGTTGACACACACAGTGTAAGTGTTGATTAAAAGCAGAACACGACAAAGTGGAAGTTCAAGCAGCCGAGACTCATGTGGATCACATTTACATTGAGATTAAAGTCTTTTCCAGTCTGGCAGAAGCATGCAGTTGGGACTAGTCCCTCGACCCTTGGAAGCTGATACTCACTAATAAAGAAAGAGACATAGGGATTCTGTCCACACAGCACAGTCATTGTAGTTGAAGCAGCAAACTGTGGCTTTGAGCCGTTACCCCTTTACCTTTACTAACCAGATTTGACTCCAACTGATGTCTAGCTGTGTAAAAACAAACTTCCTTTGTCTTCTCCTGTTGTTTTGCTCAGGGTCACCACAGTGGCTTTGGTATGGAGCCTCATGTTCATTTGGCACCAGTTTAACACCGGATGACTTAACCTGACAGCTCCAGGGCCAAATCCACGAAGCATCCCAAAATGGCTAAAAATGGCTCCTAGTGACGTTATTCTAAGAAAAATCTTAGAATTCCTCGAATTCTTAGACATTTCTTAGAATTTTCCCTTGGTAAGATGAAAGTTGTCTGCAAAGCACCTTAGGCCTTAAGAGAGCTCCTAAGTGTTGGGAAGGTGTCATGACACGGACCCACAACAGGGGGCGTTAATGAACGGACAATGGATAAGCCAAAAAGTAACAATTTAATGTTGTGAATCGCACAACGAAGTACAGACAATAACAATATTGTGGAATGTCAATTATACACAAGGTGACGTGTGGGCAGGCTCGAAGATAGAAGACGTCTGGCGAGAGAAGAGCCGGATCCCACACAGCTTCCACCACCAACGGATCTGAAGAACACCGGAGCCGCCAAGCCCTGCGCCCCAGGTGGCCACTGTCTTCAGCAGTCAGACCCGGTACTGCTGGCAGAGAACAGAAACAGTATTGATGAGTGTGAGTTCGCACACTCAGTAATCCCACAGTCTGTGTTCTTTTGGGAGGGAGTACCTCCACCTCCAATCACACACTCGTGCAGCTCCTGTCTAATCACTTAAGGAAAACACCACAGGAAAACGGCTGCAAAGACGTTCAGAGTATTACTCAATGTTTTAGTTCAGCAGAGAAGATTACCTGAATGGTAGCTGATTTCTCGGCGGGGAGGTGGAGTTGCAGTCCGGCTTTTATGGAGGTTGACGTAGATGAGTGACAGCTGGTGGTGATGATGTGACAGCTGTCACTCCACTGGTTTCGGCGCCCTCTCGTGCTTGAAGCCCGCACTCCAAGCAGGGCGCCATCTGGTGGTGGTGGGCCAGCAGTACCTCCTCTTCAGCGGCCCACACAACAGGACCCCCCCTCAACGGGCGCCTCCTGGCGCCCGACCAGGCTTATCCGGGTGGCGGCTGTAGAAATCGGCCAGGAGGGCCGGGTCCAGGATGAAGCCCCTCTTCACCCAGGAGCGTTCCTCGGGGCCATAACCCTCCCAGTCCACCAGATACTGGAACCCCCGACCCTTACGATAGACGTCCAGGAGCCGACGCACGGTCCATGCCGGCTCCCCGTCGATGATCCGGGCAGGAGGCGGTGCAGGTCCAGGGGTGCAGAGTGGTGAGGTGTGGTAGGGCTTGATCCGTGACACATGAAAGACAGGATGGATCCGCAGTGAAGCTGGCAGCTTTAGCTTCACTGCGGCCGGGCTGAGGACTTTGAGGATGGGAAACGGTCCAATAAACCTGTACTTGAGTTTCTGCGATTCCACTTGAAGTGGGATGTCCTTTGTCGACAACCACACCTCCTGCCCGAGCTGGTATGCAGGGGCCGGGGAACACCGGCGGTCTGCATGGGCCTTGGCCCTCGTCCGGGCCTTCAACAGGGCAGAACGGGTGGTCCGCCACACCCGGCGGCACCTCCTGAGGTGGGCCTGGACTGAGGGCACACCGACCTCTCCCTCCACAAGTGGGAACAATGGGGGCTGGTACCCCAAACACACCTCAAACGGGGAGAGGCCGGTGGCTGACGACACTTGGCTGTTGTGGGCGTACTCGATCCAGGCCAGATGGGCGCTCCAGGCCGTCGGGTGCACGGAGGTAACGCAGCGGAGGGCCTGCTCCAGCTCCTGGTTGGCCCGCTCTGCCTGTCCGTTTGTCTGAGGGTGATACCCGGACGAGAGACTCACGGTGGCCCCCAGTTCCCTGCAGAAACTCCTCCAGACCTGAGAGGAGAACTGAGGACCACGGTCTGAGACGATGTCCGCTGGTATCCCATGCAGACGCACAACGTGGTGGACCAGGAGGTCTGCTGTCTCCTGGGCCGTAGGGAGCTTCGGGAGGGCCATGAAGTGGGCCGCCTTGGAGAACCGGTCCACTATCGTGAGGATGGTGGTGTTGCCCTGGGACAGCGGGAGGCCCGTGACAAAGTCCAGGCCGATGTGGGACCAGGGGCGGTGAGGTACCGGTAGGGGCTGGAGGAGTCCCGAAGTCCTCTTATAGTCAGCCTTGCCCCTGGCACAGGTGGTACAGGCCTGGACGTAGTCCCAGACGTCGGCCTCCATAGACGCCCACCAGAAGCGCTGCTGGACCACTGCCATGGTTCTGCGCACCCCGGGATGACAGGAGAGCTTGGAACCATGACAGAAGTCCAAAACCGCAGCTCTGGCCTCTGTACTCGTACAGTTTGTTCTTCGGGCCGGTCCCCGGGTCCGGGTTCCGCGTCAGGGCCTCCTGGATGGTCTTCTCCACGTCCCAGGTGAGAGTGGCCACGACAGTGGACTTTGGGGATGATGGTCTCTGTGGGGCCTGTAAACTCAGCCTTGGCCTCCTCTTCATGCACTCGGGACAGGGCATCCGATCGTTGGTTCTTGGTCCCGGGGCGGTAGGTAATCTGGAAGTCAAAGCGCCCGAAGAACAGTGACCAGCGGGCTTGCCTGGGGTTCAGCCGCTTGGCGGTCCGGATGTACTCCAGGTTCCGATGGTCAGTGAAAACCGTGAAGGGCACCGTCGCTCCCTCCAACAGGTGGCTCCACTCTTCAAGAGCCTCCTTCACCGCCAGGAGTTCCCGATTGCCGACATCATAGTTCCTCTCAGCCGGGGTCAACCTGCGGGAAAAATAGGCACAAGGGTGGAGAATCTTATCGGACTCCCCGCTCTGGGACAGCACGGCTCCTATCCCTGAGTCAGAGGCATCCACTTCCACTGTGAACTGGCGATTAGGATCAGGCTGCACCAGAACTGGTGCAGACGAGAACCGGCGTTTCAACTCCCTAAACGCGGCTTCGCACCGATCCGACCAGGTGAAGGGGACCTTAGTGGAGGTCAGGGCTGTCAGGGGGCTAACTACCTGACTGTAGCCCTTAATGAACCTCCTGTAGAAATTTGCAAAGCAGAGGAACTGTTGCAGCTTCCTACGGCTTCTTGGTTGGGGCCAATCTCTCACCGCCGCAACCTTGGCCGGATCAGGGGCGACGGAGTTGGAGGAGATGATGAACACCAGGAAGGACAAAGAAGTGGGGTGGAACTCGCACTTCTCGCTCTTCACAAACAGCCGGTTCTCCAACAACCGCTGTAGGACCTGACGTACATGCTGGACATGAGTCTCAGGGTCCGGAGAAAAGATGAGTATGTCGTCTAGATATACGAAGACAAACCGATGCAGGAAGTCCCGCAAGATGTCATTAACCAACGCTTGGAACGTCGCGGGGGAGTTTGTGAGGCCGAACGGCATGACCAGGTATTCAAAGTGACCTAAGGGGGTGTTAAATGCCGTCTTCCACTCGTCTCCCTTCCGGATCCGAACCAAGTGGTACGCATTCCTAAGATCGAGTTTGGTGAATATTTGGGCTCCATGCAGGGGGGTGAACACCGAATCCAACAGAGGTAATGGGTATTGATTGCGAACCGTAATCTTGTTCAGCCCTCTGTAATCGATGCATGGACGGAGTCTGCCGTCCTTCTTACCCACAAAGAAGAAACCCGCGCCCATCGGGGAGGTGGAGTTCCGGATCAACCCGGCAGCTAAGGAGTCCCGGATGTAGGTCTCCATTGATTCGCGTTCCGGACGTGAGAGGTTGTACAGCCTGCTGGACGGATACTCACCGCCCGGGATCAAATCGATGGCGCAATCGTACGGTCGGTGAGGGGGAAGGGCGAGTGCCAGATTTTGCTGAAGACGTCAGCAAGATCATGGTACTCCTCCGGCACCGCCGTCAGATTGGGGGGGACTTTGACCTCCTCATTAGCTGTCACACCGGGTGGAACCGAGGATCCTAAACACTCCCGGTGGCAGGTTTCGCTCCACTGCGTCACAACCCCAGACGGCCAATCAATCCGGGGATTGTGTTTCAACACCCATGGAAAACCCAAAATCACTCGGGAGGTAGAAGGTGTTACATAAAACACATACTCGGCTGCACTCCGGCGCCCCTGTCTCATTGACAGTAGCACGCTCGAAGCGGTCTCGCCTCTGTTGGGATGATCAAAAACCTGTCTGAACTCCCTTACAAACCCAGCGTATGACGTTAGGAGCCATGAGTTCTGCTCCCAGAGCGCCATAGCCCAGGCGCGTGCCTCTCCTCAAAGCAGATTAATAACATAAGCCACCCGGCAAGCGTCTGACGTGTACATGACTGGACGCTGTGCAAAGACGAGCGAACACTGCATTAGGAAGTCCGCGCACGTCTCGACACAACCTCCGTACGGCTCCGGAGGGCTTATGTATGCTTCAGGGGACGGTGGGGGGGGGGTCGTTGAACGACCAGTGGAACGTCTGTGTCTGACAAGGGACCAGCAGGAGGAGGTGCTGCAGCAGCGCTTTGATCACGCGCCTCCACCCTGGCGGTGAGAGCCTCCATCCTCCGATCGAGAATAACGCTCTGCTCGGTTACCAGATCCAACCAAGCAGTGAAAGCGGTTAGAATTTGCTGCAGCTCACCTAACACACCTCCTGCTGGCGCCTGTGCACCTCCCTCTTCCATTGGCTGTTCAAGCTCTGGTTGACGCCCCTCGGGATCCATGACGCTGGCTGAGAAATCCTGTTGGGAAGGTGTCGTGACATGGACCCACAACAGGGGGCATTAATGAACGGACAATGGATAAGCCAAAAAGTAACAATTTAATGTTGTGAATCGCACAACGAAGTACAGACAATAACAATATTGTGGAATGTCAATTATACACAAGGTGACGTGTGGGCAGGCTCGAAGATAAAAGACGTCTGGTGAGAGAAGAGCCGGATCCCACACAGCTTCCACCACCAACGGATCTGAAGAACACCGGAGCCGCCAAGCCCTGCGCCCCAGGTGGCCACTGTCTTCAGCAGTCAGACCTGGTACTGCTGGCAGAGAACAGAAACAGTATTGATGAGTGTGAGTTCGCACACTCAGTAATCCCACAGTCTGTGTTCTTTTGGGAGGGAGCACCTCCACCTCCAAACACACACTCGTGCAGCTCCTGTCTAATCACTTATCTGGTTGGGGTGTGAAGCGAAGCCGTTGCTGATCACACCAAACGCCAATCCCACAGATAAGGAAAACACCACAGGAAAACAGCTGCAAAGAAGTTCAGAGTATTACTCAATGTTTTAGTTCAGCAGAGAAGATTACCTGAATGATAGCTGATTTCTCGGCGGGGAGGTGGAGTTGCAGTCCGGCTTTTATGGAGGTTGACGTAGATGAGTGAGAGCTGGTGGTGATGATGTGACAACTGTCACTCCACTGGTTTCGGCGCCCTCTCGTGCTTGAAGCCCGCACTCCAAGCAGGGCGCCATCTGGTGGTGGTGGGCCAGCAGTACCTCCTCTTCAGCGGCCCACACAACACTAAGGTGCCAAACTGGTAAGAGTAGGAAAGAGGACTTTTAAGAAACCTAAGAGTGTCTTAAGCAGAGAACATGGCAGAAAAGACAGAGGAAGAGAAGATATTCGCCGTTTGTAGGATGACAGTGAGTCAGTAACACACTACTGGCTTGATCTACGTAATTATTTTATCTTCATTTACTGTCTTAATGTATTTATAAAATGTTTAGGTTCTTGTTATCATATACACACTGTTAATATTATCATTGTTTTCATTATTATTTTTTATTATTATTGTCTGTATTATTAATATTTTTATTTTCCTTTATTATTACATTATATTTTGTCATTTGATTTTAAATGGACCACAATGGAAATAAGTGTTTTCACTTTCTTGTGTCACGCATGTATTTTTAATGTATTTACAGTTATATTATGTACTCACAATGAACATACTGAAACTCACATGCAGACTTTTAATATATAGATATTTGCATGTGAATGAGGTACGCTCAAACATTTTCAAGCTGTTTAACAATTCTTGTAATTTTGCTGGGTTTCATCATCATAACAAAGTTAACATCTAAATCCAGTTCAGCTTATATGATCGGTTGATTTCACTGTTCATTCATAACTAGGAGGGTGGCATGCATTTGTTTTTTTAATTTCTCCTCCCTTTACCTTGGGAAACAATCATAGATCTTAGAGGACTGCATCATACCTAGCAATGGGGTCAACCCTGCCTCCTCACAAAGATGGGAGTTTCTGTCTACTCCTTGCTCAGAGTTGTCTCAGACACCTCTTGGATCTCTCCTAGGCTAGGATTCCTTGCCAGGAAATTTTAGGCTAAGTTAGGAGCTCTTTCAGAAGGCTTCGAGTTGCAACGCGGATACGGGCCCAGATCTACAAGAAGAATGGGGCATGAGTGATCTCAAACTAGGGACCTTCTGTTGGGGAGGAAAAGCTGTGTTCTAAACTCATCCCACCTACACAACTGTTTCCAAAGTAAAAAATTACAAAACAATACTATCTGAAGGCAGACGCAACATTCTTCCTCCTGAACATCGGTGGAATGAGTCCACTGACATTAGCGGAACTATGTGTAAGAATATTTGTCCTGTGAGGTTTCTTTGGTGAGTTTGAAAACCTCCAGAGGAACCTTGCATTCAGAATTTTAGATGTGTCTTATCAAACTATGACAAAAACGTCCAGTGCATTAGTTCACAACAAAATAGCGACAGCTAAAAGGTAGACTTATCAAACCGCCTATGTGTCTGTCTTGCACTTTGGTCTTCTTTAAACTACGAGTATGTCACCAAGATGATTCGCTTGTCTCTTGAATCCGCTTCACTTAGCTTAACCCTATCGCTTTCAAATGCTCACATACAACACAGTGATGGACTCCCTTGGCGTGTAAAGGGCGGAAGGAAGCAAAGGAGCTCTTAAAACCGATTAGACTGGCAAGGACTCATTGAAGATGATGAGATACACTCAATTAAACAGGATAGTGTTCGACTGTGCCTGTGGGAGCCGTGCTAAACCAGTAGGAAGAGGAACCCACCAGAGAGACAGATTTGTATTACAACTAGTGTGTACGCGTGTGTGTGTGTGTGTGTGTGTGTGTGTGTGTGTGTGTGTGTGTGTGTGTGTGTGTGTGTGTGTGTATGAGCATCCAAGTGCTGACAGATACATCTGGATGTTCAGCGTTCTGGGTACGATGTGTGCCAGTTGAGCTACAGCCCTCAAGAGACAGCGGATGTGATTGCATGTTGATGCCGCATCCTGATAGGTGTGATAAATGCGCCAACACGTCGATGTCAAAGCGAGGGGTGATAATGCGTAATTTCTGGGAAGGGCCCCCGAGGGATGGATGTTGTTGTGTTCATAGTAAATGAGAAATGGACGGACAGTGAGAGAGTGAAAGGAACAGACAGGGGATCATGGGGGAATTAGGAATAGAGGCAGATAAAAACAAATGGAGGCAATTAGACACTAATGACAGCAGAAGTGTAATCTACTGCTGTGTTGCAGTGTGGATTAATGTGCGTGTGCTATAGTGATACACAAAGTCTGACTTTTCCTGTTTCTTAATGTAATTAAATGTTTACTGTTTTAATTCTATTAGAACTACAGCATTTAGTAGATCATCAATAGTACTGTTTACAAGCTACATATTTCTACCTAGTATTAAATTGTGTTTGTAATAACTTGTGCATTAGCATTTTTTGTTTTTGTTCTTGAATCTACACAGTTTGGCTGTGCATACAATAGCCAAAGCCAGCTAAAGTTCAACAATGTAAATTTCTGGTGCATTGTACATCTTTGGTGTATGTCAACATTTCTTTGTGCAAGACGGTTTCAATGCACCACATGTTTTACTGCAATAACAGCAACTGTCCTGAATGATGACAAAAGATACACAACAATTATATAAACGTCATTTCAAAATGGATTTTGGGATAATTATGTACAGATGTGGTCTTTGGGTCACTGAAACATAGACTAAATTCTGGTCGTATATCTTCAACAAAGGTACTAGCTCAGTAACACAAGTACAACTGTTCCGGTCAGTTATCGGTTGATGTTAAAGTGGTTTTGAAATATTTTTTCCCCACTTCAGAATTAGGAAAAGTACTAGAAATAGCGATCAAAATGTCAATAATGGTACGACTGCTCAACAGCAAAGATTCCTCAACAGCCCATTATATTTTGAATGAAAAAAAATTGTGCACGTTTCTGTGTAATTTCACTAGTGTGATGTTACGAGGTCTATTAGAAAAGTATCTGACCTTATTATTTTTTTCAAAAACCATATGGATTTGAATCGTGTGATTACATCAGACATGCTTGAACCCTCGTGGGCATGCGAGAGTTTTTTCACGCCTGTCGGTTACGTCATTCGCCTGTGGGCAGTCTTTGAGTGAGGAGTGGCCCACCCGCTCATCGATTTTTTTCATTGTTTAGGAATGGCTCAGAGACTGCTGCTTTGTTTGATCAAAATTTTTTCAAAACTGTAAGGCACAACTGAGTGGACACCATTCGATAAATTCAGCTGGTTTTTGGTAAAAATTTTAACGGCTGATGAGAGATTTTGGTCTGGTAGTGTCGCCGTAAGGACGGCCCACGGTGCCTGACGGCGATCTGTGCTTTGAGGCGGCAGCGTCTCGCCGTTTCAAGTTGAAAACTTTCACATTTCAGGTTCTGTTGACCCAGGAAGTCGTCAGAGAACAGAGAACTTTGAGAAGAAGTCGGCATGAGGAGTTTATTCGGTCATTCCATTGTTAACGGACATTTTGTAATGAAAAAACATGCGGGCAGAGTCGCATGTCGGGCCGGACCCGACCGCGGGGGGTCGCGACAGGAAAAACACCTCCGTTGGAAACCTTAACGGGCAAGTTGGAACATGCCCAAGCTGTTAAACAATTTCTCAGTTACTCACTTGTTGAAAGCCATCAAAAGCCGCCTGAATTTTACAAATGGTTTTCAACACGGAAGTGTTTTTCCTGTCACGGCGCACACAGATTCGCTGAGTCGTCACGGAAACGACTCGGCGAATTTGCGCGCACGTCTTTCATTAAAAAATGTCCTTAAACAGTGGAATGTCCGCATAAAGTCCTCATGCTGGCCTCTTCTGAATCTTCTCTGTTCTCTCACGACGTCCTGGGTGAATTAAGCCTTACATTAGGATGTTTTCAGGTCGAAACAGGCCGACGACGCGCCTGGAAGCGCTGCGCGACGTCCCCGCTCCGTGGGAAGTCCTTACACCGACAGAAACACCCAATAATCTCTCATCAGCCGTTAAACTTTTCACCGAAAACCAGCTTAATTTCTCGAATAGTGTCCACTCGGATATTCCTCACAGGTCCAGAAAAATTTTTGATAAAGCAACGCGCGTCGTCTCGAGCAGCGTGTGAAACAAAGGAATTCAGCCGAGAGGGCGGGACCACGTCTCACTCAAGGCCTGCCCACAGGGAAATGACATCACCGACACGTGTGAAAAAACTCACGCATACGCACGAGGGTTCAAGCATGATTGGTGTAATTGCACGTCATTCAAATCCATATAGTTTTTTAAAAAAATAAAAAGGTAGGATAGTTTTCTAATAGACCTCGTATATACACAAGAATGCGGGCAGTTTCTAGAAAGACAAAATGCTCTTCAGTCCAGCCCCCATGTTTGGTTTTATGTTTAGCATCACAAATTTAATTTCCTTCACCTCCATTATACTGAGGTGATGGGAGTACTCTTAGAGATGGAGAACTTCAAAACCTCAACATATGAAAGCAATTTTTTTCCTTCGTAATTTGGGTGAAGCGGTGCTGAAATGGAGTTCACTGACATGTTTGTCTTACCTCCACTTATGCTGGTAATAGATTGCTATTATAAGAACTTGGAAACCTCTTTATGTGCTGCAATTTCTTTTAAATGTTGGTAATATTTTATATTTATGTGGTATATAAAGCACTTGAAAATCCATTGGGTTGAGCAGATAAACTATAAGTTTCTTTTAAATGACCAGACCACTGTATTATTTTTTGATAATTTTTGAATTAATTATTCTGACCACTCAAGGTAGCCGCATGTTTACATTTCTTTCTGTATGGGAAGAAAATAAATTGGAAATATATCATCTGGCTCGAGTCTTGTTATCCAGATATTGTCTATTTTTGAGGCTCACTGCATTTTAAAGTCTGCACTGTTTTAAATAATAATGATAATGCAGTATGATGAGCTGTAATAACAAATGCATCATTTGAACACTCAAGCCAAGGAGTTGAAAAGTTCTGCGACAAATTGTTCCCATTTTATGTTTAAATCACTCAAACATAAAGGACATTTTATTTGATTGCTCTCCAGAGGATTGCGAGAGGGAAATGCCTTTCTGCCATCTACCTATGATCACGTACCATCTCACTTGTGGAAAGGACTTTGTCTCCTGGTGCACTTTGCTGGTATTATGTTTGTTCTTGGATCACTGGAACAGATCTTCATGGAAGCTGTGGTTCAGAATTTTGTGTAATTTATCACAGTCAGCAGATGGTGGGCTTTATAAGAGCGAAACATCGCACAGCGGCGCGAAGCTCACTCATGGTACAGGGCTTTCTAAACAGGAAGTGCCAAAATTCAAGTCCACAGTAAAACAGGAAATGTTCAAATGTCAAACACTTCCTGAATTGACAGACGAGATCCCAAGGAATCTCATGGGAACTCAGTGGCAAGCTCACACTCAAACAGGAAGTGCCAACTTTTCAGTCACAGTGAAATAGGAAATGTTGAACACTTCCTGGCATGGATGGAGCGAGAGTGGAGGCCGGGGTTTCACTGGATTCCCCTGAAATTTGACTGGACACAGATGACTGACATGTCACAGCACCACATGTCTGGTTGTAAGACCGGCATTTTCAAATCAGTGAGTCACATTGACTGCTAGGTTCCTCCTGTCCAGTAGTTTGTGCTGTGTTCCACAAAAAGTGCTAATCCACCTTAGAAGAAGAAGAAAAATGTTTGCGTCACATTTGAACTGAGCACGTCGTTTAAACCATGGACTTCTAATCACTACAAACTTATATTGGTGAGTAAACAACCATATTTTATGCCAGAAATGAGGTCCAGGTTGTTAAAAGCAGCAATTCTCCTTCAATTCAGGTTGCCTTATATACACATGTTCAAGCTAACAGACAGCAGCTAGTTCATGCTCTATTCGTGCAGCAGATAACTGAAACAATCCTTCAAATGGTGATACAAGCATCAAATTCAGCACAAATACTGCTGGAGCAAAATTAATGGAGCAACTTTAACTTTTGACCCCTGTACAAACTGAAACTGACCTAGCATAATTTTGAGTAACAAATCATACCCGAGTACTTTGATATCAAAATGTGTAGGGACTGGCAGGTCTGCAACTCTTAAATGTAGCGATTTGACAACAATTAAATTTTCTCTGGCTGAATTCACACAACTACTCACGCAATTTTTCTCAAATTTGGCTCATGTAATCTATAGACACTAGGAGAGGAGAGGTACAGTGCAGTTTTGCGAGTAGGCTTGTGTTGCCAACAAATATCCCTAATGTAATGTGCTGACCTTTGATGGAGACGCGCCAAATGAAGAGATAAAAAATGGCCGAATATCTTCACTGAGTGTACCATGTCCAAAAACATTTCTCCAAAGAGAATATTTTGTCATGTTGGTGTGGATACTTTGGGAGATCATTCTCCTTTTTTGCACACTGTGTTTTCATCACATTTGGTATCTGTGAAGTTATTCCTGAATTCTGACCTATAGAGGGAGATATGGACTTACAGAATTTGTCAGGTTGGGGGGGTCTTGGTCATCCTTGCTTATATTCCTGCTTGGTTCTATTCAGGGCTGAGAGATGAACACATTATTGGCCATGCTAACATTCTGTATCTTTGTTCTCATAGTTCTTTTGAGAATGAAACAAAAAACAAACTGTTAAATTCCAGATGATGTTACAGAGGAGTAACTGGAGCAAAACAACAACCCCGCCATTAACGGCCAAAAACTGACACATTAATTTTATCAGCCTTAATTCTGACTGTCACTCACATTTGTTGATTATTGTAGGAAATTTTTCTAATTGAGGCAATATTTGTAAATGTTCTGCCAGTTAAAACAGTAAAACAATTTAAAACATTTCATTAACATATCAAGCAAATTTAAAAACAGTAATAGATATCAGTAGTAGCAGCAGCAGCATAGTGATAGATATCAGGACCACTGAGGTTCGGCAGTCTGTCTTTTTAAACTGCAGTCTTTTGTCAGTTTGAGGGCAAACAAATTTGATGAACTGCCATGTCTTCCCATAAGAAAACGGATAAAAAAAATTTGAATGAATGAATTTTTCCTTACTTTACTTGGAGAAGTGAGGATCCATTTTCAAACTTTTTTGAAGTAAATTCAGTGTGTTGGACTTCTGAATGGAGCACAATGATTTGAAAAAAACAAAACAAAAACAAACAACGCATCTACATGTGGTGAAAATGCTAAACGTGCAGAGGTACTGATGTCTCTGAGTATTCTGCCTCTGAGTTCAAGTCTGGGAAGATCTTGCCCATGGAGTCATCAGATCCCTGGACAGACGGGTTTGGAGATGCAGAAGACTGCAAGAGGACAAAGGTTCAAGTCTTCGGGGTCATGGTGCTTCCTGTCTTACTGTATGGTTGTGAGACTTGGACGCTCACCAGTGATGTAAGGCCACCACTGGATGTCTTCGGTACTTGGTCTCTTCACAGAACTCTTGGGTACCACTGGACTACCTTTTACTTGCATCACTTACATACCAAGGTAGTGTTAGGTACGACATTTTCGCCATGCAGCACATTCCCTTGGGCATGATCCAACAGTAGGCTGGCGAGATAAACGGTTACTCTTTCGAGAAGGTGGGGTTGGACTGTGGAAGTCACGTGCCAATCCTCTAAGCTGCATCCAGTTCAAAACATTTCTATTGTGGATGGTAAACCATTTGCTTAAATCTTACCAGAGTGGTTTGATGTTTTGTTTCATCTTTATTGCATCCTCCCGTAGTGACCACGGAACTGAAACCCTTTAGGTCTCAGTATCACATCACACTTCATACACAGGGGGACTGATAAAGGCCTGTTGGAAAGGAGCGGTGACGGGCCTTCAGCTCAATATTTTGTGGCATTTGAAAAGCTTTCATAAACGTCACCTGGCAAATGACTGAAAGTGTACTGACAGCCGGGAGAGAAAGATGTAGAGCGCTCTAAGTGGCACACAGCAGGTAAATAGACCAGCTTTTCAAAGGCCTTTTCCAAAAAGGATCCCAGGTGGTAACGTTATTCTCCGGCACTGAGAGTCGGTCTGTTTAAAATCTATTACAGCTCGTGTCCTGTGGAGACCCATCAGCAATAGGCCCGTAACCTATTTCTGCTTCCAGCCCGAGTAGAAGAAAGAGGTCACTCCCAGTGAAGCTGACAAGATAGGTCGCGCACTGTCTCATTGTTTCCCCAAGGCAGAAACTTTTAGCTTTACTAAATGCCATTTATCAGGAAGTGTCAGAATTATCTGCACATTATAGTGCGTTTGTGTACCACACGTCAAAATTGTCCTCAACTTAAAGTTAGTAAGAGTTCATAATGCAAAATTATTGCTTTGCAGTACTTTAATATATATGTGAGTATATAATCGTATTCACTGGTGTGTATCTTGGGTTCACATGGTCATGAACTCCATTTCAAACTTTAACTTCACTTACCTTCACCAAGGAAGCAAAGTTTTCATTGCCATTCATTGGTTTGTTAGTAGCATTGCTCAAAAATGTATTTTGTGAGATTCAACCAAAAAGTTGTGCCTGAAATAAACATAAGCGTAGGCTGATCATTATACATCCACCAAGCCTGGACATTCAAAATAATGGTTTATCTCAAAGTGTAACATAGATTGTTCTTTGGCACTAATTGAGATATACACATTTAAAGTTTTTTTCTCGTGTCCTTTAACCGTGTGAAGTCAAAGCCGTGCCTCATCGTGTATTAATGTGACATATTAAAGTGCATTAATGAGGCGCAGCGCCAGTGAGCAAAAGAAAACAATCGCATCATCGAAATGAAGATGCATCACCTCAGTGACTGTGTGATATTTTTAGATACAAAGTTCAAAATCACATGTGGGACAAAAACCTGCAGTTATTCGGGGGATATGAAGTGTAACTCAGCGCATGTTGTGCATGTCACGGGTAACTGTTTACACTGCAATTAATTAAGTTGAAACAGATGCAGGATTATCGCCAACAAAAGAACTCAGTTTAAATGGATGTGCCTGCTGGAACTAAAGGCAGACAAGAAGCGAAAACAACTAGAGTGACGTGTGAGCAAGGTCAAGAAGTTACACCCAACCCATCACCCGCCGCCCCCAGCCATCATAATTGTTTGCCACACATTCCTGGACCAGGAATGCCGATCCTCCTGTCCCGTGCGCCAATAGCATTTCTTGTATATTCGTCCGTGAATGTTCTGTGAATTGTTCTGTATTTATGTTGTAGCATGGCCCAAGCAGAGGGTCACCCCTTCGAGTCTGGTCTGCTTGATGGTTTCTTCCTCAGAGGAGTTTTTTCCTCACCACTGTTGCTCTGGGGTTGGTAAGGTTAGACCTTACCTGTGTGAAGCGCTTTGAGGCAACTCTGTTGTGATTTGATGCTATATAAATGAACATAAACTGAAAATTGAAACTGAATCTGGACATGTCCAACCGCTCAGACTGTGCAGCTGCCAGGTGTTAACATGAAACTGTGTTTGTTAAACACTGCAAAAAAAAAAAAAAAATGGTGCTCGGTTTTAAACATTTCTGTTTAAATTCTCGTTTGTGATGCAGACTATGTGAAGAGACTGAGGTGTTTAACCAATCAGAGGTGGCTGCCTGACAGCAGGACAGGCGGCGTGATAAGAAGTGAGCCTGGGCACAGACAGAGCAACGACGGCTCCATCAGCCCGCTCCGATCTCGGGGAAATGTGTAACCAGTCAAGCCCCTCAGAGCAGATGGCTGAGAATCCATTAGTTAATAGCAGAGGAGCTTCCCAGCCAAACTAATGACGCTCACATTACCGCGCTGCACGCTCCCGCTCGGCCTGTGGACTCTAACTAGGTTTTGTTTTGACCCCAGAAGCCTGGATACAGCTACACAATTCTGCACACACACACACACATACGCACACTAAAAACACATTAGACCAACACATACCTGGCTCGCTGTGTGCAGACGGGATCCAACAGTCTCCGCGGCATGCAAACTAACACACATCATTAACGAGGAAGATGAAGAAAATGCCCAAAATGTGCCGATTAGACAAAAACGTCTGGACTGTTGGACCACCCGTCCATCGAGCCTCCGTCCTGCACACACACGACTGCCACCTCAAAATGTACCAGATGTGTTTCGCACCACCGCGAGACGAGGAACAAAGTGAAGATTTACAACGCGGGTGTAAATAATTTAACCTGCGTGCGCTCTGCATGTGGCAAAGCAAGGCTATTTATTCACCTGTCTCTTCTCCAATAATGATCATGAACTCATGGACATGGAGACACACAAATATTCACACACCATCCTCCAAAAGCAGGGGGGGAGGGGGAAAAGTTCAGAGTAGACAAGTAGATGTTTGGCAGCAGCAGCAGCAGCGTGTAAATACTGTTTGGAGAATTCCTGTGGCAGTGACGCTAAGAGGTACTTATGTATATTTTCAACGTACAGACAATATTAAGTGAAGCTGACAGCTCTCAGGACAACCCCCGAGGGCAAATGAACTGCAGCTGAAATGTTTCATTTGAGTTCTAGAAGGTCGGCTAAGGGCCGGAAGGAATGCTAGGATACAGTCAATGCAAACAGCTAAACGGTCTGCAGGAACGCTCAACAGCTTACCTGTACCATCGTTTCCAGCAAGTGTTTCACAGTCAAGTCAGAGGTGGGTAGCTTAGCAATGGACTTAGCCTCCGCAGGTATTAGCCAGATCTGAGGAAAGAGACAGAAGAGCACGAATATGAGCAAAACTCCCAAAGCGGCACTCTAATGAGATCTTTGGGAAAGACTTTGGGAAAGCCGAGGCAAATACCCTGTACAATGCACTGATGAATGGATGGACAGACACATATGGCCAGACGGGTCCAGCACCTCCTTTCTGTAAACACAAAAAATAATAAAGGCTATCATCTTGTAACTCGGCAAATAAAAAGGGCCTATATTGACCGTAAATAAGATACAGGCTCTGAGGCTCATTGGTGCATATCTCTGGATTATACAGTGTGACGCAGATGACAGTCTACAACTCTCCCAGGACAGAACACAAATTCAACTCTGGTTATTTCCTCAGCCGAGCCTAATACCCGTCTTGCACAATGTCAAAGAAAGGCATTATGAGTGGGAAACAATTTTAGGTCTACATATTGGTAGTCCAATACCACCTGCTGGATGACGAGTGGATTGATGATGGATTAGGAGCAGGTGTGGTTGTATGTGAGAGAAAGACTATGTCCACATAGAAGTGTATGAAATCAGAGAAATAAATCAGTATTTCCTGATTGTTTAACAGCAGTTATATCATAAAACTCAAATATCATGGCCAGGAAAACCACACAACCCTGCGGAATGGATTCCGCATGAATGTAGCCATAGTTACTGTCTCTCTCAACATACAGCATGTGTGATTTTGAAGTTGCATATGCAGCTTGAAATGTCCTTGGCTGTCAATGTACTTTCATTTCTAAAGTCTAGGTCTGGAATATTGTTGCAATATCATTGTTGCACAGTTAAGAAAGACAAGTGTACTACAGGAGCAACAAAACTGTTCGGGTTCTCAAACCAGCTTCATGCATTCCATCTGTCCTTCCTCTTTCATTTGGATAAAACTGTACAATTGGTAGAATTTGCATCAAAATGGTGCAAACAAGCATTTAATGTCAAGCTTAAACCTTGTTAGTTATTCAACAGATTTCAAAAGGTTTGGACAAAAAGCAATACAGAAACACTTGGTAAGTTGTACACTTAGAGAGATCTACTGGAAAAACTAAATTTTTGCCAGCCAAAACTCTCTGAATAAGTTGGCAGATTAAATCCCCGATTGCTGTTGAGTGCCAAAGTGCAAAAGACACTGATCCCCAAAATTGCTCAACCTTGAGACGCATGGATCCCAAACAAATAAGTGCAAAGGTGTAGAGCAAGATACACTGAATGAGCAAGATACACTGAATCAATATATTGACATAGTTTCAGTACTGTGCTGTAGGTTGTGCTCAGTACACTTCTAATTTGTCATGTTTGAAAACAAAGTGCTTTGTGCAAACGTCTGTGTGTTCATTAACTAAGATTGACTTTCAAAACAGGCTGCTTGAAATTTCTGAAGATCAATCAAGATAATCAGTAAAGGCGATATTTCTGAAAATTGCAACCAGTGTCTGTTCTGACTGAATGGACGACACAGACAAGCTAAAAAGATGTTTTCTGAGGTACAAAACGGTGAGGGCTTCTCATGGTTTCTGTTTCAAGTTTGCTTCACTTCTTTGATTCATTTTTGATCACAGACAGATCCCCCCTTGTGGGGTGTTAGACTCACATTCCCCTGATGACAATGCTTCATCTACAAGTTAGCGTCTCCACAGCTCTCTGTAGTGTTGTCCTCCGAGTGTGTGCTAGCATGTAGGCGGGCCTATTCCAGCCGTAGACCGTGAAAGTCATACAGGAAGAGGGCTGTCGGACTGTTTTTGAGAGTCTCACTGGTAAAAGGTAGAAAAGGGGGTGGGGTAAGAGGTGTGTCAGGATACATGATGCATTCTAGCACTACCAATCCCCTGCGAGACATTTCTTCACTCAGAGTGAGTGAAGCGTACAAGCTAAACTGTAACGTTAGTGTAGGGAGGTTGAACACTACAGTAAAATAATACAAACAGCCCTTCATAAAAGTTTTTTAAACAAATGAGTGAAAATATGTTTCAGGACTTTTTGTAAATTTTGGCATCCATAAAAGTAAAAAATATTATAACACCCTGAAGTGCTTCAGTTCCCAGCATGCAATAAGACAACACATCTTTAATGTTAGCAATATTGGTATGTTGTTTGTTGCTAGTTTTGGGTTATATTTTGAGTTCTTTGTGTTTGTGTTATTATGTGTGTTCACAACATTTTTGTGGACAATAACTCTGACACACTGGTCTTCAGCACAGATAAACCCGCATACGAAACCAGCCCTGGTTCTGGTCACTGATTCAGTTCACACGTTACTTAAATCACACACCTTTTTACCCAATATTTAAAGAATATTTCATATGTTTAAGAAATACACAAGCATGGCCGGGCTGGGGAAGTAACCTGTGTCAGACTAGCGTTCCAGCAGGTATAAGTAGATATCAATGGGCCTCAGGGCGTATATAAGACTTCTTCTTGTAGAAATTCTGTCCTTTTGCTGTTATATAATTGCACAGGCTAACATTGTAATTACGATGCTATTAATCGTGCAGCCCTCGAGTAAGGCATATTTGAGATCATGGACAAGACATACTGTTGTGCATTTGAAGCACCACTAAACTTTAATCAACTCTGACCCCTGTCTCAATAAACATATCCTCAGAAAATTTCATCAAAATGTTCCGTTCCTGCGAGATATGAACAAACAGGCAAAGTTGGTTGCACAATATCCAATATGGTTGGCAAAAGTAATGATATTATTATTCATAATAGTTAAGACGTGCACTCCTGGGCAATACCCAAAATCCTATTACATGTATCCAGAATTCTTTGCTGAGAAATAAGAAACAGAGCAAAGATGTGACTGCACACAAACCTAAAATGATTGTGGTTGTATTTGGAGATTTGCCACACTGCAGAGGAGTTCAGGGTGAACACCTTCACGGCCCGAAGTGAACAAATAGAGAGAATGATGAAGGAGAAAGTGAGGGAAGAAAGATGACAGCCACAGAGGTAAACAGTAATAGAGTGACACACAAAAGAAACAAGAGACAAAGGATGACATGCGGAGAAGTGTGAGTCATACAAGGCTGTCAGCTTTGGATAAATAGAAATAAAATGTGGAGAGGAAAGAGGAGAGGAGCCGAGGTGACCACGGACAGTGTGTCTGTAAAGCATGTCATCAAACATATATCCTTCAATTCCCATTTCCTGCCTTGGTGTACTTCAAAGACAGGTCTCAAGCCAGGCCACAGTGCAAACGGACAAGGAGTTTTGGTTTCAGCAGGAAGAGCATTTTGTGGGCTGATCATGCGATGTTTGTGTTATACATATGTATGTCTGTAGTCAACCCATGTCAACTGTCCAGCACTGCTTATAAAAACACAGCACATGTTCTGTTTAGAATACATGTGAATGAATGCAGGGTTATGCTGCAAAAATGAAGCTAACCTGGAGGCAGCAGCCAATAATTTGCTAACTATATTAATTTTCCTAAAGGTGGCATAGACTGAAAAGCAAGAAGGGAAATAGTGCTGATCTGGCAGACGTAATAAACAAATGCACAGTTGGTGGAGCATTTCACGTTAGCGAGCCATGATACGCAAGCTAGCTAATAAGATTACATCCTAATGAGCAGAACTTTTTGTAAAAATGAATATAAATAGAGGACAACAAAAATACAGTCCTTTTATGTACCGGTAATTGCTAATCTATTATTGGTAGTGCTACAGGCATGCTAGCCAGTTACTATGACCAATTTTCTGTTCTAGCTTATGGCAGCTGTTATGTTTAGCTCGCCCCTGCATTTCATGTAATTTAATTTACTTTTACAGTTAATAGTATAAATAAATTATGCTCATGTAACTGTTAACTTATTATTTGAAGGTGTTCAACATACAAGCTAACAAACTACTGTGGCTTACTCACTGCTTATGGCAGGAGCTATCACATTAGCTAGCCATGAACTTCATATAATTTAATATACTTTTACACTCAACAGTACACATACATTATCCTCATGTAACAGTCAAGTTATTATCTGGCTAGTAGCCACATTAGCTAGATACCTAAGTTGGCCTAGTAGTTAGCATGAAGGTAATTCAGAAATACTGTAAGCCAGTGTTTTTTTTTTTTTTTACATAAATGATTCCATTATTCCATTAACATGTTAGTTGTATAACATCAGGGCAGGCCGCAGACCATATTTTCATTTTATTCAACAGATTAACACTGCAGGTGTAATGTTATGTATGATTAGCTTCATATTAGTATCGTAGATGTAGCACCAAGTTTCCAGTCCCTCCCATTTAAATAGACATTTGTCAATCCCAAATGTGCCCGCAGCACTAAACGAATAATGAAAGAAACAAAAGAAAACCTTCAAACACAAGGAAAAAAAAACAGGTTCTGTATTCTTTCCTACAGGCACTAATCTGTTCAGATTATTTAAATGTGTTTTATTTGTTTTTTAAATCTCTCTGCAACTCGGTCAAATCCAAATGGACCATTTCCCAATGACTATTTTTACAAACACTTTTAACAGTTTCATGATTTTACAAGAAACTAATGAATGAGATTTGTTAAATGGCCCTTCAGGGTCACTGTGCAACTATTTGCACTGTAATAGATTCCAAAAAGAATAACATTCAGAGTGAATGCTACCCATTATTCATTTAATGAAGTATTAAAACAGAATCTGTAAAGGATTATTTGAAGTAGCAGCCACATTCATTGAATAAATGACTGTATGAAACAGTATTTCCCCTTAGTATGTTATATTCAGTACTAATTGTGTTTATACAAACTGTGCCTTTCTACGGATACATGCTAGAGAATCATGTCACATTAGAAGCGTTATGCCTGCATGAAACAGGAACCACATGTTACAATCACTAAGCAGGACTCATGGGCCACCATGCCGGTTTGTTCTCATCAAAACCTGTTCCATGCAGCCCACAAGACGCATTCATGATTACAAGCACATACACATGCAGAGCGCACGGTTGTCATACCAGGCAGCACAGATGATGTGCCTGTGGGAGGCAAATCCTCCTCCATTCTGTTCTGGCTGAAAAAGTAGACAGTGCTCCCAAACCAGGCCAAAGCACGCTCAAGTAGGCCAGTCCCAAAGTCTTCTGCAGTGCAGGCGCATGTCGACATTTGCAGAAGATTTTTCAGATATAACTATATATATATATATATATATATATATATACACACGCGTTATATAGTGAGGTAAAAAAGTATTTAGTCAGTCCATGATTGTGCAAGTTCTCCTACTTAGAAAGATGAGAGAGGTCTGAAATTTACAGACAACATAGGTACACTTCAACTGTGAGAGAAATCACATTGTAGGATTTTTAAAGAATTGATTTGTAAATTATGGTGGAAAATAAGTATTTGGTCAATAACAAAAGTTCAACTCAATACTTTTTAACATAATCTTTGTTGGCAGGTCTTCACCAGGTTTACACACACTGTAGCTGGTATTTTGGCCCATTCCTCCATGCAGATCTCCTCTAGAGCAGTGATGTTTTGCAGCTGTCACTGGGCAACACAAACTTTCAACTCCCTCAACAAATTGTCTATGGGTTGAGGTCTGGAGACTGCCGAGGCCACTCCAGGACCTTGAAATGCTTTTTACGGAGGCACTCTTCATTGCCCAAGTGGTGTGTTGGGATCATTGTCATGCTGGAAGACCCAGCCACGTTGCATCTTCAATGCTCTCACTGATGGAAGGAGGTTTTGGCTTAAAATCTCATGATACATAGCCAAGTTCATTCTTCCCTTAACACGGATCAGTCGTCCTGTCCCCTTTGCAGAAAAACAGCCCCAAAGCATGATGTTTCCACCCCCATGATGCACAGTAAATATAGTGTTCTTGGAATGCAACTCAGCATTTGTCTTCCTCCCAACATGACTAGTTGAGTTTTTACCAAAATGTTCTATTTTGGTTTCATCTGACCACATGATATTCTCCCAATCCTCTTCTGGATCACATCTTTCTAAGTAGGAGAACTTGCACAATCAGGGGCTGACTAAATACTTTTTACCCCACTGTACATACATACATACATACACACACACACACACACACACATATATATATCATCAGCTGTGATCTGTTTGCATGTAATCAGTGTGTGCATAAAAGGTAACCGGGTTTCTGGGTTCCTGGCAGACCCTTGCATCTTTCATCCAGTGCTGCACTGACATTTCTGGTTTCTAAGTCATAGGAAAAGCAAAAGATTTGTCAAAGAAAAGGCAATTAAACTGTAGAAAAGAGGAAAGGGATATAAAAAGATATCCAAGGCACTGAGAATGCCAATCAGCAATGTTCAACATCTAATTAAGAAGTGGAAAATAAGGGATTCTGTTGGAACCAAACCACGGTCAGGTAGACCAACAAAAATCTCAGCAGTGACTGCCAGCAAAATTGTTTGGGATACAAAAATAACTTCAGCTGAAATACAGGATTCTGAAAAAAAAAGCAGTGTGGCTGCTTCAAGATGCACCATAAGGAGGCACCTGAAGAAAAATGGGCTGCATGGTCAAGTCCCCAGAATGAAGCACTATTACGCAAATGCCACAAAGTACTGCACTTACAATACGCCAAACAGCACAGAGAACAAAGTCATTTGGAGTGATGAGACCAAAATTTTACTTTTTGGCCATCACCATAAAAGTTACATTTGGAAAGGAGTCAACAAGGCCAATGATGAAAGAAAGGTACACCATTGCTACTTTGAAACACGGAGGTGGATCACTAATGTTTTGGGGATGTGTGAGCAACAAAGGCACAGGAATCTTGGTCAAAATTGATGTCAGGATGAATGCAGCATGTTGTGAGAAAATACTGGAGTAAATTTGAACTCATCAGCCTGAAAGCTGCATATGGGACGTACTTGGACACTGTAACATGACAATGATTCAAAACACAAAGCCAAGTCGACCTGTCATTGGTTACAGCAGAACAAAGTGAAGGTTGTGGAGTTGCCATCTCAGTCTCCTGACCTCAAGACCATTGAGCCACTCTGGGGAGATCTCAAAGGTGCAGTTCATGCATAACAGCCCAGAAATTTAAAGGAACTGGAGGCTTTTTGCCAAGAATGGACAGCTTTACCATCAGAGAAAATAAAGAACCTCATCCACAACTACCACAAAAGACTCCAAGTGGTCACTGATGTTAAAGTGGGTAGCACACAGTATTAAGAACTGGGGTATGTAAACTTATAATCAGGGTCATTTGGGTAGTTTCTGTTCTCATTATTATTTAAAAAGAGTAAACATGTTGTTTGACAATGAATGGCTTCACACAACCACGAGACAGGAGTGAAAAAAGGTTTTTGTGCTATCATATTCTCTGAAAAATGGGCAAAAAAAAAAAAAAAAAAAATCAAAAATTCTGCCAGGAAATGAAACTTTTGAGCACATCTGTACCTTTAATGATGTTTGCAGGAAGGCGTGCGTGTGCACATACATGAGCTTTTGACAAAGTTAGCTTTGACTTCGCAGAAGTTAGTGTGCACGCTGACATCCGCGAAATGTCTTGTAAATCAGTCTAGAGGTGTTATCAGGTTACATAAACAGCATTTTCAGTTTTAGAAGTGTTAATTTATCTCCAGCTTTTACAAACTATATGAGAAACATGTCATATAAACACATAAATGAAGCGTTTTTAGAGAGACCTGCCACTGAAGTCAGGGTGCCACTCTACTTTGATTGGCTGTCACCTCCGCCACTCAAAAAAAAAAAAAAATGGAACAGATTGAAACAGAATGTGACTCTTTAACCTCTTAAAATGGGTCAACATTAGCTCTCTTTGAACTTGTCCAAGGTCTGTGTCCCACAAATGTTCCCTGTGAATTTAATAGGACTGGATTTATGCTGAGCACGGACAGACAGACAGATGGACGGACGCAAGGTTTTACAATACCCGATGGCCATGTTTGATGGCCTCGGGTAACAATACTGGCTACTGCAAAATGCTGTCTTCACGCAAGGTATCTAGCAGCCCAGCCACAACTATTGCTGTCTATGCTATCTATAGTGCCTTCTGGAATACTATCTATCCATGCTACAAAATTAAACTTTTAGTTTAATTAATTTAGTTTTATCTTTTTTGTCTTTAATTTGTGTCTGTGTAATTGTGTAACTGTGCTTTGTATTTGCTGCTTCCTATCTTGGCCAGGTCTCCATTGAAAAAGAGGTTCTTAATCTCAATGGGAATTTCCAGGTTTTAATAAAGGTTAAATAAAAAAATAAAATAGTGTACACTTATCTAGAAATATATTTAGAAAGCTTGCAGTCAGTTGTGAGGCAATGCTACGTAAATATTACTACAATGGCAGCAGCTGTTGTATTAATTAGCCAAGTCAATTCATTAAATTTGATTTAATTCAGTTCTATTGAAGAATAAACTGCTGCATAACTACACTGATATAATTTGAAATCATAGGCAGTAATGGATACCATAAAATACCATACTCATTGTTAATTTATTGTCAGACAGTGGCCTCTCTCCATGTGCTAGCATGTGTGGTGTAGTCACGCCAATGATTACTACAGTACACACGTTAGCATATAATGAATGGCAACTGCTTCATAATAGTGAGCAACCTTACATAAGAGTTTTATGAAATTCTGCCCCACAGAGTGGTCTAATCTGGAGCTAGCATGCAGTCATTACACAGCAAAAATACAGTGGCTTCCAAAAGTATTCAGCCCCTTGGTATTTCACGCATTTAAATTTGTTTATGGCATTTTAAATACAAAAAGTAAACCATCAGCTGTATAACTGGAGATACAAAACCCAGAGTTTGCACTGTGCACAATTTCTTCAATCACAGCCACAGAAGCCTAAAACTTGTTGTCTGGGTGTCTTCGTGGCTTTCCTCACTCTTCTCGTTCTTGCACAGTCACTCAGTTTTTGAGAACTGTCTACTCCACACAGATTTACCGTAGAGTGCCATAATGTTTGCATTTCTTCATAACTGATGTAAATAAAGTTCAAGACATATTCAGGGACTTGGAAATGTTCATGTATCCATCTCCTGACTTGTCTGAAGAAAACTGGCAATTAAACTGATTATTTACAGGTATTATACCAAAGGAGCTGATTACTTATGCAACCATCATCTTGGCTTTTATATTTTTAATTAATTTATATCAAGTTGTAGAGATTTGTTTTCAGTTTGAGTCAAAGGAAGATAATTTTAGAAGTGTTTATATTGAGAAGCCTGATTTACTTTTTGTATTTGAAACACCATAAAATACCATACTCATTGTTAATTTATTGTCAGACAGCGGTGATTACTACAGTACACAAGTTAGCATATAATGAATGGCAACCGTTTCCACAAATGCGTGAAATACCAAGGGGTTAAATACTTTTGCAAGCCACTGTATTCTATTCATGCAACAGTTCATTCTCAAGATCGGTCATCCGGGCATTTAACCTCGAGCCGTGGGTTTTCTCGGTGAAAACATCGCCGAGCTCAATACAAATACATGTAATTTGGTCACTTTTCAAAGGAGTCACACTTGTCAATAAAGTTAATTTCAGGTCATCTTAGTGTATAAATGTTACCATTCAAGCCAATGATAGCTGTCAGTTGGTCGTTAGAAGCAAGTTAGAGACAATAAGAAACCGGCTGATTTCAATAAAACAGTATACAGACCGAGTCTGTTGTCAACGAGCGGCCAGTCATGGAAGTATGAATTCTCGCCTTCGGATTGGCCACTTCACCACGTCACGTGGGCGCGGAACTTGAGAATTACTTACACGTCAAGCTAGCTAAGTTACAATGACTTGACATGCTACATTCTTAAATGGCTCAAAGCAACTCTCATGAAAATCAGAGCTGATTATGGTCCATTTATTTTGTAAAAGAGTAGGTCATATACCACGAGAACATCTGACTTGAATAAGGATTATTTAGATTTTTGTGTTGGACGACAAGTCTTGTAAAAGAGCCTATAAAATAACAGTTCATACACGACAGCTTTCAGTGGTATAACATCGGGTATGGTTGAGCTGTGTTGCTTCAGTCTTAATCTGTTGTTGTTGGCACTGATGGTTAACGCTCCTAATTCTCTATCTGGCACATAATTACTTTTCCTCGTAGGGTCCAGCCTGGCAAGACTGGTGCCATGCTAGTTCTCAGCCTAGCATGTGTGTGTCTAGGCCTGCATTTCAGTGAGTGTGAGAGAGAGCAAAAGACTGACATTTTGCTAAACATTTGCTAAAGTTTGTGTAGACAGTGCAGTGTGTGTCTGTGTCTGTGTGGGCTGCATGTTTGTTGAAGTCTCCAGAGAGCAAAGGAGGTGTTTGTGTTCAGGTGCAAGACAGAATTAGGACCTTGTTTGGAAGCGCACACACCAACGTCGCCACTGACAGCATACAAAGAACTGAAGCGGCAGCCGTTCCCGCAGTGAGTCAGCGGTAATCCTGCTCCAGTTCTGGTCCCATGGAAGCATGTGGCTGTGGTAATCATCACATCCACATACGTGCACTAATCCTCACACACATCAACTATGCATCAAACCCCGCGTTGAAACTGATCCCAGACCAGCACGTGCTGCTTAACAGAGCTACAAATCGGTCAGGAAACAGATGGAACAACACCCGCTACTGATCCTTGTGCAGCTGAAGCTCCGGCTGATCCAAATACATAATGCTAAAATGGGAATCATTTCAATGGCTGGAAAAATGCTGTTAGAAATCTCATTTTTAAAGCATACAAATCTATAAAAGGTTGTAAGTTTGACATGAAAAGGCAAGCAGGGCATCTTTAATTGAATCCATAAGATTGATTTGATAATATTGCATCTCTATCAGTGTGGAATAACTCAATCTCATCGGCTGATTGCCTGAGCTCTTCACATAAAAGGACCGGGGTTGTTTCATTAAGGCTGTGATAATTCAACAAGATACACTTTAGAAATCAGTACGTATTCAGAACTGTGTACGGGGTAAAAATAGCACAGAGACAGAATTAATCAGATACATCCACCATAAATTCATGGCCTTGATGCTGAGAAGAGTTCACAGTTGTTGAAAGGTTTTATCATCGTTACAGAGTAGCACTGTGCGTTTGTGAATAAATGACAACTTTTAGTGGCTGGGCTACAATTAGCAGTGTTTATACTATCTATATTATATTATGGCAGCACAGTGGATTAGTGGATAGCACTGCTGCCTCACAGCAAGGAGGTCATGGAATCGATTCCCACCTGTGGCTTTTCTGTGTGGAGTTTGCATGTTCTCTCCTTGTTCACGTGGGTTTCCTCCCACATTTAAAGACATGCAGATTAGGTGAATGATCATTCAATCAATCAAAAACCAGGGACAGCTGACCAGTGCCTTTTTGGCATGGTTATGTATTTTGGGTCAAGGATGAATGCTGCAAAAACAGAAAGTTAATAGGACAAATATTTTTGGACAAATTAGCCATTTTAGCTAACCAATAAACAATGGATGCTGTGCTGCAATGGGAGTTTGGGGTTTTGAGGTTTTAAATGTTGTTCTTGTGATTTATGTTAAACAGTGTTAGTGTTATTGATTTATTGTGTTTTTGTAGCTCAACTGGTTTAGTCAGTTTAGATAAGTCTCATGTTGTTATTACCATGAGTGTCTTAAGTTTCATACTGGTACCATGAGTGAAATGTGTAGTGGTTTTGATGTCTTCAGCCACTGGTGCATGCATGTGTGTTGCTAACTACTTTCTAGACTTACACCATTCCAGCAGGGGGCAGGACGTCATCTTTATATCAAAAGCATGAGTGTGAAGAGTGATATTAAGGTCAATGTAAGTACATAATATAATTGTAAACACGTTAAAATACATGGATGACACAAGAAAGTGAAAACACTTATTTCCATTGTGGTCCATTTAAAAATCAAATGATAAAATAGAAGTAGAAATAAAATAAGGGTGTTGACAAGAACCTAAATAATTTATAAATACATTAAGACAGCAAATTAACATAAAAACTTACATAGTTAACAGGAAATAAAAGAGGTGAGTTCGTCTTATAAAAATTGTTGAGGTCTACGGTTCTAAAAACATTCTGGACTCACATGCCATTCCACCTCATGATACAAGCTTTGTTTAATTTATTACCACCCTTACCACAAAAATGTCAGCTACCTATTTTATAAACACTACCCAATCTAGAGCCCGTGGATCCCCACGGGCAATACGCTAGTAAGTATTTATTGGTGGTGGGATTACAGCAAGAATCTGGTCCAAGCAATTTTTTGTTTGCAAGGGTGATGGACAGGATGACAGATGAGATCATACAGGAGTCTGCGTGGACTATCATGTTTGCAGATGATATTGTGATGTGCAGTGAGAGTAGAGAGCAGGTTGAGACTAACCTGGAGAGGTGGAGATATGCTCTGGAGAGAAGGGGAATGACAGTCAGTAGAAGCAAAACGGAGTACACTAAAAAAAGACGCAAAGTAGAGCTGGAGGTGGAAGAGCTGAAGATGCTGCGATTTTCTCTGGGAGTAACAAGGATGGGCATGATTTAGAATGAACATATCAGGGGGACAGCACAGGTAGGGGGTGATTTGGAGACAAAGTCAGAGAGGCGAAATTGTGATGATTTGGACATGGAACCCAGGATATATTGGGAGAAGGATACTGAGGATGGAACCAACAGGCGGAGGAGAAGAAGGAGGCCAAAGAGGAGGTTTATGGGTGTGTTGAGGGAGGACATGCAAGTAGTTGGCATAACAAAAGAAAATGCAGAGAACAGAGAGACAGGGACAGGGGGATTTGCTGTGGAGTCCCCTAACAGGAGCATCCCAGAGAGGGTTTTAAATGAGTTTGCAGTTTTACAAAATGATTTTTGTGTATAAGCTATAAAGGAGTTGACTTGTTCTACCTGCTGGACTGAAACAAACAGAAACTCATGGATGCCTGCAAGGCATCAAAAACACATTTAATCTAATACTTGTAAATGTCAAGTATAGAAAAGTGACATTACTGGTAGGTCAATCACATACAATATGATTATTTTCCTCTTCAGAGAACAGGACAGTGACTGTCAGCAGATCTGCCTTTTTTATTTATATCGGGGATGGGACATGTAACACACTTATTTTTGCAATTGCAATTAATGTAGACTGTGTTAATCAAATCAAATCAAAATCAATTTTATTTATATAGCGCCAAATCACAACAAACAGTTGCCCCAAGGCACTTTATATTGTAAGGCAAGGCCATACAATAATTACGGAAAAACCCCAACGGTCAAAACGACCCCAAGCACTTGGCAACAGTGGGAAGTTAATGTGTTCCCTTTTCCCCTTCATTATTTGCATTTAATGACAACACATTGAATCGCCTTTGCAGAGTATTAGTGGAGCAACAAGTGTCTCTGTGTCACATTGCATTTTATTAAGGACTAGTAGTGTGGCCAGGTGATGCCCAGGTACGAGATTTCGTGGACATTTGTCATTGCTTCACCTCAGATAATCCAGGTTTGTAGATGAATTCCCACTGGTGGCATCCGTAAGGCCATTATAATATAGATTCTGCGTGATTGTTTTGTCAAGAGCCATTTAGATGGTTGCCATGGCAGCCAAGTAAAACAATACAAACTACATCCTTGAAATGCCACCTGTTGGCAACTGTGTGAACTAACATGCCAAGTTTTAATGTTACAATGCATTCATTTAGCTGACAGTTTTATTCAAAGCGAGGACAAAAAAGAGTAATAGGGCAGGACAGTCTCATTTGAACCCCAATGTGATACTGTGGGATTTGACCACATCTGGGGACAGCCGCAATGAACACAGTAGAGAATCCCCAGGCTGAGTGTGGAAGTTTCAGCACAATACACTCAGCCTGGCTCAGTCAACTTAAAAGCATACTTGCTGTCACCTCGCGGACCTGCCGGTTTCAGACGTGGCGGTTTAAAATGGCTTCCGCAGAAACCCCATCCTCTGAATGCTTTGTGCTGACACTCCCACACTCCGCCAGGGGGATTAGCCTCTTCCCACAAACAGCATCAATCTAACGGGAAAATGGTGTACTGTTTTGCTTTCAGCTACAATCACAAAGTCGCGAAAAGTGGAGTTTTTCTCCCAGTTCCCAGTGGAGAAGGGAAAACGAGGCAAATGAGAGAGGTCATGCTGGTAAGTGTTAGCCAACACAGCTAACCAGAGCAGCTACGTTCTCTCATCGGCACAACCGCCTCAACATGTTTGTGCTCCAGGTCATAAACAAACCACAGCACATGTCCACTTTCCCACCACATTGCCATTTTTTCTTTGCATTTTCACTTTGTTTGCATGTAATTTGCCCAACAACTCAGAGAAAGTGCCATGTTTCTGTCCCCGGAAGTAGAACAATTACATCATATGCGTCATATTTTACCCCTTTAGTGCCCGCTCTCAAATGAGACTGCGCTGCCCAATTACAGTCAAGCAACATTTCAAAGGGAAACTTCAGCAACAATCAATGCTATGCAATTTAAAGGAGAATTCAGCATAACAATAACGACTATCTTTACGTACATATACTGTACAAGCCACCAAGTGGTGGTGTAATGAAAGTAAGGGAAGAAATAAGTACACGGTAAGGGTGAGTGAGGTTTGTAGAGAGGAAGTACTCTCGGAAGAGCTCGGTTCCCAAGAGCTTCTTGAAGCTAGAGAGGGGCACCCCTGCTCCAACAATGTTTGGTGACTTGTTCTCCCATTGGGGGATCACAACCAAGAATGTGTGCCTTCTAGGAGCAATTACTTTATATTAATAAGCAAGGTTGGGTAGGATTACTTTGAAATGTAATCCAAAAGTAATCAGATTACAAGTAATCCAAATGTATGTACATACATACATGTAATCCACATGTATTCTTTCAAAGTAATCCTACCCAACTTTGTTAATAAGTGAATGAATAGCTCTATAAAATGTTGGATGTGTGCAGTGAAATACTACCAGAGAAACATCTTGACACAATCTGTTACATCATTGGAATTTCCTACTTTGCTTTCCTGTAACAGCACACTTTAACACGCATCACTGCTGATTTACCCGGTGAACTGTCTTTGCAAATTGAATTCTCAAAATATATAACTGCTGCCTCGTAAATCAAAAAGAAATTTCTCCTCCCACACAACACAATTAAAAAGAACACAATATCCTAATCTATCTAATAATGTCAACAACATGACTGTTCAGTCTGAACACCAGTAATCTTTCAAATCCTACTGGGAGAAGAAACAAATCACAAAAAGGACAAGATGAGTGGATTTCTTTCTTGGCCTCCTTCCACCCGAAAAACTCTTGTGGCTGTTTAACAGACCAAAAAGAAAAACACAAACAAACAAAAAAAACAAGACACTGCGGTCAAGTGAGAGCAGCTGATAATAGAGTGAAGGAATGTGAAGCAGAGAGATGTCTTTTCCCCGCCCTCAAGTGTTTCTTTTCAATGTCACAAACTAATAAAGGAGTGAAAGCTGTTCATCGGCAACCACTCAGTCCATCACACCTCTGCTTTTAAGCTTAAATTTCATTAAGAGCAGAGGTGGAAAAATTCTCAGTGAGAAGTTTTAAGATCAACTGTTTCACGAAGACTTTCAGTGTTTGAGCCACTGATTCAAACCACAAAGCGAAGCTCCAGTAGTGCCAATTTTAACATCCAAAAAATTAAGCGGCATGAGCTCTTAGCCAAATATTAATTACCATGAATGTACCAGAGTTGTTTATTAGTCTAATAAAACACGACATTAGGATGATAATTTAGCTTTGTCTTTCTGGAAAGGACTCTGTTAATCTGAATAAACAGTCAAAGTATAAACTTCAAACATCAATTAACCTAAATGATCTAGCAACTGTATTACGTCGTGTCAATAACAACCAGATTGCACAAAGACATTTTTGAGCAACGGAAGAATTCGGAAGAAAGCAACTTATGTATCAGAAATAGACTGCATTATTATCTATATTAATATCTATATTATAATATGTACATGCATGACAACTGAAAACAGTTGCAAACTGTATATTCATTTAAAAAATGAAGCCTTTTGACCAAATTAACTGACATTTCATTAGGTAAACAGGTACACATTTAGCCCCGCACTGAAATTTTTTGTCTGTTCAATGGCAAAACAAAGCAGCTTACTTAAGTTCGTTGTGCCTCATACAATAAAAATAATTAGCCTGTTAGCCTCTGCTTGCTAATGTACTGTTTGCTTTATAAATAATGTAGTAATTAAATTAATTTTTCTTCTTCTTGCATGAAGGAAAAAACACCATGTTTCAAGATTGAATGTGAATCATAGAGAAATGCAATGTTTGTTTGTTTTTCTTAGCTTTATGGTGCATTTTGTACAAACTGATGATTTCTTTATAGCACTGCTGGTGCTAGAGCCTCTGTCTTGTTATTTATGTCCAAACTGACATACACTGTTGGTCAGTCTTTCATGGAGGGGCTTTTTTTTTTTCAAGTGCTCAAGGCTTTATTTTTTGTACTATAATATAATATAATATAATGTACTTCATGCCCCCGCCAGTGATGACAAATCAACAATTTGTGGAGATGGAAAAGGGTACTAACAGCAGAGATGAGGACTTGCAATTGGAACAAAACCATTATGAACAGTATAATAGGCTGTACAGAGAGAAAAGAACAAGGACTAAAAAAAAACTCCACTGGATATCAAATTGGTCATCAAATTGGTGTAAGAATTGGAAAATGCATTTGCAACATTTCATAATGCAGCTTATTTTTTATGACCTTCAGAGGCAGTGAGACAAGAGCACATCACTGTCACATTGTCACGATCAGTTTTGTCAGAACATCAGAAAAGCACAATGTGAGATCAAAGAAAGAAAAGATGAGACAACTGTATCTGACCTGGTCAGTCTTGGATCTATTGGTCTCTCAGTCATGTTATCTTCAGATTTAAATGACAATTATTCTGCACAAACGTCTCTGTATCAGACAGTAAAACCTAAATGTACACAAAAACCCGTGTCTCATATTGTACACCAAACAGTCTTTATTATATTTACTGGCACTATAAATACTCATGTGCAGCATGGTGGAGGCTGGGCATCGAAAACAAGCATATTGTAATGCAAAATGCTAAAGCAGGCTGAGATCTGCAGTTATGTTGCGAAAAAGTAAATGTAGTCTTTATGTGCAAAATGAGAAATAGGAGTCATTAAGTGTGTTATCGCATAGGAAATACCTCATCACCTTGTAATATACAAAAAATTCTTAAATAAGATAGGATGATGTGAAGAGCAAGGAAATTTCAAGTTTGGTATGTGGACAAGCACTTCAGTTTTGCTTTTGCGAGGATTTACACCGAGTAATTTTAATTTTGCTTTGAATGTGTGCACAGACTATGAGTATATATAGATGTAAATAAAAACAAATGTTGATGTCTTGGTGACTTCCCTCACTTAACTCCTTCTGGCATGCTGACTCAGGTTTACACACAGATTTACCATACAGTACCATACAGTTTGTATTTTGTAATACCTGATGGAAATGAAGTCCAAGACATATTCAGTGACTTGGCGTGGTCATGCATCCATTAACCTGACTTATGTAAAGAAAACACGCTGTGAAAGTGATGGCTAACCCAAAATTCTTTGCACGGTGCCAATGTGTATGGGTACATTTTTTGTCTATTTTTTTATTTGAGCATATGAAAGTTTTTTAAATTGTTGTTCAGTATCTTTGAATATGTTATTAAATATCCTGAATGCCCAAAATTTGTTCATTTCATATAACTCACATGATTTCTGGGGCTTTTTTTGGGAGGTCCTGCAACTTGCACTCTGGTACGACGGACAGACAGAACAATCATGCATTCGTTAATAATATTAACTATTTATATTTGGCTTTCCCAGGAATAGAGGCGCTAAACAAAAGAAATACCAATAATAAAAGTATCCTACACCAATGTACAAAAATCCGAACTTAAAGAGCTGATAAAGAAATCCAAGGGACTCAAGCTGTTACTTTAGTATTTCCAATGCTGTGGGCCAGCAATCTGTGTTCACCTGCATCAAATAACATGCAGTATGTTGTTCATCACACGTTTAATAGTCCATCTTGATTATTTTTTGGAAAAAGTCCTTTGGCACACATAAGCTGAGGGCTTGCTGCAAAAATCCACTGCTCTGTTCGCCATCTGTGTCCATTTATTGTTTACTATTGTCCAATGTGCATCAAATAACATTCAATATGCTTTCTATTGCACGTTTATTTGTACATTTTGTTTATTTTTGAAAAATAGTCTGTATGTGAAGTTCTTATGCGAAGTAACAGCACACGATGTGGTGTGCACATTGCTCCACTGGGTTCCTGTCTACCTCCAGAGAAACCTACGTTACTGAGTTTATAATCAAATCCGGTCTCACAGCCAGCTGCATGTCAAGTTCACTGTAATTCATAAAGAACGGAGGATGTCTCATTTTGGGGGAAAAAAACAGTGTTTGATCGGTTGTAGGTTGTTGTCTGTGTTACAACGTTTGAAAGATGTGTCATTTGATTTAAAACAGTGATTTGCTTTGAAGTTATTAAGTCCCTTCGGCTGCCCCTGTTTGCACTCAAGGTCACCACAGCAAATCCAAGGTGGATCTGCATGTTGATTTGGCGCAGGTTTAATTGAATCTTTGAAAACCTTTCCAACTTAACTACTACCTCAAATCTCCGTACAATAGCTTGGGACAGCGAACGGCGAGAAAATGTTGGAAATAAATTAATGTGAGCACGAAATACATATTTTGAGAGCTCAGTTGGTCTATAATGTGCTCATGTTTTATTAATTTGAGGGCTCAATTAAAGGAAAACATGCTGAAAAATGATCACAGCCAGAAAAAAAAAAAAAAAAAACTTTAAGTGACCAATCCTGGCATCGCTGACTGAACGGGCCCCCTAAAAATCAGACTGCCCGGTCTTCACAGCACATGCGTCATCAGCCGTGGTTCACGGATTATTACCTTGTTTCTGCTTAAAATTGCACTGCAGTCATCATTTACCTCAGTGACAGATATCTGAAGCTTCTGTCCAACAATCATTTCCACAGAATGAATTATTTCATCATAAAAAATGGAGGAAGTGATCAGAAAGCCGCGGCTACACGAGCTGCTAGCTGATGCGTTCACTGCGCGTCGGTCATTTCAAACCGTCACAGATTCTCACCTTGTTTCTGCTTAAAACTGAGTTTAGAATGATTTAAGAGGTTTTACCTTGTCATCTGATGGTTAATTATCCCATTAATCCATTTGATCACTTTGGGTGAAGAGACTCTTGTCTCAGATGAGCGGCTCAGCACCGAAATGACGCATGCGCAGTGGAGGCAGGGTGGCCCAATTTTTAGGGCTTTAGAAAAAACAAAAAAAAATAATTTGAAAATATTTTGAACAAGAGACCACAATGCTATTCTGAACATTATTAGGCGTAAACCCCAGCACACTGCCTCACAAGATGCTTGATCAAAACTATCCACTGTTTTGATGTTGACCCAAGATCAGTTCTCAGGCCTATGCCAGCAAACACACACAACTCAGGCCAAACGGCCTCCAGTGTGGGAAAAAGATCAATTCAGATGGGTGTCGAAAAGTGTTTTGGTTTTTCAGTACTTCAAGCAAATGGAAAAAGAACAGCCAAATTGTTGCAGGGTCACTCTTAGATTGAAGTTAGTCAACATCACAGAAACAGTAGAAAAACCAAATGCAGAGGCAGGGACTATCCAGCAGGATGACTAACTCAAAAATCTAAGTTTTGTTCTGTATGTACTGCAGGTATTTGTCCCCCCTTGTTTTGATCAAACAAAGAAAATTTCTGAATCACTTCAAAGCATTTAAACATTTGAGACTGGGGATAAAAATGGTTTAGGACACTACCAGCCGGATTATAGAGGACTAACGCCATCTTTAGAGGATTATCTCAGTCTGTTTGCTTGTAATAGGAGCAAATATGTGCAATGGTGTAGCTACATTTTACTGCAGATTACTTCACTTACACCAATAATCCTGAGTCTCTGTGCAAATGGAACAAATCCACACCAGTGTATACTGTCATATAGGAACACCTCTGGGAAGGTTGAAGGCCTATGCAGGAGTGAAACCCAGGCCAGTCAAAAGTGGTAGTCATCACTGTGCAAAATGTGATCATCACAGCAAAAAAAATATGTATTCGTCCTTTGGCCAAAACCCAGAAATTCATAATCAGCGTTTACTTACATTTTTAATAAACAAGGTCCGAGTGCAAAGGCAGCTACCGTTTTCTGCTGCACACAGTCTCCAGACCTTCGACAACACCTTCAGTGGAAGAAAGGGACACTTTAAGAACTGTGGACACACTGTGACTATATAAAACACTAATATCTAACTTACTCGTTAGGGCAGATGAGTTGAACTGGTGACTGCGTGATGCTATTATGTCATTATGGACCAACATCTCTGTGGAATGTTAGTAATTAGCAATAAAATACATTAGCCACCACTATTACCGCATGTGCGCAGAAAGACTTACAATCATGAATACTTTGTGTTGCTAACTGGGGCATTAAATAACGTGCGACATGTCCTTTAAAAAAGGAAAAACAAACAAACAGAAAAGCCCCACTATGCTGGCTGATTCAGGGGATCCAAATCACAGCGTGGTGCTCCCCTACGCTCAGCTGTGCTGGTGAGAACCCTGCATTGTGATGTGTTTTGTTGCCATGTGGACATGCTTTTGTATCGGATGGAATCATTTCCCTTTTCTCTTACTGGTTTACTGGTTTGGAATAGCTTTAGCAACATTCACTTTCATTTATACCAACATGGAAAGTGCATCGCACTACATGTCTCTGGAGACACACACAGCAAAATCGTAGACGTGTTGCTTTGTGGGTGCTCTGAAATTAGATCAGGTTGTCTGGATGCTAAATGACTTCTCAAACTGCATTTGGTGAAAATAATGCTGCAAATAACACGCTTAACCTGCAGTCTCACTGTGTAGGAGATGTAGAAAACAGTGTGGGCCAGATGTTCCCGAGATAATTAAACCTGAAATGCAGAGGTGAGAATTTTATGATGAAACAACATCTGAAAAGTCTAAAAAGTTGCAAACAGGATAAAGAAAAGTGAACAAGTGAGACAAAAACAGCAAAGACAGGCGGCGCCGAGGTAGGAGGAATCCTGAGACGACCTTGAGCCAGCTGCCATCGCTCCAGGCAGCCGCTCTCCTGCCGCCCCACCAGCACAAAGCAGCTCCTCACTGACTCGCAGACGGGGCTTATTTGTATACGACTACCATTTTTTACTTTGACACTTCTGATTTAATGACTAGACAGCTCAGAATTTCTTCCTCCGTCTGCTGCGCTATAAAGGAAAACATAACTTTTGGACTATTTTTGGTCTGCATTTCATTTACATACACTTGAGCAGCCTACACCTACAAGAAATGTTCAGAACCATACCATGGCAGCTCCTACAAAGCAGGTGGGTGGCACGGATGGGCCTATGAATCACCAAGACTGGATATTAAAAACACACTATAGGAACAACAAGACAAACAAGTCCTGCATCCAAATACTTAGACGGTGCCAACGTTGGTTAGGAATCTACTACTTAACCCTTACTGTACTATGTAAAAAAAGTAAATGATTAAAAAGGACAATTTGGAGGTACCATGCTGTCACCCTCTGGCCTGTCTTTTGATCCAAATATTTAACGATATGTGCGCATCCATGTAGCCACAAGAAAAAATTCTATGTTGCAACAGCAGAGTTTTTAAAAGGTTCTTGATGTATATCTGCGCAATGCCACCCCCCCCCCCCCCCCCCCCCGAATGCTACTACCACTTCATATATGTCTGGTATGTCATTAGAATTTTTCCAAGAAGGTCTTCTTCTTCGGTTGGCTCCAGATGCATCATGGGATAGCGCAATGTAATCTGTTTACACACTATGGAGCGAGCAGAACATCCTGGTATTGTTGAACTGGTGCTAAATTCCTACAATGTGTTCAGATACCTTACAGATTGGCATTTGCTTTTTGCCTACTATATTATAAAGTAGGCAAAATAGTACCGTAAGCTGTCATGAGTATGCAGATGTAGCCTACATTAACCAACAAAAGCTGGTTTGAGAAGTAGGAAGTCAATTAGCCAACTTAGTTTGCTGCAACCAAGTAAAATTATTTATGAATATTTAATATCACATGTTTTTGATTCATCTTGTTCGGTAACAAAACCAACCAACACGGGCGAAAATAATACCCCTTTGGCATAAGCAATTAAATATTTTGTACACAAAATATTTAATTACATACAGACAGCAAACATGAACAGGACAGTAGTTCAATATTTGCTTGCTTGGTGTTTTCTAATTTGATCAAAATGTCACTGGAATTCATAAAATTTTTATATACACAGATTCAGGTTTACCAGAAAATACAAAAATCCCATACTATTTATCGTGAACACTGTTACATCAACAAACAGCATGTGACATTCTAAACCAAAGTCAAACCAAGGTTAGCATATGTGGTGACAGGCAAGCTAGCATGTCAACCAAATGAACCATGTCAACATAAATCAAACAAACTTCCAAACTCTGGACATTTATCATGTTTAACTTGTTGAACACAATTAATTTCCAATGATCTGCTTATGAACGTAAAGGTCACATAATGATATGAGGCTACTTCAGTGATTACAACAGTGTGGGCCATGAAGCTACTGCAGGAGGGTCCTGAGCTATCATTAAAAATAAATATATAAAAAACAAATTAGATTTGCAAGTTTGTAAGAACATTTAAAATTGCTTAAAATTATTTGTAACATGATTAAAAGTTTGGGTGAGCTGCAGCATTATTATGGCTGGGAACGCTTCTGCGCTAATAGTTTCTACAAATGTTGACACCATGTGAAAGACACATAAATCATGATAATGACAAACTTCATTAAGCAGGTGCAGTGAAGATGACTTTATATGTCTGAGGTTAATGTTCTCTGATCATGTAACCCTTATAGGACTTCTAAGATTGATATGTTTACTTCAGAATGAAGCCAATGTAACACATCAAGTGCAGAACATTTATGTGTGATGCCCCATTTATGACAAAAATCAATCGTATCAAGGGAACCTGGCAGCTTAACAGCTGTACTTCCTACAGCTGCCATATCTGTCCCTGCTGTTTGAAGGCGTAAACACCCAAAGCTAAGTAAGACATTTATATGGCTCCATCCAGCATGGAGGACTTTCTGATGTAGCGACTGAGCGAGAGGCCTGCTGTGTTTTTCATCTTCTGTCTGGTGTCAGGGTGATCTGAACTCTGCTCTTTATTTTCTCTGGCAAACGTCTCTTCAAACTAATATGTGAGATTTTAAGCCTGAAGTGCTCGACTCAAGCATCACCATCATTTTGCTGTAAACCTTTCACACTATCAAGTTGCCCCAGCACGAGCTACAATGTTATCATGTCTTTTTCCCTCTGACTGGATGTCACTGAATGAAAAAATACATTTTTTTGCTGTATGCAGGTTTTTTGAACAATTGTTTGTCCATAGGGATCCTCTCCATGTTACCGAACACTTCTGATGATATTTGTGCCTATTTGATGGTGGCAAAAGCTGTTACGTTTGAGGGTTTTAGCTCTTAAGACCATGATGTGATGGAGTCCTCAGATAAACACCGGTACCAACAGGCCTCAGGTAAATGTATGACTTTAACCTGTGACGGTTTTTGCTTTTCAACACAATACTGAACTGATTAGATTGAAAAGTTGAACCCTAAAACATTTAAAAATAAAGCCAAACCCAACAATTCCCATTTAATTAAAATATTGTCAACTTTGGCCATTTTGCAAGAGACAGTATTTCTAAGATTAATATCATCCAACACCCCATTCCACAGGGCGCCATTCTATTATGATGACCCACAAGCCAAAAAACGGTGCAAAAACAGGATGAAACGTGTTACTCCGGCTTGCCTCCTAACAGGCTGGCTCATAAAGTGCAGACCTGGCAACCTGCCTAAAAACAAAAGTAAGGAGCTCAGCTCTTGGCCAGAACCACAGCAAACGCTGCTTCTGCTTTACAGTTTTACGCCAATGGAACACTGAAGCTGTACTCACTAGGAATACCTTGTTTAAAGATGTACAAACATGATTGAAGCTGTTAAAACTACCAACACCCAGATATTACCATGCACCAGCGATGATTTTGTGAATTGGGATGAAATTTTTGAACAGTTTGAAAATTTGATCCCAATTTCAAAACTGGTGTTAATGCTGGTCGTAACTACTACGTATACCACGTCTGTTTAGAACTTACTATGACGCTTCATAATGCGCCCCGATTTGCTATTTGGAATTAAACGGAAAGGAAAGTCGCTCTCTGTGGAATAGCCCCATTTCCCATTGAATGCAGTTACTTTGTCCGAGGCTGACTATCAACCATTCCACCAAACTGGGTCCACGTTGGAGCAGTGAGATACTTTGGACACACAGTCCCGAAAATAATACTCCTGCATGCGCTGTCACGACTCACGGGTATAAAAATTATTGTGTGAGAATTATTATTAAGGACTGCTGCCTGTAAATACAACTTGCTCAGTTGAGGTATTTGAAAACTGACTGAATGTAATCAGTACTGTGATACCTGGATTATGTTACAGATTATATTAAGGTTTAGAATGTAATCTGTCATGCTGGCAGACATTTTTAAATGAACCTTCACAGTGCTGTTTGCTGGTGAACAAATAAAGCCAGCAAGCAAACACACACGCAAAATGCATCCCTTGGCGTGCACAAAAGAGGTCAGACGCAAACACGTGTGTTGGTTCTGACATGTAAACAGCACACTGGAGAAATAACACTGCATTTAAGCAGCACATGATAATAATGAGGCTGTGAGGAGGGAACATGGCATTAAGAGGAGCTCAGGCGTACAGACAGAGTGGTGCTGCGCCAGCACCCCCCCCCCCAATGCTTGGCGTGCTTGGAAATGATGGCAGCAGTGACTCACAATGCTGCAGCCGTCGCCATGCCAACAGCGGCGGCTGCTTTCTGCGGGGATCAGACTTGCTGGCTGACACCTGACGAATGCACACACGAGCACGCGGTAATGCTTTCAGCAGGTGCACGGCGCACCAGCCTCACTTTTATCCCTTCTCCTGTTCTGAGGCGGCGCGCTCTGCTCTGTATATCTAATTAGAGAGTCTGGCTGACGGGGTGGGGGCGTGCAGAAACCTTCATCGCTCATTCGACACAAATCACGAAACATCTAGAGAACACAAATGTCAACAGCTCTCCATCACTCGCAGACGCTCCAATGGACTAGCAAACCTGCACACTGTCCGGATGTTAATAACCGGGTCGCCAATGTCAAGCTGAGCTCTCAAGGACTGCAGAGTGAGGCAGAGGCCACCGAGAGAGAGAGAGAGAGGGAGAGAGAGAGAGAGAGAGGGGAAGAGGTAGAGAAGAGTAATGGGGTAATGTGTTCAGGTTCTTATTCATGCTGATTCTCCTGCTGGCTGCACAGACTCATTTACCTAAACAATACATTTTTTACGGGCAGAAAGCTCACAGAGGGAAGGCTCTGTGATACTGACTGATGGCCTACTTCTACCTGTTGCATAGGTGTAGCTAGGGGGGGTTCGTATTCGTCTTTTAACTCCTCCCTATATACTCCACATGCAGCCATCGATACTTTGAACTCAATAACACAATTTAAATGCTTCTAAAACCTTAATTTAAATAAGAAATAAATTAGTCTTGTGAAATGCTCAAATTAATGAAAGAATTGCTTGAGAAAATAATCCTTGGTGGACAGCTGAACTCCTTGTTTGAGTTAATAATTATTTTCAAAACATGACTCCTTGTTTTGAAATGTTCAAAATACTAAATGAATCAAATGCTTCAGAAAATGAAGGGCCCTATCTTGCACAATCTATGGTTCATGATCTAAAGTGCATTTACGACTTATAAGGCATGCAAATTGAGCGCCAGGTAAGGTGCAGGGTGAAAAGGGGTTGTTTTTAGTCATTTCATAATGGGTGCATTTTGGGCGTAATATGAAATAAACCAATCAAATTGTCAACTCTTATTCTCTTTAAAAACCAGTGTAGGCTGGAAACTAGTGGCTGCTATTTTGACATCCGGTTCAAATGAGAGAATTTCTGATGAGATAATGGCTTTGCATGCAATGTGTTTAAGTATGTGAAAGCAGTGGCCACCAAAGCTCCCTGAAGTGAAGCAGTGAAGCAGTATGGTGACATTTTGGGGTATACACACACTTGCATACGTAAGGTGTGTCTAAATATTTCACAGTAAAAACAAAAACTCAACTTTAGATCAGGTTTCTTGGTGTCTATGGAGTAGTTGCTGACCTCACCAATGAGCACAAGTGCACAAGCTATATAGTATAAATTACATGGATGCTGGGCAAAAAAAAAAAGACAATTGCATTCGTTGCAAACCAACAGTGACAGTTATGCTGCATTGGGCTGTAAGAGTTTAGAAACACTTGAAACAGTCATCTTATAACAAATTGCTCTTTAAAATGCTTCACAGATTTGAAATGTCTGGGACACTAAAAGACATAACCACTTCAGAAAATGATTACGTGTCATCGATATGAAAATGATTCACAGTTTCAGAATGCTCCAAAAGCTAAGGTAAGCACATGCTTCACTGTTTCAAAGTCTTTAAAACATTGAATAACAGTTACTTCAGAAAATTAGAAAATTCTTCAATTTTATTTTAAATATTGTGAAAATAAAATTGAAGAATTACTTCTGAAAATTACTCACCGTTTCTTATTCATGGTTACATCAAACACTAAATAAACCAATTGCTTCAAAGAAGTTTGAGGGTTTGAAAATGCAAAGAACACTGAGGTTGAGAAAAAAGAAAATCTTGCTTATGGCCGTGACATGTCGTAAATGATATTCTTGTGTAAGCCTGAGCGTTCCGTAGGTATGACAACGTGTAAAGAAAATGAGCGGTCATTGAATGCTGACAGCCAAACGCTGCCGTTGGAGCACAACCTTTTTGTCAGAAGCCAACACAGATGATCACATAAAAAGACAGATGAGAAAAGGCCAAAAAGAGGAAAAATTACATGAAAAAGAAGTCCTTGAGGAAGAGGGAGAGAATAGAAACTGTAATACTTGACCTCCAGACTTGTTTAGTGGAAAAGAAGAAGCGATGTCCCTTTCTTTATCCATGTCTGCTTTCCTGTAAGCTGCCTGTACACTGAAAATGTACACGTACAGTATAAATCCACTACTAGTAATGACTGTTTTCACTGTTAATTAACACTTCATCTGGGCTCTTCTATTTGCTGTTTAAAGGGTCTTATCGAGTAAAACTGTTTTCCCAGACCGTTTACAATTAAATCAGGCTGCTAAATATTCTGAAAGTCCCACAACTGTGTTTATGTGAATGTCCAAACTACACTGCAATAAGCAAAATGTCAGTTTGAAACATATCATTTTACAATTTGGTGACATATGTCACAGACGTCCAAGTTGGCCTTCACACCATACAAATGTTTTTGATTTTCAATTTCTTTTAATAAATTTTGAAATTGCTATAATAAAATATTTTCATATTTGGTTATTTTAAAAATGTAACCTCAAATAATAAAGCCATGAGATTTATATTATTTTTCATTCATCTGATCTTGTTCAAAGTGATGTATATATATGGAAATTTTGATTCAAGCCCTCCCCAAAACTTAGACTTTAAAGTAGGCGCTGGCGAATTTGAGAATGGTTGTGATATGTACAGTTCAACTATATGAATGTAAAGCCATTTTAGGATTAGTTGCTGCTTAAACTCATTAGCAATATTATTTCTGTCATTCATCTCATCTATTAATTGATGAATCATTATCTACACATGTACAGGTGGTATAATTATTGCTTACAAGGTACCAGATATTACCAAAATAAAAATATTTATTGCCACCTTGAAGTCCAAGATATTACACTGAGTGATGTGGAAATGTTCAAGTCTAAAGAAAACTGGCTGTAAAAGTGATGATTTTATTGAAAAGAATCCTTATATTTAGTTTGTTCAATTACTTAAAGGCTCCGAAAAGGCAGGGTCTACTTTATGTATGCAAATGGCCTCAACTCCAAAATAATAAATGTGAACTATTTGCCAATTGAAGAATTACACAGAGGTCAAAATTAAAAGATGCTCCAATCATACTGAAAACTACACCATATTATTTGTCTGATCACAGATATTCCAAAAAGGTATAGTTTGGACTATCTGTGACTGAATGTTATGGAGTTATGGGGTAAAAACAGCAAGAATAGTCAATCTCAGTTTGTACAGGGGTCAAAAGTTAAAGCTGCACTAATTTTAGAGAAAATTAATGCAAATTATTGGTTGAGTTAATAGGTTTTTAAAAAGCAATAGTTTGCATCATGTATCATGATTAGTTATCATGTTCCAGGGTAACATGTGGCACATGTCATAGAATCCAATGGGCATCGACCTTGTTTGACCTTTACTTGGCAGACCAAACACTCAACACAGTCAAAACTATTCCATTTAAGAATCCTATTAGCTCAATCAATAATTTGCACCACTTTATACCAAAATCAGAGGAACTTTACCTTTTGACCCCTGTACAATCTGAAACGGACTTTTCTCACCATTTTTGATATTTTTTTACCCCACATGCCACAGAATTCAGTCATAGATGGTCCAAACTACACCTTTTTGAAGTCTTTATGATCAGACAAATAATATGGAATAACTTTCAATATGACTGGAGCATTTTTAAATTATGACCCCTGTGTAATTCTTCAACTGACCCCCCTACCTGGCTGCCGATTGAACAGTCAAGTGGACACTCTGCTTTTTCAAAACAGTAATGTCTAAGGAGTATTTGTGCCAAATTTGGTACTTACATCACCATCTGAAGGATTCCTCTGTAAATATTGTCTTATCTGCTTCACTAACTGACAGGCTGTTGAGTCCATCATGTGACTCACCGCCGTGTACATTAAACCCAGGAGGGGTCATGGCAACATTACTGCCACAGTGTTGGCACACATTAACCCCAGTGGGCTGTGTGATTCGTGGTGACGCATCATATCTCAGATATGACAAAAAGACAGATATACGTCCCCATATAACTGTGTGCATACAAATACTCACACCAAATTTCACACTGAAAAATGAGATGGACAGCTTATTATGGCTCCAGTTTCTCTCTACTGATGGAAGGAGTACAGCACTTAACGGTAACTTAAATGTGCACATCACCACGTCTGTGTTGCTCAAGCTCAAGGACATTTTACAATACAGGACAGCACAAAGGAAGCAAAACGAGACATCAGTCACATCGATTTTTGCCAATCATATTTTTAATTTGCTTTGGATCTGTAACTGCATCAATGCAGCACCACATTTTGCTCTGGATAAATTCTACATTGTGCATATGCAGGGTATTACAAATTCCAAGAATCTATCTCTGTCTGGGATTTGATTTTACCAACTGGTCAGTGGAATTCTGTCATTTTTGGTGGGAGGGGGCTGAAGGTGGCTCTTAATACATTTAATTTCACCACTGTAGTGTTTCAACACACCGGATGTTTTTATGAAGCACCTTTTTCTCTGTGTTCTGAAGCACTGGTTTTATAGCAGTTGCTTCATTCAGTGTTTGAAGCGACAGGTTTTTAGTATTTTGAGGGATTTTCCAACAGTTTTGAATTTTTATCTATTTATTTATTGTGTATTTCAAAACAGTAAAATCACTTTCTCAAGCAAATCCTACTAATCTTTTGACCGCGGCCCACAAGGGAGCCTCGGCCCACCTGTGCTACCTTCACACACTGCGGCCCAAACTCCACCACTACATAGACATCAGAATGATAAACTATCACTATTGTTGGATATGTGTTTCATTCATGATTGTGATGAAGCTAAAAACCCTCGATGTAATCTTTGGCCTTGCATTGTCCTTTGGTTTGCACATAAGAATGCCTTTTTTTAATTTGCAGAATTTAGCGAATCCTCTGCCTTCTCTCTTCATGGCTGATGCAGAGACATAGGTTCATGCTTTTTTTTTCATTCCTAAAATTCATTACTGCAACGTCTGATTTTCTGGATTGCCACACCTCATGAGCGGTCATAATTTTGGATTCTGCTGTTAACACATAAAATTTTGAATGGTCAAGTCCCGTCTTATCTGGTGCCTCTTGAAAAGCATGAGACCCTTCCAGTGCCCTGATTTGTCAAAATGTGGGATTACCTTGTGAAGTCTGTGGACCACAGGGCTTTCTCTTATTGTGCTCCTGTTCTGTGGAATAGTCTGCTTGCTGAGATAAGACGGTCCAATTCCGGTGGGTGCTATGAATCCAAACTGAAGATCCATCTGTTCTCTGTAACTTATAATTAGCTGTAGCTCACCACTGGCTTATCACTCACTTTTATTAGTGACATCACCCATGGGGAACGATCCAGACTCATTAAACTCTAATTTTGGGTAGTATTAGCTGAGTGTAGGACTCTCCCGTCGACAAGGATGCTAAATTGATATTAAATTGATGTTAAAACAGGATTACATTCTCATTATTAACTGTTTTTGTATCTTGAGCTGTTGCCAGGACTACCTGCTCTCTGGACTCTCTGCAGTGGTCTGAAGGAGTGAGATCAACTAAACCGGTCACGACTAAAACCAACCCGACCCAACACCATTTCCAAATCATCACCATTGCTGCAGCACATTGATTTTTCAATTCTTTTTCCAATTAAAATTTTTATTTATTTATTTAATTTATTTTAACTGAGGAAATCACTTTAATGAGTGGCACAGCGTTTGAGGGCCAACACAAGGGCCTGGTTTCATAAAGCAGTCTAATCTTTTAGCCTCCAATGCACGGATTTCGTTTACTTCTGAGTTGGTTGTCTGCTGGCCAGGTCAACTGCACTGAGGAGAAGCACTCCTGGCCCTGCAATCCGTAAACATCCCCAATGGATTATTCCGATCCTGGAACACCTGATCCCGCCGCAAGGCTCCCCTTCCTTCCTGCTCTATCAAGCGGTGGGGTACATGATGGCCACTATTATTTTTATTTATTTACTTTTAGGTAAGACACTGAAGTTTTGTCGACTTAAATAAAATTAGCCTCCTCTGTAACAGGCTAAAAATTTTAGTCGGCTAACACGAAACGTTAGCCAACTAAGCACTTTGTGCAAGTGAGTTTAGTTGACTAAACAAGATTAGACCACTTTATGAAACTGTGCCCACGTCCAGGTTGTGTGGAGTAATTTTCAAGATGTGAACTTCGTAAATAACTCAGATCCTCCATTAGCACACATGCAGACTCTACTGGGGTTGGGTGATCTCACCTAAATTGATTGAATCATCCAAATGACCAAAGCTAACTCTACCCTCTCTGTTACTCTGTGACTCTGATCTACACCTTGTTGTGTATTTAGTTGTGTTATTCACCACTGCACAGAATGTGTTGTGTGGGCCGCCAGAAGAGGAGGTACTGCTGGCCCACCACCAGAGGGCGCCCTGCCTGAAGTGCGGGCTTCAGGCACGAGAGGGCGCTGCCGCCACGGACACAGCCGGGGTTGACAGCTGTCAACTCATGACAGCTGTCACCCATCTCCACTTCATCAATCCACTCCATAAAAGCCGGACGTCATCTCCACCTCGCTGCTGAGATATCATCTACCTGTGAAGGTAATTTCTCTGCTGACTTAAAACTAAATAATAGTCTGAACTCTTTTGCAGCCGTTTTCCTGTGGTGTGCCTTATCTGCTGGATTGGCGTTTGGTGTGAACAGCGACGGCTTCGCTTCACACCCAAACCAGATAAGTGGTTTAACAGGAGCTGCACGAGTGTGTGATTAGAGGTGGAGGTGACTTTCCACCTTCTGACTGTTTTTGTTACTGGGTGTGCACACACCCACATCTCACTGTTTGTGCTCCTCGCCAGCAGTACCAGATCCGACAGTCGGGGACGGTGACCACCTGGGAATTTGGGACTTGGCGGCTCCAGTATTCACCGGGTTCGGTGGCGGTGGAAATCGTGTGGTTCCGGCTCTTCTCAGGACAGACGTCTTCTATCCTCGAGCCTGCCCACACGTCGCCGTTGTGTATTGACTATCAGATTCTGTGATTGTCTGTATAATCGTTGTGCACATTCACAACATTAAATTGTTACCTTTTGGCTCATCTATTGACCGTTCATCTGCGCCCCCTGTTGTGGGTCCGTGTCACTACACTTTCCCCAACAGAATGAGCTATATTTGGTTTTCTAAGGTGTAACTTTACTGTTCTACATTACTGCATGTTCTGTCAGTTTTGGATTTGGGTAACAGATGGCCACCCAGTTGAGTCAGATCTACTTGAAGTTTCTTCCTGTTTTCCAATGGATGGATAAGGTCTAGACCTTCTCATGTATAGCACTTTGTCATTAATTATGTTATCATTTGGTGCTATAGAAAGAAACGCAGTTGAAGTTGTGTTTCAATAGATAGGCTTTTTTTTTTTTTAGCTTATTTAATATTTAAGGCAGTTTTTTTTCACGAATCTGCTCACTGTGTATTTGTTATGTTTGCATGCCTGAGGCAGTGCTTGCTCAACTCGGTGTTCTGATCGACTTTGGAGTTTTTGCGGCACAAAGAACAGGTAAGATGTGACAAACAGTAGATGACATATTGCCCCTCTGCTGCTCTCACACATCCATCACAGCCCTCATGCAGAAACAATGCTGCATTATGGGAAACAAGATTTCACATATATACATTTCCAGGTAAAAAAAAGTCCTGATTAGCTGCTGGAGTGAAATTGCTACAACAGCGACAGTGTGGCAGGAGTTAGAAATCTGAACTATGCAGCAGATAATTGGGAACACAGCCACACAATACTGTATTTATAAGCACCATTGTTACTGTGCATTATTTTTCCAAGGATACAGTGTGTTAGTGTGTATTTGACAGCATGTAGAACACAAAGTGTGGATATGTGTGGGCTACTGACACGAGGTAAGAATGTGTTTCTCTTTAGCTGTGTACCGCTACAAAATCCTCATCCTCTCTCCTCAAATTACATGATGATTTTTAAGGTCCGATGTTCAATTCAAAGTATTCCTGCATTTTGTCAATCTGATGACAGCAGGAGAGAAATGTGAGCCAAGAGAAAACCGTTGTGAGGCATGGAGTAAAATCACACTCTCATGTAATGACATTTTGCATATTTCTAAGGTTTAATTTGCTTTTCAGTGTTAGAAAAGCAGCAGCACCACTCAAATCTTAGTTTGCACAATGACAGTTTTTTTATTTTTCTTTGCCAAAGTATTATTATGTGACAGCAAAGCATAAGTGTGAGGCTTTTTAGTTTTAATTTGAACCGGTTTTATTTCATCTTGTTTGGCTGAAAGTTTGGATGACGTTTTGTTTTGAGTGGCCGCGTTTCTTTTGCACCACTTGTCAGTGAAACTGTATTGGTTCACTTTGCAACAGCCAAGGACTTCAAACCCTCTGACTAAATTTCTTTTTCAAATCATAACTTTAGGTGAGCTAATCCTTTGCATAATAAGGTGCTGAGGAAACACCTGATTTGACCTCAACAATAGCTGCAGGCAGATTATTTCAATTTTCGACAGTCCCAGCTAATTTTGCAACAGAACTTCCAACTATGTTTGCTGTCTGCTTTTCCTTCCAATGATCCAGTGATCCAGGGGCATACTGGACTGCCCTTGCCACCATCACAGTATTTCCTGTGTTTCAAAACAGCGAGGGCCTGATTTACAAAAGGTTTGTGTGCATAAAAATGAGTGAAAGCTCCTTATCACCTGCAAACAAACGTACACCTGATCTACCGCTGCACCATAAAGACTGCATCTTTCAAATGAGCAAAATAATGTTTAATGTTTGCCTTAATGAATATGCAGTTTGGGGTGTGCCTACCAGAGTGTGCATAATACTGGGAGGAGAGCATGCAAATAAGTTCATTTCTCCCACGCACTGTGATTTATCAAGCCCAAAAGCTATTTCAGGAACTAATGATTATGTCTGTATTCTGCATGTTTGAAAACAAGGTGCTAACTGTGTTGTGGGATTGCAAACCCACATAAATCTAATTTAATGTCATTTACCATGAGCTATTTGGGGTATGCATTTCTTTATTTTCATTCAATAATCTTCTTTAACACAGAAAACACCACGATTCAATATTATCGTGGCCTATTTTTAACAAAAAGAAAATAAGCATTCATAGCTTAAAGAAAATTAAGTATGACATTTATCACGTCTATTTATTTCACAAATAGAAAGTTAGGTGTGGTCAGGCGCAGGGCTAATGCATTGATATCATTTGTCACCAGATCACCAGAAAGCGTTTGCACCGTAGACCACCAAAACCCTGGTGTAAGCTCTGTTAAAGGGTGCAACACTGTGACGTGTCTCACAAACGACACACGTACACTCTGCGCACAGCAACGCTCAATAGCGCAAAGGATGATGAAACTGAATTAAACACAAAAATTAAAAATTAAATAGAAGTAATAACAAAAAAACCCAATCAGTTCTGCATTTCTCCTCTGAATTTGATATGCACTATTTTCCGGTGCATCTCAGTGATATACGTACTTATAAAATACCTCTGAGTGAGTTGTGGAACATTTAACAGCTATTCCCACGTTGCACCCTCATTTGTTATTCCTCACCGTTAAAATAGCAACACACTCCAAGTGGATTTTCACCACTTTTGAGTTTGCCATCAAGACCAGTGCCTAAACTGAATGATGAAGCAACCAGTTAAATTTGATTCAAAGTATCAGACAGCCGCATTTCTGTGATTGCTGTGTGTGGAATATTATTCCAGGAGCCGTTTGTATCTGAAACCCCCCTCCTCGATACGCCTATGGTGTTACAGACCAGAGGTTTGATGAGTGTAGCCTCCTCTCCCACTGCTCAATCAGTGGCACTGACTTGCACTGCTAATTGAATTGGGCTGAAGGTCTGATTCTAATGTGCAGCAGATGGCTGGAGCATTTCTGTGTTCGCCAGCCACACAGCTCAGCCCAGGGTAATGTAAACCAGGACAAACACAGCGGGAGAGAAATAGGCAAACTTAAACCAGTCACCTTGACCTTATGCGCCAATATAACCTCAAATTTCTCTTCCGTCACATTTATTTAGTGCAGGTGAACCAATGAGAGGCACAATTAGCACCATTCACACTCAGAAGAAATGAATTAACACAAAAATGAGATGCCACTGTCTTTGTTACACACCAGCGGCTCCAGCCACCACTAGATGGCAGTGTTGAGCTACACTGAGCTGCAGGCTCTGGTGAGCAAGGATTCACTGAAGACATAATAAAGACACAAATCAATGCCCATAATATGGAGCGATACCCAGGCTGGGTTAGAGTTATAATTTCCCTGGTTTCTGGTGCTGCATTGGATAATAAACACTGTAAGCACTAAATCAAAATAGACGTAGAGGGAAGGACGCAGGAACAGAGGGAGAAGATAGAGAGATTTCAGGTGGGGAGGTGAAGAAGGGAAGAAAGGGATAAAATCAGAGCTGCTAATGTAATAACAGCGCAGCATCGAGATGAGCAACATCGCTTCTCACAATGGCTACCATCACAAGCTATCAAGTGCATCAGGGACGAGGCATTGGGGAGTGTGCGCGCGCACGGGCAAACGCGGCGTACTTTGTGCGAGTGCACGGCTGCGCTCGCTGTTTTGAGATGACTCCCCAGAGTGCCGCCTGAGTGTTGTGAGGAAGATTATGAAGAAGATAGAAAGCACACATGAATATGGGCTTTGTTGTGCGGCAAGATAATAAAAGATGAAACTCTGTCAGAGCGGGTAAGTGTATGTTTGGGGAGCAAATGACTGACAACACAAAACAGCCATTTTGGCGGTAGGCGTGACAGGAGCTCTTTGTACCAAGATCCTGAGTTGCTATGAGTGTGTTTAAATACTTTTTACCTGAACGTATGTGCACATGTGGGTATTTAGATATCCATGACCGATAGTTTGTGTTACCTATAAATCACAAATATTTTGCTGATCAATATAAACTTCAGATTATCTCTCCAGCCTTGGTAATTATAGAAAATACAGCAGAAAATATGTTAGTTGCATATTTCTGTTGACCTTGAACTGTCTGACCTTCTCCAAAAGTTCGGCCCATAAAAAAATCAGTTTGACATCAGAAAAAAAAGTGATGGGGGAGGGTGGTTTTTTTTTTCCCTTCGAAACAGAACAAACAATACAGTAAAATTTTGAGGCTGGGAAATGAAACGTCCCCTATGACAAAATCAGCCTCACGACTCTGCTACAGTATTTGATTAAAGTCCACAAAAATATCCACATAATGCCATAAGTATCCTATGATAACAGCTTGCGGGCCGGAACTACAGAACGTGACTGCTTTTTGGCACTAATGAGTCGCCATAGAAGAGGAAGTGAACGAGGAAAAACTCAGCTTGTAACCATTGTACTTAGCCTCCAAGCTACCTCCATTGTCCAGCATACCACATGCCTACTGGCTGTAAATATCGCTCAAGGTCACCTCGGGAAAATGCTCACTACGTATCATGGCGTCAGCTGCTTGGCTTTGTCGGCTTTGTAACGATAAACAGCATCATCATCGCGTCTGTGGTTGTCAATGACGACAAGCGGTAAGTTCCGGGTCCAGTTCAGTAAACCTCGCCTGTCTTCGGCCAAAAGCACACTTGCCACCTAGTGGTTGGTGCTGGTTCTTGCAAAAGGTTGTACCGCTGTCAATAAAATTAGCAAAAATAATAATAATAATAATACTAATAAAAAAAAATTGATGTGGGCCAATTTTGACATGCAGGCGAGGATAATAAACTTTTTTTTTAATGGGGTCTTAGTCATCTCAAGACACCTGATGAAGTAATATTTGTACCACGTTTGGTGAAAATCCACCCACTTATCTTACAGGAGTATTGTGGTACTATCATTTCAGATCATAAGTGGCCCACCCCACCCTCTTACTACATACCAATGCCAAACAGGGTAAATGTTTTGGCAGAAGCTTTGTGAGCCACGGGGTGTTGCCTATCAGGTTCACTGTGAATGTGTGATTCATTTTATATGTTAATTAATACAAAGTTTGCAAGGCTTCCAAGTCATTGGGATTTGTTGGAGAAAATGTAGGCAACTGGTACCCCTTTCAGAGAGAAAGCGCAAGTTCAATATGACGACTGAATGTGGGCTCAACAAATTATGTCCAAGCAGAACTTCGAGAGGAGCATTCTCTAGAATGAGGAGAAAGCAGGAGGCGTTAAGAGGTCCTGCTGTCAACGTAGGGTTGACATAATCCATTTAAGTCAACTCAACATACAACCAGGTCCAGAAACAAGTCAAGAGGTGGATCGTTATCATAGAAGCAAATAGAATCTCAAGTAGCCCCCTATTTGCAAGGATGGACTTCATTATTTTGACCTTTGCGTCATGAAAATTTGCATGGCATCAAAAAAACGCATGTTGCACAAATGATGCTGTGAATTTGACTGAATTCCTGCAAGCAAAAGACTTCAAATTTGAGGAACCTTCTCTGAGACACACATCACTTTATATTCTCTTACAATAGTAAGAAATAGTTGTATCCTTCCTTTACCATCCATATATTTACTGTTCTGCTGTCTTCGGCTGAGCCTCCTGGTAGTTAGGCTATTTTACAAGTCAATGAAGTTCTGGTGGGCGCACTTTGCTGTATGAGTATTAAACAGGCACTGACTGTGCATTATTTAATATTTCATCTCATTCCCATATAAACTCGGCAAAACTGGAGGAACTTCTTATAGCTGTAGTATCCAAGTAGGTTGAGTCAGGTCAATTGGAATTGTTTGAAAACTTTAATAGCTTCTGCCCTACAATGGTAAAAGAGTGAGAAGTGATATGAAGCAATGGCATCAAAAAACGCTGATATATATGCCCCCGTCACACATAGCAAGAATATGCAGAAACCAGCCCGACACAGCAAATATTACCATAATGAGATGCAGTTGGGAGAGAAAGAGGCGTGGTCAGCAGTGTCAGAACGCAGCCAGACTACCTCGTCCACACCCGCATGATCGCATCCAAAGCATATGTAGACAACAGTTAGACAACACAGACTGCCGTCGGATGGCCAGAAAAGGCGCTGAAGTCTTCCCGATGTCCAAACGTCTGGATGGAAAATGCGGGACCGGAGTGGGAGGGAGCTCTGTGTTCCTCCATTTGCACAGTCCCTGCCAGTACTGGACATCGGAGTACAACCAATGTATGGACTGGACTCGTGCCATATGTGTCCAAGCCGACATCGGTGCGGTCACTCACTCAGTCATGCAATCACACCTCCGCTCGTCCTCTCCTTCCCAGCGCTACTGACCTCATGTGTGGGTGCGTGCATGGATACAGCAGGTGCTGGACTGATGACATGATCACTGTGTGTGTGTGTGTGTGTGTCTTCATAACACCTGAATGAGCCGCTGTGCGTGCGTGCGTGTGTGTGCAGGGCATACAAGTGCGATGTTGTCAGCTACTGGACACTGCTGGCAGTGGGTCATGGTTTCCCATACGTCAGATGCAGCCTTTTCAGGGAACTTTAATTTCTTTTTTTGTGTTTTGGTTCACTTCAGCAGCACAATGCAACTCTGTACACTGCGGTGGTTGGATTATCACATGGAATTTATTTTTGCTGTGGTTAATTCCAGCACACAGCAGCCAGGTGAGAGGACTTTAACCACAGGCTATGGTCCCGGCTCCACGTCCACCCTGTGCTGTGAAACACTCCTGGACCGTTGCTGGAGGTGAGATTCATGTTTATTAATGTCATGGCCTGGCAAAACGGTTCCACGTCATATCTCCTACAGAGTTAGACGGTGATCAAGTAATAATATGTATATTACAGTGGTGAGATCGGTTCAGCTCCACGCAATGATGCATTACTGTGCATGAGAACACGAAGAGACGCAGCTGCCCATGGTATATACAGATATGATGGACACAATATTTCATATTATTTACATCACTCAAGGGAAGGAATGGACAAATATCTGTACTGTAAGGTCTATTATGGATATAACACCCTGTTCAGATTTGTGGCAGTGCATGGTGCTTTCAGTTTGATAGCGCGCTGTTCATATGATGAATGTGTACATTTCCTTTGTCTTCCCTGGCCGGAGTCCAGTGGAGGTGGACATACGTGGCACAACATACCGGCAGGCGTTGCCATGGGTGATCCATCTCAGAGCTCAATCAACCGTGATTGGATCATTTCAATTGCTGTTATGACGCTGTCAGAATATGTAGACTGTGTTCAGATGATGCACAAATTGGACATAGACTGCTGTCAGATGTGTGTCCCATCTCGACGGCGCCAAGTATGTTTTGAACATGTGGTACACACTTGGGACAGCCGAGTGAATGGGACCAATTATGTAGACTGCCCTGAGATGACAGTCTGTTGGTCTTCAGACCGCACTTCAATACTTCCCGAATGTGGCCGGATGTGTCATTCTGACGCTATTTGGCCTCAATCGGCGTATGTGTGACAGGTGTAGAAGCGATGGACAAAGACACAAGCTGCATCCAAATACTCATACTGGCTTCCTTCATAGTAGGTAATAAGCTGTACATCATAATCCGTAGGGTGTTCAAGTACTCATTACTCATTTCTTAAAAGTTTAATGTCCCTCCATAGTGTGCAAACAGCCTACATTACTCTACCCCATGACGCAGCTGGCGCCTGGCAACCAAACAAGAAATTCCCAAGAAAATTCAAACATGATTGCAGTCATACAACATGTAAAAGGTAGCAGCGTCCAAGGGGCCATGGCATTGTACAAACATATAACAGATACTATTTAAAAAAAATTCTACCACTGCAAAATAGACATTTTCGCACTATGTATGCATATAAATGACCTGTAAACATCCAGATCAAAGGACAGGTAAAACTGCGGCAATGTAGTATGTTTGAATTGTGTTCCTACTACTTGCTTGCTTACATCTTACACCAAAGCACGTAACTGGAAACTGCAAAGGGGAAAATAAAGGTACTACAAAATAAACAGAGAAAATGAACAAATGAATGCGTGACAAACTGAGGGGAAAACAAACATGACCAGGGCATGGGGTGAGTGAGGAGCCCAAGGCCACTTGGTAGGGCCCATAACGGCTCACACTGCAAGGTGATAATTCTATTGTTGAGCCCTTAAGCCATCAGCATTTAGCCTCAACAACAGCCAAGCACAATGGTTAACAGCCATCTAAACTGGGTAACCTGAGGTGAAAATGTCATTTCCTGCTTAAGATAATAACATCTGGAGCTGGAGACCAAGTGTTCGAGGTTTGAAGGGGGGTAGCGAATGGTGAGGCCTTGGGTAGAGAGTAAAAAGAATGATGTGGAGGTGCACAGCAGTTAAAGTGTGTCCCATTAAAAAAAAAAAAAAAATCTCTGGATGAACAATCTGCTGACTGAGGGTCGTCTCAGGTTCCCAACCAGGTCTCCAGAGACTCGTTTAAGTCTTACAAACGACTTGCACTGTAATGTGTGTCCTTGTTCATTGCCGATAAAACTGTGACGTGATGCTAGGTGGAACCCAGGAGGGAGGTTTGGATTCCTCTGCTGAAGGCCAAGACCTCCGACAGTTGCACACAGTCACTCATGGCCACTAAAACAACACGACACCCAACTGTACGAGGGAAGAGTATTAGCATGTCTATCTGCAATACAATCACTGGCTACAAGTTTGGGCTCGGAAATGTGTAGTCTGGCACATAACATATGCTAATATCTGTGGTTAGCTGCGCTCTTTAATGTGATCCATCAGCAGTCAAACAGACCATCCTGAGCTAACAGTGTCTGGCATAAATAGCAATTCCCCCCAAATCTAGGAATCTGGAAATTTTGGGAAAGCTTTCCTAACTGATGATGATATGGTAACTTGGAATTTCTCGTGTTCCAGCAGGAAAAGTTAAAAGGCAATGCCCAGAATTTTTTTCATGACCCCCGATTCTGAAATTGGATGAGACATAAGTTTGAAAATAGAGTAATGAACAATGCAGTACCGCTTCTTTACTTTTGAATAAATATTTGACCTTATTTTCTGTCGAAGAATTAAAATAAATAAATGTATGGTCAAAAAGCATACTGTATCGAACATCTTTGAGAGATGGAGACCTCCAGGGCTGTTGAGGTTTCCACCTACCATATGGTTCATAGCAGCTGAAGGATACTTTGATATGGTGTTGCTGATCCATATGAGCATTTCTGATCTAATTTTATTGTGGACTGTCTCCAACCATCCATTCATTTTCTATATCTACTTATCCCACTTTTGTTATCTATTTATTTTACTTCTTCATAAATCTCTGACTGTAACACAGGTTGTAGGACTGGATTTCTGCCGTTCACTACATGATGCTATCATAGTGTGTTAAGCATTTTTGAAACATGAAGCTATTAATTTAATCAGGGTTTTGAGTGTTGAAGGAATCATTTTCTGAAATATCCCTTCCATTTCATTTTTCAAGCAGTCTGAAATAGGGGTCAAAATAACAAATACATTATTGAAATTCTGGCAATTACTCATTTTTCACCACAAAATTACCACTATTCACTAGATGTCCAAATCATTGTGTTTGAAGCATTTAAAAGCAGCATATTAATGTCTGAAGCACGTCTTTCATTTCGTGTTCTCAGCACTGCTATACACTGAATTATTCTGGAAAGCGTTCATTTGATGAATTTTTGTTGTGCTTCTAAATAGGAAAACATTTAATTGGTTCATTTATTATCAACCATTCTGAAATGAAATGAGAAGCTGAGTGAGGAGTTGTCATATGTGGGTTTGTGATTGTCATGGATAAAGGCTAACATCCAGGCTTTCAAATATTTCTTGGACCCTGCCATCAAAAGTATCTGTATGTGGTGTAATTGTTGAAGACATAATCACTTATCTCGGTGGTGACATTCATGTCTCTGACATTGTGAGACGTTTGGCAAGAGTTCAAGGAGTCATCAGGTCGTTGGACAGAGGTTGTTGTGTGGGCCGCTGAAGAGGAGGTACTGCTGGCCCACCACCACCAGATGGCGCCCTGCTTGGAGTGCGGGCTCCAAGCACGAGAGGGCGTCGGAGCCGCTGGAGGTGACAGCTGTCATCCATCAACACCAGCTGTCACCCATCACCACCACTATAAAGACCGGACTGCAACTCCACCTCCTCGCCGAGAAATCTTCTACCATACAGGTACTTTTCTCTGCTGACTAAAATTCGAGTATTAGTCTGATCTCTTCTTGCAGCCGTTTTCCTGGGACGGATACCCTGTCTGCGGAGTTGGCGTTTGGTGTGGACTGCGACGGCTTCGCCTCACACCCCACCCAGATAAGTGGTTATCTCAGGAGCTGCACGAGTGTGTGATTGGAGGTGGAGGTTCTCCCTCCTTAACTGAACACAGACTGTGGGATTACTGAGTGTGCGGACTCACACTCATCCAGAACTGTTTCTGTTTTCTGCCAGCAGTACCGGGTCTGACTGCTGAAGACAGTGGCCACCTGGGGCGCAGGGCTTGGCGGCTCCGGTGTTCTTCAGGTCCGTTGGTGGTGAGGCTTGTGTGGGTTCCGGCTTTTCTCTCACCAGACGTCTCCTATCTTCGAGCCTGCCACACGTCACCTTTTGTCGGATTGATATAACACATATTTGTATGTCTGTATTACGTTGTGCACCTTCAGAACATTAAATTGTTACCTTTTGGCTATTCCATTGTTCCTTCATTAACGCCCCCTGTTGTGGGTCCGTGTCACGACACTTTCCCAACAGAGGTGTCGGTGACGCCAATATCTTTGCAGAAGTCTTTAGGGTCTTGGTGATTTTTGTCTTATTGTATGGCTGAGACTTGGACACTAACCACTAACCTAATGGTCCGGTCACATGGCATATGACGATTCGTGAACGAAGGAAAAAAAAAGCCACAAACTCACAAATCATCAAGAAAAGGTGGATGAATGAGCTTTCACTTTTCCCATCACCAAATAGCCTGTGAATCAAGAGTGCAAAATTAACTAAAGAGGAACGAAACAAAACCGAAGCTAACACTGACCTCGACACTTTAAACGAAAGGTTCACAATCACAGGATCGACAGCAGCTATAAGAGCCACAGGCGGCCAGCCTCTCCCTCATTTCCACAGCACTTTCAACCGAGTGATTTGTTTGTCTTTACATTCTTTTGAATTGATGTTTGAAACGTCCGTACATAGTTGATAAAACCTTAATGCTATTGTTACTGTTGTGTGGGCCGCCAGAAGAGGAGGTACTGCTGGCCCACCACCAGAGGGCGCCCTGCCTGAAGTGCGGGCTTCAGGCACGGGAGGGCGCTGCCGCCACGGACACAACCGGGGGTGACAGCTGTCACTCATTATCTCTTGACAGCTGTCACCCATCTACACTACATCATCTCACTCCATAAAGACCGGACGTCATCTCCACCTCATTGCCGAGATATCATCTACCTGTGAAGGTAACTTTCTCTGCCTGCATATTGTAATAAGTGATTTCAAGAGCTACTTTGTTGCAGCTGTCTACCCAGAGGACCGGCATGGGCCGCGACTGTTTCGTTCTACTTCCCACCAGATAAGTGGTTACTCAGACGCTGCGCGAGTGTGTGATTAGAGGTGGAGGTGCCTTTCCACCGTCTGACTGTTTTTGTTACTGGGTGTGCACACACCCACATCTCATTGTTTGTGCTCCTCGCCAGCAGTACCAGATCCGGCAGTCGGGGACGGTGATCACCTTGGAATTCGGAACTTGGCGGCTCCGGTATTCACCGGGTTCTGTGGCGGTGGAAATCGTGTGGTTCCGGCTCTTCTCAGGACAGACGTCTTCTATCCTCGAGCCTGCCCACACGTCACCTTTGTGGATTGACTATAACCAGATTCTGAGACTGTCTGTATATTCGTTGTGCACATTCACAACATTAAATTGTTACCTTTTGGCTCATCTATTGACCGTTCATTTGCACCCCCTGTTGTGGGTCCGTGTCACTACACTTTCCCCAACAGTTACTGTAAGAAAACATTTAACTGGTCGAGGCTTTAGTTATTGATTCGTTCAGACGTTGTTGCATTTGTTCAATACATCGGACTTGTGAGGTTGAACGAAGTGTAAACGAAGTTGAACGAAATGCTAACGCTACAAAAACTAAGGAAACAATAAGAAACAGTCAAGAACAACAGCAAAACAAAATACGGACGAATTTAGGTTTTCGGCGGCATTCGTTCAAATTTTTCAACAGTTTAAAAATCCTGACGAAGCGCCAGCTGCAGGAGCAAAGCTGAGCGAGGGTTAAACAATGCCAATGAAAGTCAATGAAAGTCAACGAAAGTCGAGATTTCTTGCTTCATTTGGGCTTCGTTAGTGTCGTGTGACGCCTTAAGTACTTGATTTCTCTGAAGGATCCTTGAGAACTGCTGGAATGACTTTGTGTCAAAGGAGCAGATACTTTGGGAGAACCATCTAATGAGTTTCAGCTGCATAGCGAGGAAGCATCAGTTGTGACGTTTGTGGCACTTTTTTTTTATGAATGATCCAGCATGCCGGTGTCTGGAGAAGAACCAGGAGGCGCCCACATTTCATCTGACTGTGCAAACTCGATGGTTACTTTTGAGAGTTCTGATGGACCTGCAACGGCTCTCTGGGGTGGATATGGCAATAAGCTGCACCAGCGCACACTGACAGACTTTATTTCAAAATTGTGAATATTTTTCTGGCCAAATAATTCAGTGAATGCTTTAACCTTTTTTGAAACACCAGTTATTTGAGCTTTTTGGACCATTTCAAAACAGAACAGTTGTCTGAAGCAGCTTTAAAGCCATATGTGGAGTAATTTAGAGGGTAGGGGCAGTAGTTTAAACCCCAAATTCATCCTCCATATTCTTTCCTTTATGCTTTGATGAGACCGTCACCGTGTGTAAACCTTTCTATTGTAACGTGAGCTAATTTGCAATTTTCACCCTTATTCCCATATAAGACTTTCCACACACTGTGAGGTCTGTTCCACAATTCAAAATGAAGCTGCGGCGTCTTTTTATCTTCAGTAATCACCTTCAGCTATACTTGATGCACACGCAGTTGCATTGTCAGTCGGCACGCAGGCGATAATGTCTCCGTGTGTGTCTTACTCATATTGTCCATAGCATCATCATTAATCATTTCTCTTCTGCCCAGACACGGCCATTTGTTATTGAGAGATGCAATAATTTGGAATTGATTTAGTCCCCCCACCACACACACACACACACACACACACACACACACACACACACACACACACACACACACACACACACACACACACACACACACACACACACACACACACACACACACACACACACACACACACACACGCACAGAGCTGAGCTCAAAATATAAAATGCTCTTCTGGCAGGACAAGAATGAGCGCTAATGACAAAGGGCTGTCTGCATCTGAAGCTCAACATCTCTGCAAATAGCTGTGAGCAGTCTTCTCATTGTCTATTTCTGTCCCGCTCGTTTAGTCGACAGAGCAACTAGGAGGCAAACGATAGGAAAAAGAAAGACTTTCCGTGGTGCCTCAAAGAGGAGGGATGAGAAAAGCAGAGGGACAGAATAAGCAAAATCGACTTTTGTTAACAAGGACGCAGATTTAGGATAGACAAAGTTTGAGTGACGCTATCAGAAACCTTCAACAGTAACAGAGAGTGAGACGTCCATGCAGAAGAACAGACAAGTCTTTACAGATAGAAGAAAAAGGTGCCACATGATGGCTTAGAGACCTCGAAAGCATCACGTGAAACCTGGAGTAGGGATGGGGCTTGCATGAACAACAAACCGTCCTTGGGATTGAAGTCGATCAGCTTTTGCTCATCTGTCCGACAATTACAGAGTTGATTGATCAGAGGAACTGAACTTGTTTGAGGGGTATGATTGTGATAGACTGAAAAATTTGGAAGTGGTTCTCAATTCACATTCCTACTCATTACTCGGGTGCAGGAGGAATTCAAAAAATTAATAATCATTTTGTGAAAAAGTTTTTTTCTGTATTTTCAGCAACTTGACATAAAATACAGCATTTATACACCACCTTTTTGGTGGGGGAGTGCCAATCTAGTTTTCCTCTATAAGCCGATTGAATCCCACTTATATCTGCATATTTTAAAGATTACTTTTACAGGTTAAAATGTGAATAAGCCACAGTGACGCAGACATAAAAAATATCACTAAATGAGCGGAATGATGCTGCAGTGGAGCATTTCAAAACCTACTGATGCCTGTCAATGCTAGCGTACCGTTATCAATTCCAATTATTTTGTTATCACCTCCACATGTGAACGGGTTTGCGATAGGAAAAGCTTCTCTCCTTTTCTCATCCTCCTTTACTTTTCTGCCACCCCTTTATCTTTCTGTTGACGATTCATATCCAAACACACAAAATAATATGAAAGTCAGTAGAAAGGGTTGTCGATTGACTGTGAAGGAGGTGTGACATTATTTGGTGTTTTGAAGAGGATGGTTAAATTTTGTGGGTGTATTTGTCAAAATTAAAGAAAAAATATCTTGCTGTATTATCAAGAACCCATAGAAGAAATGTTCAAGTTTGAAGGAGAGTGATGCCAATATGGTTGCTCTGTTTGCAGATGATGGTCCAGTTTTATCACCAATGCGATAGTCGGGGAAGGGGGTTGTATAGGTATTGTCACTGTTTTGTATACGAGGTCTATTAGAAAAGTATCCGACCTTATTATTTTTTTCAAAAACCATATGGATTTGAATCACGTGTGATTGCGTCAGACAAGCTTGAACCCTCGTGCGCATGCGTGAGTTTTTCCATGCCTGTCGGTTGCGTCATTCGCCTGTGAGCAGGCTTTGAGTGAGGAGTGGTCCACCCCCTCGGCGGATTTTCATTGTCAGGAAATGGCTGAATGATTTGGGCTTTTTTTCCATCAGAATTTTTTCAGAAACTGTTAGAGACTGGCAGCTGGAAACCATTAGAAAAATTTATCTGGCTTTCGGTGAAAATGTTACGGGCTTGGTAGAGAATAAGGAGTGTTACTGTCGCTTTAAGGACGGCCCCCAGTGTGCTCCGCAGCCGCCATTTCCTGACAATGAAAATCCGCCAAGGGGGTGGACCACTCCTCACTCAAAGCCTGCTCACAGGCGAATGACGCAACCGACAGGCGTGGAAAAACTCACGCATGCGCACGAGGGTTCAAGCTTGTCTGACGCAATCACACGTGATTCAAATCCATATGGTTTTTGAAAAAAATAATAAGGTCGGATACTTTTCTAATAGACCTTGTATACCAAAGAAGTACTGTTTGAAGGATATGATACTCAGTACTTTGTGGAACATTGCTGAAAATGGCCGGGCTGTGTAGCTTCTGTATTTTGATCATGACTTGACTTGAAGCTTTGCCCCAAAGTTGGCAAATTTTGAAAATTCCAAACAAGCAACAGGGATTGTATGAACAACCAGGTTCAACAAGGATCTGTGTTCATTGGCAAAGACCGTTCATTGATTATACTTCAGTCTTAAGCATCGAACAACTAAAAAATGTTCACATTTCATGTATGCAACATTTACAACCCAACCTCTCCAACGTCTACAAAGACTTCATTGTTCATTTATTTATTTCCCTTTGGCAGCACCATCAACACACACTGGACACGGGGTTTTACACAACAAATGCTGTTCTTGAGACTGTTTTCACTGTCAGGATAGAAGGTTTGTGCCGAGAAATCGACAAGTACTTACAGCAAAATAGGCCAAATCAACCAAGACTATATGCAACATCCAACCCCACAATACAACACTTATATTCTAACTTTTATGTTAATAAATCAATATTTAAAAGAACTACTGTCCAAAATCATGCTGCTGACAAGCAATCAAGTTATTGTGAAACCCACAGATTTTAAATTGATTTTAACCCTTCCCAAAAGTCTTAGGAATTTTAACATTTCCACTTTAATCCCTCTTTTTTATTCTCTGCTGTGTACTTTACCTTCATTCCCAGTACCTCAGAGCCGCTCAGCTCCACTAAAACTATGCTGCCACCAACATAAACACTCCCAAGAACCAATATGTCTGTGGATGGACCGGCACCTTAAGGTGCTATACTCCATCAGGCTGAGAAATGGATGCTCCTGCCGCTTACTGGTGTTCAGGTATTACTATTGTTTCTTTCCTCCACAGTGCACACGCTGGATTCATTTTCAACTTGGATGCTGTTTGTAAGTGAATGTGACGGTGCAATATGCGCCACTTCCACACGTTCACACAACCCACTCAGCACCAATTACCTGTGACTTGGCCGGCCAGAGAAACACATGAAAGTTATGGTTCAATTAGGAAAGAGTGCAAAAAAAAAATCTAATCCATAAATTAGCTAAAGTCAATTAAGACAACTTGCCAATTAAAGACAAATCTATTACTTGAGGGCAACAACTATAATGAGGTTGCGCGAGAAGCCATGCTGATACCGTGTCCTTGCTTGTTTGTCCTGTTCATCAAACACTTGAGGTTTGACCATGTTTTTGAGACAGAATTAAGCTGTAAATTAAATTTTGTTGGGACTTAGTCCATGTCTTACCACATGAAGGAGCAGGAGAAGAAAGAGGGAGAGAGTTTGTATACGACTATTTATAGACGCTGCATCAGTCTGAATAGACCAAAAGGAGAATGCTGAGCGTTTTGTGGTGCTGAATGAATGATTCAGATGAAACTCATGTCTGACAAAAATGCCAGCATTTCTTTGGAAGGATCGGAGACTCATTGTGCTCCAAAAAGAACTTAGAAAAACCATTTATTTAACTGAATAAAGGCACAATATGGCAAATGGACTGGGTTTCTATGGAGCTTTTCCATCTGACGCAGACGCTCAAAGCTTCATATGCACCTGTTCTCACACACACACCCACACGCACCAGTTTGCTGGCCAAGCAAAGTGCTCAACTGCACACCAGGAGCAACTCTAGGGCACGTGACTGTTTGTGTTGAACCTATAACCTTGTGACCACAAGCCTGCATCTCTGACCCTTTACACCGCCAAAATAAATTACATATATTAAAAAAACTCTTGACATGTCACATGATTTATGGAAACCTGTCACTAGATGACATTCGGTCTACAAATACTGATCATGTGATCAGCTACAGGTTGATGATGAAACAGTCCATCCCAAGTCCAGTGTCTTAACACTATCATCTATAATTTAGAAATCAGAAGAGCTCTGCAACTCTCGAACGGCTACTTGGGCTTTGGCTGTAAAATACATATTACCGCACTGCATTAAATAAACATCAGTGCATCTAAACATCCATTTATTGCGCTGTATTTGAGGAGTGGTTGGCCACAGTGCGGTGTGGTGGATTATCATACTGCACTACAATACAGCCAACTGCAGAGACACATTCAAACAATACCGCACTCTCACTGTTTTGAAATGTTCTCTAGAGTGAAAAGGCAAAAATGCCACGGAGGACGAGGTTCTAAATTTACAAAAGAGCAAGAGATGGCAGTTATAAAAATGGTTTTGGACAATGGGAATGTGAAAATAAGATTTTGTATCCGAAAGTGATGCACTGATGCAACAACTGAACAACATGAATGCTGTAACCCTGTCGGCAAAACAAGGCATATTCCAGCGATGTTCATTCCACATGAGAATGAACAGGGTGCCCTTTGAGAGAAACTCTGATGGACTCAAGAATCTCTGGCGATACTGTGACATATGTCACAGATGCCTAAAATAAGCTGTTTCTACATGCACAGTGATGGAAATGTGAGTTTGTGTGAGGATGCATAACACGAAGGCACAACCCTATAGAATTTTTTTCAAGAAGATCAAAAACCTTTGCAGAGTATGACCCCTTTAAAACATATCCTCCATTATGAACCTTTAACACTAACTGAAGTCTGTCCAGCCCTGTTCTGCTCAAACAGCGGTGACCCACATCGCCCATGAACTTTCTCTGCACATTTCTTCGCGATAACCTCCAGATGTTTTAACATCAAACTGAGTGCAACATTAATCACATCTCTGGTTCAAATGTGCATCAGATAGCAGGTAAACAGAGACACATTTTTCTTTTCCACAAAACCAACAATAACTTTTTTTTTTACAATGATATGCGGCAACACTAGAGGCAGAAATTCACAGAGCTCCGAACCAGAGGATCTTTTAGAAATGTGTGAAATTCCAGCATGTAATGACATCTTTTATGTTTTCCTCATTTTCTCTCACACACAGAATGACTTGCGCTGTGCTAATGTTTGTATGCAACGGGGGTTTCGGGGGAGGTCTGATTCCGACACCGAAGCTGCCTGTGGCTCAGGTTATTCACACACCAAATCTGCACTGATATCACCTCTGAGCGGCACGGTGGAGCTGTGGCGCGGGAGCACAAATGTTGACACAGGCTGACATGCAGTCAGCGTTGCACCATGATCTGATTTTGCTGCCCCAGTGCTAGAAGACCGCAGGCGAGGCAGAACCTCTGCCGTGAAGCCGGCCTGCCCTCTCACCAATCCCACTTCTGTTCTGGAGGAAATTAAGTCTCCTCTTTGTTTCCGCCGTCCTCCATGCAAGCCCATGGAGATGTGGAGGAATAAGCTGATGAGCTGCTGCCAGAGGCCACAGCAGGCTCTGAGGATCCGGCTCGGAGCCACTTAACCCTTTGTAAATCCCAGCCAACAGCTCCTACTCCAGGTGATTACCACATAGACCTCAGCACCTGGCAGCCATTCATCATTCCCAGCAGCACCGCAACCTTTGACGCCCCTGTCCAACACACATGGAGATGTGCGTTCACATACATACATATATAAACAATTCAGGGCTGTGGAGCAAATACACTTTGAATCTGCTCGACTCAAAGACCCTGACAGCCAGCAAGGTCAAATAAATAACTTGGCTGTGGAAAATCCTAACACTAATGTTGGTGACCTTTTTTTAAAATGTTTTTTTTTTAATGGTGTGTAGAAGCAAAATGACAAATATGGAAAACATAAAGCAAGAAAATGTATGCTCAGAAAGGTGAGGTTTGTAATCCAGAGAGGAAAAAAAACAAAGAACGCTCTTCATATTGTACCAAGCAGACTATAAAAATAGGAAAACAAAGGCGGCTGCGGAGTTTGCATCTGCACTTATCTGCATAATACCAGCTGTCTCTGTAGCTACTTTATCAAAGAAAAGGTGAATGTCAGAATGAACGAGTTTGGTAAAGATAGCTGAGCATCAGTAAAGAGAAAGAGAGAGACACTGAATTGGTTCTGAGGGACGCGCCAAGCTGAGAGTATCAAAGATCTTGTTGTGTGGGCCGCTGAAGAGGAGGTACTGCTGGCCCACCACCACCAGAGGGCGCCCTGCTTGGAGTGCGGGCTCCAAGCACGAGAGGGCGCCAGACCCAGAGGAAGTGACAGCTGTCACTCATCACACCAGCTGTCACTCATCTACACCAGTACTTAAGCCGGACTGCAACTCCACCTCCCCGCCGAGAAATCGACTACCGAGAGGTAACTTCTCTGCTGACTCATATCATTGAGTGGATTCTGAACTTCTGTTGCAGCCGGTATCCTGTGGTGTTCGCCCTTATCTGGGAATTGGCGTGTAGCGTGACGACGACGACTGCGCTACAGATAAGTGGTTACACTAGGAGCTGCACGAGTGTGTGATTCGGAGGTGGAGGTCCTCCTCCTAACTGTGTACAGACTGTAGACCACTGAGTGTAAGGATTTACACTCATTCATCTTGTCTCTGCTTTTTGCCAGCAGTACCAGGGTCGACAGCCGAAGACAGAGGTCACCTGGGGATTCGGGACTTGGCGGCTCCGGTGTTCTTCAGACCGTTGGTGGTGGAGGCCGTGTGGGACGCGGCCTCTCTCTCGTCGGGGTCTTCTATCTTCGAGCCTGCCCACACGTCACCTGGTGTTAATTGACTTTGCAATTTCTGTATATTCAGTTGTGTATTGTCACAACAGTAAATTGTTATCTTTTGGCTTACTCATTGTCCGTTCTTTTGCGCCCCCTGTTGTGGGTCCGTGCTACGACACCTTCCCAACAGGATTTCTCGGCCATTCGTCATGGATTCCGAGGGGCGTCAGCTCGAGCGTGAACGGCCAATGGCAGAGCCAGGAGCGCAGGCGTCAGCGGGAGGCGTGTTGGGTGAGCTGCAGCAGATCTTAACCGCCTTCACGGCTCGGTTGGATTTAGTGACCGAGCAGAATGTCCTCCTTAATCGGAGAGTGGAGGCTCTCGCCGCCAGGGTGGAAGCGCACGATCAGGGCGCTGCTGCAGCTCCTCCTCTGGCTGGTCCTGGGCCTGAATCAGACGTACCACTGGTCGTTCAACAAACCCCCCCCACCATCCCCTGAAGCTTACATAAGCCCTCCAGAACCGTACGGGGGCTGTGTCGAGACGTGCGCGGACTTCCTCATGCAGTGTTCGCTCGTCTTTTCACAGCGCCCTGTCATGTACGCATCAGACGCTAGCCGGGTAGCTTATGTTATTAATCTGCTTCGAGGAGAGGCACGCGCATGGGCTACGGCGCTTTGGGAGCAGAACTCACGGCTCCTAACGTCTTATACTGGGTTTGTACGGGAGTTCAAACAAGTGTTTGATCATCCCAACAGAGGCGAGACCGCTTCAAACGTGCTGCTGTCGATAAGACAGGGGCGCCGTAGCGCAGCCGAGTATGCAGTCGACTTCCGCATTGCGGCAGCGAGGTCCGGCTGGAATAACGTTGCGCTCCGCGCCGCCTTCGTAAATGGACTGTCACCGGTCCTCAAGCAGCACCTACTGGCTAAGGAGGAACCGCGGGATTTTGACGGGCTTGTCGATTTGGTTATACGCTTAGACAACCGTTTGAATGAGCATCGTCGGGAGCAGGCCGGGGGGCGTGACTGGGTACGAGCCGTCCCTCCCCCTTCCGGTTCCGACAAGGCGACGTCGTCCCCACGCTTCACTGCCAGAGAGCCCCGTGGGGCTACAGCTCCCCCTGCTGAGGAGGCTATGGACACGAGCAGGGCCAAAGTAAGATTAAGTGACAGACAAAGGAGACTGGCCCGCGGGGAGTGTTTTTTTCTGCGGCTCTTGTGAGCACATGCAGAGGGACTGCCCTGAACGGTCAAACTACAACGCCCGTCCTTAGAATCTGGGCTAAGGGTGGGCCATAACACACACGCGGAAAGACCCCGCAGATCGGCACGAATCCCAGTAACAATCCTTTGTGAGGAGTTAACCCTTCACGCCCCAGCACTGATAGACACGGGGTCAGAAGGGAATCTGCTGGACAGCAGATGGGCAAAGGAAGTAGGGCTCCCTCTGGTGGCTCTGCCGGCACCATTGCAGGTGCGAGCACTAGATGGCACTCTTCTTCCATTAATCACACATCAGACACAACCAGTGACATTGGTTGTGTCTGGGAATCACAGGGAGGAGATAGTGTTCCATGTAACACCATCTACCTCCCGAGGGATTTTGGGCTTTCCATGGATGGTGAAGCACAATCCCCGGGTCGATTGGCCGTCCGCGGTTGTGACGCAGTGGAGCGAAACCTGCCACCGGGAGTGTTTAGGATCCTCGGTTCCCCCCGGCACTACAGCTAATGAGGAGGTCAAAGTTCCCCCCAATCTATCGGCGGTGCCAGAGGAGTACCATGATCTTGCTGACGTTTTCAGCAAAGATCTGGCGCTCACTCTTCCTCCGCACTGACCGTATGATTGTGCCATCGATTTAGTCCCGGGCGCTGAGTACCCGTCCAGTAGGTTGTACAACCTCTCACGTCCGGAACGCGAATCAATGGAGACCTACATCCGGGACTCCTTAGCTGCCGGGCTAATCCGGAACTCCACCTCCCCGATGGGTGCTGGTTTCTTTTTTGTGGGCAAGAAAGACGGCGGACTCCGTCCATGCATTGATTACAGAGGGCTGAACGAGATCACGGTTCGCAACCGATACCCGTTACCTCTGTTGGATTCAGTGTTCACGCCCCTGCATGGAGCCCAAATCTTTACGAAATTGGATCTTAGAAATGCGTACCACCTGGTTCGGATCCGGAAGGGAGACGAATGGAAGACGGCATTCAACACCCCGTTAGGTCACTTCGAGTACCTGGTCATGCCGTTCGGCCTCACTAACGCCCCCGCGACGTTCCAAGCTTTGGTAAACGACGTCTTGCGGGACTTCCTGCATCGGTTCGTCTTCGTATATCTGGACGACATACTCATCTTTTCCCCGGACCCTGAGACCCATGTCCAGCATGTACGTCAGGTCCTACAGCGGTTGTTGGAGAACCGGCTGTTTGTGAAGGGCGAGAAGTGCGAGTTCCACCGCACTTCTTTGTCCTTCCTGGGGTTCATAATCTCCTCCAACTCCGTCGCCCCTGATCCGGCTAAGGTTGCGGCGGTGAGAGATTGGCCCCAACCAACAAGCCGCAGGAAACTACAGCAGTTCCTCGGCTTTGCAAATTTTTACAGAAGGTTCATCAAAGGTTACAGTCAGGTAGTTAGCCCCCTGACTGCCCTGACCTCCACCAAGGTCCCCTTCACCTGGTCGGATCGGTGCGAAGCCGCGTTCCAGGAGTTGAAACGCCGGTTCTCGACTGCACCAGTTCTGGTGCAGCCTGATCCTGATCGCCAGTACGTAGTTGAAGTGGATGCCTCTGACTCAGGGATAGGAGCCGTGCTGTCCCAGAGTGTGGAGGCTGATAAGGTTCTCCATCCTTGTGCCTTTTATTCCCGCAGGTTGACCCCAGCTGAACGGAACTATGACGTTGGCAATCGGGAACTTCTTGCGGTGAAGGAGGCTCTTGAAGAGTGGAGACACCTGCTGGAGGGGGCTTCGTTGCCCTTCACGGTTTTCACTGACCATCGGAACCTGGAGTACATCCGGACCGCCAAGCGGCTGAACCCCAGGCAAGCCCGCTGGTCTCTGTTCTTCGGGCGCTTTGACTTCCGGATTACATATCGCCCCGGGACCAAGAACCAAAAATCAGACGCCCTGTCCCGGGTGCACGAAGAAGCCGCCAAAGCGGGGCTGTCGAACCCCACCGAGACCATCATCCCCGAGTCCACTGTCGTGGCCGCCCTTACCTGGGACGTGGAGAAGACCGTCCGGGAGGCCCTGACCAGGAGCCCGGACCCGGGGACTGGCCCCAAGGACAGACTGTACGTCCCACCAGAGGCAAGAGCTGCCGTATTGGACTTCTGTCACGGGTCCAAGCTCTCCTGTCATCCCGGAGTGCGTAGGACCGTGGCAGTAGTCCAGCAGCGCTTCTGGTGGGCGTCCCTGGAAACCGACGTCCGGGACTACATCCAGGCCTGTACCATCTGCGCCAGGGGCAAGGCAGACCATCGGAGGACGACGGGCCTCCTCCAACCCCTGCCAGTGCCTCATCGCCCCTGGTCTCACATCGGCCTGGATTTCATCACGGGCCTCCCGCCGTCCCAGGGCAACACCGTAATCCTCACGATAGTGGACCGGTTCTCCAAGGCGGCCCACTTCGTGGCCCTCCCGAAGCTCCAGACGGCCCAGGAGACAGCAGACCTCCTGGTTCACCACGTCTTGCGGCTGCATGGGATACCGTCGGACATCGTCTCAGATCGTGGTCCCCAGTTCTCTTCACAGGTGTGGAAGAGTTTCTGCAAGGAGCTGGGGGCCACCGTGAGTCTCTCGTCCGGGTACCACCCCCAGACCAACGGCCAGGCAGAGCGGGCCAACCAGGAATTGGAGCAGGCCCTTCGGTGTGTCACCTCCGCACATCCGGCGGCCTGGAGTCACCATCTGGCCTGGATCGAGTATGCCCACAACAGCCAGGTTTTGTCTGCTACCGACCTCTCCCCTTTTGAGGTGTGTTTGGGGTACCAGCCCCCATTGTTCCCGGTGGTGGAGGGAGAGGTCGGTGTGCCCTCGGTCCAGGCCCACCTTCGGAAATGTCGCCGGGTGTGGCGGACCGCCCGCTCTGCCCTGTTGAAGGCCCGGACGAGGGCCAAGTCCCATGCAGACCGCCGACGGTCCCCGGCCCCCACGTACCAGCCCGGGCAGGAGGTGTGGCTGTCAACAAAGGACATCCCCCTCTGTGTGGACTCAACCAAGTTGAAGGACAGATACATTGGACCGTTCCCTATCCTCAAGATCATAAACCCGGCCGCAGTGAAGCTCCGTCTCCCGGCTTCGCTGCGGATCCACCCTGTCTTCCACATGTCCCGTCTCAAGCCCCACCACACCTCGCCCCTCTGTGCACCTGGACCCACGCCGCCTCCTGCCCGGCTCATCGACGGGGAGCCTGCTTGGACGGTCCGCAGGCTCCTGGACGTCCGTCGTAAGGGCCGGGGGTTCCAATATCTGGTGGACTGGGAGGGGTATGGACCTGAGGAACGCTCCTGGGTGAAGAGGAGCTTCATCCTGGACCCGGCCCTCCTGGCCGATTTCTACAGACGTCACCCGGACAAGCCCGGTCGGGCGCCAGGAGGCGCCCGTTGAGGGGGGGGTCCTGTTGTGTGGGCCGCTGAAGAGGAGGTACTGCTGGCCCACCACCACCAGAGGGCGCCCTGCTTGGAGTGCGGGCTCCAAGCACGAGAGGGCGCCAGACCCAGAGGAAGTGACAGCTGTCACTCATCACACCAGCTGTCACTCATCTACACCAGTACTTAAGCCGGACTGCAACTCCACCTCCCCGCCGAGAAATCGACTACCGAGAGGTAACTTCTCTGCTGACTCATATCATTGAGTGGATTCTGAACTTCTGTTGCAGCCGGTATCCTGTGGTGTTCGCCCTTATCTGGGAATTGGCGTGTAGCGTGACGACGACGACTGCGCTACAGATAAGTGGTTACACTAGGAGCTGCACGAGTGTGTGATTCGGAAGTGGAGGTCCTCCTCCTAACTGTGTACAGACTGTAGACCACTGAGTGTAAGGATTTACACTCATTCATCTTGTCTCTGCTTTTTGCCAGCAGTACCAGGGTCGACAGCCGAAGACAGAGGTCACCTGGGGATTCGGGACTTGGCGGCTCCGGTGTTCTTCAGACCGTTGGTGGTGGAGGCCGTGTGGGACGCGGCCTCTCTCTCGTCGGGGTCTTCTATCTTCGAGCCTGCCCACACGTCACCTGGTGTTAATTGACTTTGCAATTTCTGTATATTCAGTTGTGTATTGTCACAACAGTAAATTGTTATCTTTTGGCTTACTCATTGTCCGTTCTTTTGCGCCCCCTGTTGTGGGTCCGTGCTACGACACCTTCCCAACAGATCTCACAGATCCAGCAAGTCGACCTGTCAAGACACATAGGCATGATCTTCTCCAGGTTGATTTCAGAGCTGTTTTGGCAAAAGGAGAAACACGGCTCATGGCGTATCTGTTTTCAGTGTGTGAACCAAGAAGCTGCTGGACACACGGCAGAAATCAAATGATCCAACAGAAGCATTTCAGTGAATATGCCAATAACCTGGTAGTAGTGCTGCGGGTAGGAAAAAAAAGAAGAAGCCAAAAGTCAATCCAAGAAGAGGCTGTTAACTTCACAACAACAAATATACACAGGAACTTGTAATTTTGCACGAGTATAAATAGTGTACGGGCTCAAAAACAACACAGCCCTGATTATAAGACCACCCCCCCCCCCCCGCCTCACCGCCAACCTGCAAGACACATTTTTTGCAAAAATTACTTTCTGAAGACCAAATGTTTTTAAAAGAAGAAAAATCTTGCTAATAAGAGCACAGCAGTGCAACAAACTGCACTGCTCCTCACATCATGTCAGTCAGTCAGCTCTCTTCACCTTTGAAACTATCGCTGGCTGCTTGGACCCGAGCGAGTTGTTGCTAGTAATGAGGCGCTGCTGCACAATTGTGCGGACAATAAAGGTAGGAGTACACAGGACACGACGTGGTGCAATTCTCCTGCTCTCTTTATTAACACAGAATCTGTTGCACTTTGAAGAGTGTAATAACAGGCATCCACTGTTTAATTAAAACAGATGGTGGTAAACACCGGCGCTTCACGCCAGCAGGAGCACTCACAGAAAGCCGTCCACTGACAGGTGGGTCTACTCCCATGCCATTAAAAGACATCCCTATATTTTTCAGGTGGATTTCGAGGAAAAAACAAAACCCTGTCTTATACTCAGGCCACTGAGTCATCATCACTGATTATGATGAAGGGATTACATTTTGACATGATGGCATAAATGGTTAGGAAGCCAAATCATGGAAAATGCTGCTATTTGATCACACGTGACAGACAAATCTCTTTCCCCAACATGTATTAACTAATGCCTAACAATTCGTGTCACATTACTATAGTCAGCTAAGTGCTTACTATCTGTTAAGCCAGTTAAATTGCTTGTTTCACAATATACGAGGTCTGTGAGAAAACTATCCGACCTTTTTATTTTTTCAAAAACTATGTGGATTTGAATCATGTGCGCTTGCATCAGACAAGCTTGAACCTTCGTGCGCATGCGTGAGTTTTTTCACGCCTGTCGGTTGTGTCATTCGCCTGTGGGCAGGCTTTGAGTGAGCACTGGTCCACCCCCCTCATCGGATTTTTATTGTCAGTGAAATGGCTGAGAGGCTGCCGCTTTGCTCCATGAATTTTTTTTCAGAAACTGTTAGAGACAGCCAGTTGGAAACCATTCGAAAGATTCAGATGGATTTCGGTGAAGATTCTGTCGGCGTCACACGGATTAAGGAGTGTTAAAACCTTTTTAAAGACGGCCCACAGCAGCGGAGGGCGTGCAGCGCACCGAACGACCAGATCATTTCTAAACTGAACGCTGTGTTGATCCGGGACATTGTGTGACTACCACATAAATGGCAAGAGAGCTGGACATAGCACTTTTGTGGCACATTCCACTGTTACAGCAGATTTTGTAATGAAAGACGTGCGGAGGATTTCGCCCGTCAGCTCGGAGCCGCTCATTGCGCGCAACAAAAAAAAACACCTCCGTGTTGGAAACCATTCAGAAGATTCAGACGGCTTTTGATGGCTTTTCAGTCGAGTGAGTATTCGAGAAATTGTTTAACAGCTGGGCATGTTCCAACTTGTCCTGTGAGACTTTCAACACGGAGGTGTTGTTTGTCCAGCGGCTGTGAGCGGCTGCGTCCCGACGCGCGAATCCGTCCGCATGTCTTTCATTACAAAATCTCCTTTAACAGTGGAATGTGCTGATAAAGTGCTGATCCCGACCTCTTCTGAAACGTCTCTGCTAGTCACACGACGTCCTGCATCAACAGAGCCTTAAATTTGGAAGTGATCTGCTCATTCCAGCCTGTCGATGGCCGCTCGGGGCGCGGTGCGCCCTCCGTCGCCGTGGGCCGTTTTTAATCCAGTTTTAATGGTCCTTAATCCATGTGATACAGACAGAATCTTCACCGAAATCCATCTGAATCTTTCGAATGGTTTCCAACTGGCTGTCTCTAACAGTTTCTGAAAAAAATTCATGGAGCAAAGCGGCAGCCTCTCAGCCATTTCACTGACAATAAAAATCTGACAAGGGGGGTGGACCAGTGCTAACTCAAAGCCTGCCCACAGGCGAATGACGCAACCGACAGGCGTAAAAAAACTCACGCATGCGCACGAAGGTTCAAGCTTGTCTGATGCAAGCGCACATGATTCAAATCCATATAGTTTTTGAAAAAAATAAAAAGGTCGGATAGTTTTCTCACAGACCTCGTACTTATCATGCTATAGTTGTATGCCACTATGCTCATTACACAGCATTCTAGTTACACATCACAATAAAGAAACACCAATAGAATAATCTTTAGATTCATCCCATGTGTACCCCCCTCTTAAACTCAAGCAACAGACTCATGTTAGCAAAATAATGTTTATATCCAGATGTATAAATGGTTCAAGTGAAAAATAAAAACATGCATATTCCTTATAATTCATGGACATGTCCATTAAATCAGTGTATGTGCATGATTTATTACAGTATTCACACCTAATTACTGGAGATAAAGTCAGATTTTTAAAAAATGAACAAGTGCTCAGTGTGTTTTGTTATTATAGTATTATATAGTTTTATAGTCATGCATTTATCAAAATTTGGTATAATTACTGCAGGTTTCTGTTGATAACTGAGCGATGACATCTTACGTTGATGATGCCCTGAAATAATGCTCAGCTACTGTACATCAACATTAAATAAATGATGCAGTAGGTCATTGTTGTGAGGCTGTTGAGCCACCAGGGATTCACCTGTGACAGGGAACAAATCAAATGTGGGCCAAACACAGACTGATTAGGTCAGATTGTGCAAACGTCATTAAACATGATGCTAAAGCAAACTGCTCCGACATTACATCTCCAGTGTGCAAAACTCGAGTTTACTTACACATGAAGTGAGCGGAACGTGAGCATGGCAGCTGTATCACTGAACTGTGAGGGAGCGTCATAAGCACACTGACATAACTGACACCTGGCACTGAGGGGAGAGAGTCAGAGGGAGGAGACGGAGCAGAATATGTGCCGACGATCGCCCTCTGGCTGTTCTGCACCGTCTTAATCACAGCAGCCGCGCTCCAACACTGCAACCCCATGGAGACGCAGGTACTTTAGCCACATTTGACATTAACCACGAGGTGAATACACCCCTGTTTAATACAGACACAATGCCTCACCATCTCTATCATCTTCTCTCCTTTTCCGTACCTTCAGTGACAGTTATTACAACCGGAAGCCAAACTCGGCAGATGAATGTGTATTTCTCCGCGCTGTTTGTCTCCATTTTCTGCTCTGGTTGCGTTATCCTGCAGCCTCAGCTCTAATGTTTACTTTCATTTAGTCTGCAAGTACTGAGCTGCATCACTGATGGCAGGAACCATCACTTTCCACCACTTGTATTCGTGTGCATTTGAATTCTTGTCAAAACGTCATGCTGAGCTGGGCCCAGCCTTATTTTTGGCACGGTCAGGGACAAATTTGAAGGGATGAGTCAGGAAAGGATGCTGGTGCTGAAAAATAATTTTTTTTTTGGAGGCAGTGTTTGCATTCCAATGGGGTGCTCCTCTCCGTGAGTGAAGACATAAAGCTGCCAAGTCTGGACAGTTTGCTGATAAGAGCAACAGGCGATGATGAGGGGAAACGTGACTGAGGAAAGCCAGACTAAAGACAGCAATCAGCACATTCACTGGAATTGTAATAGTTTGCTAAATTTCCATTATTTTAGTCCTTTGGAAGATCTCTCAATATTATCACCAAACCTTAACACAAAGCAATTTTCCTCAACTCTGGATCATGGAAATTAGGAGCAGCTGTCGTTGAAGTGACATGTAGCCTGAACGTCACTTTATTTCTTTTCCAAAGCGTATGTCTGGTATCCACCAAGCTCACAACTCCTTGCAAGACATATCATACTGAAACTCAAGAAACGGGATTACCTTAAAGGTTCATAGGCTCATCGCGGCCATCTTGAGGGATGACAGCATATGCGGATCATTTTAACTCCACCCCTCTAAAGACTGAGGTTTTGGAATCCATTGGTGCAGAAGCCTTCATTCTGATGGTCAAAAAGGTTGCAAACAGTACACGTAATGACACGTTTTCCAATATTTTTTTTATATTTGGAAAAAACATGGAAGTCTGGAGAACAACCTACTATGCGTAGTGGCCAGAAGGGTAGACAAGTAGGTGTTTCAACAGAGGGACATAAGTCCAGTTCTCCCTAAGTGTCTGCATCAGTTGGAACAGGGCTATATAAAACCATTTGCAGTAGCATGCAGTAGTCATGTCAAAGACTTCGTTAACATTCCTGGCAACTGGGTTCTGAATATTCATTAGTCTCAGTTTATGGCTTGGCCAACACAATTGCCTTTACATCTTCTAAAACTGAGGCCATTACCGTCCCCGCAGATTAAAAAAAAAAACAAAACTTCATTTTCTTTGGCAGGATTTTGGATTGTCCCTTTGCCTGTGGCTCATGGTTCAGCTGAACAGGATTTACAGCCAGTGTACATAAGAACCTAGGGAATGCCTGGAATTTGTGTCCCATGAATGCACACATGCACGCACGCCTTCATTTAAGTTGAAATTCAGCTGCTGATGTGTGCATCTTGTTGAGATTGTACATTTCCAAAAAATTACGCCAACATTTTTGTGCATATAGGGATGCACAGCACCATTAAAATGTTTTGTAAATAGTATTTTTCATTGTGGACTTGAAGCTAAAAATATTTCTAATTAAGTCCCATAAGAGTCAGTAATATTTGCATCCATTCCAAACACAAAGTACAGTTCTTTGTTCTTTCTAAAGAAGCCATGATCAAAGTACAACTGCTGTTTTCTTTTGACATTTGTGTTTTATTTTCATCAAACCAAACAATCTGAATCAGATAAGGTCACAGCTTGTAAGTGCTGACTGTCATGCTGCAGTGGAAACCTTACTTTGGTATCTACACACTGAATACTGCATCTGTTAAATGACCCTTAACACTCTTAGTACTTTAAGTTAGAACATGGTCAGAACTGTGTTCTTTGCACGAAAACCTGCAAACTGACAGATGTTTTATGTTGTCTAAGGCATACATACGCAGTACACACATCAGCGGTTCACAATAACTGCACACGAAGATGGTTTCTGCAACACACTCTGACCATGTGGCCTTTGGATCTTAATCTCACTCTGTTAGTGTATGATAACAGAAACATCAGCAGAAAATTGACAAAGAAGAAAGGGAAGTGATAACCTAGAGGTGAAAGAGGCAGGAGCAAGTTGAGCACCTTGCAAGGCAGCACACTGACGTGCGTGCATGCATGTGTGTGGGAATAGGTGACTGTGGAGGCATCGCTTAAAGAGCTTTGAGCGTCTGCATCAGATGGAGGAATGCAGTCCATTTACTTATTTAAGGAATCAACCGAGTGAGCTGCTGTCCCGATACACTGTGGATAATATTATAGGAAAAAAAAAGCTCCATAAGAAGGAAGCGAAGAATCACTTCCAGGTTAGTCAAGTCAGCTCCAAATAGTAAAGATTACATACTGGAACATAAAGTTCTCACCAACACTATTGATCAGAAATGGGAAGACTTGGAACGTGGATTGTTGGCATGGATTCTGGAGTGTAGTTTCATGCTTAGATCCAAATGAATCAAAGACCAAACCCTGTTTCATAACATTCCCACAAATAATTCAGCTGTATTTCGCATGTCCGAGTAGGCCACATATGACTGGATGATATTGGTACACGATCTCTCTGGGCACTGTGTCAGAGGAGTTCACTTCATTTATACAACATCAGTCCACAACATAAGTTGCTCCAAGGTGTCATACATGAGTCAGGTTTAAATCTTACCTACCGCCTGAGCAAGGACATTGGTGACATTGGTAAGGGAAAAATTCCCCAAGGAGAAAGTTTAAGCAGACCAGACTCAGTGGGTGAACATCTTCATTGGTCACACTAACAAACTAAAACAACACAGAAGCTCAACCAACATGTACAGTCCAGTGTTCACTGGGCTGAAAGGACAGCTCTAATACCAGGGTCCCAGCAAAACAGACCAAAAATCAACATAAAACACCATGAATCAGTGGTTGCATTGACGCCAGAACGGTCATTGAAATTGAAACTTCTCAACTCAACCCTGATGTATCTCCAACCTCCCCACAAAATGTCCCATATCCCACAAACAAATTCCGGGGTTCAAATCCCACTTGTATTCACAGTCCCCAATTCTTTCAGTGCTGCTGGTCATCCACGTGATCCACCAATCCTCCTCACTGTGACAACAAGTCCATCACGGCCATATTTTGTCATCCATGAGTTGGAGAGATGCATGAGGTATATTGAATACTGTGCATCACAAGAGTGTGAACTGCAACACATCTGGTAACATACAGGTGCCCCGTTTTTGAGGACGCTAGCAACTAGTCCTGGCACAAGAAGATACCCATCGAACATCTGGCTCTAGCAGGTAGCTAGTAGAGCAGGAAGAGAATCAAAACGTTTTGGACAGTGATCCCTGAGGACCAGAATTGAGGTTCAATGTTGAGTACCAATTATGTCACCAACCAAGTGGGCTGATTTATACATGCTGGGGACCACCTGCAGGCACAGATCCAGATTAACATCATACCCAGAACAAAGCAATTTGAGGTTCAGTGTCTTGCTCAAAAGCAGTATGATTCACAGACCCGTCTGCTGGATGATCTGAGTTATGTTCCAGATTAAGAAAATTTAAACATGAACAGATGTGTAAGAATCCTGTAACAAAAAAAAAAAAAGCCTATCTGGAAGAATAATCACAATTACTGTTTTTATGTGCTGTGAAAAAAGGCAGACAAACAGCTTGGAGAAATGCTGCAAAATTAACTAATATCATAATTCATCTTAATGAAGGCACAACCCCTCCCCTGTGCCCACTCCCCCGCCACACACACACACACACACACACACAAATTAAAATGGGAAGGAAACAGAATGAGCAATGAGGTTGGAGAGAGTTTGGTATTCTGCATTAGGGAGCGAGCGGAAGGACGAAGAGAGGGGAAATAAAAAGAAGAGAATGTGGCTTAGAAATATGAGCGTGTGAGAGAAAAGTACGAAAGGTGGAGGACAGTCGAAAAAACCGGCATAGGAGCTTAAAGCCTTGATGGCATTACAGAGAAGAAGGAGGATATGTTAGATATGTAGATATGTTTTTTGTCAAAGGGAGACGGGGGACACGCAGAGCCCTGGAATCTTCTGTGGACCTCTCCTCAACCAGGAACTCCACACAAACCAAGGGCTCCCACGGCACCGCTCGGCTGTCCGACAGTTTTGATTTACAGGACATTTGATCTTCTCAGGCATTCCCTCCTCCCACATTTCTATAGAATAAACCCAAAGCACAAAGCTCAGTGATGATGGCGAAGCTTCTGGAAGCACCAATGCACACATCTGCAGTTCATATCTGCTTTTAATTAGACCCTTTAGTGGAGTTTGGCGTCTTTGCCGATGCAGAAAATAAAAGTGAGTTTGTTCCCCATGATAAACCGAGACCTCACCAACGCTACTGAAGACGTCAAAGCGGTTTATCTAATTAGCTAATTTATCCAAGTTGGCTCATCAGTCAAACCTCAGCACTAACACTAACGTGTCTTTGGGTACTTGTCCTTGTGAGATTGAAAGACATCTGAGAAGATTAAGTCGGTTGATGGGGGAGTGTGGCATTGCCGAAATTTTTATAGGATGAAAAAGGCACGGGTACTTCTGGTCTCACAAGTTTGCGAGAGCTAGATGCTAAACAGTGATGGATGACAACAACTGGACATGTATGCTAAGATCCAATTGCCTCTGAAGTCGCAACTGGGCATAACATCATAAAAGCATTTCAGTTTCCGCACAACGTCACAATTCAGAAAACAAGATAGACACCTCTAAGAATGCCTTGGTTGTTCAAGACAAATAACAGACTCAGTCTGAAGTGCAGTATAGCCAGTCGTTGTTAGCGACCAGGTTAGCCAGTATTAGCAGCACCAGTTAATTTCACACATAAAAACACCTTAGCTAACAGACGGCTTGCACTTACTGTTGATGACTGTAACAGACATTTTGGATTGTGAATTCCAGGGTATGTGGTGTTTGAGCGAAATGGAATTACAACTTTAGGTGTTTTCCAATTGAAACTTCTGACTTCTGCTCCTGACTTCTGGTCTCTCCCAAAATCCTAGTGTGCTGCTGGAATGACTTTGTCATTTATGATTACATGCACGAGGGAGTGTCAGCTGTGACACGACGGGCATGTGGAGCATTTGCAGCACAGAGGTGCCTTGCTGCTGAGGGCACTGGCGACGGTACAAAGTCAGGAGGCTTCATACATATGACTAAACTGCAGAAGATAAACAACTACTTTTGGGAAACTGCAGGCTTTCGCACATCGTTGCAGGGTGGGACTAAAAGCAGTTCCGTGACTCATTGGATGCAGCAATAAGCAGCACCACAAATCCTACAAAATCGAACCTAACCTTTCCTCACATAGAACTATTATAAAAAATAATTAAAGATCTACCTGGCAACAGCTGGAATTGGCCTTTCACAAAACACTTCATTACTTGCTTGGTTCCACATATTTCAGACAACACTGGTAAAAGAATGTGAGAAGAATTAGCACCATACCACTGGGAATGAGAGCCCTACAGGCTGGTAGGAATCCTATCCAACACGGATATGCAGAAATCTGAAATAATCCCAGGAATAATTAAATCCATTTAAAAAAGAAAAAGTGGATCCAGACTTTCAGTACAAGTAGAAAACGTGTTAAAGCTGCGGGATTTAGGGGTGTTTATTAGCGGTACCTGCAACAATGAATCAGAGTGTTTTCATCATCTTAGAATGAGCCCTTCAAAGACACATGGGAGAGCACCACCTCATGGTGGGTGCCATGTTGATTCAGTAGTCCAAAGAGACATACGTCCTCCACCTTTGACATTCTGCAGGCTAAAAAGTTTTGATTTGAAAACCTGAAGGGAAACAAAATCATGACCGGCGACGGCCCTAGGGCTGCAGCTACCGATTATTTTAGTAATCAAGTATTCTATCGATTATTCTGGCCATTAATTGAGCAATCAGATAAAAGCACTTTCGCATTTTTAAACAACATCAATAGTCCAGGTCTCTCCCTAAGCAATGGCACAATGTCGTTGCGCCATCATGCAGATTAGTGTATCCCTTTCTGTTTTCCTGGGTAATTATATTTTTTCATGTCTTTACAAGTTTTGGATCTTTCCTGGTGTCAGGAGCTGAGCACTCCCCTGACACCGGACCGTAAGCGCACGCGGTTGGTCCGGTGTCATGCAGGCTGCACGTAAACATGAACACAGCCTGTGAAAAACTGGGGTCTGGAGTGTAGCTTTTCCACAAAAGCCACATTGACAAATCAGCTCTGCAACCTGTTGAAAATTTGACTTAAAGTGCACAGAGAGCAGAGCACAGCCATCGGACTAAACCATATGTTTTTTAAAAATACACAAACGCACTGCTTTGCTTTAAATGTGCAGTAAGCTATTTCAGATGATCAGTGTGGACCCTCTTTCTCTTAATAGGCTTTATTTTACTCTCTGTGTCGAGTTGGAAAGCTGTAGCTTTTGATGCTACATTGATAAGCTCTTCCCCTGCTTATGCGCATGCTCTAGTTTTCTTCTATTTTTTCTTTCTGGGGATGTTACAGTGCCACACACAGGCACGGCATATGTATTACAACGTTAAACGGCGCTTCGAGGCACAGAGTTTGCCTCTAACATTTTTTGTAATCGAATTATTCAAGTTACTCAACTAATCGTTTCAGCCCTAGATGACCTAATACAATCTGAAACCTCACCACTAGATGACACTAAATTCTATACACTGTAGCTTTAAAGCAACAGAGTCAAATAATCTGAGAAAATAGAGTTAAAAAAAAATAAATGAGAAAGCCAGTGGAAGACAGCAGATGATTAGAGAGAATAAGGAAGAGCACTTTTGATGCAATGTTTTTTCTGTAAAAGCACCAAATAATTTTCGGTGTGCCGCTGCACTTCACAGTGGCACAGCAACATGGTCGACCCAAATGATGGGGTTATTATTGGTAGATGAGGATAGGAAGGCCTCGCCTGAATACTGATGAGGCTCAGCACAAAGCTGCCTCATTAACCTGCAGAAAACTGCCTTTGTTTCTGCAATGTTCCAAACATCCTCATCATCCTGTCGGACAGGTTCCGGACATTTCACCGCTGATGCAAACAAGGTAGGAACCAAGAACCTCGAGAGCAAAACCTCATGTATGACGGGGAAAAAGAAAAGAGACCTCTTCATGTACAGTAAAAAGTTGGTTGTGCATTAATATGATGAAAAGTTTCAGGTGGAGTTCTTCCTGGAGAGGAGAAGGAAAACATCCTGAGTGCAGAGAGTGCACAGATCACATCGTCTTCCACCGCGCGTGCACGTGAGTCGATGTAGAAAGGAAGAAAGCGGAGGTGATGAGAGTGAGGAGCAAAAGTAGGACAAGAGGTTTGTGCCTTTCATATGTGCGTGTGGTTTTGATACTTATTTGAGTGTGCATTCGCGGAAGAGATTTCAATTTCATCTACAACAGAAACAGCGAATAAGGGAACAAACATGCGGCAAAGGAGAAGAGCAACGGTGAAACTGATGTGAAATAAACATTCAGCTGCTCGGGTAAAGCAAAAAAAAAAAACACAACACCAACAACAGTAACGTGTGGATAGGAGCTAGCAGAGAAAGGCTTGGTGAAAGTAAGGAGAAGGAGGAGAGAGAAACGGTGACGGAACGGGGGATCAGTCATGGTGCGTCCTCCAGCCAGAGCTGTCATTTATACTGTGGGAGGGAGCAGCCACGTAGCAAGAAATCATCAGGAGCAGGAACAGATTAGATACAGGCTGTTGGCTCTGACAAGGCCTCATATAGATCAGTAATGGCTCGGTAAGGACGGGGGGAGCAACAGTCCAGTGCTGGGGGTACTTAAAGGTTACACTGAATGTGGAAGGACGTGGTAATCGACAGTACTTTCAGGAAGTTGCCATTAATCTACACTTATGGTAAAATCTCTGAAACGTTTCTCATCACACAAGCAGAGCAGCACTTTGAGAAAAGCTTTACAATGACTGACTGATCCAGACGCTTTCAATTCCAGAGAAAATTGTTGGCTATGTGGTTCGTACCACAAATCCTCCCAAACATGGTGGCGGCAGGACGGTACTATGGTGTTCATTTTAAAGGACATGGGTTAGGACTTTAGCGAGGGTTTAAGGCAAAGCTAAAAATTCAATATAAAGTTCTCCAGGGGTCCAGCAACAGGCAGGGCTTGAACCCTATCAAATATTACTATTTAATATTATTGACTAGCAGAGACACTGGCCCTCCATCAGGGAGGGTCCACTGTTCTTAGGTTCTACTGGTCCTAGCCTCTTTATATTATTTGATGATGTATATTACAACCCTAAGCTGATTTTAAAGTTCATAAATAAATGTAATACCTTCAAATAGCTAACAAACCAGATCCAGTTTTGTTCAATTTACAAAAATAAAACATACGATTCTGTTGAGATACACCATTAATCACCTTTAACTGTACTGCTGACTATAAATCTGTTGGATTGAAAATCAACAAATAATGGAAATTCACCATAATGAAATGGGGTTTTTTATTGTCACCTTTTGTAACATTACTTAACCTACTGTAGTGCAACATATAGCCTACCATAAATGCAAAAACAACTTCAACATGCTCTCCTTAATAGTAGGACTAGGGCTAGTGGACCCTAGGACTAGTGGGAAGCCCCCCTCCCCAACCATCATGGCACACCCAGCACTAACTACAGTATAACGGCAGATATCATAGATAGGTATGTATGTATTGTTAAAGTACTACACAATTTACTTTGTAGCTAGTTGCAGTGCTATCTAGATACAAGTAACAGTCTCAAAAATCAATGTGCCAAGTTTGGTTTCAATCAGGTCATTAGTTAGCATCAGGCTGCTATGTCTTGAGTGTAACTTTATAGTTTAACTAATTGATTAGCAGAATATCTTACAGTCTTTCTTTAAGATGTCTCTGTGCTGTTTTTACTAATTCAGATATGTGTCAGTATTTGTGAAATGATTTTCGATGATTCTTTGATTTTGCAGAAGACTGGAGGTGGAGTGCCTGCTGCTCTGCCGTCCTACTGGGCCAGTCGAGGACAAGGTCTTGCATCACACATGCAGAAGGACACCCGGCTGTGGCATGTGGCGTTTTGGGAATGGAACAGATAGACATACGCCCACACACAGAAATGTAGAAGAGAATGAGTACCTCTAATGACATTTGTGTTCTTTGTAATAAAGAAGAAACTGATATCTAACCAGAGAAACTGTTGCTCCTGACGATAGATGATTTCTGACTTGTTTGTTCTCCAGCAATGAACAAAAGAGCAGTTTGTCTCTTGGCATTCTTGCACAATTAGTATAATCAGCAACACAACACATAATGGGCACTGCAATTTAAATACACGATCTTAGCTAGCAGGTACTGTCACCATGGATTTGTAATACATGTTATACTATCCATTTTACACGTCTGGCTGCATTTTTGTGTATTTATTGGTGTGCATTTGCTCAGGTTAGCAGACTGGATATGAGAACTCTAAGTTTCCATCTTGGCCAAATGGGCCTGGACTTCAATCTTCAACACGGTCTTGACTTTGTGGTTTGCTGGTGAACATGAGAGAGCTGGGATTTAAACAGAATGAGGTCTGGAGACAGTGACACTCCTCATTTTGCTCTTCAGCTTGTGTTATTTTGGATCCACTAAGGTTACACTGTAGTGTCGGCCATGTGAAAACACTGTGTTAATACACTCAACAAAAATATACCGTATTTTCTGGACTATAAGTCGCACTTTTTTACATGTTTTGGCCGGGGGTGCGACCTATACTCCGGTGCGACTTATAAATGAAAAATATACCGGTAGGATCTCAATTAATTTACTGTAACAAAACAATTTTACGTGACAGAGTCGATCTATGTTTTAAAATGGCCACCGGAAAAGGAAATGCAATGCATCATGGGCACTGTAGTATGACGGCCATCCTATAGTTCACGCTGGTCGCGATAACCAATCAGAGAACAGAACTTTGGATGCGTATTCCTCACCTCACCCACAGCGTGTGAAGCTGACGAACACGGTGCTTGCTGTTATTCCGGCATGGCGAACAGAACAGCTTCAACCCTTGGATATCAATGTGAGCAGAGTGTTTAAGTTGACGCTGAGAGCTGCGTGGGAGCACTGAGCAACGGCGGAGGATTAGCGTCTGCACTTGGAAGGAGCTGGATCGACACCGCTGGGAGGTCATGAGCTGCGCAGGTAGGCGCTGCATGGTTCGGCTCGCAATGTGGTCCGCAAAATACAAACATATCCGTAGGTAAAATGCAGCTCACGAGAGGGCATTCGAGGCTTGTGTGACTGTTCCTGCGACTTCTGACTACCATAGAAAAATAAAAATTTTAACGTTACTGATAACATAACAAGACAACGGAGAAGGCCCGAAAAAATGCCACCAAAAAGAAAATCATACTCTGCAGATTACAAGTTGCGACTGGTGAAATATGCATCCGAAAACGGTAGCCGTCACAATATTATCATCTGAACTTTTCATGTTAACATACCTGTATGTCCATGGGACTTATAGTCCAGTGGACCTTATTTATGGTTTATTTTTCTTTATAATGGATAAAGTGGCTGGTGCGACTTATACTCCGGTGCGACTTATAGTCCGGAAAATACGGTAAACGCAACACTTTTGGTTTTGCTCCCATTTTGTATGAGATGAACTCAAAGATCTAAAACTTTTTCCACATACACAATATCACCATTTCCCTCAAATATTGTTCACAAACCAGTCTAAATCTGTGATAGTGAGCACTTCTCCTTTACTGAGATAATCCATCCCACCTCACAGGTGTGCCATATCAAGATGCTAATTAGACACCATGATTAGTGCACAGGTGTGCCTTAGACTACCCACAATAAAAAGCCACTCTGAAAGGTGCAGTTTTGTTTTATTGGGCGGGGGGGCAGATACCAGTCAGTATCTGGTGTGACCACCATCTGCCTCATGCAGTGCAACACATCTCCTTCGCATAGAGTTGATCAGGTTGTCAATTGTGGCCTGTGGAATGTTGGTCCACTCCTCTTCAATGGCTGTGTGAAGTTGCTGGATATTGGCAGGAACTGGTACACGCTGTCATATACGCCAGTCCAGAGCATCCCAAACTTGCTCAATGGGTGACATGTCCGGTGAGTATGCTGGCCATGCAAGAACTGGGACATTTTCAGCTTCCAAGAATTGTGTACAGATCCTTGCAACATGGGGCCGTGCATTATCCCGCTACAACATGAGGTGATGTTCTTGGATGTATGGCACAACAATGGGCCTCAGGATCTCGTCATGGTATCTCTGTGCATTCAAAATGCCATCAACAAAATGCACCTGTGTTCTTCGTCCATAACAGACGCCTGCCCATACCATAACCCCACCGCCACCATGGGCCACTCGATCCACAACACTGACATCAGAAAACCGCTCACCCACACGACGCCACACACGCTGTCTGCCATCTGCCCTGAACAGTGTGAACCGGGATTCATGCGTGAAGAGAACACCTCTCCAACATGCCAAACGCCAGCGAATGTGAGCATTTGCCCACTCAAGTCGGTTACGACGACGAACTGGAGTCAGGTTGAGACCCCGATGAGGACGACGAGCATGCAGATGAGCTTCCCTGAGATGGTTTCTGACAGTTTGTGCAGAAATTCTTTGGTTATGCAAACCGATTGTTTCAGCAGCTGTCCGAGTGGCTGGTCTCAGACGATCTTGGAGGTGAACATGCTGGATGTGGAGGTCCTGGGCTGGTGTGGTTACACGTGGTCTGTGGTTGTGAGGCTGGCTGGATGTACTGCCAAATTCTCTGAAACGCCTTTGGAAACGGCTTATGGTAGAGAAATGAACATTCAATACACGAGCAACAGCTCTGGTTGACATTCCTGCTGTCAGCATGCCAATTGCACGCTCCCTCAAATCTTGCGACATCTGTGGCATTGTGCTGTGTGATAAAACTGCACCTTTCAGAGTGGCCTTTTATTGTGGGCAGTCTAAGGCACACCTGTGCACTAATCATGGTGTCTAATCAGCATCTTGGTATGGCACACCTGTGAGGTGGGATGGATTATCTCAGCAAAGGAGAAGTGCTCACTATCACAGATTTAGACTGGTTTGTGAACAATATTTGAGGGAAATGGTGATATTGTGTATGTGGAAAAAGTTTTAGATCTTTGAGTTCATCTCATACAAAATGGGAGCAAAACCAAAAGTGTTGCGTTTATATTTTTGTTGAGTGTAATAAGAATACATTTAATTGACTACAAGTAAACTGCACCAAAAATGCTACAGTCAGGAGGTGCGGACAGACCAGTTCTCTACCTGGGTGGTTTCCATCCAGGACACAAGGCGGCTCCATACTGTGGTGGATGCAGTGAGACATGGCACCATGTAAAATCAGATATTAACATTGAAAGATGGCAGACAAACGCTGTCTGCCCAAAGCTAAAAATCGGCTTTTTATGTTTGCATTAATTTATTTTATTTTATGTTTTTAAGAACATATGGTTCTAACAAAGAGGATGAAGAAGAAATTTTGACTGATCTCTGTTAAGTACTGGCAGTCATTATATCGGGTTCATATATATATATATTTCATTCTATAAAACTATGCCAACACTGTCTCATGCCACATAAAAATATGTCAACCAGCGAAAAATCATGGATTGACCCATAGGTTTTCTGAAGAACAGGTTTGAAGTTAAAATAAGGTGGTTCCAAATGTCACTATCTTGGCAGTCCAGCCAAGCCATAAATGACCAAAGAGGTGGCATCAGACTGGCATGACATGGGCAGCTAAAATGAAGCCCAAACATGCCCCCATCTTGGAGTTACTAAACAAGCTAAGGCTATCAGGCTAATCTTTGTGTGGTTTTTAATTAACACGTTTTCTAAATTAACACACTTTTTGTGGACTGGGCAGTGGATGGGTGAAGGTATCAAAAGATGTTGTCTCTGTAACCGTTGCACCATCACTGGGTCTAATGTTACCAAGCTACCTGCTAATTACTGTTAACCTGGTGGCAATCATGGTAATATATAAATCAAACTATAAATAAACAGAAATATAATAAATAATAAATATAAATAAACACTGACTTCTTTGATGCACTGTAATCATTATTTAGAACTTCATGGCTTACAATTACTTAAGATTAGTTATAAGAACCACCCCAAATGAAAACAAAACATTTTACCCTCTGCAGAGCTGTCATGAAGGTGGCAACTAGCTGTAGAGACCAAAACCTTTTTTTGCACTAGACTGTAAACGTTTGTTTCTGTTACAAAGTTAGGCAAATTATCATGGGGATCAATGGGGAGTGACTCACTTTTGGAGCCCTTCTCAAACAGCCACTGAAGGAAGTGCAAGATTTGCCACTGTGGCGTGGGCTTCATTCATCAGTACCAGAGGTTCAGGCTTGGACCTAACATAGTTTATACTGTGTGTGTGTGTGTGTGTGTGTGTGTGTGTGTGTGTGTGTGTGTGTGTGTGTGTGTGTGTGTGTGTGTGTGTGTGTGTGTGTGTGTGTGTGTGTGTGTGTGTGTGTTGTTCTTCTTTTTAAACATTTATCCTACTGTGCCAATGTTTGAAAACTTGGGATTACGGGTTTTTTATGGAGATTCTAGGGTGGGTGGGTCAACACAAGTTGTACTTACTAAGATAAAACAAGCAGCAACAAGACAGCAGCACTGACGGTGTCTTGTTGCCCTTTTTTTGTTACGCTTCACGTATTCCTCCAGGAACATAAGACAGCAATGCGCCTAATTGACATTCACTGCCTTTTCACTTCACTATTGACCTGTTGCTGTTGTCTTGCAGGAAGACGTGAAGGTCAATGAGGAAAACGCTTAAGCAGCTGAGCAAAGTTGCTCTGCCGCTCACGGCAACGCCACACCAGGAAGGACTCGAGCGGAGAGTGTGGTCTGTCGTGACAAACCCAAGGCTCAGCAACACATTTTCTTGCAGAGCAGCAACGGCAACAATATACAAAAACATATAATGCAATGTTAAAATACCCTCGGCCGTATGAGCATTGTGCTCTTTGCAGTTGCTTAATTAATTATTTATTAAGATCCTATTGTCTTATGTACATTTGTACATGTTCAATGAAGCCCCTCTATCAATCAATCAATAAAAAACAATATTTACATTTTAATGGCATCTGCAGGAGGCTTTGCATGTGCGTTTACATGAGCTTTTGACAAGAGGGGAAGTTGTGCAAGTCAAGGAATATTTGTAGATCAACCTCTGTGCATTTGTAGGTATTAATGAGACAAATTTAAGTTAGCTAGCATCGGCTAAATGTTTTATAAATCACCTCAGAAATGTTCTTAGGCTCCAAAAGCAGCCTTAGAAGTGTTTATTTATTGCTAGCTTTTATAGAATATTTGACAAAGCAGTTATATTTACACAAACAAAACGGAGTTTGCAGCTAGCTACCAGCCTGTGACATCACCACGCTAACATCCATCCATCTAAATGTTTTGCAAATCCTTCCAGAGGTGTTATCAGGTGTTTTCAGTTTTAGAAGTGTTTATTTCTTGGTATCTTTTACATAATATATGACAAAGAGGATATATTTGCACACAAACGAAAGAGTTTTACAGCTAGCCAGCTAGTTACCAGCCTGTGACGTCAGCATGCTAACGTCCGCAAAATAAGTTCAGAGGTGTTATTAGGTTCCAAAAATGGCGTTTTCGGTTTATTTCTCCCTAGCTTATACATGAGAGACATGCATATAAACACAAAGCAAAGCGGTTTTGAAGAGACCAGTCACTGACGTCATGGTGCAGCTCTACACTGATTGGCTGTCATCCCCCAGATGGACAGACAGATGGACTGACGGACGGACAGACAGACAGACAGATGCCAGGTCTTCGCAATACCCGATGGCTATACTCGTATGTTGGCCTCGGGTAAATACTGTGTGAATGATTTCCGGTTTTCCAACAGAATCAATGTGTAGTGAAGGAAACACAACAAAAGAACAAAATCTGTTAACTCCTATAAGTCTGCAGCAACCTACTGGAACCAAACAATAAGGTGAACCACCTGTGCAAACGTGTAATCACGTACAGTGCCATCAATATCACAAAACGCACTAAGGAACAATACAATACAAACTTCGTTTGTGCAACTGAAGAAATCTGATTAGTTTTATCGATGGAGGCGTGATGTTGTCACGGGTGTGAAATTTAAAGTGCTGAGATAGATTATGCCTGTGTACGCACACAAAACTGTGTTGCTAGCAGTTTACCCACCAGTCTGTTTGACCAAACCATCCATAAGGCGATAGTGCATGCATGCATTGTGGGTATGCAGATGACAGTATGAGTGTGTGTGCATGTGTATGTGCGCACCGCAATGTTTGCCAATTCTGTGAGACTGAACATGAGCATATAGACTCAGCTGAGGTCACAAGGACAGTGTTCTTTGACTTGGATTCTTCGTTCTATCCCTGTCACCTTTCTATCAGACTCGTTAATTCTTCATTTGTCCCTTTAGACTCTTTCTGTGAGTCATTAAGGCTGCTGCACGCTTCAAAGTGCACCAATCTGCTGTCGAATAAAAAGGAGGAAAAGTGGCCGCTGCCAGAGAGGGACTGCGTTGCAGGCATGACAAAAAACAAAACAAAACAAAAACAACAAAAAGACCCCTGTAGCCTGGAGAACCATGAGAATTCCTTTCTCAGAGGCCTCTTCAAATGTTTCGTAGCTGGATGAGTTATTTATTTTATCTTCAGTAAGTGCAGTTTGTCTCAAAACAAGCATAAATCAAATCAGCTGTTACTGGAAAAAGCATCAAACCATTATTAGCAAGCTGCTCATAAAATGTGCTTGGTAATTCCTCACATTGGTGAAACATCTTATTCATGCCACACTCATTTGAAAACAACAACAACAAAACACAAATACAGGATACTGGGAAAAGTGCTGGAAGATTGGCAAAACCAAGTGAGCAGGATTACACTCACAATGAAGACGTACAGAATTTACTTCAACCACACTTTGATTAAATCTTTTACTGATTACATGCCACACAATAAAAAAACAGACAAACAAAATGAGGAAACAATATAAATGTTTGTTTTTTGTCTTGATGTACAATGGGAATCAAGAGAGGGATGACACCAGGCCACTTTTTTGTGTCCGATATAACAGTGATACTAAAACTTTCAGTATCTGTCAAAAGGATACCAATCAGAAAACTTTTTTTTTTTTCATTTGTCCATGAATACATTTGTCTGGATGTACTTTGCTAACTTGGCCATCTAACAAAACATCAGTTCAAACTGAAACAAATATGCTGCTCCCCTAAAGGAAAACATACATATAAACATATCCCACAACATGACTCAGATTTGCCAATATGAAACTCATACTGACCCAAAATATCAGATTGGCACAGCCCAAAATCAAGATAAACCAAATGTCCTCAAAAGCAGCCTTATTACACAAGTATCATAAGTGCAACAGCATGTACAGACCCCCCCCCCCCCCCCCCCCCACACACACACACACACTCAAAATACTGATCGACAGAAGTGACTGGAACATACTTGAAAGCCAGCGTCTTTGTACTGTGGAAACATTCTCTGCCGATATCATTATGACAGAGCTGTATGAGCCGAGAACCCCTGCAGCCTGTCAAACATACATCACACACTCGGATGTTGGTCTAAGACACAGTGGTAGATGGAGAGAAGAAAAAAAAATGAAAAGAAAGGAAAGAGGGAATAATGCCAAGGTTTTAAAGTGAGGAGTGGGGCATAAAGGTGAGGATCAATGAAAGAAATAAGTGGCTGCTGAGGAGACGGAGGGTCATGGTGTGAATATTTGGAATGGAAAGGAGAAAGGAGCCAGCATGGTCTCAGAAACTAAGAGCCTCGTATTCCACCTTGGATGCATATTTTCTTCAACCACATTTAGCCTGTTTAAAGATTTCCGTAGATCACTCCCAAATTTAATGTATAATTCGAGGACTAATGCCACTATCATGGACGAAAACAAGACACTCACTCACTCATCTTCAACCGCTTATCCGGGATCAGGTCGTGGGGGCAACAGCTCCAGCAGGGGACCCTGGACTTCCCTTTCCCAGCCACATTAACCACCTCTGATTCGGGGATCTGAGCCGTTCCCAGGCCAGTGTGGTGATATAATATCTCGACCTAGTCCTGGGGCTTCCCCGGGGTCTCCCCCTAGCTGGATGTGCCTGGAACTCCTCCCTAGGAAGGCGCCCAGAAGGCATCCGTACTAGATGCCTGAACCACCTCAGCGGGCTCTTTTCAACGTGAAGCAGCAGCGGTTCAACGCCGAGCTCCTCTCGAATGGCTGAGCTTCTCACCTTATCTCTAAGGGAGACAACAACCACCCTCCTGAGGAAGCCCATTTAGAGCACTTGTACACATGATCTAATTCTTTCAGTCATGACCCAACCCTCATGACTGTAGGTGAGAGCAGGAATGAAGACTGACAAGTAGATCAAGAGCTTCACTTTTTGGCTCAACTCCCTTTTCGTCACAACAGTACAGTAGCGCAAATGCAACACCATACCCACACCCACCTGGTGTCTCACACCCTGGGCAACTCCAGAGAATAATAAGGTCCAACGCATGTCAAGGAGAGGGGTTCCAGAGCCAAGCCTGCGTGTGGAGGAGAGGCCCACTAGATTTAACTGGTAGCGCTCCACCTCCCGCACAAGCTCCTTCCTCCACAGCGAGGTGACGTTCCACGCCACCAGAGCTAACTTTTGGCGCCTGGGTCTGGTCTGTCGAGGCCCTTGAGTTTCACTGCCACCCATGGGACAGCGCACCTGATCCCAACAGTTCCCCTTGTGGGTAGTGAGCCCACAGGGTGCAAAATAAGACATCATGTAAAAAAAAAAAAAAAAAACATTTACAGTGGAATTACTTCAATCCTCAGGTGTAACACCGATATTTAAACCGTGTGTGTCGATCACGGCTGCAAATACACAATGCAAAGATGGACAGGAATCTTAGCTTTGTTTTCAGTGGTTCAGCACCCAGGTCAGATCCATTTGGATAACTTTTTCTGGATGTGATCCAGTGCATAGATTCCTCAGTGTTGAGGATGTTGAGGAATACCCCGTGTATGCTGTGGTAGACAGACAGCTGTCTCCAAACTGTAGTGGATGAGGCAACACATGGCCAGGGCACATCCTCCCAGACCTGCCCTGAGAAGAAATACTACACAATCTGCTTGAAGTAATTTTATAACCTGTGCTGATGCGGAGAGAAGGACAAGCATCCAACAAAAATTCCAGGACATTTGCAAATGAAGCAGCTTCTGACCTATGGACACAGACCCTGTAAAATCTGTTCCCTTTGTGCGTGATGCACAGGCGCTTGCTCCACTGACATTAATATTAACCTCTAAACGATCAATGATTCAGCCTTGAGGCAGGACTAGCTGAACAAATCTCAGCTTCTTCTTTCTACACGAGAAAACACAAAGTCAAATCCTAACCTCCAGCGCCGATCTCAGAAAATGCCATTGACTTTTATGACAAAGGTTCATCAGGTGCTTATCAGGTCAAACCCGCCTGCAACACTTGATACCAAAGTGGGTTAATACGCTGTGATCTGTGCCATAGCTCGTCTCCTTAATGCAGGTTACAGTTGAGCAACATGCATAAGGCATGACTCACGTGTCAACTCTGATTCATCACCCGCAGCAGCTGAGACTCCTTTTTATTTTTAAATGTGTAACGTCTTTTCACTGTGCAAACTTTGTGTCTGAATTCTTACTTGCAGGCAGTTTTACTTATTAATCCAGGTGTGGGTGCATGTTTGTGTGTTGTGTTGCTTGATTAGGACAGATGGCTATTCTTATCCTATCATGCTGTAAAAAAAAAAACCCGGTGTTGTCCCGCCTGCGTGGGTTTCTCAATGTGACTTAGACCTTGTGAATACACTAAAACACCAACATCACAAAGGGATGATGGATAAATCTGTTCACTCTGCAAATATACAACTGGTCTTTTCATGTGCGATTCTGACTGAGAATAACATTTCTATTTTTTTTCTCGTTTCTTTTAGTTTAACGTAAATGTCAGCTGGACATACCTTTATTTTTGGGTGTTGCTTTATGTAGGATTGCTTATGCAGGACTCCTGTTTTCAGAGTGGGTGCACGTGAATACATCAGCATTTCTATTATATCTATTAAAATATATCTATATAATCTATCCAAAATATAACAAGCACATGCTCTGTAAACACATTTGTGTGTGAGTCTGTGTGTGTGTGCCACCATCCAGCTGAACCAGACAGTTTGTACGGCAGTGTGTCATACTATGATATGCCACAAGTTATAGTCCACGTCGCACAACCATACTAGAAGACAGGAACCACCAAATATTGGTATCGCCAAACACCTTCTGTCCAGCAACCTCATGACTCCTGATGCTTTTTCCAGGCCGGTCTCAATCTCAAAGGTTGGGTGACCCAAACGTATGCATGCTGCTGTTGAAATAAGTGAATAAGTCACTGAAAAAAAAAAACCTGGATCTTAGGATCTGGATCTTGCACAGGTTGTGTATGATATCCAGCAACTCATTAGGAATCCTGCAATTTCTCAGCGTGGTCAGCCAAATCAAACACTGTGCAAAAACTAAGACAAGTTGCAAAGAAGCCCTGTCAATATTCACGACTGTGTGAAATTACCCGTACCTCGAACACTGAGAAGTCATTTCACTGGAGTCAAAGATCAAAACAGGACTTTCTGGTCATCTGCCAGAAAGGTGTCCAACAAAAGTTTGAATGTCTGACTAATTTAAGCGAAAACTCTGATATTTTGCCACAGTTGTTACAGACCCTGTTTCATGAGCATCAATGACAGAAACAAAAATTATTTTTGGTTCTTTTCAGGGGAAAAAAATTCAAGTAGACTAAATAGAAATTTAGGGCACCAAATCAATTTAAGGCAAATCTTGTTCTTTATGCTCAGAGATGAATGAGATACAAGGGAGGGTGAGTCCATTGGGGTTGAAGGTTAAAACTGGTCTTTCCTGTTGAAAACTACTCAAGTTAAGCAAATTTTTAAAAAATTGGGTTGTCATCTGGGATTAGTAAGATACAGCTACACAAAATTTTACTTGTTGATTGCCACGGGATGTGTGTGATTTGACAAGCTCAGTCAACACCACTGGACTGGTTTTTCACAAATTGATTATACAACAACCCAATTCCCAGGGAACATTTCCACCTGACATGATTGATTATTCCACCAAAATTGAAGGAGATTGGGTGAAAAGTCTAAACAGTCTTACAACAACACCAACAGCATTAAAGAAATATTTTTTGAGCCCACTGGTCAGGACCAGTAGCACTAATCTTGTTAGTGGTCCTCCTGGTCCAAGGTAGTGGCCCCAGGTATTTGGAAGCTCAGAGCCTCCGATGGCAAGCCTCAGTGTAGCATAAATCATCACATCATGTATTCAATCAATATTGTACTTGTAAATCTATAGCATGATAGAAGTTTTCATTTTGTGTTGAATGTATGTAAAGTTATAAACATTTTCTTACATGATCCTCTGCTTTTATGTGAATGTACTGTGCACCTTATACTTCACTTTTCTGCAATTATTTGACCTTTAAAATACATGAATAAAGATAACACAGCTTAAGATGTTTTTCTATATACAGTTCAACTATATATTTTTAATTGTTCTTTTTGTTTTATTTTTTATATCTTCAAATAAGAAAAGTCTGGATGATATGGAATATGTTTCTTTGACTTCTATTTACTGACTATTTCATGTTTTGTGAGGCCAGTTTTATTTTATTTGTTTATATATCCATTACTATATTTAAGGCCTGCAACATTTTACAAGAAAAAAAAGGTTGGGTCAGGGCAGTTTATTCTAAATCTAAAAATTAATTTATAATTTTTCCAGCCAGTTTTCTTGAGAAATGTCAGGGGATGAAAAAATGAACATTCCAGCTCACCGAATATTTCTTAGACCTCATTTACATCAGTCATTCAGAAATACAAACAGTGTGGTACATTATGATAAATGTGTCAGGTAGGCAGTTCTCAAAAACTAAATGTCCATGCTGGAAGGAGACAAGTGAGGGAAGCCACCAAGAAACAACTCTGGAATAATTTCTTTTCTTTTTTTTTTTTTTTCTTTTTTTTGCTTCTGTGGGTGTGAGTGGAGAAACTGGGAATAGTGCAACATTTTTATTTTTATCTTCATTTTACATATAGTCCCAACTTTTTCTGATTTGTGGTTTTTTGTAGCATTTCTGAATGTACAAAACTGCTATAAAAAAAACTGTTAAGACTTTGTAGAACTGAGGGAAACACCAAACTCAGAAGGAATAACAATCCTGAGCATGTGCAGGAAAATTTTGATATAAACTGAACAGAACAAAGGAGGCTGATTTGACTCCCCACATTTTTTTGAAAATAAGAATGAAATAAGAGGTAACTTCCTTTGGAATATTAAAACATATAGCTATAGGCTAATAGCTTTGAAAAATAACATAAATTAGCAGCTTGTATTTTCACTCTGACTGGAGTTCATTACAGTGTGATGAAGTCATGCTGTTTTTTGTGCTTGAACATAAAACAACTACATTAACTCAAGATCTAAAATAAATACTTTTTAAAAATAAAAGCTCATTTTAAATTCAGAGTTCTCACCTGCTTAATGTGATTAATGCGTCTGATCATCACTGTGCATTGAGACACTGCTCCGTTCAGCCCCCTCCTCCTTGCACTGTGTGTGTGTGTGTGTGTGTGTGTGTGTGTGTGTGTGTGTGTGTGTGTGTGTGTGTGTGTGTGTGTGTGTGTGTGTGTGTGTGTGTGTGAGAGAGCCAGCTGACTGAGCAGCTCTGTGCGCGTGCACACACACACACACACACAGTGCAAGGAGGAGGGGGCTGAACGGAGCAGTGTCTCAATGCACAGTGATGATCAGACGCATTAATCACATTAAGCAGGTGAGAACTCTGAATTTAAAATGAGCTTTTAGTTTGAAGAAAAAAAAAATCAAGGGACTTGTCAAACACTTTTAATCACAAGACAATCACAAGATTTTTAACTATACATCAGTCTAGCAGGGGAAAAGTTACTGGTCCGTGTCCTCGGACCAGTGGATTTATCAACCAATTATAGTTGGAAACAACCTCCACTGCAAAGGTACACATTTCACATCTCCACACAGTACTATCCACACCTTTCTAAGACTTCCTTTAGGACTTCAGTTGCACAAATTGCAGCAATAGCTGAGCTGCACTGATATCGATGTCACACGTTGATGGTAGTAAAACAGACTTAAAGCCCATTCCAGCAAAATGTATCAGCAGACGACAAGAGATGACACCAAGTCAACATTGTCATTTGGCAGGCATTACCTTACTTAACTGAAAAATGGAAGAAATGGTTAAGCGTTCTGCAAGATGAATATTTATTTATTCGCAAAAAGTACACGTCTTGAGAAAAAGCCAACACGCTGTTTGAGCAGGTGGTCTAATAGTTGAAATTTTAACATGTGATTGCATCCTCCATCTGCATGCAACCCCCCCCCCCCCCCCCCCCGGCAAAAAAAGCTTGTAAATTCAACATTTAGTTCACACTTCATTAGCTCTGAAAGGACAAATAAAAACTTTAGTGGTGCAGATGCAGGTGGCGTACAGCTCCAGTAGCTTTTCAGCATCTCTGACAGTACTGTTTTCCCCTTCACCTCTCAAAGACCTCCTTCCTTCCCTTCTCCTACTTTTCTAGACTCGTGCTCCTTTCCTCCCCGACTCCTCTTTGTGGCTCCTCAGATCAGAGAGCAGCTCATTACACAGGGATATCATGGCTCTAACATCTCAAATACCACAAGAGCGCCTCATATCCTCCCTCTCACTCCCCTGGTTTGAATTACCGCTGACAGACCTTATCCTGACAGCATCAGGCCAACGCACATCCAACACTTCCACTTTTACACTGCGGAAGCGGAGAACACATTCACGGCAACAATTACCATCCTGCCGCTCTTGGCTCTGCCTGTGTGAATGTGTCTCCTTAACCATACGTGCTGCCTCCGTTTATCTTGCCGGAACGCTGGACTTGTGTCCAAAGCAGAGAAATTCTGCTCTCTCTCAAAATTCCAGATCCAAGCGCCAATCTGGGATTTTATGGCTTTCACGGGGATAAGGCACAGCACACAGAATAAGCCGCTGAGAAATTTCGCTGGTGAGGAACGAGGGCAAATGCGCCCCACCAACTCTTGTGCTCCATCTGTGCACCTAGAAGCACAGAGATGCACTGCCAGACTTTTGACTTTGGCCTCCACAGATCTTGACATTGGCTTGATGTAGGCCTGATCTTAAATCCCCAGAGAGGCGCGCGGTGGCAATCCCTGCCAATGAGCATTAAGTTTTCATTAGGCATGCTCAACCTGCCGTGGCTCCAGCTGCCCCCTGGCATCTCATCCCAAGGCTTTTATTACAGTTTTTGAACTGTAGGCCAACAGCAGCTCGGCTGTGTGCGTGCGCACATATTTGTACTAGTTGATGTGTGCGTCATCTCCAATAAACTTGCCATTCTAATGGTTAACTGCTCCCTGATGAACCCTTAAATGGGTGGAGATGAAATGACAAACATATTCACATACTTGAATACACATGCTTGAGCCCACGTGCACAGCCGTGCACACTTTTCCCAGAGGTCATAATTGAACGCCGTGCTAAAAGTCAGCACTGCATCCATCTTTCCCGTTTTATGACCTCTGTGAGGTCTGACGCCGGTTCGCTCCCTGAACACTTGATGCATCACGGATGGACTGCGGCCAGAAGGCCTCCGCCGCTCCTCTGCTGCGTACATCTCAAAAACAGCTCCGAACGTGGTGACGACAGAACGGTGAAGGCTAAGCACCCGCGAAAACACAAGAGAGCGCAGACAAATGAGAGTTAAGTAGAAAATAAAGAGGAAAGAGAGGAATGAGGCCATTGTGAAAGGATGAGAATGCAAACACAGCAGCACCTTTGCAAAATAATGCACGTAAACTGCTGCACTTTTCTGCGCTACCTCATTTGTAAGTGACAGACAAACACTCAGTTAAATTTCTCAGTTTAATACTCTTTTGCAAACCCTGAAGTCTGGAGGCCACAGATGACATCACGCACTCGGTTTCTTCCCTTGTGATGTTCTGCCATTGCGGCTCTCTTCAGTTCCTGCATGTGTTCTCGAAGCTTTTTGCCTCCAGCAAAAACAAACGCTGTTCGACTGGATTCAGATCAGAAGATCATTTTGGCCATCACAGAATATTCCACTTCTTTGTCTTCACACAGACTTTGATTAGCTGAATGTCAGCCGGTAATACGACTAATGCTTTATCAATCAATTATTTCTGCTATTAGCTGAGGTTCTTGTCTAAAATCTGTACCACGTTTTGGGTCAATTTCACTACGAAAATGTCCACATTTCACCCTAAACTTTTAAATTTCAAGATTCTACGAGGAGGAACTGCGGGCAATGCTTGTGGAACAAATGTGTGGACATTTAATGTAAGACTGGCCTCCACTTAGCATGGCTAGTTAGCTTTGTGCTGCCTCACACAGACAGCAGTCACTTACACCACACTATCAAAGAATACTACTACCCAAGCATGAGCCCATTTCTTATTCATTATTTTTAGGTGTTGGGAATTCAGTCGAGTATAATTAATATTTTACTTCTCCCACGGTTCGGCGGAGAAATCCAGTGCTTACATAAATAAACACAGGTATGGATCCGGCATGTTCACAAGGTTCAACAGTTTCCTGTCAGGATTTGTTTTAAATCCTGTGATTTGTTTTAAAGCGTTTTTAAATACAGATGGGAACTGAAACACAGCAACTTCACTGAACTACACATCCAAACCAAATCAAGTGAGTCACTTTTAATGTCCAGAGAAAGTCGGTTTGTTTCACTGGGGGTATGTATTCTTCCTCTCACAACACAGAATATGGTAGTGCTTGGAAGCTGACAACATTTAACTATCCTCCAGTATGAATAATCAAACAACTGTGTGACTTGAGGACTGTGTCAGTCACTGTACATGATCAAGTATATTGCTCAAATTCATCATTTCCTTTCTTCAGCACCTCTCTAAGAAGGGCCACTGACTTCACTTTCCCCATAATACTGCATGTCAGTATATTGGGTCCTATTTTGAGGACAGGCACATAATTGCAAGGGGCATGTCCACTGACAATGCTGTTTACACACAGAGAAATATCAGTGCAAACCAGGGTGCTGGGTGCAAAGTTGGCCCGATTACATCACCTCATTAAACATGGGTTTGTTGTGACTGTAATATAAACTATTGTTATATGGCTGGGGGGGCCTGGCTGCCTTTTTGTTTCTGTCCTTTGTTTCTCCTTCCAGGTGGCTTGCATTTGGGACTGAGTGGCTGTGTTGCTGAGGTTATCAGGACCTCACCCTGATCACCTGCGGCTCGTCAGGACTCACAGCTGAGGTGCATCTATATGGATTGGAACATGGTGGCATTTAAGACTGGAGTATACAGTGTGTATTTGCCAGAGACTCGACCTTGTGACCAGACGGGTGAGATCGTTGTCTCGGGAGCCATCTCATCATCAGTGGATGCAGAGAACGTCCAGGGTTTGATGCACGGTCTGTGAAAGAGGAGGGGGTGAGGTCTCACGCTCGTCAGCACACTTCCTGAGGTACGTTAGATTTTGTGACTAACATTTACACAGTCAGTAAATGTGGTGTCCCTCACACCTTTTTATATTGAGCTGTATGTTAGTCATGTATCGGCTTCCACTGCAGTGGAGTTTTGTGAACTGGATGTTCCATGCCTGCAGGTTGGGAAGCTGATTAGTAATCAAGCCAGGAAGTGTTTGCTGTTTGTGTACACCTTTAAGTGTTCTCTCTGTGTGTAGAGTGTGGACTCACATAATGGTTCCTTCTTTCACAGACTCGGTTTGTTGCGGCCACCTGGGGGGTGTCGGCGGGGTCCTTGGGTCCGAACAGCTTCTGGCTCCGGACCGTTAGCGCTGCTGGGAGCGCACCACGCCAGACCGCACTTTCTTTTGTATATTTTGTATCACTGTTATGTATTAAATTCAGTTAGCCTTTGTACCGTGCTCTGCTTATTTCATACTGGGTCCTTCAAACGCTGGTCGGTTCTCCGAGCTGCGTCCGACACATAACAACTATATCAGAATGGCACCTGTCTGTTGTGTGGGCCGCCAGAAGAGGAGGTACTGCTGAAGGGAATCTGCTGGATAGCAGATGGGCTAGGGAAGCAGGGCTCCCTCTGGTGGCGCTCCCTTCGCCATTGCAGGTGCGGGCACTAGATGGCACCCTTCTCCCTTTAATCATGCATAAGACACATCCAGTGACTCTGGTGGTGTCTGGAAATCACCGGGAGGAGATTGAGTTTTCTGTGACTCCTTCTACCTCCCACGTGATTTTGGGCTTCCCATGGATGTTGAAACACAATCCCCGGATTGACTGGCCGTCTGGGGTGGTGGTTCAGTGGAGCGAAACCTGCCATCGGGTGTGTTTAGGATCCTCGGTTCCTCCCGGTTTACAGGCTAAGGAGGAGGTCAAAGTCCCTCCCAATCTGACAGCGGTGCCGGTTGAGTACCACGATCTTGCTGACGTCTTCCGCAAGGATCTGGCACTCACCCTTCCCCCGCACCGTCCGTACGATTGTGCCATTGATTTGATACCAGGCGTGGAGTTCCCGTCCAGCAGGCTGTACAACCTCTCACGACCTGAGAGACCTACATCCGGGACTCATTAGCTGCCGGGTTGATCCGAAATTCCACCTCCCCGATGGGTGCAGGTTTCTTTTTTGTGGGCAAGAAAGATGGCGGACTCCGTCCATGCATTGATTACAGGGGGCTGAATGAGATTACGGTTCGCAATCGATACCCATTGCCCTTGTTGGATTCCGTGTTCACCCCCCTGCATGGAGCCAAAATCTTCACAAAATTGGATCTTCGGAATGCGTATCACCTGGTTCGGGTCCGGAAGGGAGACGAATGGAAGACGGCATTTAACACCCCGTTAGGTCACTTTGAGTACCTGGTCATGCCGTTCGGCCTCACCAACGCCCCCGCAACATTCCAAGCTTTGGTAAACGATGTCTTGCGGGACTTCCTGCACCGATTCGTCTTCGTATATCTGGACGATATTCTCATCTTTTCTCCGGACCCTGAGACTCATGTCCAGCATGTACGTCAGGTCCTGCAGCGGTTGTTGGAGAACCGGCTGTTTGTGAAGGGCGAGAAGTGTGAGTCTTTGTCCTTCCTGGGGTTTATCATCTCCTCTAACTCCGTCGCCCCTGATCCGGCCAAGGTTGCGGCGGTGAGAGATTGGCCCCAACCTACAAGCCGTAGGAAACTGCAACAGTTCCTCGGTTTTGCAAATTTCTACAGGAGGTTCATAAAGGGCTATAGCCAGGTAGTTAGCCCCCTGACAGCCCTGACCTCTCCTAAAGTCCCCTTCACCTGGTCGGATCGGTGCGAAGCCGCGTTCAAGGAGTTGAAACGACGGTTCTCGACTGCCCCAGTGCTGGTGCAGCCCGACCGTAGCCGCCAGTTTGTGGTTGAAGTGGACGCCTCTGACTCAGGGATAGGAGCCATGCTATCCTAGAGCGGAGAAACCGATAAGGTCCTTCACCCGTGTGCCTATTTTTCCCGCAGGTTGACCCCGGCTGAACGGAACTATGATGTCGGCAATCGAGAACTCCTTGCGGTGAAAGAGGCGCTTGAGGAGTGGAGAAACCTGTTGGAGGGAGCGTCTGTGCCATTCACAGTTTTCATTGACCATCGGAACCTGGAGTATATCAGGACCGCCAAGCGGCTGAACCCCAGGCAAGCCTGCTGGTCACTGCTCTTCGGGCGTTTTGACTTCCAGATCACCTACCGGCACGGGACCAAGAACCAGAGATCGGATGCCTTGTCCCGGGTGCACGAAGACGAAGTCAAGACTGAGCTGTCGGATCCACCGGAGCCCATCCTTCCGGAGTCCACTATCGTGGCCACCCTCACCTGGGACGTGGAGAAGACCGTCCGGGAGGCCCTGGCACGGAGCCCCGGAACAGGGCCGAAGAACAGACTCTACGTCCCACCAGAGGCAAGAGCTGCAGTCTTGGATTTCTGTCACGGTTCCAAGCTCTCCTGTCATCCGGGGGTGCGAAGGACCGTGGCAGTGGTCCGGCAGCGCTTCTGGTGGGCGTCCCTGGAGGCCGACGTCCGGGAATACATCCAGGCCTGCACCACCTGTGCCAGGAGCAAGGCAGACCACCAAAAGGCACAAGGACTTCTCCAGCCGCTTCCTGTGTCTCATCGCCCCTGGTCCCACATCGGCCTGGATTTCGTCACTGGCCTCCCGCCGTCCCAGGGCAACACCACCATCCTCACGATAGTGGACCGATTTTCCAAGGCAGCCCACTTCGTGGCCCTCCCGAAGCTCCCCACGGCCCAGGAGACTGCAGACCTCCTGGTCCACCACGTCGTCCGTCTGCATGGGATACCTACCGACTGTGAGCCTCTCGTCCGGGTATCACCCGCAGACCAATGGACAGGCAGAACGGGCCAATCAGGGATTGGAGCAGGCCTTGCGCTGTGTGACGTCCGCACACCCGACGGCCTGGAGTGAACATCTGGCCTGGATCGAGTATGCGCATAACAGCCAGGTGTCCTCTGCCACCGGCCTCTCCCCATTTGAGGTGTGTTTGGGGTATCAGCCCCCATTGTTTCCCGTGGTGGAGGGAGAGGTCGGTGTGCCCTCGGTCCAGGCCCACCTGCGGAAGTGCCGTCGGGTGTGGCGCTCCGCCCGTTCTGCCTTGTTAAAGGCCCGGACAAGGGCGAAGACCCATGCAGACCGCCAGCGGTCCCCGGCCCCTGCTTACCAGCCCGGGCAGGAGGTGTGGCTATCCACAAAGGACATCCCCCTCCAGGTGGACTCTCCGAAGCTCAAGGACAGGTACATCGGACCATACGAAATCCTCGAAGTCCTGCTGCAGTGAAGCTCCGACTCCCAGCTTCATCCCAACCCAGTTTTTCATGTGTCAAGAATCAAACCACACTACACCTCGCTCCTCTGTGCTCCCGGACCGGCGCCGCCTCCTGCCCGGATCATCGACGGGGAGCCGGCTTGGACAGTGCGCCGGATGGGCCGGGGGTTCCAGTATTTGGTGGACTGGGAGGAGTACGGACCCGAAGAACGCTCCTGGGTTAAGAGGAGCTTCATCCTGGACCCGGCCCTCCTGGCCGATTTCTACCGCCGACACCCGGATAAACCTGGTCGGGCGCCAGGAGGCGCCCGTTGGGGGGGGTCATGTTGTGTGGGCCGCCAGAAGAGGAGGTACTGCTGGCCCACCACCAGAGGGCGCCCTGCCTGAAGTGCGGGCTTCAGGCACGAGAGGGCGCTGCCGCCACGGACACAGCCGGGGGTGACAGCTGTCACCCATCTACACCTCATCAACTCACTCCATAAAGATCGGACGTCATCTCCACCTCGTTGCCGAGATATCATCTACCTAAGGAGGTAACATTCTCAGCCTTAATCTGTGCCGTACTGCACTGTGTGTTTCTGATCTTTGTACAGGAGGTTTCAGTCGTTTGTGTCAGCGGGAGGCTGAGCTGGTCGGTAACGGCAGGGTGACGGATCGCACCCTTCACGATCAGTGAGACAAGTGACTGTTCAGGTTCTGTAAAAAACTGTGTTCATATTTGCAGAGGTGTAGGTGGAATTTCCACCATAAGTGTTACTGGGTGTTCATACACCCACATCTGATTGTTTCTGCTCCTCGCCAGCAGTACCAGATCCAACACGCAGAGACGGTGGCCACCTGGGGACTCGGAACTTGGCCGCTCCAGTATTTTCCAGGTTCGGTGGCGGAGGAAATCGTGTGGTTCCGGTTCTTCTCAGGACAGACGTCTTCTATCCTCGAGCCTGCCCACACAACACCTTTGTTAATTGATTTTTGTACATATTCTGTAATCTGCTGTGTTGAGTTGTGCTATTCACAACAGTAAAGTGTTCATATTTGACTTCCTCCATTGTCCGTTCATTTACGCCCCCTGTTGTGGGTCCGTGTCACCACACTTTCACAACACTGTCACTGCCTTAAAGCCGGAGTTCACCAAATTCTAGCTGCTATTAAGAGAGCCCTGAAGTGACTGGAATATTTTGGTGAAGGAAGAGTTTTGCATGCACAAAACATTTACCACAAAAACCCAGGAGTGTATTGGTTGCTACAACAGCTGGAAAAACAGGCATGTGAGAAGACGTTTCATGTACCAGCGAGGACTAATGGGATCAATGGAATGATTAGTAAGGACAAGTAAACAGTGAGATGCATCATTTGCAGCACTGCTATCGGTAAGTTAAAAACTGTTCACTTTCATTGCTGTAGTGATGCTATGCTCTTATGCACATTGGGTGAGTGAGTGAGTCGCTACATTTAAAGTCAACCATGTGAAAATCTAATCCCTCGGCCACAAAACAGCCAAACCAGGAGAGCATGAAAAGCAACATCAATTTAGTACAAACCAGAATTATTGGAGCTCGTAAATTACAGGATGCGGGCACTGGCCGTGAAAACCAAATCAAGCTAGGTGGATACTAACAATAACATGGGTATTCAGCTGTGCACAGCTTTGCGTAGAGTATAAAATAGACAGACCTGATGGTCGTATGTGTGTGAAAGATTATACTATTCATCTTCACTTTTTGCAACAGGTGAAAAAGCGTCTCTTTTTGTATGAATCCCCCCTCCACCCTCCCAACTGATAAAATAAAATGAAATGTAGTGCACGATATTCTGTCCATGCACACATATGCTTCTGTAGGCTTTATGTCACATTTCTGGAGCTGCTGGTCATACAATTTTATTTTTGCTGTGGTATTATTTGCAGTATACAGATTTCAACATGTTTTAATGGAACACTGTCACAAACTGAAGCGTTACCACGGTAACTGCCAACTACAAAACCCACCCACTGCTCAGATCTCAGTAACCACTGAGGCTAGAGTGCAGATTTTCAGCTTAAAGTGTTTAGAAACCCCAAATCATTTACTGAAATTGAGTATTTTTCACAAATGAAATCACCCCTCGCTACATTTCAGATGAACTCAGAATAATACAAAATCAAATAATATATCAACTTCTGGTGGATTAATGCAAAAAGGAAACCTGATTTGAAAGGGTTTGAGACCTTGTGGCTTGTGCACTGCAGGGAAAAAAATCCTGGTTTATACCATCTTTGGCAAACGTTTTGCAATAAATGATTAATTTTTTGATTTTATTTTAATGGGATGGCATAAAACATTTCAAATATCTACAAATTTTCTCTTGCATGCAACAATGTGTACATGTGCATAGGTAAATACAGTGACAATCCTTAATACACATGGCTACGGCTGAGACAAACCACCAGGATACCACAAATCACCTTAAAGCTACAGTCTGTAGGATTTAGTGCCATCTACTGGTGAAGTGGCAGATTGCATTATGCAGTCTCCGGTCATGATATTATTTCTGGTAACGGGGATCCTTACACCCTTGCTTTGTCTTGTGACACGTAATGCGTATAATCCTGTTTTTTTTTTTTTTTTTTAAAGAGGGTTCCTAGACTTGTTAGTCTGCACTAGCAACCAGTAAACAGTGAAGAGGGGAGCTACCACTGAGTCTTACAGCCACACTGCAAAATGCGAAAGATGAAGTAAGTATGTTCCCTTTGGGCTACTGTACCAACACTGTGGTACAATATGGTGTGGCTCCATTGTAAGATATGAAAGAATCATTACTAAGCTAATGAAAATGAAAACAAATCAAAACATACGAGGGTTGTCAATAAAGTATAGGTGCTTTTTATTTTTTTCAAAAACTATATGGATTTCATTCATATGTTTCTACGTCAGACATGCTTGAACCCTCGTGCGCATGCGTGAGCGGTGCGGCGGCATAGGAAAAACACCTCCGTGTTGATAACCATTTGTAAAATCCAGGCGGCTTTTGATGGCTTTCAGTGGAGTGAGTATATGAGAAATTGTTTAACAGCTGGACATGTTCCAACTTGTCCTTAAGGCTTCCAACAGAGGTGTTTTTCCAGTGGCAGAGCGTCGCAGCGGCTGCGAGCCGACGCTGCAATCCGTCCGCACGTCTTTCATTAAAAAAATCTCCTTTAACAGTGGAATATCCGGATAAAATGCTGAAACCGACTTCTTCTGAAACTTCTCTGTTCTCTCACGACGTCCTGGATCAATAGAGCCTGAAATGTGGAGGTTTTCAGCTTGAAACAGGCTGACGACGGCGCCTGAGAGCGCTGCGCGACGTCTCGCACCGTGGGAAGTCCTTAAAGCGACAGTATCACCTCAAAATCTCTCATCAGCTGTTAAAATTTTCACTGAAAACCAGCTTAATTTTTCGAACCATGTCCACTTCGATGTGCCTCACAGGTTTAGAAAAAATTTTGATCAAACAAAGCGCCAGTCTCTCAGCAACTTCTCAGACAAAGGAATTCCGACGAGGGGCTGGACGACTCCTCCCACAAGGAGTGCTCACAGGCGAATGACGTCACCAACAGGCGTGGAAAAACTCACGCATGTGCAAGAGGGTTCAAGCATGTCTGACGTAAAAACATATGAATGAAATCTATATAGCTTTTGAAAAAATAAAAAGGACCTATACTTTACTGACAGACCTCGTATCCATTAATTGTTATAGGTAATTATACACTAATGAACAGTGAATGAATGAATGGTTATGAATGCTATAATCATTTCTGCAAATAAATGCCTTTAAATCAGAAAAAACTGTAGCTTTAAATCTGTGCAGCAAAGCTTGTCCAACACGTGGTCTATATTCAGTGTCAGGCCCGATACTCTAGGTCTGGTAGCCGCGCCTCATCCCTGATGGCATCATACATAACTGCACATTTGCTGCTGTTTCAGCTTCTTCTCTTTCAGCCCAAACCTCCTCACCACCTCATCTGAAACCTGCACCATCAGGCAACAGCCAAAAACCAGCTGGGCCTATCAAAACGTACGGTAGGAGTAGGACGGCGCATTAGAGAAAACACAAGCGCTTAAACAGTAGGTGTTCCAGCTCTCAAAACAAGCATGTTCTCAGTATTACCATCCCATCAAACCCGTCCTATGCATTAAAGTGTATATGAAGAACCGATGAAGCTAATAAAAAGCAGGCTCATCAGAACAAGCGCTGTTCCTGTCTTCTACTGAGGAGAGCGCAGCGCTTTCAACTTAATGCCACCTGTGCTTTTTATTGGTTCAACGTCGATGTTCGATTGTTAGTCTGTAGCAGATTGGATCTGACCCAGCCCAAAGGGGGCGGGGGCTTTCTGTGGTACAACATGTTTTTAGTCTCCTGGGACTTCATCCTGCATATGAGCACATGAAACGATGCCTTGCTGTAAATTTCCGATGCGATCTGTTGCAGAGCTAGTTCTGGGTATATAATCACATCAAATCCAATAAAATCAAACACTTACTCATGATAAATGTCAATCTGTATTACCAATAGAGACAGTGTTGATGCCAAACTCGATGATGAACATGCGATGGACTACAACGACCTCGTGAGAACACGTAGAGCTGCGCCTCCTGTTTTTAAATCTTACTTACAACAAGACCGGTTTACATTGTAAAAAAACCCACAAACATTATTGAGGACACGCAATACTCAAAGGTAAACAAGGTGATGTATCATCTCGGGCTTCAACAGTGACGTACCCTCTTCAAGACAGGCCGTCCTTCACCTCCATCTTGAACACTATACAAGAGGTCGTGTTGCATTTGATGAAGCCTCATTATCAACAGGCATCTCATTCATTGCTGGCTGAAGGCCGTTTCTTGGACTGGACTCTTCCTGTCTTATATTTAAAGACTAAAAAAACAGTTTTCCTCCAGGGAGAATGTGAATAAAATAAAGGGCAATTAAAGCCGCCCTCCTGTTGTTCATTTTGGCTCCCAGTGTATCCGTACAGAGAGAATAATGCTGAACAGCGTCTGAGTCTTCACTCTTTTTGTATTTGTGTGCTTTACCAGAGGCCAGGCAGCAACAGCTGGATCTAATAGTGACCCAGCTGTGAAGGCCACAGCTGGACCACAGCCACTAATCCAGAACTCTGCTGGTGGGGAAATCGGGGTAGGGCATTGGCATGGGTTGCCTTAGTTTGGTTTTTATGTGACGGGGTTGAGGTTTGACCTCAAAGCACATCTTGTGATGGGGTGAGAATCGACCCTGTTCAGAAAGTGCTGGCCTGAGTTTGCCTCCACTGACCCTTTCAACAGTCAACTCGCCACTGCACTCCCCTCATTGGATGATACCACAACAGTAACCACACAAGTGCCCTGTGAGAGAGCGGGGTTTTTCCTCCCCTCTGCTATTCTGAAGTGTGAGTGTGTGGTTTAATGTTGGTTTTTGAGTTGAAAGTTCATGTTGAAGAGCTTCATTTTGTGTTGGTGTAAACCCCCTCCAAAAAAAAGAGACTCGTTCCAACTGTCTGCTACTTGACTGAACCGTTCTGGCCTCGCTCACTCTCATCGTGCAGCTGCTGCATCACACGATCGTCTGTGCGAATGGAGTGTGAGAAAGACAACAAGGACAGAAGAAAAGGCGAAGGTGAGAAACCATGTTGGTTCGAAATGGTTGCACTTTTGCCTCAAAAGCAGATTGTAATGACATACTTGTGATTTCTTTTTTTTTTTGTGCATCTGTTCCCTTAGAGTGGAACAGAATGGGAGATTAGGAATGTTAGTCAACTCTTCATATCTCCACCAGCTGGAGGAGTTTCATCTTATAGGTCTTTGTGACATCAGCAGTATCTGCTAACATCAATATGATCAAAATTCACCTTTTCTGGAAACAATATAGGGTTTTGACTCATGGGTACTAAAATACAGTGACAAGATGTTTTGACACACTGTGTGGTAAAGGCGTGGTTGGAGTGCAGGAGGTTTTCTGATCCACAGACATGCAGTAAAAAGTAAGTCCCTTCGGCTTCTCCCTTATTTTCACTCAGGGCTGCCACAGCAGATCCGAGGTGGATCTGCGTGTTGATTTGGTGTAAGTTTTACACTGGATGCCCTTCCTGATGCAACTCCATATTACGTGGAGAATGGGCAGGGGAAGCTTTCACACTGAAAACAAGCGCACTTAACCACTTAGCCACCACCCCTGCTTAGCTAAAGACATGCAGTAAACATTTAATTATAACTGAAAGTGCCATAAGGAGACATAAAACTGAAGCAGAAAAAAAAGTCATCAGACACAACCACACATGCTGCTGGGAAGATCTGGAAGGTTTTGCTGGATCTTTGCTGAACAGGTAAAAAAATCCAAACAGAGGTCCACTGTGTCAGTTATCGATATGAACAGTCATAGTTACAATGTTTTTAAGTGGTTTATCAAAATGAGCTAGTAGACAGATTAGAGTTGTACAAGTAAATGCTACACATGTTTCGTCCATATCATCTGCAAAACCTGAGCAAACTCGCTATATTTCGCATGAAAACCTCCCAAAATGAAGCCTTTACCAGCAATAAATTAGAGTGGAATTTTGGGAAATGCCACAGAAATAAAAGGTATTTTACAGTAAATCGATTTCAAAATTAAGCAAATTCTGTCAATTTTGTGCAAAATCAAAAAGGACTACACCTTTAAGCAACAATGAAATTTGCCGTACTCCCGCCCAAAATTTCACTCATGGAGGGAAAAACTGCTACTTCTGGTAAGTTCCATGTTTTCATTCAATTAAATGCACTAGAACCCCCCGCCCCGTACCCACCAACAAAAAAAAAAACACAAAACTGTTGTAAATCTCAAAATTGACAAGCTAGTAACTTAAATTATTGTTCCCTATGCTTATGTTGTCACAGTTACATTTCCACAAAAGCAGACAGGATGGATTTGAAACGGTCTGGACCAGGCAACTTCTAAAAATTACTTACTTTAGTCAGTAAACATATCAAGTGTGTATATTTTTGCCTGACAAAAACCGGAACGTCCCCACTAAGTCAATGTTCAGTCATCGTAGGGTTGTCTGCTTATAAACCTTATGTACCCACTCAACCTCTGTGCTCACACACCGGACCACTAAAATATGAAGTTATGTGGTTGAACTGGAAAAGTTAACGTTGTGCATTTTTAGAAAACGGCTCAATTCTCTTTTCAAAATAGTCTATAAATGGCCTATAAAAGTGGCAAAGGTCTCATGTATACTTCGCTGTACTTGCACAGTTGGGAAATATGGGAGCGTTTATGAGTCCCACAGTATTTAAAATGTATGTAAGCACAGGATCAAATCTGTGCAAACAAACATTTCAGCCACATTCAGTCCGGTGAATGGCTCAATTCCAAACCACACAAACAGACGTCAAACCACAATACTGAAGTGATGCCAGCAGGAGGAAACCGGTGAGATTTCTGTGTGGTCTAATGGACTCCATTCAGTGACCTGAAGGCTCTCAGCCAGTGGGTCAGGCTACTACCTGGGCTGTACTGTCAGAAATACTCCTCTGACAGTATTGGATGGATCTGAATAAGTCCGAGTTGTGTGATGGGGAAGAAGAAAAAAATATGAAATGACACAAGACTGAGAGTGTAAGAAACTGTGGAGCGACTAACAAAGTACAGAAAGACAGCTGGGAGATAAAAATACAGAGAAAAAGAGCAAGACAGCGGAAAAAAAAGTCTTTACTCTGGAGAGTGGTGTTTATATCTATGGGTGAATACATAAAGTTGGCTGAGCGTGAGAAAGAGCCTTGGAGTGAACGCGGCGCACAATGGGAGGCTGAGGCAGACCTCAGGGCTCTGAAAAAAAGCTCAGAAATCAACGGAGGATGGATAATCGACGCGCTGAGACCATTGTATGGGAAAAGTGCCTTTGCTCTCCGTGTATTAAAGTGATAGAATGAGCGCTTCTCTATGGTCAATTTGCAGGAGGAAAATGGAGTGCGGCGCAAGACGGTCGTAGCAAAGCACAGATACGTCCAATAATAAACTGGCACAGAAGAAAAGTTACTGTAAATACAAAAAAGAAGAAAGGAAAAAGAGTTTACGTGAAGGATGTGAGGGTCTCCACGTGATCATGCACAGCTGAGGACACTCTGCCCCCCGCCCACTTTATGGGATGCCCTTGGCATTAATGTCTGCCATCTTCAAAGACAAGACATAAATCATGTGCAACACACTGACAACAGGGAAAAAACATCACACCAGCCGTTACAGCCAAATCTCGAGATGACGATGTGAGAAGCGACAATATAGTATTCATAAGCCTTCAGAACCCTCGCTTTTGTGAAAAGAAGGATTATACACAAGAATGCCACCAAAGATGAGAAAACTGGCAATTGCACAATGCAATTTGGAACCTCACCACTAGATGACATCAAAACCCACACACTGAAAAACACAATAGCGTTATAAGCCCTGGCCAGACGGAATAATGAACGATGAATAATGAGCTATGCAGCGTGAATTTTTTTGTGCGAGTGGAGTTAAGTTAAGTGGCTCTTAGAGGCAGATTATTCGGCTAACGAGGCTCATCTGTGAGCGTGGCTCTAATTTTGTGATGTTCAAAAATAGCGTGGGGTGATTTGTGTACGAGGTACTACGAGGACAAACAAGGATGTTAGAGGCCCATTATCCGAGTACATGGCAGCTACAAGGACAGGACAGACTACGTGCAACAGAGCAGGTTCCGCTCTGATAAAGCCCTTATAGCCTTTTTTAACATGTTTCCTGCAATTCCTTCAGAGAACATCATATACGTGGCTCATTATTCGAATAATCACTGAAATTTCTGACAAATCCATACATGGCTCATGATTCATGGCTTTATTATTCGGTTTGACCAGGGCGATAGTGTTTATGGTAATTTTTTATTAAAACAGGAAGCTCCAGCTCAGACAAAAGTTAGACTATGCACAGTTTCTCAAATCACAGCCACAGAAACCTGCAACTCCTTCTTAGTAGTTTGCATGACTTGATAGCTTCCCTCACATCCCACACATTTACCATACAGTGCCACACTGTTTGTTCTGCATGAGTTAAATAAAGTCATATAACAGCCTTCTTAACAATCAAAACTAATAAAAAATGTATTTTCCCCCTTGGATTCCAGCTGAAAGCCTACATCTTGATTATTTCACTTTATCTTCATTGTGGAGGCGTATAAAGGCAAAATAACAAATTGTGACCGTCGGACAGACTGCATGGCGAATGTTCCTACAACCGATTTACCTCAGAAACCCACACGAGAGCCCACGCGGATTAAAACATGCAGACGTGACGATTAGCAGAGTGGAAAACACACATCGTCCTGAAACACAACGGACCACCTACACAAGCATGCAGAGAAGTGAAAAGAGGTTTTATTGATTTGGCTAATTTCAATGTGCTGAGTCACGGTGAAACACCTGCACAGCTGTTTGTCTTGGCAACAACATCACAAAGCTGTGACCACCGATGACCACAATCAATCATCCGTACAACACGCGCCTACAATCCACTTTACTCCACCCAAGACCTGCAGTGACGTGTCAGATGGGTGAGAGTGAGTCAGGGTGAGTCTCTGAGGGGTCAGCTCGCCCCCTTCATGACTTTAACCACACAAACGGTACACAGACAACTCATCCATCTTTGATGGTATTACTCAGATGACCTGCTGCCATCGCAGATCTGAATGACAATGAAGCTTTTTCTTTTGGCCACTGCAACAGTCGAGGCCTGACGCATAAATTACAGACATGCACATCTATGCACGTCATCTCGTATGCTTATTTATCTGACAGGTGCATACTAACTACACGTTTAATGTCCAATAAATGCATCCATGTGAACAGATGCTGCATCAACCTGATGCACTTTAAGTGTCAATACTGTTATTCCAAGCTTGGGGCTCCCATGTGCCTTCTTGCAACCTGGAGCTGAAGTCTTTGCCGTATGACGGCTGTAATTCCTCACTGAGCTATTTTGGGACATTGCCATCTTCAAAATAAGATGTATTCTCTGTGACCCAAACAGCTGACAGGTTTTAAAAATCACTTGACTCTGTTATTACAAAAATTTTATTAGAAAAGCAAAACACTGGGAATTAGTTTAGTTCCACTCCTGAAATTGAAATACCACAGACGGCTAAAGGCTCCAAATTTCTTTCATCGCTTTATCACAAACCAGCTATAATGCCTATACAGATGGACCCACTCTAATCGGTCAGACAACATCTGGATAGACCTTGAAGAAACAATGTGTGAGCTCATAGACTGACCATTCATCAGCCAGTCTATTAAACATCAACCTTGTTCCAAAATTCCAACACTTTCAACAAGTCTGACAGCCTTATAGAGGTTTTATGAGATTACAAATTCCATGCTATCATTATCAAACTGCACTCCCGTTTGGAACAATCCTGACAATTTTTTTTTAACAAGGAAAAACACCTCACTTTATTTTCAGTTTTGGATTAATAAAGACATAACACATCTTTAATGTATTTTGATAACAGCTCATGTGTTTGTCTTTCTCCTTTTGGGCTGAAAAATCTGACATCGGTCAAGAAGCCCTTCATGGAACATTTACACTTTAATTTGGTCATAAAATCCAAAGTCAGTTTTAATTTTTAACGATAATGTTCAATTTCCCCCTTTTATGTAAGACCACTTCAAAATAGTGAGTGTGAAAAATACAAATAGCACATTATGGATGCATGGACAGTTGGGGGTTTCTGGCCACTTGTTGGGGCCTTGGGCAGGAAATCAATCTTGTGGTGGGTGGACCCTAGTGATTTTGGGTGGCCCACAGTTGTGGGCTGGGGGTTGGGGTGGTCTTCTGTTGCTTCTGTGCAACCATTGCTCTTCCACATTGGTCGGGCTGTTGGAAGGGCGTCTTGCAGTGGTCGGTGTCAGGTTTGTGTGTATGTGTGCACATTTATGTGTAATGGACTGCATTTGTATAGCGCTTTTCCATCTGCATCAGATGCTCCAAGCGCTTTACAATAATGCCTCACATTCACCCCGATGTCAGGGTGCTGCAACACCGGGAGCAACTAGGGGATTAAGGACCTTAGTGATTTTCTGGTCAGGCTGGGATTTGAACCAAGGATCCTCTGGTCTCAAGCCTGACAGCTTAACCACTAGACCATCACCTCCCCTGTGTGTGGGGGAGCTCATGGTGGTTGAGGTCTGTCTCTGTTTCTCTCCCAACCCTTGAGGGGAACAAGGTGGGGGAGGAGGTTTTGTTGACCGGCACCTCTGCAAAGTTCCCAAGCTCTTGGTTGGGTGGCTGTTGGTGCATCCTCCTGGGGGGATGGGGGTACTGTAGTTGCTCCTTTGTTCCTGACTGGAATCTTTTGGTTGTGTGTAAGGGGCTCACGTGGTTTGCAGTGTCAGAAGACTAATCAGGAGCCTCTAGGGTTACGTGTAGGGGTATCAGGGTATAGTACTTTGGCGCAGTCTGTTACAGCTTCTGTTCGTGTATTTGTTGCTGGGTGGAGGCCAATGCAAAATAAGATTTAGCCAAGTAGACCTGTGCTACATTTGAAGATTCATCTGAATACTCAGGCAGCATTTAGTACTACTCAAACAGTTCCCAGATAGCCTACAACCTCCATAGTACACAAACAAACTACGCTATCCTGTGATGTAGCGGAGGCTGGTAACTAAAGAAGCACTTCCTGGAAAATAGTGGGCATACATGAAAATGAAAAGTCAAGGTACTCTGGCATTGTACAAATTTAGGACCCGTTTGAAAAACAGAAATGTATATGGAAAGTAGAAATTAACACAACATGCATATAGTATCCATGCTATATGCATCATCTCAAAACATCTGGGTCAAAGGAAAGGTAAGATGATGGTGGCGTGGTATGTCCAAATCGTGCCCCAATTACTTGGTTGCTTACTTCTTGTGCACACTACAGTAGTGGATGGGTAGTGCATACTCACCAACATTAGTACCAAGTATATGGATGAACGGATTGTGTTCAGCAATTTGTATTTTCTTTTTTCTGTAGATTATTGGCACACCATCAATGACAACCAGACGCTTCTTTAGAAATCAAGCCAAATCAAAATAAAATGTAAATAAAAACATTTGTCTACGTGTGATAGAAGAGCTGATTCCTGTCCTGTCTGACAACTGTATACGACAAACTATTATTACTTGACAAATGGCAGAAAAACAAAACAAATCTAACAAAAATAAATAAATAAATAAATAAATAAATAAAAAGAGAAGATAAAACATCCTTTTCTGAATGCATGTGTGAACTAGGATAATGGAGAATATATTTTATCCTGGCTCATGGGGGCCAGGCACAGGCTCAGAGGGAAGAAACAAGATAGATTCTCAGCCACGGCACATTTATCTCTATTACTTCCAGGAGCAGAGCGCATCTAAATTCTCCCGATGACAGCCCGGGGATTTTATTCCAGTTATCAGCGTGATTCTCTCATATCAAATGTTTAACACTCTCCTTCCTGAATATATATATACTTTTTTAACAGGAATAAACACAAAAGAAGCAGAAGGTCTCCAACGCCGCTCCACATTTTACACACGAGTCTGGAGATCTCTGCAGCTTACGGATGTTCAGTGACTGAGAACGACAGGAACACCTCAAAATAAAACCTGAGACACGACACACGCTTTTAGCTAGGCTCAGCTAAACCCTACAGAAACCTGTTGCCATCTACCAGTCAAACCTTTGACTACAGCGAGAAGTGTGCAAAAGCCACCCAGGTTAGGGCCCCTTCACACATAACACGATTTAAGCCAACTAGCGCACAAAGGAGGAATTCCATGCCAATTGTGAAAAATCAGAGCTGCCTCCAACGCCTTGTACACGTGTTGCTACAACTAGTCGCACACACCAGTGGTTGAAAGACAGAGAGTGCACTGTGAGAGCCCATTCAATCCCTCTCGAGGCAGGTGTCGGCCAAATTCCAGGTGTCACACACGAACATGCAACACCGCTTGCCTGACACTAAGAAAATGTGAGGCCAATTGCGCTGTTAGCAAGAAAACAGTCAGCAGATGATCACTTTCGAGTTGGCTGTGAAATTTGTCTAAGTGCCCCCACGAGTGTGGCGTTGCAAAAAACAACACACGTCACATGGTGCATGTGGCGTATGTGTGTGCACGTGCCCCTCGCTTCACCCCACTACACATATGACTCTTCAGGGCCCATACACAAGAACTGACAGGATATTATTAAGTGTAACTGTCCGCGGTGCTGATCACATGCTGAATACATAGAACTGTAAGTCATATACATAAAATAACAACAATAATAACATCAGGAGACATGTTTTATACTGATTTTTGAAAATTCAATATTAAAACAGAGCTTTACATACATTCTAAAGTTTGAGTTTCACTTTCCCTTTTTTAATGATACATAATGTATTAATGACAAAGTAAATTTACAAGGGCGTGCTTGTCCATCTTTTACATTCTGATAAACAAACATCTCTCAAGAATGTGTGAAATTTTGGAACACTGGGTTCAATGTTGAGAAATGCTGGTATCTCAGAATGCAAAACACGGGGAAAACCATGCCCTACTTTTTCTGAGTCAGGATCAAAACTTCTCAACTGCCCCTTGCAGATAGCAAATAGTCAACAAACTGAACCTCAAATGCCCACAAATTTATATTCTCACATATATATCAGCTCTACTTTTACATTCAATATCAGTCTATTGTAGAATGACTCTCTCAAAAATGTAGTTCCTCCTACATTTTTAGGTTGCTGTTAAGCTTCCACAACTGCTCAGGATTCCCTTGTACAATGTACAATCATTTTAATAAGCATGTTAGTCCAGCTTATGATTTTGGAAAGTTGACAGTTACTGTCTGTTCTGCACGTGTTCACTTTGTTGTGGTGAATTTAAACAAAGTTAATCACACTTTTTTGGGTAGTGTTATCTGTCTATCTTGCTGTTTATTACTTCATATCTCAGAATTATTTCTGTGTTTCTAAAAATAAAATTGTACAGCACTGGTACAAGAATGTGAGTGTCTGTGTGAGTCTTTAACACCTCATATGTGCAGAATATGACACCTAAGAAGGTCAACTGACTCCCTGGACGGAATACAATGAAGGGCAATACAAAAAAAACCAAACAAAAAACAAAAAGACAAACAGCTCGACCTGTTGTAATCAATGCGCCAGGTGGTGCAGTGATGTCCGGGTTGCCTGTACCAAAAACAGAAACACCACCTCCCAAGTGGCAAGTCTGTGGTGGATAGATGGGTAAAGATAAGTAGGAATAAATGTTAAAACTGTAACACTGCTCTGCATGAAAACATTTAATGCAATTTATAAGATGGAAAGAAAACGCCGGGTGGAATACGTAAGAAAACAAACAGTGGGGAAAAAATACAATGAAGAATAAATGTATTCAAGGTCACATCCCATGGATTTATGAGGGAGGATATCTGCATTCAAGGATGTTCATAGAGAGTCTTGGTCAACAATACCAAGGAGAGAGAGCAGAAGCAAAATATGTGAAAAGCAAAGAAAAATAAAAAAGTAAACATAGGCCACCAAAGGTAAAGCTAATGCATGATAAAGGTCAAAAAGCACAAATTTCTGCAAACAGAGCGGCACTATAATCCTGAAATTATTCAACAGACTTTCAAATTTGCAAACAACACTTTTTCCTATTAAGGCCAAAAGATCATTTACAAAATGAATAAAGCACCCCCGCCTCATAAAAATGTTATATCAATCTTAACGTTACATAATCTTGGCATTATGGTGGTACTACTTGTCGGGTAGTATTTTAACTTGATTGTGCTTTTATATGAGCTTTAGCGGTGCTGTGCGGTGTGAAGCTCATAGTTCCTCTTAGCCAAACCATCCACGCCGAATGACAACACAAAGTAGTTAAAAATAATCGCGGGCCACTTTTTCATGTCATCTTCCCACTCTGTTATGACCCGTGGGTGAGGCAAAGTCGATCCCTTTGAGCTTTTCAAAAAGGTTTTTGTTTCTACCTATGGAATATCTTGTCACTGGAAGTCCTAAGACAAAACGGAAATGCCTCTGTTGTAAAAGTGGGCGGGACTGAAAAAGGTGAATCATTTCGCTTATCTATTTTGTGTTGATACAAACATTGGAGATAAAAACTAAGCCCATTTTATTGCAAATATCTGAGACAATACGGCTTGCTGTGCTGTTACTTGCACTAATGCGTAACATCACGTAGGGTTTGTCCAGGTTCTAACCTAGAGTTTTAATAATCTTCATTTTTCATTGATGCAAGATTTCCAAAAGATGATTTACGGTCATTTCATGAGGCAGAACGTTGACATTGATGGACAAACATCAGGACAGTCAGATGCCACAGGGAACAAAAACAGCCCTCACCAAAAATCGATTGAGTGAAGGATTAGACAAGCAAGACATAACCTTCCTATAGGTGACAGAGAGGTATAGAACACGGTATGTTTTTATGCTCCTGTATCCATATCATTTACCTCAAGGAGGTTTCTGAACCTGAATAAAAACCAAAAAGTCAGACTGACTTTCAACACAGATGAGCACATCTGCATATTGGAGCAGGCTTCTATACAGACTGAGGGATAAAGGTCACAGACTTATCTGTCACAGGTGCAACAGCATCCTCCCAGTTAAGTACTGGAGATGTGGTATTTCTCAGATCACTGCAGATATGAAGGTAATCCTGAAGTTGCAGAAGGTACCGCAGCTGTTCATAATGAAAATGGCGGAGGTTTCCGCAAAGGAGATGGCGCTGTGTAATGACGTGAACGTGGGGTGACAGCAGGCAGGCTGGAAGTGGCATGTGACGTCAGGGTATCGAACTTGCTGCAGAACTGCCAGTGCTTGACTGTGCTTCCGTCACTTTGATAAATCAACATGCTGAAGCACTTTACAGAGACTCAAACTTTTCACACAGGATTTAATATTTCTCTGAGTATGTCACATCACCCTGAGTAACAGCAGAGAGAGAGAGAAAGAGAGAAACGAGACAAACTCTTGTCTCCATCCCTTAAACACTAGGGACAGTTTGGATTTCAAACAATTCCGATATATTTTGGCCATATTTGGATTTGCATTTCACGGCTTGCACATATGCAGTTTTTGTGCAGTGTGGCATGATCTGGAGGGCGGTCACCACATGGCCTACACTGCCTGACACCTTACGCATTAGTCAAACTGTTGAAAAGGGTGTCGCCATAGCAACCCCTGTCACCAAGTGCCTGATATGAACACAACCACACTTTGACTATAACTGTACCAGGATAGAATCTAGAATTACGCTGTCTCTTTCCTCCACAATTTAGCATGAGGTCAGTGATTTTAACGTACCCCAAAGTCGAGCAGTTTTGAGATTCAGTGTCTTTGAAACAACCCAACGACACTTCACTTAAGGACCATGTTAAAATCCATTTTGGACATTTGTGTTTCTAAGCAGCTTTTCAATAAAATGTATAAATAATGTGCAACTCTTAAGATGCTCTTACGTCTGGAGATGTTTTGCTCTGTTGTGAACCACAGCAGGCTCAGCAAAAACTCAATGCACCTCAGCCGAGTACCCCGAGCACTTGGTTCAGAACGGCCCAGGGTAGGTTCAACATAACTAGATGCAACTCCAGCTAGACACTGTATACGCTCCGTGCTCAACTTTTAATATCTCTAGGCAATTCTTTATGTGTTCAGTGTGAAAACTGGACACTGATACATGACAAAAGCAAGGAGGCCAACAGTTCAGCCAAGCTCCCGTAAGTTTGGAACAAGTTCAAAGCCAACTTTCTTGAGTTGCTAACCTGTGTTAGCAACTCAAGAAAGTTGAGTTGCTAGCTCATGTAGACGAGCAGGATGTTATCTTATACCCTTTAGCATCATGTCAGCCTGAGCCATGGCATAACTAGAGTACTGCGCTCGAAGAGTGTAAACCTCCGCCCACACTAGTTTTCAATTCCACAAAATATCACCTTGGAAACAATTTCAGGGTCAAAGTCCTGTTAGAAGTGGCTTTTCATAAGCTAAATTAGATGTGAACAAATGTCAGGCATATGTATTAGTTCATGCACTTGAATCAAAGTTTTTTGTGTGGTGGTGTCAGGGTTTGGGGTTTTTTCCCAATTTTTTTGATTTCTGAATTCTTTTCAGATAATTTTCACAGAACATTGGTAGTCTCTGCTCTGCACAATTTCATTGAATTTTAGCACTTGGTTTCCGACTGATAACTGGAAGACAGACAAACAGGCATAAAATTGGAACCTACGTCCAATTTTGGTGCTGTAGGTAAATCCATAAGAGAAAAATGACAGCGACTGAGGCACTTTTGATTGAGATATAATACAAAATGTACACCAAATGGGCTTTTCAATATTATATTCAAATATCCACAAAATCCACAATCCAGGTCAGATCCAGATCAAACTTTGTCAGGCGATAGTGAGTGCCAGTCTGCACCTCACTTTCAAATATGAGAGTGATTTGGGCACATTTGATTGAGATATAATGTAAATTATACAATAAATGGGGTTTTCAATGTTAAATTTAAACGGCCACCAAATCTGTAATCTGGAGCAGATCTGATCAAACTTTGTCAGTCGATAAAGGATACCATCCTATATAACGCTCCCAAATATGAAAGAAATTTCATCTTTTTTTGACAGTTATGATTTTTTTGTAAATTTAGTCAATGTAAAAGATAGGGATTTTTCCAATTTTCTAAGATTTTTCCAGACTTCGACCATTGACCTTGAAAATTGAATCAGTTCTTGCTTATCAGGATATGAATCTTCAATAAAAATGTCATAATGATATATGAGAAATTGTGGGCTCCAGGCTGTTCACAAACAGACAAACAAACAAACAAAGGTGGAGGTAATTATAATAATCTATATTGCAGTGTAACAGAAAAACTTTTCTCTCTTCAACAACTCGTATAGAATAGCAAGATTAAAGTTCTATAAAAACCTCTGATATTATAGATGACATTTAGCTCTCTAACAAAAGCTTGATTAAAAGTGAACTTGACAGACAAAAGTTCTGCTAATTCAAATTTCCTGCTCACTGATCCTAATGAAGGTGTTTCCACAGGAAGCAGAGGCAAAGAGATGATACCGTAGATGACATTCAGTTCATGTATTATGACTTGAATGTCATTGGTAACAGCAAAGATTTCTCTCTCCCATACATTTAAGTCTGTACTCATGTAGACAACATTTAAAGGCTACCCAACAGACATTTAGGACAACAGCCAAATCCTGTTATACATCTACGAGGGCACTTCAAAAAGTTCTCACCCTCCCGTGGAAACAAATGTATCTAGAGTCTCAAGATGCGACCTTGTTCCTCAAAGAGATAGCAAAGCTGGAACATCGGTGGACCAAGTGCATTGATATTAATGGAGACTATAATGAAAAATAATGAAAGAACAGTCTTTTTAATATGATGTTTCTGGGTGAGGCCAATAACGTTTTGAAGTACCCTCATGTGCACTTTTGCACAAAAGTAAAAACAAACTACATCCAATAAAGGTTGTACACAATGAGAATGTTGAGCAGGTAGGAACTAAAGGAGGACTGAAGGCATCCACTGGTTCCTCCGTGATGAGGTCAGAGAATGGACCCAACAGCCACCCACTTCTCTCTTGAACAATCCAAACCAAGCCATCGTGGATGTTGATCCCCACTGGGCACACACACAACCACCCACTGGCTGGATATCACAGCCCAGACCTCAGGAGATCTCTTTAGACCAAACTCAACAGCCGGCGCAGTATAGACAAAGATGGAAGGCACTGGTGAACCTGGTCAGCTCTGCCCACAATGTACAAGAGGATGAAGAAGAGAAGATGATAACTGAAGCTACGGATGCATTAATATCATTTTGTGACCCATTTCCGGGTAACAGCCTCTGAATGGCCATTAGCCATGTTTGTGCCACTTCAATGTAGTACAGCTGGCTGAACAAAATCAAGCTTGTGTCATTCTTCAAGTCTGCAGTGGTCATATATCCTCTTCCTTTTGTTGCACCTCATATATTTGTTGTATGTACCACCTTTGTTTCATCTTCCTTTTACAGTGGTGATGACTACAGTAATCACCGCTGTCATTATCACTCTGGCCTTCAGGCTATTGTGCTGGCTGCATGTCTATGTTCCATTTCCTCTCCTCCCATCTCCTCTTTCACCTTTTTCTGTCCTCAGTACAAGTCCAAAGGTATATTTAAAACGCGCCCTTGTTAAGGTCAACTAAGGAACTTATTTTCTCTCTCTGACCACACATTATATCATTAGTTTTCTTCAAAATGTGCAACAAAAACAACATCACAGTTACATCAACATTAACCTTTGGAACCACTTCATGTGGATTTACTATCATGTCAAATGGTCTAGAACTCTTCTGGAACTGTGGAAATAGGTGCCTGGAGTGGGTTGCCCACATCACCAACACTGCCTTCGTAACACGAGAAGAGACTACCTCAAGGGCATCAGGCAAATAACATACAAATAAAACATTAAAAAATAAATAAATAAAATTATGAACAACTCAAAGGTTACGTCTCAGGATCAGGCCTCCATATGGTCCTTCTATACTGTATATGTGTATTAATCACATTATTGCTCAATGACTCAGTGCAAATCTGGGCCAGGATACTCTGGCGTTTCTAATAACATTCTGATTTATAGGCAAAATACAATAAAGCTGCCATGTGTGGTCGGACTTCACTGCAGTTTGTTATTGAGGATATATGCTTTCTACAAAAAATCAGATTAATGGGTGACTGGCCATTACATGTTGGTGTTGAATTCTGATTCATGGATGTAGCATAACCTGGCGACCCTTCAACCAGCTTCACCGCCAATTACACAGAGCAGCTGACTTACAGCAAATACTGCATTGCTTGTTTTTTCTATATAAATGTAATAAATAAAAGAAGAGCTTGACCAGCCGATAATTCATTTTAGTTTAAAATGAGCGTATCTAACCAAGAAGGTTGCCTGCCAAAATTTCATATATATATGTATATGTGAAGAGAGATAGATATTCTCATCACATCTGTTGACCTAAATATTAATGAAGTAATAAACACAAATACTGCATGAACGTTACTCAAAAAGACATGAAGGATAGTGTCCTTTTCATTCAAGCGACAAAGGTTACATGACATATGAAATTAAACAAGAAGGGAAAACAATTAACATCTGTGGCTCTTGGTCTTCAACGGTAGATGGAAGTTGTTTGAAGATGATGTGGTGCCATTTCTGCAGTGACTTAGATTAAACACAAAGCTCGTGCCGAGCACCACATTCATCACTTCAACAATACTTTTAGTGGCCGTTCCACCGCTCAGGTGAAAATTAACAGTGCTCCGGCATCCTGTGAGCGTGTAAAATATGCTCACCTGCTGATGCACATGCAAACAAATGTCCAATTCTGCTCACACAAACATAAAGACATGCAGGTGTTGCGAGTATTAATGGCTTTATTTCATACTTCGACTGGCCAACGGTTGCATATTTCATGGCCGTGAGACTGTGATAGTTTTCCACTCCTATTTCAGTCAGTGAAACTGGCTTGTTATTTTCTGGTTTTCTGTCTCTCTGATAAAACTCCTTCTAATTGACCAGCTGTCAATACCGGTTCCTGTCACTCTGGCAGTTGAGCAAACTTTGCTTAATGGTACATCCACAAGCTTCAGGTAAAGACCATTTGTAAACAGATTGCGGGATCTATCTTTCCATTTTATGGAACATGATGCATAAGTACATAAGTCTTATACAGGCCCACAGACCACTGGTATTGGTGTTTATCCTGGAATATTGCAGCATGAAGCGCATGCGAATCTATAACTCTACCTGGATGGAACAGCAGCCTGTCACAAGTTAGATATCCTGACAAGATAAAATGAATTTAAAAGGATAGGAAGCATAGTTCCATACTATGTCAGTATGGTAGCCATACGAGAGGGAAAACAAATGTGTCACAAGTCTGGACCTGAACGTCTGTACAGAATCTCCACGAATAATTTTATAGGTTAATAGCAGAACCTTAAAATCTGATCTCACAGGGACAGGAAGCCAGTGAAGAGATGCCAAAGTGAGTGTAATGTGGTTGAACTTTCTGATTCCTGTCAAGAGTCTGGCTGCAGCATTTTGAACCAATTGGAGACCCCTAATGCTGGACTGCGGTAAACCAGAAAATAGAACATTGCAGTAGTCCAGTCTAGACGAGACAAATGCATGGATCATGGTCTCAGTCATAGACAGGATGGGAGGAATCTTAGCTATATTTTGGAGGTGGAAGAAAGTAGTCCCCGTATTATCTCTATATCTCTAATGTGGAGGTCAAAGGACAGCGTGGGATCAAAAATCACCCCAAGGTTCCTCACTTTGTCAGTGTGATGTATGACACAAGTCTCGGCTAATTGTTCGCTGGTCAAATTGATGCTGATGTCTTGCTGGACCAAGAACCATCATTTCGGTCTTGTTCAAGTTTAAAAGTAAGAAATTGCTGGACATCCAACTTTTCACTGACGCAAGGCAATCCTCTAAGAATTTTATGTGTATGACATTACTAGCACTTATTAGCATGGACAACTGAGTGTCATCAGCATAGCAATGTTAGGTAATCCCAAAACACCACAATATGTGCCCAAAGGGTGCTATACAAAGGGAGAAAAGTAGGGGGCCTAAGGTGGACCCCTGTGGAACCCCATATTTCATATCACCAAGGCTGGAGGTAGTGTTGTTGTACAAGACACAATGAGAACGACTGGTTAGGTATGATGTCAACCATGCAAGGCCATTCCCAGTAATCCCAAAATGATTCTCCAGCCTATCCAGCAGTACGATGATCCACCATATCAAATGCAGCGCTAAGATCCAGCAACAGAACTGTAGTGGTGTTTGAATTCACTGCAAGCAGAAGATCATTTACCACTTTGGTCGGAGCTGTCTCTGTGGAATGATATGTTCTAAATGCAGACTGCAGTGGCTCAAAAAGATTATTCTCAGTAAGGTGGTCCATGAGCTACTGCAAAACTACTTTTTCCAAAATTTTAGAACAAAATGATAGATTTGATATCGGCCAATAATGTTTCAATACACTAGTGTCAAGATTAGATTTCTTAAGTAATGGTTAATCACTGCAGATTTGAAACATTTAGAAACAGATCCCGAGATTAGTGACAGATTAATTATTTCCAACACAGTAGGCCCAAGGTTGGACCACAGGTCCTTAAACAGTTTTGTTGGTATTGGGTTGAATAAGCAGATTGTGCTTTTACCAGATGTTACAAGTTTCGTCAGCACGCCCAGTGAGATACTATCAAATGCGGTTATTCTAGGTAACGTATCAGTGATGGCACCCACCTCGATAACAGGGTGTAGTGGCCAGATTAAGGCATGCTGTCATATACTTAACCTGATGTAATTTATTTTCTTCTCAAAGTAATCTAAAAAATCTAAAAAGGAGAGCGATTTACAGGTGGTTGTCCATGAATAAGTGTAGCTACTGTGTCGAACAGGAACTTTGAATTATGCTTGTTTTTATTGATCAAATCAGAGTAATAGGCCCGCTTTGTAGCCAGTAGTGCATGTTTATAGTCTGGAATATCATCGCACCATGCAAGGTGGAATACTTATAGTTTTGAACTACGCCATTCCCTAATGTAATCGGAGCTACTGACTGCACACATATTGCCATAAAGATGCCCTCACATGATGAATTTGTATTTGTTAATGGGAAACAATTTCATTCCATCAATGTACAAATCATATGTGATGCGCAAATGCATTGGGTTGGGTTGGGATCAGGCTAGAGGCTGGCACGGTGTCCGACGGGTGACTGCTTAGTGAGTCCGAATGAAAACCAGCGCGGGCACATTTGGGCATGTGCGTATTCAAATATGTTTTTGTTATTATTAATGTCTTTTTGTTTTTCTTGATGGTGAAACTAGAGCTGCAGTGCTTCTTAACAGGCCCCCAATTGTTTCCCTGTGTTCAGTATTTGCCACTAAATGTGTGTAAAGTTGTGAATGTCACACACTGTCAGCCACAGTGCACCTCATTTGTTTTAACTTCAGTGTGTGTGTGTGTGTGTGTGTGTGTGCTGCTCTGAGCCCACAGTTTTTATGGCCTCACACACACACACACACACACACACACACACACACACACGCTCTCACTAACTTTGTTTCCGTTTTATGCTTATTCCGTTTGACAGGGAACCAAATAAACTATCCCTGCATGTCTCCATGTAATTTCCAGTCATCTGTAGTTCACACTCTGTATAATGTATTTTATGTGTTCATGTGGAATTACTGGACAGAGGGGAATCCCACGTCCCAGGGCTTATTTACATGAGATTGCATATTTAAAGAGGGATGTGGAGAGGGAGGAGTTTGGTACATCTGCATTTGCGCTCCACGTTCAGTGGATGTATAAACAGAACTTGCTTCGATCCATAGGTACGCACACTTTGATACCTCTGGATAGTTTTATGCATACACCACGCTTCAGCAGGAAATCCATGCAAATCTTTGTACACGAGGCGCCAGGTTTGTACTTGTCTATGGTGTGGATGCATTCCATTTCCACATCATACTAATGCACAGGAACCGGGCCAAACCACATCTCATTCTGAGACCAGCATGCTCATGGCCACAAATATGAGTGCAATTCAGTTAGTTATTGATGTGACATGAGTGCTGGGTGTGAAATCCACAAATGCACTGGGTGAAAAACTATAAATTACACTTGCGCTGTGTTGTGCACTCCATTGCGGCAGGAAGAACATAGTACTATTTGGGTTCAAGAAGCAGAATCACACATGGTGCTTTTCGATCCTTTACTTTTGCAATCAAGAAAGAAAGAAATATTTCCCGTCATCCAAAATGTTGGATATATTCTGGAGTAGTGTTAGAGTATTAACAATACTACATGTATATGTAGATATGAATATATTTATGTGTGTACAATTCAACTTCACCCATGCATGCAGAACACACAGCACTAAGCTGTTTTGTCTATGCAGAACGATGATTCAGTGTAATTTGATCAGTGTGGTTCTAACCTCATGGGACAAATACCCAATAAAAGACATTTTGGCATCTGGATAAGCGTAAATCCATCCAATTTGGGGCCTAATTAAGTGAGACTTACATTGCGTACTGGGACAGTCAGTTATAAGGGGCAAAGGATTGACTGGATGCATAAACGTGTCTGCTGTCTCAGGAGAAGATTAGATCCAATAAGGATGAAAATGACAGAGGGGTCACTGTGGCTCATTTGAAGACAGAAGCACAACAACAAAGCGGCCTGACAAACACTGTATTCACAAACACACTCGTGTTCAAGTACTTGACCACAGGTGTACATACCCTGTGCATTCACATGACCTGCAGTGGCAACTCCACCACGTTGACTCGCAAAAGAGACACTGAAGGAATTCACTCATGACAAAAATAGGCTGAGTACTGTGGTAATGACCCTGAAAGAGGACCCCAAAGCAGAGAACTACAATGTAGGTGAGTAAAAGCTGGCTTTATTGTACCAGTAGTAGCTAGTAGCGTCAAACTGCTAACAAACATTCAATAGTTTTTAGCTCAGTACACCGTTCTCTTGTATTTTACTCAGGCAGTAGTGAGGAACACGGGGGAGCATTCCAATTGACAACAGTGTTCCGAGAGGGAGCAGCAGAACAGTAATCAAAAAATACAAGCAGAAGTTCAGAGCACAGTTAGTAAACATAACAGGCATCCAAATCAGGAACAGCAGGCAAAAATCAGCAAACATGAAGGCAACATAAGGATATAACGTGAAAGAGCAAGCATGAAGCTAGACAATCTGGCGATGAGGAAATGTCTAAACAATAAGACACGGAGATGCAGAGAGCCATGAACCCAGAAAAGCATAAACATGAAGTAAAGCCACATAAAAAAAAAAAAAAACAGAAGGAATGTCAGAATAAGAGCCTGCAAGAAAGTCTGACACAGAAAGAAAATTACAAGAGGCCATAAAGAGTATCTAACAAGTAGGAAACACACAAAAACTTAACTCTAAAGAGAGACTAAAATCATACACCAGAAACATAACTCCTGACGACTATCAAATTACAAAATAAAAGCACAACTCTGACCTGTTGAACACTTAGATGGTGAGGCTGAGAAACAATATGTGGCAAAACAGGAACAGGTTCAATTAATATACTGTCTTTTCTTCCGCAAACTGCACAATGATCAAGTAAACCTGGTTCAGTTTAGCACCACTTGTACTATGAAAACTGTTGATAAAATAAAACAAATCATAGTTGAGACAGAGCCAAATTAATCTGTAAATCTCATATCGAAGCCTACAAGTGCACAGCTTAATTTTTTAAGATAGATACCTGGTCTGGAAGTAACCCTGAGTTAATAAAATGTAGTCTGAAATAGCTGGAGGCTTAACGCTTGTAGAGAATATGGACACAGAGATATCTTTACAGAATCAAAAGTTGCCTAATTTTTCGCTTTTAACAAAGCACTGACTCTCTAGATATTTCTAAGGCCGGAATGTCTTAAGATGAAGGGCTGCATTATCACTTGACTCAGTGCACTGAAACTCCTCCTTTTCACAAAGTCACCAGTTTTCCTAAACATTCCCTGACCAAAATTACGACGCCTCTGGAAAGCTTCAACAAATAGACCGTATGGATCAAAGATAATTGTTGAAACGACTCCGGGCATTTCCCTGCAGACAACAGCTCAATGAACCTAGAATCCCAACCAGCCAGGTGACAAAGATCAAAGGTCATAAAATATACTTTCTTTTAACAAAACAGAAAAATTGTGATTTCTTGTCCTGTTGTTATATTTAACTAAAGACAAAAGTTATATCTACAGTTGTGCTCAAATGTTTACATACCCTGGCAGAATATTTAGGGTTTTTTTGGCCACTTTTCAGAGAATATGAAAGATAACAGCAGTTGTGGATGAGGCTTTCTGATGGTAAAGCGCCCACTGAATGTGTCTTGGACTTTATTTACATCAATTACGAAGAAATACAAACAGTATGGCACTCTATGGTAAATCTGCATGGAGTAGACAGTTCTCAAAAACTGAGTGACTGTGTAAGAAGGAGAAGAGTGAGAAAAGCCACCAAGACACAGAGACAACCCAGACGTTATAGGCCTATGTGGCTGTGACTGGAGAAATTGTGCATAGTGCAAATTTTACATTTTGCATGTCTAAGGTTCTAAAAACATTCTGGACTCACATGCCATTCCAACTCATTATACAAGCTTTGCTTAATTTATTACCACCCTTGAAAAATGTCAGCTACCTATTTTATAAACACGAAAAAATCTAGAGCCCGTGGATCCCAGTGGTGGGCACAGTTCTGCTAATCCGCTAATTAGTGAAGCTAACTTTTTTGTTAGCAGATTAGCTTTTCAGCTAACTTCAAAAACCACTCAATAACAAATGTTTTGGTTAACTTTAATTTTTCTCCATAACTTTCTTTGCAAAGCCTTGAACATTTTTTAAGGGCCCCTTCACACATAACGCGAAGCTGGTGAAAAAAAAAGCAGAAACCGGCCAAGAAAACTGCGAACAAAAAAACGAAATGGGGAACTCAAGTGCTAACATATGTCCAACCTGCATACGACATGCCATGCGAATGCTGCAAACATGATCAGCTGACAATGTGACCTCATCTTGCCCGCCGCTGGAAGGGGTTACAGGCGCGAGCAGCACGCGAATGTAGAGTGCATGTGCTGTGTGCGAATGGTTGTGGCGACAGCTGTACAAGGCATTCGAGGTGGCTCCGATTTTTCACAAGTGGCATGTGATTACTCCTTCGTGCGCCAGTCGGCTTCAATCGTGTTATGTTTGAAGGGGCCCTAAATTTTTACAAAGATTTAAATTGATCTTTCACAAGTTTTAGAAGCTGCTGGAGCATTTTTGACAGCAAACACTAAAACCTTCATCCTTGGTCGGTCAATGAACCCAACTTCTATGGAACTCAACTAATAATAACAATAATTTGTGAAACCAACTGTGACCGCTAACTGTGACCAGGTTGATTCTTATTAAATTACTATATTTAGTGCTATATTTCCTTCTTTCATTTCTCTTGCTTTTCACATCTCATCATCAACATATCTTCTCAGCAACAGAACTATGAATCATTATCCATATTCTCAATGTATCAGTGACATTTGTTTCTACCTGTACATATGCAAACAAATCTGTAAATATTACCCCAGTTGTTTGTCTTATGTCCAGTTGAAGACAGATGTATAATCAATCGTACCCAGAACTGATGAGTTTCAGATCAAAGACTGTTTAACAACTTGATCATAACATGATCAAGTTGCTGCAGTATGCAGGTTTTGCCCCTTTCGAGGTATTTAATTCAATTTCATATTTAATTAAACATTGTTTGAACTTCATGCTTCAAGTCAACCACAGAAAGAAAGTACTCACCAAAAAGGCACATCCAGCTGTGGAGCTTCAACAATGTTTGCAGCCGTATCTTGAGTAATGCAGACCATCTGAGCCTCATAGAGCCCCCAGTACATACACAATAACACAAGCTGTTGACTGATGGCCTCATATGTGTGATCTTCACAACGACATATGCCACCTGTAGGAAAATGTTCATGAAATTCCACTCCTCATTGATATAATGATGTGGTGGTGGTAGAATGGTGTCTGAGCTCTCGTAGCTGTTCTTCAGGTTTTACCTTGCAGTCTGTTGACACTTTCAAATGCAGAGCTTTAAGCAAAAATAAACTACATATCCAGGAATTTCACACCTTGGTTCAATCCCATTCATTAGCTGTTTAAAGTCAGGTTTTTCCTTTCATATCAAGGACATCCTAATCCCAAGTGATGTTTGCAGATATATTTAGCACCAAACTGTTTTGCACTACTATATGTGCTAACAGAGCAGCATTGTGATTGTTGTACAAGAAGCCATTTCTGACAAAGTTGATTTGTTGGTAAAAAAGATGTATCCTTCAAGCCTGATCACGCAAATCACAATAAATGCTGTCATGTGAATCAAGATTAAATGTAAAAAACAATAACTGTCAAGCTCACTGTTTCCCAACCGCAGTCCTGAGGGACCCCTGACCTGCACATTCTCTGTCTCCACCTGCTCTACCCACAGTTGACTGATTAATTCAGGTGTGTGTTAGCTCTTGATTGGCTGAATAAAAAGCAGAGACATATGAAAAATGTTCAGGCTAGGGGTTCGTGCACTGGAATTGGGATCTACTGGTCTAGATCTACAAGAACCAATGCAGGGTTGTCCACAACTAACATATTATCACCAAATTACCAAAAGATCTGTGTCATCTTTTAGTCCTTAAGCTGCCAAAGCGCCAGTGAACACAAAGACAGTTATGGTCAAAACAGTCCGGGAAGACTATGGGTGCTAACTGCGCCATTTCCGAAACAACTTCACAGGTCACAGAGCTGAAATTGAAGTTTGTGGATATAAAGATTTTCCAGAAAGTGTTTGAACACGAGCCTAACGGGGAGAAAGATGGATGGAAAAACAACAATGACTGTTGTTTTTTTCCTTCCATTTTGTGATGTTTTTCAGGATTGTTTTGTACCACAGCAGCACTGAAGGATCCGGTGGTGATCGATGCTTCCCAGGCATGCTGGCCGTACGTGACAGAGCCAGCCAAATCCGTGTGTTTTAAGTCAAAACTAGCCTTAAACCTTCCATTTAGAAAAGCTTTATCGTTCCTATTTTTGTGGCAGGTGACATGACCAAGTCCTGCTGTGGCTGCTTTAAAGTTACATTTAATATTCCCAACAGGTCCAAAAGCACAGCTTGTTGTTCAGTCTAAACAGCTCATATTAGGCTGCAGACAAACATAAACTTCTGCGATAAGAGCTATCTCATGATCAGTAAAGCTGAGGCTGGTGGGGTGGGGGAGGTGGATATAGCTGCTTCTATGTGGACAAAGATATACACGAGTCATGTCAGGCGACAAAACAAATTAGTCTGTCAGAATCCCTTCAGACGTCTTCCTCTCATAGCTTACACATTTCACAGGTGCAGAGAGAGAGAGGAAAAAAATAAAAGCCTCATGTGATAGAGACAGAAAGTCGTATCAGGAGGTCATCTGTGCTTCAAAATGGAGATATATTAAATTCATTCATCTCAGTCAGTGGGAGTGCCAGAACTGTGGCTTCCATGTGATGAAGGACAGAAGGATCTTCTCTCATTCAGTGGGCCCGGTTCACAGCCTTCTGAGGCTTTGTGTGGGAAAATATCCACTGTAATAGAGCCAATGATTAAATAAAGGCATGGAGGTGTGTGTGTGTGTGTGTCCGCGGAATGGATGGATGGAAAGAACACAGGCCGGTTGGAAATGGTCCGAAATGAGAAGAGGAGCCTGGGTGAAGAAGGTTGGAAAACGGGAAAGATGGTGATGAGAGAAAAGCAGAGGCCACCAGGAGGACAGATGAGGAGGGAGGGTGGACTGCGGCTGACCTCGCATCTGTCATGTGTCGGCAACAGCGTGGTCATATGACGCGTGCATTTACAAACACCAAAGATATACATGTGGCGTGTGCAGAGACAAACAACCCCCCAAGGCTCGTATAAACCCATCGCTCGCATACACATCACATAATATAAACGTGTTCTAATGGCAAAGGGAAAGGGCGAGAAAGTACGAACGCTAACTGTGATTCGTGGCTGTTTTCATTGCCCCGGCTTTGATCGATTGGCGAGTGTGTTTCGCACATTTGTGTATCTTCGACTTCTTAAATTGGCTGCTGAGTGAATGATGGAGGTGAAGGAGAAACGTAAAGGAAAAATGACAGAGGAAAGGAGAGATGCCGAGTGGGGGAAACTTAAAATTAGAGACGGTTTGAGTGGAGTAAACACCTGGTTTATTACCTTATGAAAGTAAGGTGTTGCGTCTCCGCCTAACCAGGCTGCTGTAAAAATAATTAATATGGTTCCAGCTCACCCCATTATCAAAGTCGTCATGGCTCAAACATTTTACAAGATGCCATTTACATAAAGACCTGACAATATCTCAAAATACCAACATTACACAGTTGGATCTCTTAATTACTTTGGAGAATAAAGACCAAGTAAATGTCAGGTCTACAGTAAAATTGGGCAATTATACATAACCAATTTAGCGAATTGTACTGTTCTGTCATCTTAATGAGTCTGAGAATCACTTTACTGCTCTTACGGTGCGTGGGAGTGACCAATTTATCACCACAGAAAAATATGAAAAATTACACATGCCTAAGTCTGAGCTGTGCTTCAGGGGGCAGGAAGGTGAGGGGGACGCAAATGCTATCATCTGGCTACCGCGGCAACGGTGACAGTTTGCCAGCCGAGTTTCAATTTATGGCTGATACCTAACTCTGAACAACTCACAGAATCCTTCGGGGACTAATAAATGGGTTTTCCGAGCCGTCGGTTTTGTTGTGTTGACATTACATCTCAAAGCGCTTCGCCAATTTCCCCCGAGCTCAAACTTTTCACTGCCAGAGAATACGTACGCGAGACCCAGCGAAGTAGATTCTGATGCAAAACTCTTTCTTCCATATTCACAGACAAAGCTTCTGACGCCATCTCTGTAACCTATCCGACACAACTCTGCTGGTTCTCTCTGCTTTTGAAAACCAGTGTATTTCTCAGATGTGTCTCTCACTGTCCTCTCCCATCTCCTGTTCACATCCCCCCTTTTCATTTGTCACCTCACTGCTTTCCCGCGGACGAAACACTTGTGTCTAGTTTACAGCACCTACAAGTGCTTATACCCTTGAGGCTTACTGCTGCATTGTGTTTGTTTATTGGCTCCACCATGTTTAATCCCAATTGGCATCAAACAATGATGACCTTGAGGTTAATTGTTCAAGGGCCCCCAAGGTCAAAGGCTATGTAACCAAGAGAAATGTGATATATGACTTCATGTTAGTGCAACAGTAACCACAGGTGCATCTGCAACGAATTGCCCAAAATAGCTGTTTTATACTTCCCCAACCTAAGTAGTGGACCAAATGTTTGTCCATCGCCTGTGACCTTGACTTTTAAGCAATTTTTCTGAAAAACAAATCACTTTCTCCTTGGCTGAGTCTTAAACATTCTACCAACGTGGCACTAAATCCGATCAAAACTCAGTTATGTGTTCATAACTAGACAAGTGAGCACACATTACTGAATACAACAACCTCGTATGGGAACCCGCTGCAGCCAAGTAATGAGAAATACTTCTCTTTCATCTCAAACCGAAAATATGGTGCAAGTTAAAACAGAAAGTAAATGCAAAAATACTCACCTGCTTTAAAACAAATAAATTAAACTCAATTAAAGTGAATTAAACTCCAATCCATCATTCTGGACTTCACAGCTGCATCTCAGTTTAGCACAAAGGTGTCCTGGTCAAACACAACAGAATTTCCACTCATTTGTTCTTCACACCAGAAGAATAAACTCCATCACTGTTTGATACCTCCTTTAATCTGTTTTAACATCTCCACTGATGACCTTCTGGCTACTAAATGCAGAAAGTCCATCGCTGCTGACATTTGCTACACTCCAAGTTTCTGCTTCTGAATAACTTGTCTTGACGCTGAATTCAGATCTTCAGAAGAAGTGAAGAAAAGCCAGTCTTCTACTTCCACAATGTCACAAGATACCAAGAACAAACTTCAGTCTTGATGGTGTTTTGCTCATGATCACCTCAGGAGCATGTGGTCATATACAGTGAATCTAATCAAAGGTAAATGAGAAAATCAGAAAACCGTATAACCTACTCCAGATGTCCACTGCTGGGGCGCCCTCACCCTGCGCTCTCCCGCTCTGGTGCTAAACTAGTCCACTGTGGATCTTATGGACAGCCAACTCAGCCACCACGAGCGTCATCATCATCCACAGAGCCGCAACCAATGTCAGACTCCATGGCTGTCCTCCAAGAAATCAAATCTCACCCATACCTCTACTTCAACTTCAAACGTGATTAGAACGATCCCTCCACACAGGACCTCCTCCATTGAGGAAAGTTTCACCTCCAGGGGGGAATGTACTGGGCCTACCTAAATGACACCATGGCAGCCATCCAACTGTCCATATCCCAGGTGTGGAACTGCTCAAGCAGGATAACGCTGGTGCCAAGAACATTCCAAAAATTGGTGAAAATTCTTTCAGAAATGCAAAAACTGTGAAGAGCATGAATGAAATGCAAAATTCCTAGAGGGAGCATGTACGTTTTAGTTGAGCACATTGTCCAAAAGGGACTGGATGAAACTGCAAAACAGAAATACTGCATGCGGCTCCTTCCTGTGACGGACTGGCACACCTCAACCATTGCAGACTTTTAGTCTTGTTGACTTGGTCCTTCTTCCTCATTTAATCCTCCTACACCCACCCTCCTCTCGCTCTCCTGCCCTGTGACTGAACCCGGCATGTGGACTGACTGTGATATTGGCTGTGTGGGTGACAGGCTCACTGGTGTGATATCTGAAGGGGAGAAAAACAGATCAGCGTCTTTACTTAGCAGCCTCCTGCCTGCACCAGCTGCTGATGAAGGAAGGGCCGACTGGAGATAGCGGCAAATGTTATTCATTTATTTTTCAAAAGGTGGCTATCTTTCTCCTAGAGGCATCTTAAGTTCAAGGTCTTCAGGAAATTCCAGACATAAAGGAAACAGAAGCCAATAGGAAATAATCCCCGATCTGAATGTTATGGAAGTAATAGCTTTCTCTTTTACGCTTATCTTTCCGACACATCACTACAAACACACATTCCGAGGAAAACTGACTCAACGGAGCACACATCGCGCTCCCCCCACCGCATTCCTGTGTGAGTCCGTTTAAAGAATTGCATGTTTTGGAGGGGGAGCAACTAATGGTTAGAGGTGTGATCGGGAGGCAAGATTAAATTAGTTGTCTTTGGATTACATGGTGGCTCCTCCTGAACAGCCCACCGTGTGGCTGCCCGCGCCCCGCCCCACCCCGACCTTAGCCATCGATCAGGAACTAAGCGGCGAATTTAATTGGCTGGATGAGGTCGATTGCCTGTGCAGACAGTGAGCGGCCTGAAGGAATATTAGAGAGCCTGAAATGTGTGTGCGCACGCACGTCTGCCAGGCAGTGAAAACACTGAGCCCTTCAAAGTCTCTTAGAGCAATCACAGTAACGAAGTGAAAATCTGCAGTTCAGTAAACCAATGACCCGCCAACTGACGAGGAATAATTTTACCAACATCTCAGCGATATTCCCAGCTCCTCCTCTCTCGCTCATTTCTGCTACCAGCAGAGGAACAGTGTGACAGAAACATCTATTTTTGGTTATGGTTGTCTTCTTTTGACGATATCTGAAGGTTTGCGGATGGTTCAGATGCTGTATTGCTGGAAGAGCTTGGATTACTCCAACTCTGTGCAAATGCAGCACAGAGGAGCAGCGGATAGGAAAAGCAGATCTTCTCTGAATTGCTGTCACCGTGCATTCGGAATCGCTTTGAAGTACGAAGCTACTTTCATCTCCTGTCAATACACGGCTCCATTATCCTATCATTTAGCCAGAACAATCTGAATATCGTTTGGAGCATAACTAGGACAAGCTAACGCCACAATACCTGCCAGTTTCACATTTTCCGCCAAGATGAGCCGTTTCAGAGTTTAGCAAAAAACCCATTGTGATCCAAAACGGTGAACAGTAACAGCAAGTGTTGATAAACATAAAAGCCAGTGCAGTCGATGTCGTGTTTCAGCAGCCTGAAGAGCTGACAAAAGAGGTATCTAGATCGACCCATCCCAATACAGCAGGTGTGTTATGTGTGACTTCTATGTTCTGTAAACAAGGTCCATAACCGCCCTCGAAGCTTGATGTTGTGTTTGAAAAAGAGTTGGACTGCTTAAAATAAGTTCCAGAATTGGAATGAACCCAGCCCAACCTAGGAATACCAAGTGTCCATCACCATCAGTGCACGTTTAAATGTCTCACTAAAACCATGCAAATGCTCAACAATGTGCATATTTTAATTCTAATTCTGGCCACCAGGTGGCAAATGATCTACTGTACATGAAAACTCTACAAGGACTGGCTCAGGTAATTTCAACATTACCATAATGAGTGTCATTATGGTGATAACTTAGTGGTTAGCACTGTTGCCTCACAGCAAGAAGGTCATGGGATCAATTCCCACCTGTGGCCTTTCTGTGTGGAGGTTGCATGTTCTCCCTGTGTCTGTGTGGATTTCCTCCAGGGGCTCCGGCTTCCTCCCACATCCAAAGTCATGCAGGTTAGGTGAACTGAAAACTTTTTAATAGTCCAGGGTCTCTGTTGTAAAAGAGATCTCCATCTCAATGGGACTAACCTGGTTAAATAAAGGTTTAAAATGATACAATAACCAACACGGCACATTGCATTTATTGGAAAGAACATGGCCAAAGCACAGGTGAGAACAGTGCTTTTAATGTTGGAACATCAATGTTCTGAATCAAAACCTGAGAAAAGCACAATGTCTCCAAGAAACACATAGTGTACCATGACAGGTGGTTGACTGGTACAGTAGTGCCCCACCCAAACCCCAGCCCCACACTCCCTGCAGCATTTCAGCACCAGGCAACGGCAAATCGAAACACTCAAGAGTCAGAAATGACAATAAAATGTCACATCACATCATTGAACAAATTTCAGTCCCACATCACACTTATAAAAAATAAAAAAAAAACTGGTTAAAGTGCCTGCGGCCAGTTGATTGGGGTGATTATGGACACTCCAAAAACCAGTAACTATGTTCAAATCACAGATCTGAGATGCATGCTATTCATGATTTATGCAGATTCACATTTCCATGAGGAAGTGTACGATCACCTGCAGCGGCATCTCATGCAAGGAGAGACCAGCCAACATATGAAACATGCACAAAGTATGAGCACAAAAATAAATAGTTTAAACTCAATTAAAAACAATCAATGTATGTGCCTGTGCTCTTACAGATCCTATGCTGACTGTAGCTGTTCATTTACCAGAGTAACAAGTACAACATTTGGAAACATTTGTTTGAAACAGTGGGTGAAATAAAGATGCCTCATTTAACATACATTTGTCATTGCTTCCATTTGATACCATCTCAGGAACACTGTTCCATAACACAAGTGTTGCCAAGGTTTAACAAAATCTGGGAAGTGTTTGGAGTTTGCATCACTAATTCGCAGTAACAACGAAAAGTTTTTGCATCATCCCCAGTCACAAGTTGTAGTCATTGCTTCAATCCAGTTTGACTTTCCTGTTCTATTGTATATTTTGTTGCGTAACTGCCATCATATGGGTATCATGTTTCTCCCCACGGTTGGTAGCTAAAGGTGGTGCTGATGTGAAGACAGGCGCCAGTGGGTGGAGTGCAAAGACAACTACAGAATGTACCCAGTGTTCAGCAAGTGGCAGGTGATTTCAACCATAGCTGTTCAAAACCTTCCACAAAACATCCACCAGGTGCCAGACATGTTGATGAGATATTATATTAGCAAAACAAAACTGCTTTTTCATTGATCTGGTGCATCAACATTCTACAGATGTGAAAGGGTCTGTCCTCATTATGTGTTATTTTAATTTGGAGAATTCATTTATTGTTTTTGGGTTCCTTCTTGCACATATTTTCACAGATTCAGTAGTACATTCGTATTCAGATGACAACACACTGAGACTAAATATGACTGAGATTTCACCTACTTGCTGTGAAGCCGTGAGGCATGCTGGAAAATATCGCTGCAGGTCGGAGAGCAGTGGAGGGTTTTCTTGCTGGAGATCATGTAGCCCTCAAAGATTCTGTCCAGAGAGATGCTTCGTAAGCACAGACGGGATGATCTCATTACTCATCTGCAACACAGCAGAAAACAAACACTGTCTCACACACTTGTCACAAATAATGAGCTCCAGGGGACCAAGTTACAGACACTGAGATTTACATTTATTACACGCTCAAGTGCTGAGCCATAATAAGTCTCCCTTATACAAAATCCTGGATATGAAGCAGTCGTACAGTACAAAGTCATTAGCTACAAAAGGGGCAAACTGCAAGCAAAACCAAGGTATTAGTGTACTCATTACCTGCTCCACAGCACAGTTTATTTATTTTTACAAAACTCAACTCACGAGGCAGATGTGGAATGGAGTGGACTATGATATCTACACGGGAGTGGGCCCGCTTATGAAGGCTGCCGCATTTTGCAGCGTCAGTGGAAGACTTAAGAAAAAAAGAAGTTGTAGAAATTGCTCCCCTATACACTATCTGTTAGCTACTGCGGGCTAACAAGTTTGAGAACTCTCATTTTTGTGAAATGGAGGATCATACAAATTGTTTATCACAAGAGAATGCAAAGGAGCCCGAACACCAGTCGCAAAAGAATCAAAAACTTGAACAGAAACAAATTCATCACTGGTAACAGCATAATATACTCTGCAACATCACCACTAGGTGATGCCAGATCCTACACACTGCAACTTTAAGCCCAGCTATAAGAGATGAAAATCACTCAGAGGTTTGTTGCTGATGTTGCTGCTGTAGTTGTAGCGTCTGTGATGGGCGGACAAAATTTATAAAGCCCCTCTATAATGGCTCTGGTCTGTTTCTTTTGTGGTGCAAATTATTTTTTGCATAGTGTATAATGTGCCTCAAAAGCCTGGAACCGGACTCAAACATATGGTGAAGTCAGCAAGTCCAGTTTGCACCATCTTATGCTGGAAAAAACTAATAACTACAACATATGGCTCCAAACAATAAAATCCTGTCATACAAATTAAACACAATACCAGGCTAATTTTCCTATGGCGGCCAACCTGCTACATCGCAAACTGTCACTCAAATGTTTGGACTTGGTTATAGAGGACTGATTTTGGTGTCAAATTATTTCCTGCATGGAAAATCATTTCCCTAATTCTTGGGCTGAAACATTGGTGTTACCCTGTGATTATTTTTTTGTTTTGTTTTTTTTGCATTTTGTTGTGATTATCTACTTAGAACCATGCTGCTGGCCTGTTACTGAAATGCAGTGACAAGTTATGCCATCAGGGTCAAAGGTCAGGACAGGTATTAATTGTCATTTTGACAAAGAATGTACAGTTCAATCAAATTTTGGGTCTATGAGTAATTTATTCGCTTTTCTCTGGCCTCAGCGGTGACCGAGATCAGAGTAGAATGTTTAGTGGATTTCTGTTGGCGTTTTTTGACAGTTGCCATGGCAATGCTTCAATTTCAAGAGGGGAAAATCACTTAGAGCCTGGAGAAACTTGCTCCTCGTATATAATTTGACGTCTTTACAGCCGGTGGTTTCCAACATATGGAGTAATGTCCATGGAAGAAGGCACAGATCGACAGGCATAATACTGATTTTAACCCCCCCCACCAACGTTTTTTTTTTTTTATTTGGGACAGGATGCCAGTTTTTGCGATCTCCCAAATCTTCCTACATTTTACAACTTACTGGGGAAAAAAACTGTCATTTCTCTTGCCTGTGCCAAGACATTTGACCGATACACTATTCAGTCATTTTAACACTTTTTATAGTACACAGAAGACTTTTTAAAGCTCCGTGATGGGCACCACCCCCATGCCTGCAGATTCTCTACGTCTGCTAGAAAATGTAAATAAAAAAAAAACATTTAAAAAAAAGTCCTAAAAATGAATTTCATTTTCTTTTTTAAAGGAAATACAAAGGTCTCACTTTCACACATGCTGGCGGAGCATAAATGCACTTTGCACTTTGAGCCTTGCTGTTGAAGACTTTGCACTCTGACTGCATTCATGCAGTTAAACCTCCAGACTGAAGCGGTTTGTTGTCCCCTGCAGGTTCAGTCTGACCGTCAGGTGCAGACAGAACAGTTTTCTTTTTCTTGCACGTGTGCAGATTCAGGTGTGCCTTTGTAATGCGCGGAGAGGAGCGGGTTGACAGAAAGGCTAAGGCTTCAAGTGACTGCAATTCAAGCAGGCGCCCATTTCATAAAAGCTGCCATTTGATGTGCCGGGTGTCAGTCAAGCGTGCTGTCCGTCACTCACACAGGTAGGAGGTTAGAAGAGAGCAGGCAGCCAGGAGAAGGAAGGAGAGGGTGTAATTATTGTGGGACGATGTGTACAGAGGCCTGTGTGGAATGACAGCTTCCCTTTCATTTCTCTGATCACTGGTTTAATCCTGACAGCTACAGAGAGCCGCCGAGCTGCTCTGTCTGCTTGGGCTCTGCCACGCCGCCTTTGTGCATGTGGCCGTGCATCTCTGCATGTGTTTGTGGCGAAACATCACCATAAGAGGCTGTCGTGCAAAATATGTTGGACGGGCCGACTGTGGCGGTGAGCAAATGCTGCTTCTAATGAAGGAGAGGGAGACGGGAAGACAGGAAATTAAATTGATATGTAAATGATGGAAATTCTCATTTCAGCTGAAGGTTGAGAGCACTACAGCATTAACCAGCTTACGAGTTAATAATGGTTTTACCGCCCTCCTCCCTCTCAGTCGAACATCCTCACTTTTTCTCCAAAAAGGAGGGGAAAAAAACAGGATGTGTGTCAGAGACGGAGGCAAAGATTAAGACAACATGTGTCCCTGAATCTGACACTCCCCAGAGATTTTGTGTAAGTCCTCGTGTAATCACTTTTCTCACAATCTGTACCTCATCAAATACAAACACAATACATCAGGCAAGTCCTCCTCACCACAAGTGGCGCTACAGGGATGGTTACTTTCAGGTTTACACCCCTCCTGAAATATTCCAAACACTTTAGAAACTTTGCAGACTGAAGAACTAGAAACAGCAAACTAACTCATCATTTCCGGCAAAGATCCATTATTTCGAAATGACTGAAACACTAAATTATAGTAATACCTTCAACAGAATTTCAGTTTTGAGTCACTTGAAGTTAAATGTACCAAATGTTTCAGAAATTCATGAAGTTTCATGAAGGGACCTGAAACCTTTCATTCAGAAAATTTTTAGTCTCAAAATTGCTAAAACGATAAATGAACCAACTGCTTCAAGCAATAATTGTTTCAAAACACTTGAAACTAAAAGAAACCAGCTGCTTCACAACATAATTCAGTTTTATAATGCTTGAAAACGAAAATTAACCAAGTGTTTCAGACAATGATGCAATGTGTCAAAACAGCTGAAACAGTAAATGGACCAAATGCCTTAGGCAATTATACATAGTTTTTAAAAATTGGAAACTGACCCATTGCTTCAGAAAATTGCTCAGTCCTCAAATCACTTCACGGCAGAGGTGGGACAAAGTCACCATCAAGTCACTATCAAGTCATGAATCAGCAAGTCCCAAGTCAAGTCTCAAGTCATAATGACCACCAATTGTTTGAAAGCTGACAGATTGATGACTTGAGAATGACTTGACAGTGACTTCATCCCACCTCTGCTTCACGGTAAATAAAATTGTTATTACAGAGAAGGACTTTCAAAACTCTAGAAACACTAAATGAAATGTAGTTTAGATAATTGTCTCAAGAGTGTCTCAGTGTCTCAAGAGCTGAAACAAACATATGAACTGACTTAAACATGAATTGTTTTGAAATGTCTAAAACTACAGTCATTGCTTCACATTTTGAAATCCTTGAAACAGGGGAAGGAGCCTGAGCTTGTGCGGGAGGTTGAGAGATACCGACTAGAGGTAGTCGGGCTCACCTCCACGCACAGCTTGGGCTCTGGTACCCAACTCCTGGAGAGGGGCTGGACGCTTCATTTTTCTGGCGTTGCCCACGGGGAGAGGCGGAGAGCTGGGGTCGCATTGCTTATTGCTCTCCAGCTCAGTCGCCATGTGTTGGAGTTCACGCCACTGAACGAGAGGGTCGCGTCCCTACGCCTTTGTGTCAGGGACAGGTCTCTCACTGTTGTCTCGGCCTACGGGCCAAGCGACAGTGCAGAGTACCCGACCTTCTTGGAGTCCCTGGGAGGGGTACTAGATAGCGCTGCGACTGGGGACTCCATTGTTCTCCTGGGGGATTTCAATGCCCACGTGGGCGGCGACAGTGAGACCTGGAGGGGGGTGATCGGGAAGCACGGCCTCCCCGATCTGAACCCGAGTGGTGTTCAGTTGTTGGACTTCTGTGCTAGTCACAGTTTGTCCATTACAAACACCATGTTCGAGCACAAGGGTGTCCATAAGTGCACGTGGCACCAGGACACCCTGAGCCGGAGGTCGATCGACTTTGTAGTCGTATCATCTGACCTTCGGCCACGTGTCTCGGACACTCGAGTGAAGAGAGGGGCAGAGCTGTAGACCGATCACCACCTGGTGGTGAGTTGGATCCGCTGGGAGGGGAGGAAGACGGTCAGACCTGGCAGGCCCAAACGTATCATGAGGGTCTGCTGGGAACGACTGGCGGAACCCTCTGTCAGCGAGGTCTTCAACTCCCACTTCCGGGAGAGCTTCTCCCAGATCCTGGGGGAGGTTGGAGACATGGAGTCCGAATGGACCATGTTCTCCACCTCCACTGTCAATGCGGCCGCTCGTAGCTGTGGTCACAAGGTCTCTGGTGCCTGTCGCGGCGGCAATCACCGAACCCGGTGGTGGACGCCGGAAGAAAGGGATGCCGTCAAGCTGAAGAAGGAGTCCTACTTATCTTTGCTGGTAGGTGGGACCCCGTAGGCAGCTGACAGGTACCGGCAGGCCAAGCGTGCCGCAGCCCGTGCGGTCGCAGAGGCAAAAACTCAGGTCTGGGAGGAGTTCGGGGAGGCCATGGAGGAGGACTATCGGTCGGCCTCGAAGAGATTCTGGCAAACCGTCCGACACCTCAGGAGGCAGAAGCAGCTCTCCATCAGCACTGTTTATGGTGCGGGTGGGGAGCTGTTGACCCTGACTGGGGATGTTGTCAGGCAGTGGAAGGAATACTTCGAGGATTTCCTCAATCCCATCGTCACGTCTTCCGAAGAGGAAGCAGAGACTGGGGACTCAGAGGCGGACTCATCCATTACCCAGGCTGAAGTCACTGAGGTGGTTAGAAAGCTCCTCGGTGGCAAGGCTCCTGGGGTGGATGAAATCCGTCCTGAGTACCTTAATTCTCTGGATGTTGTGGGACTGTCTTGGCTGACATGCCTCTACAACATCGCGTGGCGATCGGGGACAGTGCCTCTGGATTGGCAGACTGGGGTGGTGGTCCCTCTGTTTAAGAAGGGGGACCAGAGGGTGTGTTCCAACTATAGGGGGATCACACTCCTCAGCCTCCCCGGTAAGGTCTATTCCAGAGTACTGTAGAGGAGAATTCAACCGATGGTCGAAACTCGGATTCAGGAGGAGCAGTGTGGTTTTCGTCCTGGTCGCGGCACACTGGACCAGCTCTACGCGCTCGGGTGCTCGAGGGTTCATGGGAGTTCACCCAACCAGTCCACATGTGTTTTGTGGATCTGGAGAAGGCGTTCGACCGTGTCCCTTGGGGCACCCTGTGGGGGGTGCTCCAGGAGTACAGGGTCCGGGGTCCTTTGCTAAGGGCTATCCGGTCCCTGTACAATCGCAGCAGGAGCTTGGTTCGCATTGCCGGTAGTAAGTCAAACCTGTTTCCAGTGCACGTTGGCCTCCGTCAGGGCTGCCCTTTGTCACCGGTTCTGTTCATTATTTTTATGGACAGAATTTCTAGGCGCAGCCAGGGTGTAGAGGGGGTCTGGTTTGGGAACCACAGAATCTCGTCTCTGCTGTTTGCAGATGATGTGGTTCTGTTGGCTTCGTCAAATCAGGACCTTCATGCATTGGGGCGGTTTGCAGCCGAGTGTGAAGCATCCGGGATGAAAATCAGCACCTCCAAATCCGAGGCCATGGTTCTCAACCGGAAAAAGGTGCTTTGCCCTCTTCAGGTCGGTGGAGTGTCCTTGCCTCAAGTGGAGGAGTTTAAGTATCCCAGGGTCTTGTTCACGAGTGAGGGACGAATGGAGCATGAGATCGATAGACGGATTGGTGCAGCATCTGCAGTGATGAGGTCGCTGTATCGGACCATCGTGGTGAAGAAAGAGCTGAGTAGGGGGGCAAAGCTCTCGATTTACCGATCTATCTATGTTCCGATCCTCACCTATGGTCATGAGATTTGGCTCATGACCGAAAGAACGAGATCGCGAGTACAAGCGGCTGAAATGAGTTTCCTCCGCAGGGTGGCTGGGCGCTCCCTTAGAGATAGGGTGAGAGCTCGGTCACTTGGGAGGAGCTCGGAGTCGAGCCGCTGCACTTTAGCAGATTCTTCAGTGTTTCAAAACCTGTGACACACTAAATGAAACAGTTTAGAAAATGGTTCCTTCAAAATGTTTGAAACACTAGCTGAGGAAATTATTCACCTTGTCGAACTCAAGAAAACACAAAACAACACCGGTTCAGATGATTGTTACCAAACACCCAAAATGATTTGTTTCATAATTTTAGAAACACCAAGTAACTGCTTCAGAGTGTCCCTGAGAGGGCACTAGGCTCGTACCTCCAACAGAAATTCCTGCTTACACCCCTGGCCCTGACTTTAAAAACAACTCTCCTGACCTTTTTGTTATTTTTTCAGTTCTACCTACATATTTTTCCCCTCTGCAACCAGATGGTGTTGAATATAATTCAGATGGACGTGGGGCAGACGAAGGGTGTCGGACAGCCTGTAATAGCGCCGTTGCTCTGTGTAGTGAGGAGCAACAAAACAAAGACAACATCAGCTGCAGCTGTATGGAGCACCAGAGGCAAATGAGTCCAGAATGATCACTGCAGCTATCATCAGCTACTAGGGTTATTATTTTCTCTCCTCTCTTTGGTATTAGCTGGAACCAAACAGCCCAGCCAAAAGTCCGTGCCCTGCAGCCTTCAGTGATTGGAAAATGATATTAAACCCGACACTGTGTTCCCTGGTGCAAACAGAGAAGCAAGGGAGAAAAAGGATGGGAAAAAGGAGAAGAAGAAACAAAGCTGCAACAAATGAAGAAAATGGTTGAGGCCTTGCAGGGGAGAGAGAAGAGGGCAGCAGCAAGTCACCAAAATGCAAACTTACTCACACAACTGCACACATGCATGCACACACACACGTTACGCTAACACAAATGGACTCTGATTAGAAAGTATAAGCCCAAAAACATCAGACGCAAATGGAAACCACATCTGTGATCTGGTTCAAATCCAGAAAAGGAGGCTTGCTCCCTGATGAATTTTCTCTTCTTTTTTTTTTGCAAACATCCTGATGTGATTTGAGGGGGAAAGAAAACCCCCAACCATGTAGAGAAAAAAAAAAAAACAAAACAAAACATGGAACGGCAGAGTCCAACTGAGGTGCGTGGAGTTAAGCAAGCAGCGTTTCCATGCAGAAGAAATAGGACAGTGAACGCACCAAGACACGCGTTCAAACGCACGTTTAAACATAAACCCCACTCCAACGTGCAGATGTGCACACGTGCCCGGCGGACTGCTACCCCGGCTGCTTTTATCCAGCCTCAGCAAAGCGGCTAAACGGCTGTAAAATTGCTTCCCTCCACCTCGAGCCTCAGAAATAATAAATAAGGGCATGAAGATCTCAGAGGTGATTTTGTGAAATCACTGAAGAGCAGAAAATGTGAAAACATTAAGACGGTTGATGGAGATGTGGCCAGATGCTGCAGGGTGCTGTGCAGAAACCATCGCATCACTCAGCAAACGTAGCCTTCTGGAACAGGAGAAAACATTCCCAGATTATTTCTGGAACGCCACAGCTGCACTTGTCTTGCCAGTGCAGAAGAAACAGTGTTATGCCCTTTGATAATGTCAAACAGCCGAGGAGTGCCCGACATTTATGCGAAAAGTAACCGATCCTACTCCGTGGGCTAGGCCACACAAATTCCACAGATTTAGCATCACACTTTTCCCACAATTGGGATTGCAGTGCTATTTTCGCACTGGAGTTCCTCCATGATGGAGTAACAGGAAACGCCCGTTTACCCCCGTCTGTCTGCTGCAGCTCAGAGAGGAAACTACCTTTGTTTACTCCCCTAAATGAAATTGATGTCAGACAGTCATCAATGTAAATCACCAACATAACGGCCAATATGAATAGATCAACGTGGGTCAGGTGACCTGCGTTAAAGTCCTTATGGTTTGGTGTGGTATGCAGCCGCACTTTTGGGACTGTGAGTACAACTGTGTGTGTATAAAAGAGCTTTGGTGCAATTTGGACGAAACTTGGTGGAATGATTCAGGGTCAGCTGAGGAGAAACTGATTGGATTTAGCAAAAAAATATGCTTTCGGGTTCAGATCAAAATTGGGGCCCATGGTTCCATTTAGGGGATAAATGGTGATTTAATGGAACTGGTTGAAGTGATTGTGATTATTATTTTAGGTAAATGGGTCATTTAGTGTGTTGATAATTTTGAAACAGTGAATCATTATGGGTACTATGAAACACTAATATCAATACATATGTAACCTTCCTTTGGTCATATGCGCTTTGATTTAAAATGGGTATTTATAAAGAAATGATGAACACTCCTCCTGTGGTTAGTACTATATTACACACTAATGTTGTTGATGTTTGTCTTTTGGCTGCTCCCGGTCACCACAGCAAATCAAGTACAGATCGCCTGGTCTTCCCAAGTGGGCTCCAAGCCAAGTTCTAATCAGGACCTACTCTGCTTCACCTGAGATCTGACAAAATCAGGTACACACAAAACAGGATGACTGTGTGCTGTAAGAATATACAAATAATGAATCATATCAACTTTATCTTGATCACATGGCCTTTTAACCTTGGGTGACCTAAAAGTACAAACTTAATTTAGTAATGTAAAACACTTTGAAATGCATTCAACATTAAAGTGCATGATCATTATAGTGTGAATTTTTTTTTTAGGTAATTGGGCCATTTAATGTATTGATCATTTCAAAACGGTGAATCATTATATATATATCAGTGAATCAAAATGGGATAATTGACCATTTAGGCTAGTTTAAGCTCATCAGAATTATTAATTCATTGTGTTTTATGCATTTCTAAAAAGTGAATTATTTCTTGAAGCATTTGTTTCATTCAATCTTTCAAATATTTTGAAACAGAAATGCAGTGCAGTATAAATTAAGACTCACAATTTAGCATCTCTCACAATCAGCTAATTGACTCCAGCCAAAAACACAATCCTAACGTATGCAGGCATGTCCTATAGAAGCTTCAATGTGTCCCATACCCCTGGCTGTTTTTCGGTTCTCCGCCTGATGCTCCCTCCACCACTCCACCACCACCAGTTTGTCCCTGTCCGCTGTTTAAACCTGTAACCTGTGTGTGGCATTCGGGGGTGTTGGCGTGGACTCTGAGTGCACGCTTAGCGGTAAAGAGAGGCTAAAAAGCTTGAGAGCCGCTCTGCAGGTGGCGCTCCTGCAGCACTCCAGATCCACAGACCCACACAGAGGAAATAATCACCAACTGTTTTGTTTCAGCCAGTACGCCTTGATGTGTTATCAAAGGAATAAATCAGAGAGAGGACAGACAGATAAGGATGCTGAAGAGGAAGCACAGCAGAGAGTAAAACACAAAGACAAGTCATGTCATTCAACAGTGGAGATAAGGACCAAATTACTGGAGGTTAAACTTTTTCCCCTTGGTCTGCAGGGCTGTCGATTAAAATGAAGACTTGGGTAATAAAAGGAGTGACGGGTCTTTCATCAGTGTTCTCCAGTTATTCTGACTGATGTTTGAGCTCTCTGGATGAGAGTGAGTGGGGTTCAGTGACGACGGCGTCTCATCAGTGTCGACAAAAAGTGAGTGCAAATCTGGGGCCTCTTTCACGAAAACAGCCTGAGGCGAAAAACAGCTCCTAAAAATTGCATGAGTGCCGGGTCCTTGCTTCAGGACCTCTTAGATTTTGGTCCCAGTAATTCATAAAACCTCAATGCAGGACTCCAGAGTCAGCCGTGTGCTCCGTCTTGATGGAGAAATAAAACAATAAGCTTCTCAAAATCTGCCTGTGAGAGCATTCTGATGCGTGTGCGGGGCGCTGTTGCTAAAAGGTGCAGAACAACAGTTTATGAAAATGTCAGATTGCATTAATGGTGCAGCTGCTGTACACAGATCTGTCAGCAGTAGAATTATGCAGCAGGTGATAAATATAGACAAATAATAAGGGCCCAGTGGTTTTAAGATAAAAATAAGTTCTGTGCATATTTTTTTTTTTTTACTACATATTCCTTTTTTGGAATCGTCTCAGAAAACACATGCACACTGTTGTGTGGGCCGCCAGAAGAGGAGGTACTGCTGGCCCACCACCAGAGGGCGCCCTGCCTGGAGTGCGGGCTCCAGGCACCAGAGGGCGCAGCCGTCTCACAGGAGCAGCTAGGGTGACAGCTGTCACGCATCACCTGCAACAGCTGTTACCAATCAGCAGGGGTACATCAGCAGGACGACGTCTCCACCTCTTTGCCGAGATATCGTTCTACCTGCAAGGTAATATTCTCAGCTGACTGCTTGACAGTAACCTTTTGTGACTTTTGTGAGTGATAACAGACCTTTTTTCCAACGAGAGGTGGAGGTAGCTTTCCTGCCGTGTGGATTACTGGGTGCAAACGCGCCCACCTTTAATTGTGTTTTTGTTCCTCGCCAGCAGTACCAGGTCCGACACGCGGAGGCAGTGGCCACCTGGGAGTTCGGGACTTGGCGGCTCCAGTATTCCCGGGGTCTGGTGGCGGAGGAAATCGTGTGGTTCCGGTTCTGCTTTGGACAGGTGTCTCCTATCTTCGAGCCTGCCCACACGACACCTTTGTGGATTGATTCTGATCTATTGTTGTAATCTGTTGTATTTGTTGTGCACATTCACAACAGTAAAGTGTTGTTATTTGACCTACTCCATTGTCCGTTCCTTTGCGCCCCCTGTTGTGGGTCCGTGTACCGACACTTTCCCAACAGGATATCTCGGCCAGCGTCATGGATCCCGAGGGGCGTCAACCGGCTGTTGAACAGGCGTCCGCAGGAGGAATGATCGGTGAGTTGCAGCGGATCCTCACCGCTTTCACGGCTCGGTTGGATTTAATGACAGAGCAGAACGTCCTCCTTAACCGCAGGGTGGAGGCTCTCGCCGCGCAGGTGGAAGCGCGCCCTCAGGGCGCTGCTGCGGCTCCCCCTCCTGTCGATCCTGTGCGTAACAGTGACGTTCCACAGGTCGTTCAACGACCCCTCCCACCTTCCCCGGAAGCATACATAAGCCCTCCAGAGCCGTACGGGGGTTGTGTGGAGACGTGCGCGGACTTTCTTATGCAGTGTTCGCTCGTCTTCGCACAACGTCCCGTCATGTACGCGACTGATGCTAGTAAGATAGCTTATGTCATTAATCTGCTTCGCGGCAAGGCACGCGCTTGGGCTACAGCGCTTTGGGAGCAAAATTCACGGCTCCTTCTGATATATGATGGGTTTGTGAGGGAGTTCAGAACAGTGTTCGATCACCCAAATAGAGGAGAGACCGCTTCAGCCGTGCTGCTGTCAATGAGACAGGGGCGCCGGAGCGCAGCTGTTTATGCAGTCGACTTCCGCATCGCGGCTGCGAGGTCCGGCTGGAATAACACTGCCCTCCAAGCCGCCTTCGTAAACGGACTGTCGTTGGTCCTGAAGGAGCTCCTGGTGGCCAAGGACGAACCGCGGGATTTAGACGGGCTTATTGATCTCGTTATACGATTAGACAATCGGTTAGAGGAACGCCGTCGGGAGCGAGGCGAAGGACGTGACCGGATACGTGCCGCCCCTCTCCCTTCCGGGTTCGAAAAGGGGCCGCCCTCCCCACGCTCCACAGCCGCAGCGCTTTGTGGGGCAACAGCTCCCCCTGGTGACATTGTTAGGGAAACGCACAGGGCCAAAATGGGGAGGCTGATCCGTGGAGAGTGTTTTCTCTGCAGCTCAACAGAGCACACACAGAGAAACTGCCCCAAACGGCCAAAACGTCAACACTCACCCTTAGAGACTGGGCTAAGGGGGGGTCAAGACATTCAAGTGAGACACACACAAATTGCCACACGACTCCCAGTCACAATCCTGAGCGGGGATTTAACCCTTCAAGCCCGAGCACTGGTGGACACGGGGTCAGAAGGGAATCTGCTAGACAGCAGATGGGCAAAGGAGGTAGGGCTCCCTCTGGTGGCGCTTCCTTCGCCATTGCAGGTGCGGGCACTAGATGGCACCCTCCTCCCTTTACTCACACACAAGACACAACCAGTAACTCTGGTGGTGTCTGGAAACCACCGGGAGGAGATTGAGTTCTTTGTAACTTCTTCTACCTCCCGCGTGATTTTGGGCATCCCATGGATGTTAAAGCACAATCCCCGGATCGATTGGCCGTCTGGGGTGGTGGTTCAGTGGAGCGAAACCTGCCATTGGGTGTGTTTAGGATCCTCGGTTCCTCCCGGTTCCCAGGCTAAGGAGGAGGTCAAAGTCCCTCCCAATCTGACGGCAGTGCCGGTTGAGTACCACGATCTTGCTGATGTCTTCAGCAAGGATCTGGCACCCACCCTTCCCCCGCACCGTCTGTACGATTGTGCCATTGATTTGGTTCCAGGCGCTGAGTTCCCGTCCAGCAGGCTGTACAACCTCTCACGACCTGAGCGCGAATCAATGGAGACCTACATCCGGGACTCATTAGCTGCCGGGCTGATCCGGAACTCCACCTCCCCGATGGGGGCAGGTTTCTTTTTTGTGGGCAAGAAAGATGGCGGACTTCGTCCATGTATTGATTACAGGGGGCTGAATGAGATTACGGTTCGCAACCGATACCCGTTGCCATTATTAGATTCCGTGTTCACCCCCCTGCATGGAGCCAAAATCTTTACTAAGCTGGATCTTAGAAATGCGTATCACCTGGTTCGGATCCGGAAGGGAGACGAATGGAAGACGGCATTCAACACCCCATTAGGTCACTTTGAGTACCTGGTCATGCCGTTCGGCCTCACAAACGCCCCCGCGACGTTCCAAGCATTGGTTAATGATGTCTTGCGGGATTTCCTGCACCGATTCGTCTTCGTATATCTGGACGATATACTCATCTTTTCTCCGGATCCTGAGACTCATGTCCGGCATGTACGTCAGGTCCTGCAGCGGTTGTTGGAGAACCGGCTGTTTGTGAAGGGCGAGAAGTGTGAGTTTCACCGCACATCTTTGTCCTTCCTGGGGTTTATCATCTCCCCCAACTCCGTCGCTCCTGATCCGGCCAAGGTTGCGGCGGTGAGAGACTGGCCCCAACCCACTAGCCGTAGGAAGCTGCAACAGTTCCTCGGCTTTGCAAATTTCTACAGGAGGTTCATTAAGGGCTACAGTCAGGTAGTTAGCCCCCTGACAGCCCTGACCTCACCAAAAGTCCCCTTCACCTGGTCGGATCGTTGCGATGCCGCGTTCAAGGAGCTGAAACGGCGCTTCTCGTCTGCACCCGTTCTGGTGCAGCCCGATCCTAGTCGCCAGTTAGTACTTGAAGTGGACGCCTCGGACTCAGGGATAGGAGCCGTGCTTTCCCAGAGCGGGAAGACCGATAAGGTCCTTCACCCGTGTGCCTATTTTTCCCGCAGGTTGACCCCGGCCGAACGGAACTATGACGTCGGCAATCGAGAACTCCTTGCGGTGAAAGAGGCTCTTGAAGAGTGGAGACATCTGTTGGAGGGAACGTCCGTGCCATTCACGGTTTTACTGACCACCGGAACCTGGAGTATATCAGGACCGCCAAGCGGCTGAACCCCAGGCAAGCCCGCTGGTCACTGTTCTTCGGCCGTTTTGACTTCCGGATCACCTACCGTCCCGGGACCAAGAACCAGAGATCGGATGCCTTGTCCCGGGTACATGAAGATGAAGTCAAAGCGGAGTTGTCGGATCCACCGGAACCCATCATCCCGGAGTCCACTATCGTGGCCACCCTCACCTGGGACGTAGAGAGAACCGTCCGGGAGGCCCTGGCACAAAGCCCGGACCCCGGAACTGGGCCGAAGAACAAACTATACGTCCCACCAGAAGCTAGGGCTGCAGTCCTGGACTTCTGTCACGGCTCCAAGCTCTCCTGTCATCCAGGGGTGCGAAGAACCGTGGCAGTTGTCCGGCAGCGCTTCTGGTGGGCGTCCCTAGAGGCCGACGTCCGGGATTATATCCAGGCCTGCACCACCTGCGCCAGGGGCAAGGCTGACCATCGCCGGGCATCAGGTTTACTCCAGCCGCTGCCCGTGCCTCATCGCCCCTGGTCCCACATCGGCCTGGATTTTGTCACGGGCCTCCTGCCGTCCCAGGGTAACACCACCATCCTCACGATAGTGGACCGATTCTCCAAGGCGGCCCACTTCGTGGCCCTCCCGAAGCTCCCAACAGCCCAGGAGACAGCGGACCTCCTGGTCCACCACGTCGTCCGGCTGCATGGGATTCCAACAGACATCGTCTCCGATCGCGGTCCCCAGTTCTCCTCGCAAGTCTGGAGGAGCTTCTGCCGGGAACTGGGGGCCACGGTGAGTCTCTCGTCCGGGTACCACCCTCAGACCAACGGGCAAGCAGAACGGGTAAACCAGGAGGTGGAGCAGGCCTTGCGCTGCGTGACTGCCGCACACCCGGCGGCCTGGAGTACCCATTTGGCCTGGATCGAGTATGCCCATAACAGCCAGGTGTCTTCAGCCACCGGCCTCTCCCCTTTTGAGGTATGTCTGGGGTATCAGCCCCCGTTGTTTCCGGTGGTTGAGGGAGAGGTCGGTGTGCCCTCGGTCCAGGCCCACCTGCGGAAGTGCCGTCGGGTGTGGCGTGCCGCCCGTTCTGCTTTGCTAAAGGCCCGGACGAGGGCAAAAGCCCATGCAGACCGTCGGCGGACCCCGGCCCCTGCGTATCGGCCTGGGCAGGAGGTGTGGTTATCCACAAAGGACATCCCCCTCCAAATGGACTCCCCCAAGTTACAGGACCGTTACATCGGCCCATTCAAGATCCTGAAGGTCATCAGTCCAGCCGCAGTGAGGCTTCGGCTGCCGGCCTCACTGCGGATCCATCCTGTGTTTTCATGTGTCCCGGATTAAACCTCATCACTCCTCACCCCTCTGTACTCCAGGTCCGGCGCCGCCTCCTGCCCGGATCATCGACGGCTTTTGGATGTCCGTAGGATGGGCCGGGGCTTCCAGTATTTGGTGGACTGGGAGGGGTACGGCCCCGAAGAACGCTCCTGGGTGAAGAGGAGCTTCATCCTGGACCCGGCCCTCCTGGCCGATTTCTACCGCCGCCACCCGGACAAGCCTGGTCGGGCGCCAGGAGGCGCCCGTTGAGGGGGGGGTCCTGTTGTGTGGGCCGCCAGAAGAGGAGGTACTGCTGGCCCACCACCAGAGGGCGCCCTGCCTGGAGTGCGGGCTCCAGGCACCAGAGGGCGCAGCCGCCTCACAGGAGCAGCTAGGGTGACAGCTGTCACGCATCACCTGCAACAGCTGTTACCAATCAGCAGGCGTACATCAGCAGGACGACGTCTCCACCTCTTTGCCGAGATATCGTTCTACCTGGAGGGTAATATTCTCAGCTGACTGCTTGACAGTAACCTTTTGTGACTTTTGTGAGTGATAACAGACCTTTTTTCCAACGAGAGGTGGAGGTAGCTTTCCTGCCGTGTGGATTACTGGGTGCAAACGCGCCCACCTTTAATTGTGTTTTTGTTCCTCGCCAGCAGTACCAGGTCCGACACGCGGAGGCAGTGGCCACCTGGGAGTTCGGGACTTGGCGGCTCCAGTATTCCCGGGGTCTGGTGGCGGAGGAAATCGTGTGGTTCCGGTTCTGCTTTGGACAGGTGTCTCCTATCTTCGAGCCTGCCCACACGACACCTTTGTGGATTGATTCTGATCTATTGTTGTAATCTGTTGTATTTGTTGTGCACATTCACAACAGTAAAGTGTTGTTATTTGACCTACTCCATTGTCCGTTCCTTTGCGCCCCCTGTTGTGGGTCCGTGTACCGACACTTTCCCAACACACACTCCACTTTATTTTCCTTTTTCATCTGCTCATCCACAGCAATAAGGTCAACTCTGTCCTTCCTGTTTGTTTATTTTTTAATTTTTATTGTTTTTTGTTCTTTAAAGCTACAGTGTGCAGGATTTAGTGAAATCTAGTGATCAAGTTGCAGAGTGCATTATGCAGTCCCTGTCACGATTTTGCTTCCCTTCTTGTTTTTTCTTCTTTGGCCAAAGATATTCATGCTCCCTTGCCTTCTCCTGTGGTAAGAAATATGTATGATCCTCCGTTTCAGAAAACTGAGGGTTCTAAAACGAGTTAGCCTGCACTACCAACCACAAGACAATGTACAGGGTGTTTCAGAAAAAGCTACACCATTTTTTAATCTAATAACTTGAATTATTGTTCAAATGATCTCAAATTTTAACAGCATGTGTAGAAACAACTCAAAATTGTATGTTTAATGTTTTATGTTTTTTCTAGTGTGCTAGAGTATGCTTGAACACAGTAAAACAAGACTGTGCAGCGTGCATTTATGAGAGACTTCTCGAAAAATGCATCAACTGCAATGCAGATTGAGACAAAAAGTGGAAGGCTGTTTGTATGCCGTGTCACGGGCGGTGTGCATCCTGAAAACGTGTGAAATCCTGAATGAAACCCACATACTTTTGAATTTCTCATTCAAATTTTGATGAATAAATGTTATTGTGCTCAACATTAAGCCTGTTCAGTTTCATTTGCCCAGACTATTTCAGACATCTCAAATGGCATGCTGTACAGTGGAAAACCACTGATTCCTCTTCCTTTTTTCAGTTTTCCACGTTTTCCATGTTTCAGTAAATGGGAAAGAGTAAGTGTCCACTTTTTAGGGTACTGTAACAACATGGCAACCTTCATGAGGGGGCCTGATCAATAGAAGCTCATTTTAAGGTTATGAAAACAAGCTGATTCTTTGTTGCAGGTAATTATATACTCATCACACCTCAGTTACTTAGGAGTGTACACACAGAGTATAATGTCACATATTACCGACTCCAAACGGTAAGGGTCCCACAATTACATGCTGAGGTAAATGCATGTACATTTCTCTTGAAGTGGCAAAAAAAACAAAAAAAACCCACTGCTGTCCTTTGATGCTATTATCACTCAGTGGGTTATGATTAATTGTTCTGCACACCTTTGAAGTTATTAATTCAGACTTTAAGGGGCCCATGATGTGTACATCATAAGTATATCTGCACTAATGTGTGTGCCCACGGGAGCGCTGGTCTTAAAATGAGGTGCGATCGGGCGCAGTGCCACACATTACTGTTCTGAAGCAGCAGAAACGAATGGGCCATAGGCCAGTAAAAACCTCATCTCTAGTTCAGGGTTTTTCTGCTATTTATACAACACATTATTCACATACGCCCGACTTACAAAGGTGCACGACATTCGTGCACTTGTTTGTACACACAGGGATGTGCATTAGTGCACCATATTACCATGAAACTGAACTGTCAACTAAAATGAATAACAGGAAATTCCAAACCTTATTTTAGTGCTGCACCAAGGATGAGAAGGAGGATGAGAAATACATACTACGTGTTCGTAAACACAATCCACGTGTGTCTACCACAACATAGCAGAGGTACGGTTGTGTGCATGTGTGAAAAATAGCGGTTGAAAAACACAGATTAGAGGATTTATTAAAAAAACAATTGTGTATTAAGTTGTAGCAGAAGCTGTGCAAACGATCAAACTCCACTGCAAAGCTAATGGAAGTGTGAGTACATGGTTGAGCCTGGGTGCATAGGCCTTGATTTATGTAGAAATTGTGGTGACACTGCCCCCCCCATAAATCACAATGCCTCTAAAAGGACTGTTCCAGTGTTGCCACTAGGATGGCCCTTATTTTTCAACTTTTAAAAGTTCATGCTCTCACCCCACTAATATGTCTGAATAAATCAATTTTAAAAATGGGCAAAATTTGATCAATATTAATATTTAGAGGTTGGTCATGACCTTTGAAGTTTAACACACATACTATGCATATTTGGGATTTTGCGCTGATTATGTGATACATTGTGGTAGCGTGTATAATTGTTTAATAATGTGTGTTTATGGTAGCAATACACCTATTTGACCATGCAGTCAATGTGTATTGATTATTGGTGACCATGTGGTGGTTTTACTTACATCACCTAATGAATCTTAAAATGTGAATTACATAAAAATGCTGTTGTGAGCAATTTTCATAACAACTCCTGTTTTAGTCCTTCAAAAACACTTCAATGTGAATCAAGTACAACAGACAACATACACTAAGTCAATGGCTGAAGTAACAGGAAGCAACTCTGCTATATGGTTACTCGGATCAGAAGAGAGTGAAAAAACTGGAATAAAGTTACCCTCCAAGCAGCAGGTTATATGTGTGTCGTTATATCACCATAAAACATCAAAAAATTATTCATGAAAGTGCAACAGCAGTGATCAAAGGGTATTCTGGGACGAGGCTAGGATTCCCGTCCATCCCCAACATCATGTCTTAAAACAACTGGAAAGACTTCATGACAAATGGCAGAAGCTGAAGAAAAATTCCAAGAGAACTTCCAAGACTTAGCAGTCCAATGTGGAGGCCTTGGGAGACCTGTTTGACATCGCACCCTAATACGTGGGAATCCCGAGACGACCATAAGACAACATGTTAAATCACACACAGCTTGAAGGTCGCCGATGACTACGTTTACATGCAGCCAATAACCCTTTCATAACCAGAATATTGGCAATAACCCGGTTGCGCACGGCCATGTAAACGCCCGCAAAAACCCGAATATGCTCATATTCCGGTTTTTAAAAACCCGAATAAGACCCCTGGGTTACTCCTTTTCTAACCCGAATATCAGGTCATATAAACGCACATCGGGATATCCCCATAGAAAGGAACATTATTTTGTGTCCTGCACATGTCCTATCCGCAAGGAATCTTGGTCTTTTGAGCACAGCAACTACTTGTATGTGGCGCGTGCAACCCACCGGACACCACAGAAGCAGCTGTAAACAGCACATTGTGTTCTGCATCCTTATCAGGCGGGCCGGTCGCAGCACCGGTTGGCATATCACCGCAACTGCTCTGCCTCCAATACGTTTACCGTCTGCGGCTCAGTAAAAGCCGCAACGGACCACTCACACCGCCCTGTGCGTAGCTGCGACAAATCTGGCAACAGGTCCAGAGATGCTCGCTGTTTTGAGGCAGCCCGCAGGAGAGAAAAATGAGAAAATGTTAATGCCTGTTTGAGAAAAGTGTGTAGTGAGGGGTTTTACACAAAGCAGGATTTGCACGAACGCCAGATCAAATCAAGCACTGGTGGACAACATGCGTCGCTGTTTAGATAGGGATATTCCAAATGATACCAGTGACCATGTATACAGGAGTAACTGTCTGCTTAAGCATGTAAACGGGTTATTCCTAATGATTCAGAAACCGGAATATTGACCTTAACCTGAATATTAAAGGCATGCAAACGTAGTTAGTGATTCGGCTGAGAGGGGCGTCGCTCTCACCAAGGAGTACAACTCAATGCTGACCAGTGACAAGGAACAGAAACAATACTTACTGCAAGTTGTTCAGGACCATCGGAGCAGATTGTGTGATGCAAGAAGGAGCACACTAGCTATGAGTGACAACAGTTACTAATCACCAAAACTGGCCAAGTGGTTATAGTGCACTTGATTTCAGTGCAGAAGGTTCCCAGTTAAAACTCCACCCCTGCCAGATTTCTCCATGCAATGTGAAGTTGCATCAGGAAGCACATCCAGTGTAAAACTTGACTGATCAGTAAAACTGTACAATATGATGATACCATGCTGCAGTTCTGAGTTCAACATTCTGTCATACAAGCAAGACAAGCATTTTTGGTTTGTTTGTTTGTTTGTTTGTTTGTTTGTTTCTTTTGATGACATAATACACTTGTATTATGTTGTTTACCACAGTGCTTGTATTATTAAAAATAATATTGCATTTTATTTTGTTGTACATTCTTAAATGGTACAATTTCTGCAAAAATTAGCGATTCCAGAAATATTTCAAGACGTTGAGAGCAACCTCTACATATTATATGAACAATTCAAAATTTTGCACGTTGTGTTTTTGTTGATATCCTGACACACTGAGGGGGTGAAAGTCTAACATTTAAAAAAAAAAAAAAAAAAAAAACCAAAACTTTTTTTGACCACATGTAAGAACCATACTAGTCCCATGCCCATAAACTGGTTGTATTGTAATTTAAATCAATCTTGCAAGCATAAAACAATTACAAAATGGAGACATCCATTATGTTTATAGTTATTTCTCTTACATCAACATGAAATACAACATATCTTTGAGTCACATTTACCTTTTATTTGCTTATCAATGTTTAAATTTTAAAAAATGTAAAGATTTTTCATTGTTGACTGGATCTGTGCTTGTGAATTCTGCAGTATTACCACCCAACGGAGTGCACACCATGTTTGTGTCCTCCTTGGTAACACCAGGAGGCACCAAACAAAATCCTGGCACACATTATATTTCAGAGAAAATGCTGTATTTCATGTTTACGTAATACACTATGCCTAGAAAACAATTAATCCATAAGTTTTCCAGCTGCTAGCTGAATATTTGAATGCCGGAGAACACCACCTGCTCCAGGAAGGCAAAGGTGTCCATCATCTCCATCGTTCCCTGGGCTCCTCTTTTAGCTGGAGTGATTGAGGGAATGGAACCTAAAGTGCTAAAGGAGGAAAACAGGACAAAGGCAGCAAAGAAGATCAAGGACAGGAACTGTTGTGAAAAATGGGACTTAAGGAAAGGTCAAAACTGGAGGAAACATATACAGCAGAAGACAAAAACAATGATGAAGGGTGGATGGGAGAAGGTGAGGGGTGATGCTCAGTGCCTCATTAAAAAAGAAGGCAGAGCCAGGAAGCAGATGCCGGAGCTTCAATGGTGTTTTGAGCACAGAATTATAGATCAAAAGATAAAGTGTGAGTGACCTTTTAGACAGCATCCCAGAGAGACAAAACAAACTCTCCACCAGCTTTTTACCAGCTCCTTGTCCTTGTCGGATCCCTTCAGTGTGGTGATACAGCCCTTCCACAGGGACGTATGGCACCATGTGTCACGCCACTTCTTATACATCACAAAAAGAAGACGGCGCATCACATTATTCACTCTGGTGGCAGATAATGCAGATGATGCAGAAAAAAAGCTTTGTGCTTCCCTCAAAATACAGCCGATGCAGTAAAAATCATATATATCCTCTCAGGAGAGCGCTGTGATCTGAGTTTTTTATGTCTACAAAGTGCAAAGAGGAACTATCCAGAGAGTGCAACACTTTTAGGTTATCTTTGTCAACAAAGCGCGTTGAAAACAGGTGTTAAAATACATGAAAACAAATAGGCAATTCCCTCTTTGTGCAGAGATCAAATGGAATTCAAACTGCAACCCTCAGCAAGAAGAAGCGCAAGTTACTTCCACAGCAATACAAAGCCAAGAGAAACCCTCACACCACTCCACAGCGCACCACATATGCAGTATTTAGCACTTTTGATTTGAGCATGCTCAAGGTGAGAAATGAGGAATATATCAACATCAGTAGTAATAAATACATGCCGCGAAGAAACAAAACAGGCCAGTATTTAAGGTCACGCTGAATAATGAGGAAACAAATCAAAGGCTGGAGGACTGTGACAGCACTGCCTCACTCTGCCGAGACGAGATCAGCATAACTAAGGCGAGACTCGGTGTCACCTCACATGGAAAAGACACGTTCGTACCCATGGGCGGCAACATGCATACTTCCATTAGTGTTTTCAAAAGAAGAGCGCAGCAGGACGGGGAACAGCAACAGAGTAAAATAATGAGCCAACGAGGAGCACAGAATGTGAGCGATAAAGCTTAAGAGCACACAGCGGTGTCATACTTCCTTACATGTGAGCATATTTTTAGTTGCGTTTGAACATGTGGAATCAAGGTTTAGTTGATCTCTAATATCAGACTGTTGCCACTGAGATGAATGCTGAAATGAAACGTGCATAGTGAATATTAGCTGCACTTACATTTGCAGCATACTGTATATAAACACATATTATTAGTAATACTAGCACAGAGATGTTAGCAGTTGTTTTCATATATATCAAAGTTTACCTCAAAAGGCAGATCAGAGAAAGGAGAAATGTCAAATCCGTGAGATGTCTTTGATTGCTGCTGTACTGACAAGAAATGCTTTGCAAAAAAATGAAAATTCGCGGGGGGTTGAGGGAATGAAAGGATTTCTGTCAGGATTATCCAATCTTTGTCTGATTATCCAGGAAACATGGAGCTGTGTCAGGTAGACTAGGTAATTGTTGGGGTACGGTTTCTGTTTACTCCCTGTGTGCTTTTAAGCATGTGTATTTCCCTCATTTTTTTACCCTTGTGTAGCGGTGGCATTTTGGAGCTAGACTGGAATAATTAGCATGACAACTGAACCATCACATTGCGCAGAGCACACTGTGTGATTACTTGTGTGTCTGTCAATTCAAATGGCCCATCAGTATTGTACAGTTTCTAGCTTTGAAAACAACAAATCACATTGGCTGCAACACAAAACGAAAAAAAAACTAACATTGGAACTGGCTGCCATTCCACATGAAACAGATCAGTGTTTGGCTGTAAAAGTCGCATTTTGCCAGATTACAATACAGTAAACATGATTATGTTGTGTATTTTCTCCTTTAACCCTCTGAGGTTCAGGGTATAATTGGCCGTTTTTGGCTACTTTTGGGATTATCTTCATAATTCATCTTAAAAAACTGTTTACCTTGTTTGGTGTCATTTTTTTCAGCACAACCTCACCTATGGGACTTTATAGTTTGTCTTTCATTCTGACATACTGACAAAATGGACCTAAATTCATACAAAACAGAAAATTCAAGTAGAAAAAAGTTTTGTTTTTTTTAAACCGTGAAAACCACAAACATGTTTAACAAACCAAACAAACAAGAATGCAAATATAAATTGTAAATTTCCAACACATATGTACAAATGTAGCAAAGAATAAAGTTATATGCAACTATTTACATTAAAATGCAGGAAATGCTTCAGGCTTTTTTTTTTACAACTATTTATAAAACAACCAGATGCCACACAAATTACTTGTAGCACTCAAAAAACAATTTCTGTCAAACACAAGACAGGGGGGCATGTCACTGACATTTTGTCATTCCTCCTATTGTCCACCTGGAAGCAGCAGTGGCACCTCAGTCTACCTTTGGTGGCTTTTTGGCCAGCATCTCTGCCAATACGCATAATGACTCACTCCTGCTCTTGGCAGCAACACCAACTACATGTATACCAGAAGACCAAAAAAAACTTGTACAGATCTTCCATCTCAATGTCAGTTCCCTCTCTCTCTACATTTCCCTTATGCAGGGAAACTCTCTTCGCGTGTCCCTCTCTCTGGGAGGGACACGTAGAGAGAGTTTCCCTGCATAATCTTCTCCTCAGCAACCAAATACATGTGTTGGTGATCATTTTTTGATTGGTTTAGGCTGTGCATTTTTCCACCAATGATAAAGGGAAAGTCTTTTTTTCCCATGCAATTGCTCTGGCGAGAGAGGAGCGAAAAGGAAGAGAAACTCCCCTTTTGGAGGGAAACATGCAACAAACATGACGATAATATTCAGGAAAAAGCATGAAGTAAATTATTAATCACGATTCAAGTTTTACTAGGCCTATCAACACAATTTAAAAACTGGTATATAGTCTGTAGTCTCCACTTTCATCATACATTCAAACGGAGACCTTGTCTGTGGTGTATTTAATGTTACATTGTCTTAATTCGGTCATGTGACTTTGAAGTATCTCTGCATCAGAGGACTCCATGGGGTTAAAGAGAAATGGAAGGTTATGTCTAACATATCTCGAACATTTCATTCACCAAAGGTTGTTTAGATTTCTCTAAACCAATGGTCCTCAAATACCACCTGACACCTTTCCATTGCTTCCTGCCCTGTCATAACCTGATTAACTCCTTTAGATCACTGTTAGTACTTGACTGGCTTCACACACGAATGTCAAACAGGTTATGTGGTACTTGAGGACTGTAAACCTTTGTCAAACAGAAATCTTTGCCAAAGGTTACTAAGATTAAAACAAGGGCAACATCAAGGCTAACTTGTAGCACCAAGCCTAACTTCAAAATGGTGCAAGGTCTTATCAAGATATATTCAACAATAGCAAATTTAATCACGATTCCCAAAGTGCTTGCCGTGTTATCTTGTACACTATAAGCTGAGAGCTATATGGGAGAATATATATATATTCCCTTATTTTTTCCATACAAGGTGGGGGTCATGCCCACTATATTGTTTTGTGTTACACTGATGGTTTGATAAACAAGTTGCAAAGGCAGGGTGTTGTGTTGTGAAAGTGTAGGAACACGGACCCACAACAGGGGGCGCAATGAACGGACAATGGAGAAGGTAAATAACAAGGTTTACTATTGTGAAACGAGCACAATAAATACAACAATCACAATTTGGGGTCGAATCCGCTGGTGTCGTGTGGGCAGGCTCGAAGGTAGGAGACGTCCGTCTCAGTCGAACCGGAACCACCCAGATCTCCTCTGCCACCGAACCCTGGAAATACTGGAACCGCCAAGTCCCGAATTCCCAGGTGGCCACTGCCTCCGCTCGTCGGATCCGGTACTGCTGGCGGGAGAGAGCAACAACACACAGGTGTGGATGCGACCGCACCCAGTAACGGAGAGGGGAGAAGCCGCCTCCACCTCTTGTCAAAGTACAGCAGGAAGGTGAGTACTTATCCAAGCAATGAAGCTATCAGTAGTCAACAGTCCTGAAAAGGTTTAACAAGTTTAGCTGGTTGTTCAGAATATAAATGCAGAGAATATTACCTCAGTCTTAGGCGATATCTCGGCACTGAGGTGGAGACGCCGTCCTCCAGATATACCTCTGTGCTGAGTGGAACAGCTGTGTCTGGTGATGGGTGACAGCTGTCACCCAGGCTACTCCCATAAGGCGGCAGCGCCCTCTGGTGCCTGGAGCCCGCACTCCAGGCAGGGCGCCCTCTGGTGGTGGTGGGCCAGCAGTACCTCCTCTTCAGCGGCCCACACAACAGGACCCCCCCCTCAACGGGCGCCTCCTGGCGCACGACCGGGCTTGTCCGGATGGCGACGGTAGAAGTCGGCCAGGAGGGCCGGGTCCAGGATGAAACCCTTCTTCACCCAGGAGCGCTCCTCGGGTCCGTACCCCTCCCAGTCCACCAGATACTGAAAACCCCGGCCCATCCGACGGACATCAAGGAGCCGGCGGACAGTCCAAGCCGGTGCTCCGTCGATGATCCGGGCAGGAGGCGGCGCCGGACCCGGGGTGCAGAGGGGTGAGGTGTGAAGGGGCTTGATCCGGGAAACATGAAAAACTGGATGGATCCGCAGTGAGGCCGGAAGCTGGAGCCTCACTGCGGCGGGGTTGATGACCTTGAGGATCTTATATGGTCCGATGTACCGTTCTTGGAGTTTCGGTGAGTCAACCTGTAGAGGAATGTCCTTGGTGGACAACCAGACCTCCTGCCCAGGACGATACTTGGGGGCCGGGGCTCGCCGCCGGTCTGCATGTTTCTTTGCCCTCGTCCGGGCCTGCAACAAGGCAGAGCGGGCGGCACGCCACACCCGACGGCACTTCCGTAGGTGGGCCTGGACCGAGGGCACACCGACCTCTCCCTCAACCACCGGAAACAAGGGGGGCTGATACCCCAAGCACACCTCAAACGGGGAGAGGCCGGTGGCTGATGACACTTGGCTGTTGTGGGCGTACTTGATCCAGGCCAGGTGGGTACTCCAGGCCGTCGGGTGCGCGGCTGTCACACAGCGAAGTGTCTGCTCCAGTTCCTGATTCGCCCGCTCTGCCTGCCCGTTGGTCTGGGGGTGGTACCCAGACGAGAGGCTGACCGTGGCCCCCAGTTCCCGGCAGAAGCTCCTCCAGACGTGTGAGGTGAACTGGGGACCGCGATCGGAGACGATGTCTGATGGTATGCCATGCAGACGGACGACGTGGTGGACCAGGAGGTCCGCTGTCTCCTGGGCCGTTGGGAGCTTCGGGAGGGCCACGAAGTGGGCCGCCTTGGAGAAACGGTCCACTATCGTGAAGACGACGGTGTTTCCCTGGGACGGCGGGAGACCCGTGACGAAGTCCAGACCGATGTGGGACCAGGGGCGATGAGGCACGGGCAGTGGCTGTAGCTGCCCTGAGGTCTTTCTGTGGTCGGCCTTGCCCCTGGCGCAGGTGGTACAGGCCTGGACGTAGTCCCGGACGTCGGCCTCCAGGGATGCCCACCAGAAGCGTTGCCGGACGACTGTCACGGTCCTTCGCACCCCTGGGTGACAGGAGAGCTTAGAACCGTGACAGAAGTCCAGGACTGCAGCCCTAGCCTCTGGTGGGACGTATAGTCTGTTCTTTGGTCCGTTTCCGGGGTCCGGGACACGGGTCAGGGCCTCCCGGACGGTCTTCTCCACGTCCCAGGTGAGGGCGGCCACGATAGCGGACTCCGGGATGATGGGATCCAGGGGATCCGACGGTTCCGTTTTGACTTCGTCTTCGTGCACCCGGGACAATGCATCCGACCTCTGATTCTTGGTCCCGGGACGGTAGGTAATCCGGAAGTCAAAACGGCCAAAGAACAGTGACCAGCGGGCTTGCCTGGGGTTCAGCCGCTTGGCGGTCCTGATATACTCCAGGTTCCGATGGTCAGTGAAAACCGTGAATGGCACGGCTGTTCCCTCCAACAGATGTCTCCACTCTTCGAGGGCCTCTTTCACAGCAAGGAGTTCCCGATTGCCGACGTCATAGTTCCGTTCAGCGGGGGTCAACCTGCGAGAAAAATAGGCACACGGGTGAAGGACCTTATCGGTCTTCCCGCTCTGGGAGAGCACCGCTCCTATCCCTGAGTCCGAGGCATCCACTTCAACCACTAACTGGCGGCTAGGATCGGGCTGCACCAGAACTGGTGCAGACGAGAAGCGCCGTTTCAACTCCTTGAACGCGGCTTCGCACCGATCCGACCAGGTGAAGGGGACTTTTGGTGAGGTCAGGGCTGTCAGGGGGCTAACTACCTGACTATAGCCCTTAATGAACCTCCTGTAGAAATTAGCAAAACCGAGGAACTGATGCAGCTTTCTACGGCTTGTAGGTTGGGGCCAATCTCTCACCGCCGCAACCTTGGCCGGATCAGGGGCGACGGAGTTAGAGGAGATTATAAACCCCAGGAAGGACAAAGAAGTGCGGTGGAATTCACACTTCTCGCCCTTCACAAACAGGCGGTTCTCCAACAACCGCTGCAGAACCTGACGGACATGCCGGACATGAGTCTCAGGATCCGGGGAAAAGATGAGTATATCGTCCAGATACACGAAGACGAACCGGTGCAGGAAGTCCCGCAAGACATCGTTTACCAACGCTTGGAAAGTCGCGGGAGCATTAGTGAGACCGAACGGCATGACCAGGTACTCAAAATGACCTAAGGGGGTGTTAAATGCCGTCTTCCATTCGTCTCCCTTCCGGATCCGAACCAAATGATACGCATTCCTAAGATCCAGCTTGGTGAAGATTTTGGCTCCATGCAAGGGGGTGAACACTGAATCCAACAAGGGCAACGGGTATCGGTTGCGAACCGTGATTTCGTTCAACCCCCTGTAATCAATGCATGGACGAAGCCCGCCATCTTTTTTACCCACAAAAAAGAAACCTGCACCCATCGGAGAGGAGGAATTCCGGATCAACCCGGCAGCTAATGAGTCCCGGATGTAGGTCTCCATCGATTCACGCTCCGGCCGTGAGAGGTTGTACAGCCTACTGGACGGGAACTCACTGCCTGGAACCAAATCAATGGCACAATCATACGGGCGGTGGGGAGGAAGCATGAGAGCCAGATCCTTGCTGAACACGTCAGCGAGGTCATGGTACTCCGCCGGCACCGCCTTCAGATTGGGCGGGACTCGGACCTCCTCCTTAGCTTGGGAGCCGGGAGGAACCGAGGAACCTAGACACTCCCGATGGCAGGTTTCGCTCCACTGAACCACTACCCCGGACGGCCAATCGATCCGGGGATTGTGCTTTAGCATCCAGGGAAAACCCAAAACCACACGGGAGGTGGCCTGAGTCACAAAGAACTCGATCACCTCCCGGTGGTTACCTGACACCACCAGAGTTACTGGAGGTGTCTTATGCGTGATTGGTGGGAGTAGGGAGCCATCTAGCGCCCGAACCTGCACAGGCGAGGTAAGAGCCACCAGAGGGAGCCCTATCTCCCTGGCCCATCTACTGTCAAGCAGATTCCCCTCAGAGCCCGTGTCCACCAGTGCTGGGGCCTTCAGGGTTGAATCCTCAAACAGGATCGTGACTGGGAGTCGTGTAGCAATGTGGGTGTGTCCCACGTGAATGTTTTGGCCCACCCCTGGCCCAGTCTCTAGGGGCGGGCATTTGGCGTTTGACCGCTCGGGGCAGTCTCTCACATGGTGCTCTATTGAACCACAAAGAAGACACGCTCCGTGGGTCCATCTCCTCTGTGCATCTGGTGCCCTAAATGTTGCCCTACTCGTGTCCCTAGCTTCGTCAGTAGGGGGAGCTGTGACCCCACGGAGCGCAGGGGCTGTGGAGCGTGGGGAAGGCGGAGCTCGATCGGAACCGGAAGGGAGAGGGACGACGCGTGCCTGGCCACGCCCTTCGCCTCGTTCCCGACGGCGTTCTTCTAACCGGTTGTCGAGTCGTATGACCAGATCGATGAGCCCGTCTAAGTCCCGCGGTTCGTCCTTCGCCACCAGGTGCTCTTTTAGGACCAATGACAGTCCGTTTACAAAGGCGGCGCGGAGGGCAGTGCTATTCCAGCCGGATCTCGCCGCCGCGATGCGGAAGGCGACTGCATAGGCAGCTGCGCTCCGACGCCCCTGTCTCATTGACAGTAGCGCGGTTGAAGCGGACTCTCCTCTGTTGGGATGGTCGAACACCGTTCTGAGCTCCCGTACAAACCCAACGTATGTATGAAGGAGCCATGAGTTCTGCTCCCAGAGCGCTGTAGCCCAAGCGCGTGCCTCCCCGCGAAGCAGATTTATTACATAAGCTACTTTGCTAGCATCAGTCGCGTACATCACGGGACGCTGTGCGAAGACGAGCGAACACTGCATCAGAAAATCCGCGCACGTCTCCACACAGCCTCCGTACGGTTCTGGAGGGCTTATGTATGCTTCTGGGGATGGAGGAAGGGACCGTTGAACGACCAGTGGAACGTCACTTTCACGCGCAGGGTCCTCGGGAGAGAGAGCCGCAGCGGCGCCCGAAGGGCGCGCCTCCACTTGTGCGGCGAGAGCCTCCACCCTGCGGTTTAGGAATAACGTGCTGCTCGGTCATTAAATCGATCTGAGAGGTGAAAGCGGTGAGGATCCGCTGCAACTCACCGATTACCCCTCCCGAAGCCGCCGACGCGCCTTGGTCTTCCATTGGCCGTTCAACAGCCGGTTGACGCCCCTCGGGGTCCATGACGCTGGCCGAGATATCCTGTTGTGAAAGTGTAGGAACACGGATCCACAACAGGGGGCGCAATGAACGGACAATGGAGAAGGTAAATAACAAGGTTTACTATTGTGAAACGAGCACAATAAATACAACAATCACAATTTGGGGTCGAATCCACTGGTGTCGTGTGGGCAGGCTCGAAGGTAGGAGACGTCCGTCTCAGTCGAACCGGAACCACCCAGATCTCCTCTGCCACCGAACCCTGGAAATACTGGAACCGCCAAGTCCCGAATTCCCAGGTGGCCACTGCCTCCGCTCGTCGGATCCGGTACTGCTGGCGGGAGAGAGCAACAACACACAGGTGTGGATGCGTCCGCACCCAGTAACGGAGAGGGGAGAAGCCGCCTCCACCTCTTGTCAAAGTACAGCAGGAAGGTGAGTACTTATCCAAGCAATGAAGCTATCAGTAGTCAACAGTCCTGAAAAGGTTTAACAAGTTTAGCTGGTTGTTCAGAATATAAATGCAGAGAATATTACCTCAGTCTTAGGCGATATCTCGGCACTGAGGTGGAGACGCCGTCCTCCAGATATACCTCTGTGCTGAGTGGAACAGCTGTGTCTGGTGATGGGTGACAGCTGTCACCCAGGCTACTCCCATAAGGCGGCAGCGCCCTCTGGTGCCTGGAGCCCGCACTCCAGGCAGGGCGCCCTCTGGTGGTGGTGGGCCAGCAGTACCTCCTCTTCAGCGGCCCACACAACAGTGTTGGCTGTCATATGGGTAGTGTCTATGCTGGTGCATTTAGTTATGCAGATGATTTCAAATTACTGGTACCTAGTGTTTGTGCATTACAGCGTATGATTACTGTTTACGAAAATTATGATAAAGAATTTGACATTTTGTATAATGGCAAAAAGAGTGAGCTCATTATTTACAAATGTACTAGGGCTAGACCATCGGATCCTGTTATTTTTGTAAATAATGTTCCTAGGATTGATAAAGTTACTTACTTACTTACTTATTTTTAATTCAACTGCTGACAAATGTCTGACAGATTTCAATTGTCAGTGTAATATGTTTTATTGCTGATTTAAAAAATGGTACCTCCATCATCAGGAATGAGTTGTTTTCACAAGTATTGTACTTCATTTTATGGTGGCTAAATTCTTTCTTTATTCTCAAATGAAATTGAAACCATTTATTGTGCTTGGAGAAAGGCTATACGTAAAGTCTGGAGTGTGCCATATACCACACATTGTAATATTTTGCCATATCTTGCAAATTGTATGAGTACTGAGCTTTATTTTGCTAAGCGTTGTATGAAATTTATTGATAAGATGTGCAATAATATAATGATGTTGTACGTACAATTAGCAATATGGGCCTTTTAGGCTCACATCCCATAATTGGTGCTAACTGGAGACATCTTTTGTACAAATTTCAGTGTGATATGAGTCATGTTTGTGCCTCTTGGCGGCATGATTTTGATGAAGAGGAATTCAGACTTGCACAACAAATTACAGAACTGTGCCATGAGAGATAATTGTGAGGTAAAGCTGCGCTGCAAATAAGAATGTACTGTTTAATTACACATGTTTGTACAGGGTAAAGGCCTGGTGCTGTTTTTAACATTATTTTGTTTCTGTGCTTTATTCTGTTTTATTGCACAACTTTGTTTTTAAATGTTTCTGAATAAAGAAATACAAACTACGGTTCACAGACTCTGCTCCCCAATGTCAAATCTGCCGGGGGTTGCGTGGGGTAACGCCGTATTCAAAAATTCACCTTAATATACAAAATCTTTGTCAAGATATTGTGTGGTGGCCAGCATCAGAATCAAAATGCACCCAACGCTGACCACGTCTGAGGCTTTATTGAGGTATCTTTGTATACCAAGATTTACCTATATACACAAAGCCTTTGTCAAGATACAGCATACAAAAGGACTCATAGACTTGGCCCCCTTCTTTGTGAGGTCGCCTTGTGTACCAATTTTTCAGATCAACATGAAGCCTTTGTCAAGATATCACATGCAAATTGACCACAGGGAGGGACGGATGCACATAAGGAGTTGAGCAATTCTTAGACTTCTTTTGACTACTTGCAATGACTTGCTGGAGGTGTGTCCGTCGGTACAGAAGCAAAGGAATCACATACTTGCCTCTAATCTCTAACAGAGTCCACATGACTTCAGCTGGATACAAAAAAAAAACCAAAACATATATTTAGCCAGAGTTTGCTGGCTTAGGTTTGCACAGCAACACATTATTACAAGCAATAGCTCAAGGGACATGACACACTGACACAATGTCAGTGGAATCAGGGACAAGCACCTTTAAAATAGAAACACAGCAGATCCGCCGGCAGAGCAGACAACAAACGTCGGGTCAGACCAGTGGGTTGGCTTTAAGACCAGAGCTGACATTCAAAAGGACAGCAGCACGTGTAATGAGAGAAGAATGTGTCTGTTGCTCGTTAAATTTGCATAAACAAGACCTGAACACAGTATTTTATCAGCCATTTTTAGTAGAGGAGAGAGAAAAAAAACAAGCTTTACAGAAGTGCTGGTTGTTTTGTGTCATTTGATGGTGAATCACACGAGTATCTTGTGCAGAGATTCTAAACCCACCTCTGAGACCAACAAGGTAGCAAAGCATGTTGTGGATGTGGTTATGCTTGATGTTCTTTTCTTAGTAAGTGCTTCAGGCAACCAAGAGGGCACGCACACGGGTCACTGCGCCGTCCAAAAGTGCACCGCCACATCAGACATCTCTGCTGTGATTACTGCCTCTGACATGTGGATATAGTACACCAGCTGCTGTCCCACCTGTCCATGCAAACGAGCGGAGACGTTAATCTGAACGGTCAAATGAGACAAAGATAGAAGCATTACGGTGATATAGGAGAGAGGTGTGAAAAATGACGACAGAACGGGCAGATGAAGTGCAGGAATGACAAACTGGGGAAGGGACGGAAATGAGCCTCGAAAGTCCAACACGGCGTGTGAGAATTAAAGGGAAGAGCAGAAAATGCAAGACCGGACAAAGACAAAGAGCGTGACTGGAATGGCCGATGCACGATTTCCAAAAGGCAAATTCATGACAAGGCACCCAGAAATACATAATTAAAATGTGGCATTCAGTCTTTTGTAATCTTTCAAAAGCAGGAAATCTCTGCAGCCATGAAACGGCCAACGTTTTATTTTTATTTTTTATGAATCAATTCCAGTGGGTCTCTTTAGATGCAGCACATTTTGTATTCATGGACATCATTATCAAAATCTACAAAAGCTCTTATCAGTGCGAACATGGTACAGCACCAGACCCAGCATGTTGAGGTGTGTGCACAACTGTGTCCAACAAGGGCTTGCTGGCAATCTCTGTTTTGCATCTTTTGACTTCTGAGCAGAGCGGCTAGTCCAGAATTTATACAGCGGTTTTGACATTTCTTTGAGTCGGGATGAAAGACAAATGGTATCAGAAGAGCTGGACAGGAGAGTACAGAGTTGTGAACTGAAGAATTCAACATGTGTGCACATACACCCAACAAACTGCAACTCCAACGTGACATCATCTCTACTGTCAGATACCACGGCCTCAATCTAATCGTGCCAGCTGCCTGAATGAACCCTTCTCATTGGGGAATTCAAAGGCACACGTGACATTTTCAGTCTTGTGATGTATTTATGCAGAAACCCATTGTCGATCAGTGCTGCACTGCATTGTGGACACACTTACAGTCGCTAAGGAAGAGTAGCATCAAGAACTCATGAGGTCACTGAACACAGGTGTCTGGCCCAGCAAATAGCTTTGCTGGAGAACGAAGGTCCAAGTGTTTCCTGGATGGTTCTGAGACCTGGATACTAACCAATGATCTGAAGTGACACAGTACTTTTGGTACTAGGACTCTCAGGAAAATCCTTGGGTATTGCTGCAAATGACGTAGTGACTCAGCAAGAGTCGGATGAGGCGTACAAGTTGCATTTAAAGGGAACATCAGCTCCAACACTATAGACAGCTGAGAAATGAGTACTGCTACTATTAAGTAAGTAATAGAAAATTTCAGTAGCATCAAGTGGATGAGAGTCTATGACTACCCTTGGACGGGACACCAGTCTAATGCACTTCCCCAGTCAAGGTCCATACTCATGAACAGCTGAGTGTACTGGGACAATGCAGATGAAGTATTGTGTTCTACGACACACACTGTAACATGACTGGGTATCAAACCATGGTTAGCATATTGATAGCCCAACTCTTTATCCCACTGAGCTACCAGCACTATGACCCTAGCATACAAATAGATAACTGAATGAATTGCCATGCGTATAGCTGCTTACACAAATATTTAGCATTTTTTTATGAAGATATTATAATTATGCACTTGAAAATCAGCATTGCCAGTAATTTTGACCATAAGTGTATAAAATCCTCTGGTGGTCCACCATCCTCCTCTTTTATTGCCTACATCAAGAACAACGCAATGAATGAAATTTGTAACTAACAGATGATTGGACGAGATGATCCAAGGACAAGAAGGAAAGGGGGAATACTGTGGAAGATGGTTACTTAGTACCGCGTGTCATCACCAAGCTAGCCACCATAAAAGTTTTACAATACAAGTTTGTGCAATTATGTTCAGTGACACGTAGCTGCCAATTATAAAGACGTATATCCTAATTGGCTGTGTTCTAACTCCCTGTAGCGCCCCCACCCCCAGTCCACTTGGCCCTATTCCATTTTAAACACAACAGGTGGCGCCTGAGCTACGTACCTCCAATATTAACCAAATTATGTCACTATGCAGATTATACAGGGAGCTGTCTTGTCAACTGATGCTAATGCCGAGTAAGGCAAAATCTCACACACGCCGGTGTGTGGCTGTGGGTGTGTGAGCTCACCGTCCATGCTCAGCAGCTGTTATTTCAGGGAAAGGTGTGTGTGTGTGTGTGTGTGTGTGTGTACAGGCACCCACACACAATCAGGATGAGGGGACATTGGGTGTAAATAGCAGCACTGTGATCTCAGTGAGTGGTAATTATTTCCATTAATTCAGTTGACGAGCACAGTGACTGTGCAGGTTCACTGCTTACACTCCAGCAATCAAAGCCTCATCTCCATATTCTACATATAAGGCATTTTTCTGCTTTTAACTTTACAAGTTTTCACAAGGGGAGGAAAATAATTCACTCAAAAATAATAAAGTAATTGGATTTTATTGGCAGTGAGTCACAAGACATTTGTCATCTTATTTTGAAGGCTTTTTTTTGCAAAGCATTGACAACTGACCACTGCCACCATAATATAGCCTAGGCTGACTAGTGATCACGAATGCTAGCCAATAACACTGAAAATTACAGTTACATGAATGGAGTGTATTTATGCTTAGGAACAATGTCTTATAACTGACTGTAGGTTTACTGTTCATTTGTCATATTTATTTATTTATTTATTTTTTAATGGAGGTGATTAGAAAGCTATGATAGCCACCAAAAGTTAGCATGGAGAGCATTGTAGCGACTGGACCATGACACCGTCCTACCTAGCCAATCAGTAGCCAATATCAAAATACAACTCCAATTCCAATGAAGTTGGGATGTTGTGTAAAATGTAAATAAAAACAAAATACAATTATTTGCAAATCCTCTTTAACCCATATTCAACTGAATACACCACAAAGATATTTAAGATATTTAATGTTCAAACTGATAAACTTTATTGTTTTTGTGCAAATATCTGCTCATTTTGAAATAGATGCCTGCAACTCATTTCAAAAAAGCTGAGGCAGTGGTATGTTGACCACTGTGTTACATCACCTTTCCTTCTAACAACACTCACTAAGCATTTGGGAACTGAGGACACTAATTGTTGAAGCTTTGTAGGTGGAGTTCTTTCCCATTCTTGCTTGATGTACGAGTTGTTCAACATTCCAGGGTCTCCATTGTTGTATTTTGGGCTTCATAATGCGCCACACATTTTCAATGGGCGACAGGTCTGGACTGCAGGCAGGCCAGTCTAGTACCTGCACTCTTTTACTACAAAGCAAATATTTGCACAAAACAATGAAGTTTATCCGTTTGAACATTAAATATCTTGTCTTTGTGGTGTATTCAGTTGAATATAGGTTGAAGAGGATTTGCAAATCACTGGATTGTTTTTATTTACATTTCACACAATGTCTCAACTTCATTGGACTTGGGGTTGTAATAGTAAGGTGAATGGAACGTATTTCCACAGCTGAACATAGTCTGACAACTGATTGAAAATTAAATTGACTGGACAAATTCTTGGATCTGCTCAAAGAGCGCCTCTTGGTGTTTCTCACTGCTGTGTATATACACCCTTCAGCAGATACCAAAGCTGCTGCTGATGTCACTTTCTTCTGAATTCACTCCATCCCACGTGATGCCCCTCATTTCATTCTGTGAGATTTTTAACCAAATTGACTGTAAAAAGTCATTAAATGGCCGAAATATTAATTGTTGCAGTCGTGGGAAGAACTTGGATCGCTGTTATGGCTCTGTTAAAGAGGCCCGTAAGTCAGTTTCTATCCCTCCCTCGGGTTCCTCTGACTATAATATGGTGCATTTGTTTCATAACTGGAGACACTGGAGACACGTGAAGTCCAGCTGTAGACTGAGCGGCACACTTTGGACCTGCACAGATGCTTTGACTGCAATGACCCGTCTGTCTTTAAGGAATCATCCGTATTAATGAACTGCCTGTTTTGCAGTTATGTACTATTGCATTTTAGTGTGATTCCCACCAGTCTGGCAGCCATGATATACTTGGTGATAAACTCTCTTTTCCATCTGTTATCACAGAAGATGTCAGAGTTAAAATACCAAACGCAATAAAAAAAAGTGGTCTGGAGTAGTATGAAGTCAATGGTATATGACTACAGTAATGAAAGCTTTTGAGAAACTGGAGGCAAGTGGGAGGTCAGTTGGAACCACTTAGACTGCATGAAGATCAGGCAGAGTTACCCTTCTACATTTCACAATTGAGAATCTGGAAGTTCTAAAGACATGCCAACAACTTTTTAATTTTAATCTTCTTGGCTAGACTGTGGACTTTTTAACTGTTCATAAATGTACCCATTTACAGCTAGGTAGGCTAAGACAATACAGATAAAGCATCTTGACCAAGAACACAAACGGGTAGTACCACCAAGAATCAAACCCAGGTCTACATAATAGTAGTCCAACTCCTTATTCCAATACAGGGTTAGCAATGTCTTAATGGTTTCATTTTATTTTCTCTATTCTGACTGAATGTATTGTTACCTGATTTGGTGGCATTAACTTGGCTAGTAAAAACAGACAAACTGGGCTTGTCAATATGGCTTCCAATGTGTTTGGGTTGCAGTCAAGACCAGTTATGTGACATTTATTGTAAGTGGATCATCACAAAACTGAACTCTGTAGTTTTGCCATAATCCATTCCATGGCAAAAACAGTTTAACCTTCTTTGTTCTGCTCATCGATTCCAAATGTCTAAAATCAGGACCCAGTGGGTACAAGTCCTTTTAATCCACATTGGCTTTATTCCTTAATGTAATTTTTTGTCACAAGAGGATACATTTATTTCTTTGTATTTATTATGATCTTTAGTATACTTACTTAGTGTATATGACTTCTTGTTTGTTTTGGTGAGTTTTATTTCCTTTGGTAATTTTTGATTTTTTTTTTATCTTGGATGTTTGCTTATGTGGGCTTGTTTTTCTTGGTTGATAACTGTTTAAACAATTAATTTGGGATATTATTAATAAAGCTGAAAGCTGAAAGTATGTTGGTTTTGACGGTTTATTTGATTAAAATCATGACTTGCATTTTCTGTCAAAAACACATCTATTTTGTGTGTTATCTATCTTGTTATCTGAATAACTCATGCCAATCTGAGCCTGGAGGAACTTTAGAGCACTTATACTGGTCTTGTTAACTGTTATCAATATCAATTATTTAACTTTTGTTTTGCTTCACAGTTTTAGCACTACATTCAACCCAAATTCCAAGTGGAAACCATTTGCATTGGCCTTCATATTATATCTGAACTAAAAGGCTGAAACACTAAGTCAGCACATTTCCACGGCTCAACAGCAGTTTATTTGTGAGTAAATATTTTAATGCTTTTTTCAACAGCTTGCCTTGACCTGATCATCTGCTACTTAGTACAAACTAAGCCAGCGCTGCAATGTGGATCTTCAATACAGGAAACAAAACAAAAAGTGTTCGGACTCAACAGTTTTTACCACTCAGTAACAAAAACTGTGGAACACAGATTGTCAGGGTGAGAACATGATGTTTCTCATCTACTCTGAAGGAATGCTGGTTCCAATTCAACTGAAAGGAATTCATTCAGGCCAAGAAGGATATTCAAGGGGAAAAGGTACATTTTCTGATTCAAAAAGCTAACAACTGCCTGTACAAGCCTAAAAACAAACTTCTATCAACTCAACATCCAACCTTGGCTGCTGGTGAAAAACTTGTGTAATATTCCCTTTGTGGCACACTTGAAAGTTAAATAACACTTGAACTCCAGTTGGTAACAAGAAGAGCTAACCGTAGGCAGGCCTAATCAGTCGTTTATGGTCAGATCATGTTCTTGGTAATAACGTCTAGTCTTGTTTATTTGTCTGCTACACTGAAATTGCACATTGTGGTTGTACCAAAGTTTGTCTAGTCATTGCATGAAATATAACACAGATGGAGGATAACTGTGTCCAAATAGAACCCACTGTATATGTGGTGTTAAATATCTTTGGCTACTGTAGTTCCTGAAACTTTCTTCAGGAAACCTTTACCTCATGTCCCATCATGTTTTTGTGGGTTTAATTAATTTGCAATTGCTAAAAAATCCTTTAAGTCTTTGCCTTGTGCATCAAAAATTATTTGGAATACTTCCAATAAGCCACCTCTGGTAGATTATATTGCTAGCCTAAGTTGTTTCAAATGTGCCACAGTACGTACGTCTGTTGTTTTCCTCTGTATGCTTTCAAGTTCCAGTATACATTTGTCTCCGTTGATTTCCAGGCAGGATAGGTATATTCTTAATAACAGATGCGATGTCATGTTTTCTGATGGACAATTCCTGTTTTAGATGCGTACTGGCCATCAACTTGTGTATATCTTGACAAATGACAAGAGCCATAAGATATAATGACTGTGAACAGTGAATTCAAGTCAGCCATAAGGATTCATAGTCTTTGGTACTACAACAACAACAACTGCCACCGTATTTTCAATCTTGCAACCTTATTAAAACAATATATATTGTTCAAGCTCTTCTTCCCTTTCCCTCATCAAAGTTTTGCAGTGTTAAGATAAGACAACATAAACTTTGTTAACCCCACAGCAGGGAAAATCACAAAAAAATACATTAAAGAAAGGCGACTAACGTATACTGCAATATTTGCTAGTGGGTGCATAAATACTGATGAGAACAGATTATAAGTATGTATAGATATGGTAAAATTATTGCACAGGATAAATTGCATAGTTGTGTATGTAATAAAGCACAAAAGGTGACAGTAGTCGTAGTTAATAGTGCAAACTCAGCAGGTGGTTATGATGCTAAAAACATTTTGAGGTATTATACCGTCTGACTGCAGTTGGAATAAATGAACTGTGGAGACATTCTGTTTTGCACAGAGGGTGCAGCAGTTTATTACTGAAGGAGCTGCTTGAGGCTCCCACAATCTCATGTAAAGGGTGAGAGGGTTTGTCCATAATTGATGTCAGCTTAGCTCACATCCTCCTCTCACCAACCACCTCTATGGGGTCCAGAGTACATTCCAGGACAGAGACAGCCCTTCAGGCTAACCTGCTGGGTTGCAAGTCTTTATTTTTGCCATCTTCCTTTATATTAAAATAGTAGTCAACAGTGCCAGTGGGCATGATGGCTGTAAGAGTGAAGGCAACCTGACATTTGACCCCAGTGACCTTGACCTTCACCCAAATGATTAAACTCTAGTTGACCTTGCCAAGGTAATTCTGGAATCCACCTAATTGTGGGACACATGTTGTCCAAATTGGGTTGGAAATCAAATCTTGACCTTTGTCAAAATTAATTAAAGGCAATTTTGGGGTGAACCTTCAGTGACATAATTTGGTAGATGTCAGCAAAACAATCTGGGAGAAGAAGGCCAACAAACAGACGGGAACTCCAATGATTGACCTGTGGTGTTATAATAAATAATGCGAGTACAATGACAGGAGGCGGCATACACTAGCAACATCAAGAATGTCAAGACTTTCTGACTATGCTGATCAAAAGTAGGACAAATGCTTCCTTGTTTGAGTTATGCTAACATCTTTAACTCAGTCCCAAGGCTGAAAAAAGCCCCTACATTTTACTCCGTTATAACATTCCTCAGTAATGTGGACAATGTAATTTTACAACTCCTAAGGGCCATTTCTAGTGCTTAGGAGAAAAAGCAATTTTCAATCCCTTTTGTCCGATAAGCTTCCCAATAACGTGTTGATGATATTATCAGATTAAAGGGGCCTCAAATTTCTTCTTCTACCTAAACTGTTTCACAGCATTCAGTTTGTGCTATTGATAGAAGCACTTAAGATGGGATCTCACCTAAATTAACTTTGTGACCATCTAAAGAGGGGAACACTGTGCAGTCAGAACCTGTCACTGAATAAACACGAAAAAAAAAAAAATTTTCAATAGGCATCTGACATGCAGCTATGTTCAGAGGTATGTCAATTTCCATAATTACATCTAGTTCACATTGTGAGAATAATCCAACCTCTATTCTTTCTTTTTGTGATTTAGAGCACCCTCATTAGTTCTGACAGCAGTTTGGATTTCAGGGTCAATGTAATTGTAGCAAGCCTCACATTTCTACAAATGAAAGCACAAAAATCCAAAGTCCTGAAGAAAACATCACAATTTTTTCCTTGCAGAGGTAATGGCGTAATTACATAATTAGACATTTTGGAGCAAATTGACATAGGATAATTATGTTACGCCTTTAAAGATTTGCTGGACTCCACATAAAAGGAAATATTCGTAGCATCAAACTGTGAAAAACGGTAGGAAAGCTGTGGATTTCAAGAGCAGCGCCCACATAAAAAAAGAACCTAAAATCCATTCTCAGACACCTCAAGAGCATTTAAATGTACATAAATTAGTCATATATTTGGAAGAATGATCCTTCCAGAAAATGATGATACTCTTAATTCTGCAATGTGTTACATGGTGGAAGCTGTAGTTGGGAACATAGACTTTTGGATATTTGATCATTTTTAGTAACTATTACTTTAACTAGAAAAAAAAAACAAACACAAAACCGGGGGGGGCAACTGGTAGAAGTATGGGTTTGGTGTGTGTGTGTGTGTGTGGGGGGGGCTATATTTATTATAGTAAGATAGCAATTTTTGATTTGTATCAGTAAACTGTTACACTCCTACTACACGACCAACTCGATCTCAAGCCAAATTCATGATGGTGTCCCACATGTGATTTAATCTATTAGTTTGTGATACTGTCAGGAAATGTGTTTTGTAACATGATACCGTCATTTTCACAATATCTTGAAATTATTTTGTGACGGCATCACGAAATTTGGGGTGACATGGGGGGGATGCTGGGGTTGTGATTAGGATTAAATATAGTGACCTAAATTTAACTGTTGCAAAAATGTGACATATTTAAATAAATAAATAAGTAATAAGTAAATAACCAAATAAAAATAAACGTGAGACTGAGCTGTACATGACTGTAAGAGTAGCAGTGAGTACCTAGAGTATGCATGTGCTATCATAATTTACTATGCGTTTGGCTCCACTGTGGCTCAGCGTGATATAGCCAACCCTCCAAGATGTGCCAAAAAGCTAAAATGTTACTGTATTGTGGTAGGTCCTATCAGGCACTCACCTGAGTTAAGGCAAACTTGGAACTCCCATTTTCCGGGTCAACACCTAATCCTCGGATTGACAGCTGGAGCCTTCGGGGAGCACGATGAATAATTTGTGGGTTGAAAAAGCCGCAGGCAGGCAGGAAATTCTGAGACAAAAGTAATAAAATGGTGAAGTCAACAGCTTCATGAACTATTTATCTTTCTGCAACTGATACGTCCTCCTTAAGTCTGTTTCTGTTGGTTCCAGTCCAGCCACCTCACTTGTCAGAGCCCACAGCAGTTCGGGCTTTATTGAAACTTTGATTCAGTTCTCCCAAGTTGTCACATTTTAAGGACTGTGTGCAATAAAAGAGGCAGGTTATTGGGGTGGAGAACAGAAGAATGAACTAATGAAAAAGGAAAACTTTACTGGAAACCCAAGCGCCAAGAAAATCCACACTGCAGTGCAACCTGAGTTTAAGGAAGCAGGAAAGTTGACATTGATCAATAACATTAATATGGGCTGCTGGAGACAGTCGGCTTCAGGCAGATTAACTATCTGCTGCCGGAGAAGACGATAAACTATAGTGACAGACTAAAGCTATTGTCAGACTTTTAATGGATACATTTCCAATGTTTTTGTAGGTTTGTGGTTCTCCAAAAGTGAGCCCACTTATCAATTATGGCTGAAAATATGCATTTATACAAAACCAAAGAAATTTAATACGGCACGCTCCAGCCATGAAAGGTCGATTACTGGCTAGGTATTCGTGGTTGGGTTAGCCCAGCCCCTCATTAGTTATGACAAATGCAAATGAAATGTCACAGCAAGAAAATACTCCCATATCCTTTACTGTACTACAATAACAATACTGCCCTGCTTGGGAACTTTGTGGGTTCCTGGAAAATTACAGCATGAAGAGCAGCGGATCAAGTCCGAACCGTTCGTCACCTCTTAGATATCATTGGCTAAAGCCTGTGGAAACACCAATGAATGCAGCAAGCCACAAGAATGCAATTACAACAAACAAAATGTGGTAAGTCCTTCTTTAACGTGTGCTTGTGTACAATCAAGGCCATAAGTATTTGGACAGTGACCACTTTTTGTAATTCTGTCTCTGTACCACAATGGAACTGAAATTAAATAATCAAAATAGTACTGAAGTGTAGAATATTGGCTTTAATTCAAGGGGTTTTTAAAAAAAATGCATTAACCATTCAGGAATTATGGCCATTTTTTTTTCTTTTTTACATAGTACTCCATTTTTCAGCACCCATAAGCAACTGGACAAAGTAAATATAAGAATTATTTTTAATACAAATCATCACCAGTTTTTCATTGACAAGCCAGGGGATGGATACATGAACACTTCCAAGTCAATGAATATGCTTTGGACTTCGTTTACATTGGTCATTAAAAATATAAATGGTATGGCACCACAAGGAAAACCAAAAGCGGCAGTTTTTAAAAACAGAGAGACTGTGCAAGAGGGAAACTACTGAGGGAAGCCACCAGAGACTTACTCGACATTAAAATGTAACTTTAAGTTCAACCTTTTAACGAAAACGATCATCCTTACTGAAGTGCTACAAATGTGAGTTTGTCACTCCATTGCTTCTGGGAGAATAAAATCTACACATTCTAATGAGCAAACTGGTTACTGAGCAACATCAAAGATTAAACGGTAGCTTTCATTTCCAATTCCAAGATCACAGAAGTATAATCACACAACACCCACTGGCCCAGTTTGTGTTTGTCCTACAAGCCGCATCAAACTATTTTGTTAAGGGATCAAAACCAAATCACTTATTTCATTCAAATTGACTTGGTTGTGTTCGTCTCTCTGTGGTTAATTTACGTTGCCTGATGAGTTAAACTCTGCTCTCTAATAAACAACCACTGTGAAAGATTTATTCATTTTTAACGTCAGCGGCATATGCTTCATTAAATACTACTCTTAGAATTTCTCTGACAGTGATGCATTTTGTCCACAGTGAGTTCTGGTCAACAATGTAAGAATATAGAGCTTTTTACAAAACTGGGGGGGAGCAAAACCAGAGTGTCTTGATAGTTTTTCAATGATACTGTAATGATTTTCCTGCATTTCAGTACGGATTTAAAATGTCCTTAAATTTCTCTTGGTTAATACGGGGAAGTGAAACCACTGACAGCTTTTGCACAGTTATTACCCACTTTATTATTTCATTACCGAACTATGAAACTCTGTTACACTTCAGCAGTCAATATTCTGCTCTGAATAGTTGAAATCAAAGTGAAACATTAACACTGACTGTTTAGTGCATGTTTCAGGAAAGCACCACTAGTTTAAATGTGTCAAAGTGAAATACAAGTTTTCCATCAAGATAGTTAGCAAGAAGCTAACAGCGTGCAGCCTTAACAGCCGCGACAAAAAGCTGAAGATATAAACATATAAAAGTTCACATTTGAGTATTCAATTTCCTCACCTTATATAGGTCCAAATGGCACCAACTCAGTTATTTTAAGATGGTTTTCAAACTTGAGCCAATCAAATCCAACCTTTAAATTTTGAGGACAACAGCACCTGTGTGATGTCACTCAACTCGTGTCGAGCGCAGGCGTCCCCAAGTCATTGGAAAAAATAAAAAATAAAAAAAATCAAGGATTTTTTTTTTTAAGTAAAAAGTACGAGAGGGTGGGGGGGGGGGTGGAGAGATGAAACTTAATAGAGACACTCACTGCCACTTTATTAGGTACACCTGTTCAATTGCTTAACACAAATAGCTAATCAGCCAATCACATGGCAGCAACTCAATGCATTTAGGCATCTAGATGTAGTGAAGACGACTTGCTAAAGTTCAAACCGAGCACCAGAATGGGGAAGAAAGGGGACATAAGTGACTACGTGACATGATTATTGGTGCCAAAAGGGCTGATCTGAGTATTTCAGAAACTGCTGATCTACTGGGATTTTCACACTCAACCATCTCTAGGGTTTACAAAGAATGGTCCAAAAAAGAGGAGATATCCAGTGAGCAGCAAGAGTGTGGAGGAAAATGTCTTGTTGATGTCAGAGGTCAGAGGAGAATGGGCAGACTGGCTGAATGACCAACAGCGTGATGCTATCATGTCAATATGGACCAACATCTACATGAAAATTCAGTAAGGTATATCTTATATATTATACGAGGTCTATTAGATAATAAACCGACCCTTTTATTTTTTTTTTTTTAGCTATATGGATTTGAATGACGTGCGATTACACCAATCATGCTTGAGCCCTCGTGCGCATGCGTGAGTTTTTTCACGCATGTCGGTGACGTCATTTCCCTGTGGGCAGGCCTTGAGTGAGATGTGGTCCCGCCCTCTCGGCTGAATTCCTTTGTTTCACACGCTGCTCGAGTCGGTGTGCATTGCTTTATCAAAATTTTTTCTGGACCTGTGAGGAATATCTGAGTGGACACTATTCGAGAAATTAAGCTGGTTTTCTGTGAAAAGTTTAACGGCTGATGAGAGATTATGGGGTGTTTCTGTCGGTGTAAGGACTTCCCACAGAGCGGGACGTCGTGCAGCACTTCCAGGCGCCTGTCGTCGGCCTGTTTCAACCTGAAAACATCCTAATTTAAGGCTTAATTCACCCAGGACGTCGTGAGAGAACAGAGAAGATTCAGAAGAGGCCGGCATGAGGACTTTATGCGGACATTCCACTGTTTAAGGACATTTTTAATGAAAGACGTGCACGCAAAAATCTGTGTGCGCCACGACAGGAAAAACACCTCCGTGTTGAAAACCATTTGTAAAATTCAGGCGGCTTTTGATGGCTTTCAACAAGTGAGTAACTGAGAAACTGTTTAACAGCTTGGGCATGTTCCAACTTGCCCGTTAAGGTTTCCAACGGAGGTGTTTTTCCTGTCGCAACCCCCCACGGTCGGGTCCGGCCCGACATGCGACTCTGCCCGCACGTTCTTTCAAATGTCCGTTAACAATGGAATGTCTGAATAAACTCCTCATGACGACTTCTTCTGAAAGTTCTCTGTTCTCTGACGACTTACTGGGTCAACAGAGCCTGAAATGTGGAAGTTTTCAACTAAACAATGAAAAAATCAACAAGAGGGTGGGCCACTCCCCACTCAAAGACTGCCCACAGGCGAATGACGTAACCGACAGGCGTGAAAAAACTCTCGCATGTCCACGAGGGTTCAAGCATGTCTGATGTAATCACACGTGATTCAAATCCATATGTTTTTTGAAAAAAATAATAAGGTCGGATACTTTTCTAATAGACCTCGTATTCCAATTCTAAGGTGGAACTATGCCAGTATACAAAGGTATATCTAAATATCTAAAAAGGAAGAGTAAAATAGGAGAGTAGAAAAGAGTAGAGTAGAGTCACTTAGGTGCCTGGTCTTGAGAACCAGGGATGATAGGTTAAAAAGCTTTTTTATCCTATGGGAACTCTCCCTACCCACCCAAGCAGCTCAAGAAAAAGGTATTTATAATATAATAAATAATAAGACAAAAGAAGGGTAAGACTTCACAGGAGAAGATTGTAGTCTAGGCAATTAGTATGTAGACTAGTAGTAAAATCAAATATAGTTAGTAGGCCAAGCTGTAGAAGCAGAAGCTGTGAGTGTGTGAGTGTACTGGTATCGATCTAAGCATACCATGTTAGCATACCATAGGAAAATAAAAAGTATAATCATTATGCTATCAAATGGAAACTTAAGAAGTTAGGTACTATATGTTGTCTTTAGAGGAACACATAAACTGATGAATCATTAAAAATCTACACCATGTAAAATAGAATTGTAAATGGCGAAAATAAGCTAGTTATAGTAAAAGAGCTAAACTAGCCGTGAAGAAGCCAACCGTACCCAGGAAGCTAACACGATAAACAACAACGGTAATTAGTGTATAAAGTATAATAGCGTAGGAATCTTTCCAACACCTTGTTGAATCTATGCCACGAAGAATTAAAGCAGTTCTGAAGGCAAAAGGGGATCTAACCTAGTACTAGCACAATGTACCTAATAAAGTGGCCAGTGAGTGTATGTTAACATCAAACCCTGTTGCAACCTGGGAATGATTTGAAGCCTATTTTACAAATTAAAAAAAAAAAAAAAAAAATCAGCTAACACATAAGCAATCAAAACAAACCAGTTACAAAACACTTGCTGAAGAAACGATGTCTACTGTCATGTCTTTGTTCATTTATAGTAAATATTCCTACATTTGCTGAGCAATCTCTGGTTTAAAAAGCAAATGTCCTCTCATCTTTTGGAGTAGATTTAAAATTTTACTTCAAAACTGTACAGTGCAAGCAATGTGTGTGCAAGTACATGTACAGACCATGTGGTGATTATAGCCTCTCAATCTCAAAATCATGATTTGGGATATGAACGCACATTCATTAATCATCCAGTAGGTGTCAGTGTTCAGCATGTCTTTTCTTTTTGATACAGTTACAAAACACTGGTGCTTTAAAGGTTTCATGACAACCAGTGTTTCAAGTTTGTCATTAACCCTCTGGAGTCATTCAACGCGGATACGCATCAAAGTCACATGACCGAATTAAGCAGTCCTCCCATCAAATTCTACACACTTTCAGTTTCAATTTGAATGTTTGAAAATGCAGATTTCAACCTATATACCAGTTTTAAATTTTGGTGATAGACCCAGTAAAACCTGAATAATGATTAATAATTTTCAGAAAGCTTTTTCCTGATTTATTATGGTAATGAGTGTGGAGCAGTTCTCCATGTTGCGCTCGTGCAGCACTCGCATAAACGGGATTTCTCTCTCTCTTTTCTCTTCTCTGCCTGGAGAAATTACAAGCGGAAACAAAACATAACTTTCCCATTATCATTTTGTGTTAAACGCATGTTCTACCCCAAACATCTTCCCCTTTATTACTGGTGGAAAAACACATAACGTAAAACCATCAAATCCACTGATTCTACGTGGATTGATCAACGACCCCACGTGGTATTTTGTTGGGGGGAAAAATAAGCTACAAAGGACAAATGCTCCCTCCAGGTGGACAGCAGCAGGAATGACAAAGTACCAGGTTATTCCAATGTCCAATATTACATGTCCAACACAATCCAGAGAAGTCTTGCTTTGGACAGGATTTGTTATTCTAAGTAGCACAAATATAATTTGTGTGGCATATTATTGCATGTAAATAGTTGTACAAAAACACCGAGACATTTCCTGCATTTATATATATATATATATATATATATATATATATATATATATATATATATATATATATATATATATATATGTATATATATATATATATATATATATGGCCTTGCAGTCAGTTTTTTATTATTATTTTATTTAAGTTACCGTGTTTGTGAAGCATGTGTTTCCCAAAAAAGCAAAAATTAAAAGCGAAACACTCAGTGTGAGTCTGAGGGAAACACAGAAGAAAAAGTGGACTTCTGCTGTTTGTCAATGCAGCCGGGGACGGAGCTGTGACTCGCCCGGTCTGACAGCCCCTCACACCGGGTAGACAAAGACAACAGCCGGCCGCCGGGTCAGTAGTCACTCCCCACGTCGAGCTGACCTTGTGTTTTTTTAAAAATAGACAAACACACTAGTAGGCCAGCCAAACTCCAAAAAGTGGCCTAGAAATAAAGTTAGAGGCATCTTCTTGTTAAAAGTCGGCACCCATGTGATTTAGGTCATTTCAAGTATGCTGAATATGAATATGCCGAGCTGATTTTTTACTTTTAAGGTCATTTTCAAGGTCATGAAAACATCAAGGTCAAAGAAGTTTTTTTTGTAATTGACATTACAAAAATATACTTAAAGTGTGACTTTTGGGTATCCTTGAGGATATAAATCATAAAAATGATTACTCTTTTGAATTAAAATGTCAAAATTCAAAAATCATAAAATGGAGGCCATTTCATTTTTTTCACTTTAGCAAATTTTAACTAAATAAGTCATTTTTTGCCAGATTTTAATGATCTTGGTGTCAATTCCTATATTTTTGGCCATGGCATATCTATTCATGATACTTTCATTAGCCTGTAGGCATTAGATAATAAGGATTTAAAGTGTTCATTTTGTGATAAAAACGGACTAATATGACATTTCCTTTACTTTGTTCTCTCTGCAGATAAAAAATTAAACGGTTTATCTAAAAAAATGTTACATAGTGTTTTGTTAAATGTTTCATGTATTTTAATACTACTCAGCAAGTCAAATACATTCTTAAACATATCACTTTGACAATCTTTATTAAATATTTTAGCAAAAGCATACATTCACTTGTAGTTTTACAGAGGCTTAATACAGTGTCTCTTATTAAAGTTAGGAGAAAGTGCACATCAATTCAGTCAATCAGCTGGGTTGCAGCAGCCAACAGCATCACAACCACATGCATTTATGCATTTAAGGTTTTGTTTGTAACAAGAACAACTGGCTGTTTTGCACTTTGTTTTACAAGCACAAGTCATCAGTTCAACACAGGTCGATGGAATGGGTTCAAGTGTCCTCCAGACTGGCTGCAGACCTTCATTGTTGAGTGTCCAGGCCTATGTATCATCAGGTTGAGGAACATCAATATGTTGTTTGTGAGCTTGAAGCCAGACTTTTGCTTGGTAGTTAGCACGGCATTTGTGGAGTTCAAGGGCATCTTGAGTTGGTGGAAGCATTTCTAAGGCAGCCTTTGCTTTTCCAAATAGGTACAACCTAGCATGGTTTATGCTTGGCTGTTGTGGAGCACCATACAGATAACACACAAACTCTTCAATAGGGGCAAGCTCACCATCTCGACCTATGCCAGAGAGAAGTTGTGCGTGCTCCTGGTATATTTTCCAACACTTTTTTTTGCCATGACCAGTGAAAGCTGAAGTTGTGTCTGATCCACTCAGAGCATGGAAACCTAGTAGATTTTGCCTCACTGTCGGTGTGAGTTTCTGGCAAATAGTATGAATAGGGTAGCATTTCCTCTTTCTTGCTGTTCCTGATACCATCCACACCTCAGTGGCATTATCAATTTTGAAGTAAACAATCAACAGAAATACATCTGTATCCCTGCAAAATACAAGGATACGCTCATATCCTCTACTAGCTGCTTCACATAAGTGAAGAACAAGCCGTGTGTCAGCTTCTTTATGATCACATTTTAGTTCATTGGCATCTCTTTTTGTAGACCTTGCATCTGTAGCTTCAGGGAATCCGCCACTGGTGACTAGCTCATAGCCTTCAGAAAGTTCACTTCCTTTTTCAATGATGACCTCTGACAGAAACTGTGCAAGATCTGCCTTATTTTCATCCATGGCAAAAAACTGTTCCACACCTGTGGAAGTGGCACCAACTCTGGACCGGCGTATACGACAGCGTGTACCAGTTCCTGCCAATATCCAGCAACTTCGCACAGCCACTGAAGAGGAGTGGACCAACATTCCACAGGCCACAATTGACAACCTGATCAACTCTATGCGAAGGAGATGTGTTGCACTGCATGAGGCAAATGGTGGTCACACCAGATACTGACTGGTATCCCCCCCCCCAATAAAACAAAACTGCACCTTTCAGAGTGGCCTTTTATTGTGGACAGTCTAAGGCACACCTGTGCACTAATCATGGTGTCTAATCAGCATCTTGATATGGCACACCTGTGAGGTGGGATGGATTATCTCAGCAAAGGATGCTCACTATCACAGATTTAGACTGGTTTGTGAACAATATTTGATTTGTACATATCTGCAAAGGTTTTGGACTTGTGTTTCTTCATGCTTACATGAAATCCATGCCCTCTTTGCCCAAGTCTTTCTTTCACATTGCATAACATTGCCTTTTTTCCACGTTCTTCAGCACTTAACAGGTCTTGGACAATGTCTGTAGGTGCAGCATCTTTTGTTGCCAAAGACACCAGGGGGATATCTTCCTCTGAAATATCCTCAGTATTTTCATCTACTGGGACCTGAGATATCCTGAACACATCCAACTTTTGCAGAGTGTAAATTGCATATAAAGTAAGGTTATCCAATGTATGTACACCGATTTAATTGCTATAGAGTGGTTTGCCATGGCCAAAAATATAGGAATTGACACCAAGATTATTAAAATCAGGCAAAAAATGACTCAATAAGCTGAAATTTGCTAAAATGGCAGCCATCTTGAAAAATGGCAGCCATTTTACGATTTTTCAATTTTGAATTCAAAAGGGTAATCTTTTTTATGATTTATGACCTCAAGGATACCCCAAAGTCACATTTTAAGTATATTTTTTTAATGTCAATTACAAAAAAAATTCTTTGACCTTGATGTTTTCGTGACCTTGAAAATGACCTTAAAAGTAAAAAATCAGCTCGGTATCCGGCATATTCATATTCAGCATACATGAAATGACCTAAATCACATGGGTGCCGGCTTTTAACAAGAAGATGCTTCTTGGTTTTTTTTCCAACTTGGCTGGCCTACTACACTGCTTCGCTTTAAATGTGCAGTAAGTCTATTTCAGATGATCAGCATGGACTGTCGTTCTCTTAAAAGACTTTATTTTACTCTGTGTATTGCGTTGGAAAGTGGTAACTATCGTTGTTAATTTAATTAGCTGCTATGCTCTAGTCTTCTTCTGTTTTGTTTTTTTCTGGGGACGTTGCAGTGCCACACACAGGCCTGGCATATGTACTACAACGTTAAACGAAGCTTCAAGGCACAGAATTTGCCTCGAATATTTTTTGTAATCGAATTATTCGAGTTACTCGACTAATCGTTTCAGCCCTAGTTCATTTGCACTACATTTGAGGCTCCAGTACATTTCATCTCCAGTCACAAGTTTTATTCAACATTGAATTCCAGTTTTACTTTCTCATTCATTCTATATTTTGTGCCATATTTGCCATTATACTTCTCCCTTTGTTGCTAGCTTAAGTTGTTAGCTGACACTTACATATGAACTCTGGAACAATGCGAAACACAGGCACTGCAAAGACTTTGACACCAGAGGCGGTTTCCCTAAGCCTGCAAGGGAAGCTCAGCTTCTCCTAAAATGTCAAAAAATTAAATGGTCAAATATGTACAGTTTGTTATTTCACTGACTACAAATGTGTTAGAACACACTCATCTTGAAGACGAGTTCATTCAGAATCAGCTACTTATCACAAATCGATTGACTCTATTTTGTTAACTTCTCATAAATCTTTTTCTCATATGGTCTGTGGTCAATGCATTTTCCTGTAGAAGCTGAGCGTCCATTCACTTCAATGAGACTGCCTGGAAAGGTTTTTTCATTACCACGAAACGCGCCAGTCATTGGATAAACCCACGATTTTGTCCCGCCCCCGGACGCCGAGCGTCTCTGGGGGTGAATGGAGCTGTGGGCAGGCCTGGACGCTGGAGTTCTGCACAATGATTGGATGATCAGTCGAAAAGCTGGATCCCGTTTTGATTGACAGCTATAGGAATGTGAGAATTAGTTTGCACATTTTTGCGTATTTATGCATTTTTAAATTTATGCCAAAGTGTTTTGCGTGCATTACAAATCAGTCTGTTTTAAAGGTGCACAGAGAAGTACACTGGATTAGACGTTATTTATGTGAGAAGATCTAGCTGAGTTACTCTCTGCTTCATTATTCACTAAGTGTTTAAAAGTTCTCGCACGTCAATTAATGTCCTGGTTCGCAACACAACATCAAAGTATTTATGACTGTAACTCTATCCGGGCACATGTGGTAATAATTAGTGGTTGGTGATGTATTTTATTTATGAAAAGTAGTGACGGAGAAACTGAAGCGTTTTCAACCAAAGAATCAATATGAAGCAATGATTCATCATTTCGAAGCTTTTGATACAATTAGATATGGCGACATCTGCCGGCCAATCTTTAACATAACATTTGCCTGGAACAATAAAGAGCAAGATGTCATCAAACGGTCAGGATCTGTTATGTATGTTTAATAATGAAGGCTCTATGTGCTCCTTGAAATTTTTGATGGTATTTTTGTTTAAAAACATTAATAATATACTTGTGTTATAATCCCTGAAAGAATCTTCCCAAGGGATTAATAAAGTTCTAAATACGGTTCTATCTAAACCAATCTAATGTGATTGTGCCATCATAAAATACTGTATGTAATGGAGATATAAACTGTGAAATGATTGTGCAACTAGGGACTGTTATGACCATTTTACATATTTGAATTTACATAGAAATAAATTGACAATTTTTATGACAGACCAGCAGCCGCCACTGTTTGACACGTTGTGAAACAGCGTTTTGTGTTTGCCATCACTAAACTGCAGTACATATGAAAAGTGTTGGTATCATCCCTGGCCAAAACTCTACTCTACACATTTGCTTGATCACAACAACAAACCTGTTCACATCTTACAATCAAAACAAACTTGATTTTGTTCTTGATCTGGTCTATCAAAGTTAATCAAATGTTAATCTGTTTATCTTCTTTATATGCCCTTCAAATTCCGTGAGTAACATGTTCAGTGATCACATTTATCTTTTTTCTTGTTTACCATTTCTCTATCCACTCATGGAGACATACTTCAACAAACCATTTTCCATGTCAAAAATATTGTGATGTTCTCTTTTTCACAATATGATTTTCAAAAACAGACCACAAAATTAATTTAACTACAAATGTCAATAAAAAACAATTTTGCACAACTTAAGTATAAACAATTGGAATAACAACTTGTATTTTTCAATCATACATTTGTTTAAATTACCCCAATTCATCCAACATTAACTCTGTTTGTTTTACTTAACTAGGTCATTACTAGTCCTGGGGAAGCGCTGCTTTAACAGCCTGAAACTCTTGTTAAAACTATGTAAACATGTGTTAGCTTAATTTATGCCTGAAGGCTGTTTGTTATTTAAACTGGCTGATGAAGTTCGTCCTCAGCGCCGATACCCTGAAGTTGTTTGAAGCTTCCGGTCCACATGGGAGAATTAAATTCATATGTGTAGGTTGGTATTTGTGTGGCTTTTGAATATATGTATGTTTTAAGGCACACAAGTACTCTGTCTCTCACTTTCTGCCTCGACCTCTTCTGCTACTTGGACTGCCCATGAGTTCAACCCATCGCAGAAGGTGCACCAACGACCCAAAGCTCACGGTCCCCCTTTGGCGTCATGTTTTATTCAGACGCAGAGATTAAACATTAAAGGCTCTTTAAACCCTTTTCAGATGAAAGGCTGGGGTCTGGTCTACTTTTGGCAAGAGGGTCAAGTCATCGCTAGCAGAGACCGTAAAAGCTGGTTCCCATTTCGGGTTCCTTAAGTCGACTGCTTCGAGCTCACAAGTCAGCCAGTTCAACACTACTTCCCGAAGAAACGACAAACACTTTGGCCCGTTACATTATATTCTGCTCACTGCAACCTTTCTAGGTCATCATTTAGGACTTCTTGTTCTTGGTTCAAGTCCTTGTTCAATGGCATGCCATGATTCAGTAAGTCAGTAAACAAACAAAAAAAATTCAGTACGTCAGGTTAATACAGCATTGAAAGAACAGTGCACCAGCTGGGGAACAGTAAATTGTTGTATAAATGTTTGACTTACGTCTCAGAGTTTTGTGTTCATGTAAAAAGATTACTTCAAGATTTGCTCAACTGGAAATTGCATATCATTAGCAAATATTAAAAACAGGTTTGTTAGTTTTTGTTTCGCATTTAATCAGACAGAGTCAGCACTCTGGATCTGCCTCCAAATGTTTTCTTTCTTTTGCACTAGTAGACAGGATTTCCTTTTAACTCTCTTCAAGCATTGTTGACTTATGACATCACAAAGGTTTAAAGGGAGGAAAAAAATTCTGACCTTTGTCTCTGAAGTTTCCCAAAATTCTTCCTAAAAATGTGAGAAAAGCTGATTTCTGAATGCAGGCACCAACCCATGGAACTACCAGTGTCTAGATTTGTTAATCAAGGGCCATAACTCTGGTAAAATGAGCCCAACTGGAACAATATTAAAATATGCATATTACCAACCTATAACAAGGAGTAGGACCAAGTTTCATGAAATTCCTCCTAAAAGTGTGAGAGGAGTTGATTTCAGAACGCTTATGCCCTTTTTCAGACGGACGGATCAACAGACAGACAGACAGAAATCACCACGACATAACCCCGCGTCGAGCCTTCAGCCAGCAGGGGATTAAAAAAACCGCAGAGCTGTCTGCCATCTGCTACCGGACATGTTTAAGTTTGTTACATGGAAAAAGCTTATTACTTGCATGATAAAAATAAGGAGCAGGTGTGGTTGAAGTTACATGTAATTTGAAATGGGCTTTTTTTGTATCTTTCATTTCCAAAGCTGAGGTTTGGTGGCCACCAAAGGCCACTGCTCCTTTCAAATCAACTATCAACTGTAAAATATGAAACACAGACACTCCTCATCTCCCATCATACTAAAATATTCCATCACTGTGTGATGCAACAGTTTCTCCACATATCTGTGGGGCCATTGTTATGTTTTTCCCTCTCTATGAGTCAGATTTTAACTGGCTACCCGTGAGTAGATGCGAATGTGGTTTGGCCAGGGTCTGAACTGAAAACAATAAGAAGGTGAGCCAGCAGGGAGCTGGATTTGGAACGAACAGGACTGATGTGTTCTCAGTGGACAGCCTCAGATCCATCATCGGCTGGTCTAAATTGAGCCCCTGGGTATATTCTGTGTAAAGTGCTCCTGCAGTATCGTGCAGAGAGGTCACCCTGTACATTTATATACACCTCCGTGCACACATACAGTACACGATATCCGACGCGCTGGTTCTCAGAAAACCTGTGGAGAGAACCAAATCGGGAACAAAGAAGCCACGAACCCAGGTGTTCCAAACATAAACTAAATGCAGAATATTTTCATTATGCCCCAAAGAAAACACAGAACACCACCATTTTTTGGAGACTTCCAATCTTCTATGTATAATAAATATACAAATTCCATTCATTAACCTCAATGAAAAAACAAATTAAAGTTGATCTCCAGCATTATCTATGTGAAGTACAAAATATACACAAATAAAGGATTGCAAATATTGTCATCTCCACTGCTATAACAACAAACATGACCTTTCCAGGTAGTAGAGAAAAATTTAATTAGCTGTGTTTATTTCAAGGCTTTGTGTATTCTTAGAAACTGTAACAGCTTGTGAAATGGCGCCAGTTTATTAATAGATTCATGGAACAGACCAGTCATTTCCAAATTTAAGTATGTTTGGTCTTCATTCAAACCTTAAAATTATCTGAGGCCTTTACTTACAATTTTGATCTACACAACACCAAGATGAATACAAATTATACACACGTATATACATCTAGTGACTTTGTTTTCTTCCATTTATTATTAATATGTACATGTCACGGACATGAATGAGTGAAGCTCTTCAGCATCTCGCCATGTCATTTAGGTCCTTCAGACTTTTTTCAGTAAATGCTTCTGGGGAGCATTAGCATGACTAAAAACCTTTGGCTTCAGTTCCAGACCCCCCAACTACGACCCACTTAACCCCCCACCATTTTAAGCAATTTTCTTTATTTGCCTCTCACATGCTTGGACAGTCCTCACCATTTCATTTAGGTCCTTCACACTTTATTTTCAGTAAATGATTCTGAGGAGCATTAGCATGGCTTTTTTTTTTTGTTATGCCAAAAAAACTTATACATTTTTTTTTAAAAGGGGGGCAGGGGGTTCAACCAAACTGACATACTCATTGGGTCCTAGTGTTCAGTCTTGCAATGCTATTGCGTTATACATTTGTATATAAAGCCTGCTCAAGTCAAGAAGTCATACAACCTCCAGATTTTTCATTGAGCATCATCCCTTTGATTTACTGGGCTGGATTTATCTGATTGAAGTAAGCAACATGCTTTAAATATTTTTTGTGTGTTTATTACAATTTCTAGAACATGTACATACACTGAACAAAAATATAAATGCAACACTTTTGTTTTTTCATAAAGTGGCCTTTTATTGTGGCCAGCCTAAAGCACACCTGTGCAATAATCGTGGTGTCTAATCAGCATCTTGATATGCCACACCTGTGAGGTGGGATGGATTATCTCGGCAAAGGAGAAGTGCTCACTAACAGATTTAGACAGATTTGTGAACAATATTGGAGAGAAATAGGTGTTTTGTATATATAGAAAATATTTAGATGTTTGAGTTCAGCTTATGAATTCATGAATTCATGCATTTATTTCCTCTAGGCTGGACTATTGTAATTCATTATTATCAGGTTGTCCTAAAAGTTCCCTAAAAAGCCTTCAGTTAATTCAAAATGCTGCAGCTAGAGTACTGACGGGGACTAGAAGGAGAGAGCATATCTCACCCATATTGGCCTCTCTTCATTGGCTTCCTGTTAATTCTAGAATAGAATTTAAAATTCTTCTTCTTACTTATAAGGTTTTGAATAATCAGGTCCCATCTTATCTTAGGGACCTCGTAGTACCATATTACCCCAATAGAGCGCTTCGCTCTCAGACTGCAGGCTTACTTGTAGTTCCTAGGGTTTGTAAGAGTAGAATGGGAGGCAGAGCCTTCAGCTTTCAGGCTCCTCTCCTGTGGAACCAGCTCCCAATTCAGATCAGGGAGACAGACACCCTCTCTACTTTTAAGATTAGGCTTAAAACTTTCCTTTTTGCTAAAGCTTATAGTTAGGGCTGGATCAGGTGACCCTGAACCATCCCTTAGTTATGCTGCTATAGACGTAGACTGCTGGGGGGTTCCCATGATGCACTGTTTCTTTTTCTTTTTGCTCTGTATGCACCACTCTGCATTTAATCATTAGTGATCGATCTCTGCTCCCCTCCACAGCATGTCTTTTTCCTGGTTCTCTCCCTCAGCCCCAACCAGTCCCAGCAGAAGACTGCCCCTCCCTGAGCCTGGTTCTGCTGGAGGTTTCTTCCTGTTAAAAGGGAGTTTTTCCTTCCCACTGTAGCCAAGTGCTTGCTCACAGGGGGTCGTTTTGACCGTTGGGGTTTTACATAATTATTGTATGGCCTTGCCTTACAATATAAAGCGCCTTGGGGCAACTGTTTGTTGTGATTTGGCGCTATATAAAAAAATTGATTGATTGATTGATTGATGAAAAATGGGAGCAAAATCATAAGTGCTGCATTTATGTTTTTATTTTTGAGTATGTAGTGTATGTAGTTATTGTGGAAAATGTGCCCCACAGTTTATCTAGAGTTTATTAATTGTTGCAATATTACAACGTTGGTTGAATGTGGTAGTCAAAATAACCCTGTTTTTGAGAGGAATATCGATATATCTTTAAACTACACGATTTACACATTCTAGCCCTTAGCCTTATATTGGATTACATATACATGGCTGCTGGTGAGAAAAATTTTTTTTGACTGAACATTTTTTGGCTGTGGACGGTTTGTGCGGAATGTCACACAATCTCCGAAGACAGGACAACCACCTTCAGTCTACAGGAGCCCAGTTGCAGCAGGGAGTCCTTTGAATGCTGGGAAGAGACCAACCTCAGGTGATGGGAGTCCAAACAGTCCCTCTTCCAAGAAATCATGTGCACCCCCCACTGGATGTGCACAAGGACCTAACTGGATATTTCCCAATGAAGTTGAAGAGAGGACGCTGGAGACATTGCAGTAAAAGGTATACTAACACCCAATGCAGCAAGTGCATTGTTCACTTCTGTTTTTCAGAGGACAAGAACTGTTTCTGGAACTATCACTGTAGATAAATGTCATAGTTTTTGTTGTTGGAATTCGGTACTTTAACATTGGCCATAATGCCCCCATGCATTTCCCAGAATGCACCGCGGTGCCAGCAGAATTCCGGCGTCTCACAGAACACGTAAATAATGGCTAACAAGGACGTGGATGGCCTTGATCCAGCGAATTCACAGGCGACTGTGATTATGACACGTTCTCCCAAGTTGAGAGGGTTATCTAGAGTAGGTGTAGCACCTGTGATGAACGTGTGCCATGCCCTGATGTTGTCTTGTAGTCCATACTTCACGACATTTGTTTAGATTGTGCCCTGACCCGGAACTCTGCTGCAACTGATCTCTTGCGTGATTCACGGACCGAGATGGCGCGAGATTCCCAACTGCGAAACACCGAATAAATGACTGTTCATAACATGACAGATTAGTTTTCATGTTATACTATTCTGGGACAATAGCAAAACCCTGCAAATGAATCCTTGTATTGTTGTTCAGACAATGAGTACAAATACACGAGATACTGCTCCCCATTGAGCCCAATGATGCAATAGTACAAGATTTCCGTAAAAACTTACAAAAACATATTTTTTTGGAAAACACTTCATTTTCATTTTGTTTTTCTATATTTGGGTTTTACAAGTTATTAAATGTTATTTTTAACATCATCGCCCACCTGCAGTACCTCCATAGCACACCAGGGGAGTGCAGTCCACACTTTGGGAATCACTGGAATCAAGTTTGTTTTAATTATGTAATATACTGTAATACACTAATACCTGTCTGCCATCTAGTGGACAAGTCTGGAATTGTTGAAGTGAATAATCATGATGGACAGGAGCAGGTGTAGATGAAGCTTGCAATGATTTTGTTTCCCATTTTCCTTAATTTCCAAAGTCAAGGTGTGGTGGCCACCAAGGCTACTGCTGCTTGAAAATATTAACCTGAACGCTGGGATGATCAAATGTGCAAAAGATCGCAAACCACTCCATAAAGACGTAACTCAAAGGACCCAATCAATGAGTGATGGTGCAAGGAAAGAAACGAGGGAAGCTACAGAGGCACCTTCTGACACTCTGAAAGGGTTACAAGCTTCAGTTTTATGGTTGTTTGATGGCTGTAGGATAGAAAAAATAAATGTTGAAACAAATGGCAGCATCATGCCGTGATGATGCTTCTTGGCTGCAGGTTTGTCGGAGCGTCTCAGGAGATAGACGCTAACACAGATGCAGAAAAAGCTAGAAGAAAGTCTGATGCCGTCTGCAAGAAACGGAAGATGATTTGTTTTTCCAGTCAGACTGCCCTCAGCATCAAGCCAAAATCAAGGTGAACACACTGAACATGAACAGTTATAGTGGAAAACTGCAGTGTCCACACACGTAGTAAAGACACTGCTGGCTACAGGAGCAGAAAATAAATAACAAAGGGGGTGAATACCCACACAATTAAAGAACGGTGTGTTTTATATTGTTTTATTTTATTTGTATCACAGAGATTTGTCTGAACTTTCAGATGAAAAAGAAGAATTGTTTTAAAATGTTAAAGTGTATAAAGAATTTTTATACAATTTTCCACATTCATTTTTATTATTTTGATTTTATTTGGGGAGGTTTTTATTGGGGAAGTGATGGTCTAGTGGTTAAAGCGTTAGGCTTGAGACCAGAGGATCCCCGGATCAAATCCCAGACTGACCGGAAAATCACTAAGGGCCCTTGGGCAAGGTCTTTAATTAGTTGCTTCCAATGCATAGTGAGCGCCTTGAATGGCAACACCCTGACATCGGGGTGAATGTGAGACATTATTGTAAAGTGCTATGAGCATCTAATGCGGATGGCAAAGCGCTATATACAGTAGTGTTCAGAATAATAGTAGTGCTATGTGAATAAAAAGATTAACCCAAGTTTTGAGTATATTTCTTATTGTCACATGGGAAACAAGGTACCAGTAGATTCAGTAGATTCTCACAAATCCAACAAGACCAAGCATTCATGATATGCACACTCTTAAGGCTATGAAATTGGGCTATTAGTAAAAAAAAGTAGAAAAGGGGGTGTTCACAATAATAGCAGTGTGGCATTCAGTCAGTGAGTTCGTCAGTTTTGTGGAACAAACAGGTGTGAATCAGGTGTCCCCTATGCAAGGATGAAGCCAGCACCTGTTGAACACGCTTTTCTCTTTGAAAGCCTGAGGAAAATGGGACGTTCAACACATTGTTCAGAAGAACAGCGTAGTTTGATTAAAAAGTTGATTGGAGAGGGGAAAACTTATACGCAGGTGCAAAAAATTATAGGCTGTTCATCTACAATGATCTCCAATGCTTTAAAATGGACCAAAAATCAGAGACGCGTGGAAGAAAACAAAAAACAACCATCAAAATGGATAGAAGAATAACCAGAATGGCAAAGGCTCACCCATTGATCAGCTCCAGGATGATCAAAGACAGTCTGGAGTTACCTGTAAGTGCTGTGACAGTTAGAAGACACCTGTGTGAAGCTAATTTATTTGCAAGAATCCCCTGCAAACTCCGCAAAGACCCTCTGTTAAATAAAAGACATGTGCAGAAGAGGTTACAATTTGCCAAAGAACACATCAACTGGCCTAAAGAGAAATGGAGGAATATTTTGTGGACTGATGAGAGTAAAATTGTTCTTTTTGGGTCCAAGGGCCGCAGACAGTTTGTGAGACGACCCCCAAACTCTGAATTCAAGCCACAGTTCACAGTGAAGACAGTGAAGCATGGTGGTGCAAGCATCATGATATGGGCATGTTTCTCCTACTATGGTGTTGGGCCTATATATCGCATACCAGGTATCATGGATCAGTATGGATATGTCAAAATACTTGAAGAGGTCATGTTGCCTTATGCTGAAGAGGACATGCCCTTGAAATGGGTGTTTCAACAAGACAATGACACAAGCACACTAGTAAACGAGCAAAATCTTGATTCCAAACCAACAAAATTAATGCCTCGCAGATGTGAAGAAATCATGAAAAACTGTGGTTATACAACTACACTCAACAAAAATATAAACGCAACACTTTTGGTTTTGCTCCCATTTTGTATGAGATGAACTCAAAGATTTAAAACTTTTTCCATATACACAATATCACCATTTCCCTCAAATATTGTTCACAAACCAGTCTAAATCTGTGATAATGAGCACTTCTCCTTTACTGAGATAATCATTCCCACCTCACAGGTGTGCCATATCAAGATGCTGATTAGACACCATGATTAGTGCACAGGTGTGCCTTAGACTGTCCACAATAAAAGGCCACTCTGAAAGGTGCAGTTTTATCACACAGCACAATGCCACAGATGTCGCAAGATTTGAGGGAGCGTGCAATTGGCATGCTGACAGCAGGAATGTCAACCAGAGCTGTTGCTCGTGTATTGAATGTTCATTTCTCTACCATAAGCCGTCTCCAAAGGCATTTCAGAGAATTTGGCAGTACATCCAACCAGCCTCACAACCGCAGACCACGTGTAATCACACCAGCCCAGGACCTCCACATCCAGCATGTTCACCTCCAAGATCGTCTGCGACCAGCCACTCGGACAGCTGCTGAAACAATCGGTTTGCATAACCAAAGAATTTCTGCACAAACTGTCAGAAACCGTCTCAGGGAAGCTCATCTGCATGCTCATCGTCCTCATCGGGGTCTCGACCTGACTCCAGTTCGTCGTCGTAACCGACTTGAGTGGGCAAATCCTCACATTCACTGGCGTTTGGCACGTTGGAGAGGTGTTCTCTTCACGGATGAATCCCGGTTCACACTGTTCAGGGCAGATGGCAGACAGCATGTGTGGCGTCGTGTGGGTGAGCGGTTTTCTGATGTCAATGTTGTGGATCGAGTGGCCCATGGTGGCGGTGGGGTTATGGTATGGGCAGGCGTCTGTTATGGATGAAGAACACAGGTGCATTTTATTGATGGCATTTTGAATGCACAGAGATACCGTGACGAGATCCTGAGGCCCACTGTTGTGCCAACATCCAAGAACATCACCTCATGTTGCAGCAGGATAATGCACGGCCCCATGTTGCAAGGATCTGTACACAATTCTTGGAAGCTGAAAATGTCCCAGTTCTTGCATGGCCGGCATACTCACCGGACATGTCACCCATTGAGCATGTTTGGGATGCTCTGGACCGGCGTATACGACAGCGTGTACCAGTTCCTGCCAATATCCAGCAACTTCACACAGCCATTAAAGAGGAGTGGACCAACATTCCACAGGCCACAATTGACAACCTGATCAACTCTATGCGAAGGAGATGTGTTGCACTGCATGAGGCAAATGGTGGTCACACCAGATACTGACTGGTATCCCCCCCCCAATAAAACAAAACTGCACCTTTCAGAGTGGCCTTTTATTGTGGACAGTCTAAGGCACACCTGTGCACTAATCATGGTGTCTAATCAGCATCTTGGTATGGCACACCTGTGAGGTGGGATGGATTATCTCAGCAAAGGAGAAGTGCTCACTATCACAGATTTAGACTGGTTTGTGAACAATATTTGAGGGAAATGGTGATATTGTGTATTTGGAAAAGTTTTAGATCTTTGAGTTCATCTCATACAAAATGGGAGCAAAACCAAAAGTGTACTTTTTTAAACTAATAGCCCAATTTCATAGCCTTAAGAGTGTGCATATCATGAATGCTTGGTCTTGTTGGATTTGTGAGAATCTACTGAATCTACTGGTACCTTGTTTCCCATGTAACAATAAGAAATATACTCAAAACCTGGATTAATCTTTTTAGTCACATAGCACTACTATTATTCTGAACACTACTGTATATGCAGTCCATTTTATGTTTAAAAAGAAGTTACTATTCACACTAGCATATAAATTTTATATGCCACCAGTTTCACTTGTGGAATTTTAAATATCCTTACTGGACAACTTTAGCAAAGTTTATGACCAAAGTTGTGGCTGCAGTTTCAAGGACTTACAAGTTCGTTTTGACACTGAAAATTCAATAACTAATGTTCAGTGAGGGCTTCCTCACACCCCTGAGCCTCAATGCAACCCAACTACAACAACAATAATAATAATAATAATAATAATAATAAAAAATGTGAGTTGGTGAAGGACAGATAGAACTCAGTTTTAGAAATCTGCATGTACATCTTTTATATATATAGGCTGTTAACTAAGGGGAAAAAGTCAACATTAAGAAAGCAAAAAAAAAAAATACTGTTCACACAACTATAAAAAGTGTAAATAAGGTCAGAAATACATAGAATTCACAGAATATGTGTAAAATATTTCACAAATATACACCACAGCAGTTGCTGCTTTTGTTCATTCAACGAATTCCATCTGTAAACCCGCAGCTACATTAAAAAACTACTTCAAATCAATACAGCATCAAACTGCTGTAATAATCCGATAGATGAAGTTGTTCCGTTTATGTTAAACAATGTCAGTCGTGTTTGCTCCCGTTGGTGCAGCTGTTTCATCGATCTGTGATGGCATTAAGAGATTAAACGCTTTCTCGTCCCGTCAGTGCTGTCGACAGGCGCTGTGACTCATTGCGCCCATTAGCATTAAGCTGGCTCATCAATAAGCGCTTGGCTGAGCCATCAGTCACAGATGTAGCCCAGGGAATCTGAACAGGTCTTTGCCAGCTCGGAGAGCGGCCACCCGGGGCCCCTTGAACTGTTACCCGCCACGTGCACTCACAGGATTCAACTGTTTGCGATTCTGGTTCTTTCTAGTTAAAAAGTTGTGACAACAGAGGCAGTCGTGCTGCCGTTTGACAGCGCGCTCGTCGCTCTGTGTCGACATGCTCATCGAGACGCTGTGCATGTATGTGCATGAGAGAAAGGAGGAGGACATGCCAAGTCTCTCAAGGTTAGAATATTTGTGATGTCTGTCAACATCAGTAATGTTGCGTACAGTATTTTTTCATTTATGCGCACCACGTAGGTGTCAGCATGCATGTGAATAAGCGAGTGTGGGTACGGCGGTGTCAGCGTGGGACGATTTGGTGTCAAGTGTGTGACAGCCAGCTGTATTCTGATGTGACAGTGTGCGCTGTGGAAAGACAACGTCTCGGCTTTCAAACCCCTGCGTTGCATCTGAGAGAGAGGAGAGAGAGATGGTCACACCCTGGTGAAACTGCAGGTCGTCATTCAAACGGCTAGCTTGACCATCACCTTTCCTAGCATCGGTGACCCGCTCCAGACGTCGCCCACATGGAGCTAACACCACAAACTCAGCGCATGCAACCATTTCTACAACTCCCCCAAAAAACGTGAGAGAATTTATTGCTGCAGCTATGAACTACCACCAATCAATTTCCCCAAAGCTCGAGGCCGCACTCCGCTGAGACCTTCAGCAAGGGAACGGGAAGAAGCAGCTGCCAGGACACTGATCAATTATGCACGCTGGGAAACCAAACAACAAGTGGGAGGGAAAGCACATTTTAAAATTTCATGACGCTGTGACATTCAGAAGTGGGAGACGTGCTGCCCTTTGTGACATGCGCCAGATTATCAAACATAAACACGCCGTGGTACAGTCGATCAATAACTTTTTAGGAGGGCTTTTCACCACAATGTTTATTTTATTTTATATTCTGAAATTTGACATGGGATGGTGGCTGGCAGCTGCCCTTGCTGCGAGCTGGCAGAACAAAGTGGGCGACAGGCAGCGGGGAGACAGAAGGAAGCAGCAGAGGATGAATAATTTAAGAGCGATGCCCCGTGACCTCAGCACCTCCTTTTGTTTTGCCTGTGATACAAATTCGGCGGGAAGTTGTTGCCGTGACAGGTAGTTTATCCTCCCGTGCCAGAGGACCACTCACAGTGACAGACTTCACCAGGTGCCAGATAAGTGCATGTGCGTCTGTGCATGTGGAACTTTTTTGGTATGAGTGAATGTGCACAAAGACCATAGGTGGAAGAAACGTCACACGGTCAGATCAGCAGGTGATGATGTTTCCAGCATCGCTTAAACTTTATCTGAAATACATTTTCTGGCCAAATAAGACAAAACCATTTGGATGAAATGACTGAGTGAATGCTTTCTATTCGCTGACTATGGCTTGGTTTTCAAATCCACACAGTTACATAGTCACCAAAGAAAACTATTTGGCTCTTAAAGGGGTTGTATTATATAAAATATGTTTTAATTCACATTTTATATTTAAATACAGTTCAGGTTGCATGTTCAACATCTCAAAAGTCTCACAATTCCATGGCTGTGCATGTGGAAAACCTCCTGAAATAAACAAAATTCTGATGTGAAACAGCTTGCTTTAGACATCTGTAACATATGTCACAGAAGCCCATTATCTGGAGCCCTGCTTGGCCTGTGGCAGAAAAAATGCATTCATTCACTATCTGAACCCAATTATTCCTGTCAAGTGAAACGGGGGGGGGGGGGGGGGGGGGGGGGGCTGCAGCGTACCTCAGCAGTCTACTGCAGGGTCGCCAAACATAGGCACAATCAATACCGCATGATTTAGACTTTACAAGTCTGCTAACATGCATGTCCTTGGATATGTTAGGACGTTGGAGCACCTGGAGGGAGCTTATGGAGATACAGGGAGAACATCCAAAGGCCACATAGACAGGACCAGGTTGGATTCAAACCTGGGACCTTCTCACTGTGAGGCAGCAGTGGCAACCACTAATCCAACGTGCCACCCAGCAGCAGAAGCTCATATGTATTTAAAGCACACATATCCCAAAAATTGGCACTGGGGCCAACCACGGCATTTTCTGATCAACTGCGTCCGACTTACTAAGCGGACTGAAACAAACAAGAAAACCTTTAATTACACAGAGCACATTCACTGTAGAAACAAAAAAAAAGAAGGAGGGAAATGGGAAGAAAAAGCAGCCAGCAGCAAAATAATAGGCGACACTTCTAATGTATGCCATGTGTGATATTAAGGCACACAGGACCAAAACCAGCGTGATTGTGACATGACGACACGCATCTGTGTGAGGGGCCAGCCCCATATTTATTTATTTATTTATTTGCCAGCTGCCACGTGATTGGATTGACTTTAATATACCTGCAGTGTGACCCAACTGCATTATGTTGTAAAATACAAGCATGGGATCGGGACTTGGGATTGGCTGATGGTCGATATTAAATATACTCGAACCTTGATTTGGGGAAAATAAATAAATACATTTCAGAGAGACTCTGAGGCAAAAACACACATTTTCTGTCTGATCTTTTACTGTTTTAAGCACAAAACCTGTTCTTCAGTGTCAGAGATGACTGAGATCTCAGCAGTAGGTGAAGTTTATTGCTTTTGGCTGTTGCCATGGCAACACATGTGCTCCATTAAACTAAGACTGAACATCCGGCTGTTCCTGAAATGTGGCATCGTGTCCACAGAAGCACAGACATAAAGGTGAGCTGTCACAAACAGAATGTGCCTTTTCTTTTATTAATTAATCGGAATTTGTCATTCGATTACGTTGGTATGCCAGTAACACGCTATTTAATGTACGTTTGACACACACACTGGTACAATGACATCACACTGGACAATTACAGCTCATTCCCTGATTCAAAACACAAAACAAGCAGATGTTCTACACAATTCTAGACATCTGCCAACCCATATTGTAGTGTCTTTATGCCAAGCAGCATCCTCCACAGAGACACCACCTCCTAATCTAATGCACTTCTATTGTCCTCATCCATTATTCCTCCACTGTTTCCCTCTTTGTCCACCCGCTTCCACTTCATCACTGTCTTCCTCTTCTGCTCTGCCACTTGCCTAACATCACCATCGCTCATTTTATCCCACTCTCTCTTCTTCCTCACCATTGGTAACAGTCTTTTTCTCTCCGCGTCATCCTTCTTTCTTTGACAAGCCAGCTCTCTCCAGTAAACACCACTCTTTCAACTTCTTGATCTCCATCAGCAATCATTTCATGGTTTTTCCACTCTTTTCCCCCCTTATCCAACAAAAAAACACATTTAAACAAAGAAATTCAACCACTGAAGATGGATGTGTCTGGAAAAAACAGAGCAGATTACTCCATTTCCTCCAATATTCCTTGATGAGCCAATGAGTAAAGTTCTCTCACATTATAAAGGTATTTTATGTTAGGATCATACTGTCTATGAGCATTACAATCATTGCAAGACATATAGATGATAATATTTCAGGTTAAAATGCTCAGCTGAAATGTTCAGAACCAAACAATGTTGTCTCTGTGAGTTGACCACGTGTTATTTTTCCACACTTCTTCCAACAGTGGTGTAGCACTGTGTTTAACCAGTTGAAAACAAGAGTCACCCACGGACAATCTATCAACTTCTGAGATGGGGCACTGTCTTCATGAAACAACACCCCCTTCTTCAGAATCCCGGGGGGTTTGGTCATGATTGCCTCACGGACGTATGCAATTCTCTGTTGACAGTTTGGCTCTTTCGAAGGTAGCTGACAAATACACTGTCCTTTGCATAACAGAGAATGAACACTTACCTTGACAAAAATTACCACAGATTCATTGATCTGACATGACCAATTTAGTTAACCTACAAATATTTTACTAGTACTGAATATCTAATAAATACCAGAAGCTATTGTTTCATCACCACCTGACACCCTCACGCTACTTGTTAAGGAAAAACCATGTGGTCACTATTATTATTTTCAAGTAATAAAGTGTTTGATTCCTGGTGCTTCGTGTCTGACTACACAGTTGTGTGAACTGGATGCTAACCAGTGACCCAAGGCGATGACGAGATGTCTTTGGTACAAGGTCTCTTTAGAAGACAAGTGAATACAATCTGAATTACTTTGTTTCAAAAGAATGGTTACTTTAGACAAGGAGTTCCACCTTTTTTGTCAGGAAACATCAGCTGTGACATTTTGGCTATGTGGTGTATTTCTACGGGCAAGATCCAGTGCACAGGCCAGTTGGTGTTAAGATGGGAGGATGAATTGGTTGTGTGCCTGGGTGGTTATCATTCATTACTCAAGATGGTTCTGTCGTATGGAGAAATCTATATCCTTCCGGAAAAAGTTATACATTTTACTCACACTCTCATCAAATACATTCAAGACTGGATTATTTTTTTATGTCAACGTCGGATAGACACAGAATAATAAAATGTACCATAGGGGTTAGAGACGTGTCTGACCATGCAGAAGTCTGTCTGACACTCCATTTAGATAATGATAGAAAAGAATCCCTATGGAGGTTTAATACGAGCCTCCTTAAAGACGGAAAATTCTTAGATTTCACGAAAAGAGAGTTCAAAGACTATATGGACCATAATAACAATGAGGAGACCTCTCCTAGCATTGTATGGGATGCCTTAAAGGCAGTGTTAAGGGGTAAATTAATTATGTGGTCCTCATTAAAGAAAAAAGAAAAAGAATGTAGTATCAAAAAAACACTCGACAAACTAAAAAAATTAGAAATTGAACATATCCAAAATAAAGACAATGCCATTTTAAAAAGGATTGATGAAACAAGACATAGTTTGAACAAATTATATGAGGACCAAATAGAAAAGAAAGCCAAATTTATGAAACAAAGCTATTATGAAAATGGCCCAAAATCAAAGAAACGTCTTGCATGGAGAATACGTAAACAACAGACGGATAGATTTGTGAACGGGGTGAGGAGCCCTACTGATAATAAAATGTGCTATGATTTGAAGAGTATTCAAAAGTCTTTTGTAGCATACTACCGACAGCTGTATGCTCAGCCACATCTACAGAACCCACAACTTATAAATTGTTTTCTTTCACAGCTGGATTTACCATCTATAGGAACTGAACAAAATGCCATTTTAAATAGTGAAATAACAGAGGAAGAAATCAACAAAGTTATTTCTAAATTAAAAGGAAATAAAATGGCTGGAGAAGATGGTTACCCAGCAGAATGGTATAACTACTTCAGAGATCAAATAACCCCTTGTCTCAAAAAATGTTTTAATTATACGAGGTCTGTCAATAAAGTAACGGTCCTTTTAATTTTTTTCAAAAACTATATGGATTTCATTCATATGTTTTTACGTCAGACATGCTTGAACCCTCGTGCGCATGCGTGAGTTTTTCCACGCCTGTCGGTGACGTCATTCGCCTGTGAGTACTCCTTGTGGGAGGAGTCATCCAGCCCCTCGTCGGAATTCCTTTGTCTGAGAAGTTGCTGAGAGACTGGCGCGTTGTTTGATCAAAATTTTTTCTAAACCTGTGAGACACATCGAAGTGGACACGGTTCGAAAAATTAAGCTGGTTTTCAGTGAAAATTTTAACGGCTGATGAGAGATTTTGAGGTGATTCTGTCGCTTTAAGGACTTCCCACGGTGCGAGACGTCGCGCAGCGCTCTCAGGCGTCGTCATCAGCCTGTTCAAGCTGAAAACCTCCACATTTCAGGCTCTATTGATCCAGGACGTCGTGAGAGAACAGAGAAGTTTCAGAAGAAGTCGGTTTCAGCATTTTATCCGGATATTCCACTGTTAAAGGAGATTTTTTTAATGAAAGACGTGCGGACGGGTCCGCGCGTCGGGACGCAGCCGCCCACGACGCTCCGCCACAGGAAAAACACCTCTGTTGAAAGCCTTAAGGACAAGTTGGAACATGTCCTGCCTGTTAAACAATTTCTCATATACTCACTCCACTGAAAGCCATCAAAAGCCGCCTGGATTTTACAAATGGTTATCAACACGGAGGTGTTTTTCCTGTGCCGCCGCACCGCGTCGGCTGCGTCCCGACGCGTGGATCCGTCCGCACGTCTTTCATTAAAAAATCTCCTTTAACAGTGGAATATCCGGATAAAATGCTGAAACTGACTTCTTCTGAAACTTCTCTTTTCTCTCACGACGTCCTGGATCAATAGAGCCTGAAATGTGGAGGTTTTCAGCTTGAACAGGCTGACGACGGCGGCTGAGAGCGCTGTGTGACGTCTCGCACCGTGGGAAGTCCTTAAAGCGACAGAATCACCTCAAAATCTCTCATCAGCCGTTAAAATTTTCACTGAAAACCAGCTTAATTTTTCGAACCGTGTCCACCTTCGATGTGTCTCACAGGTTTAGAAAAAATTTTGATCAAACAACGCGCCAGTCTCTCAGCAACTTCTCAGACAAAGGAATTCCGACGAGGGGCTGGACGACTCCTCCCACAAGGAGTGCTCACAGGCGAATGACGTCACTGACAGGCGTGGAAAAACTCACGCATGCGCACAAGGGTTCAAGCATGTCTGACATAAAAACATATGAATGAAAGCCATATAGTTTTTGAAAAAAATAAAAAGGACCCTTACTTTATTGACAGCCCTCGTATTCTAAAAGGTGGAAAGATTCCACCTTCTTGGAGAAGAGCAGTTATATCTGTAATTCACAAACCTGGTAAAGACAAAACACAATGCGGTTCTTATCGACCAATATCCGTTTTAAACATTGATTACCGCATATTTGCGACAATATTGGCTAAAAGACTCGAAGTTCTGATTCCAGAACTGACAGACGCTGATCAATGTGGTTTTGTACATGGCAGACAAACACACGATAATATTAGACGGGCTCTTCACCTCATTTATAACATGAAAAGATTAGAATCTGTTGCAGTTAGTTTCGACGCTGAAAAAGCATTTGACTCTGTCAGTTGGGAATATCTTTACCTAACCCTTAACAGATTTGGTTTCAATACAAATATAATTAACTGTTTAAAATCATTATATGAACTACCTTCGGCCAGAATTAAGATAAATGGGGACCTTTCAGATACTGTATATTTGGAAAGGGGCTGTCGTCAAGGTTGCCCCCTTAGCGCTAGTCTATTTGCACTTTTTATTGAACCCCTGGCTCAGGCTATCAGAGAACATAAAGACATCTCAGGTATCGAAATAGGAGACACTACATACAAAATTTGTTTATATGCAGATGACATCCTCTTGACATTAACCAATCCGACGACCAGTTTATCCAATCTGTTGACACTATTGTCTGAATACGGTTCATACTCTGGGTATAAATTAAATTTACAGAAAACACAAATTATTACCTTTAATTATCAACCACCCATAGAAATTTCTAAAGAGATAAATATCAACTGGAAAGGCAACATTATTAAATACCTTGGAATATCGATACCAAAGGATATATCTTCACTTTATGATGAAAATTATAGAAAATACACAGCTAATATTAAAGTAGACCTACAACGATGGGCATTAAAACCAATGAATATGTACGATAGGATTGAGACAGTTAAAATGAATTTATTACCAAGGTTCCTTTACCTATTTCAAGCGTTGCCAATTGAAATAACTTTCACACAATTTAAGGAGTGGAACAAAATGTTATCAAACTTCATATGGGGAAACAAAAAACCAAGAATACGACTGCAGACTTTACAATTACAGAAAGAACAGGGTGGTTTAGCCTTACCATGTTTAGAAAGTTACAATAAAGCTGCGCAAATACGAATATTGTTGAACTGGTGTGACCTTAGATATGAAGCTAAATGGAAAAAGATAGATCAAACATATTTGATATACCACTACAAGCTATGTGGTGACAAACCACTATTGAAAACATATTCAAAATCTTGTTTGATCCCTCCTTGGATAAAATCTCCAATGAACGAATGGATTAAAATACTTAAAAATAAGAACGTTGAAATTCAAAGCTAAGATATTACGCTGGCCAGCTTATGATTTCCGAATTTTTGCCAGCCAAAAATTGATAGCAGGTTTCAACAATGGCCACAGGAGGGCATAACGAGCTATTGGGTCATAACAACAAAAGGTACACTGAAAGGTTTCTCGGAGCTTTTAGATAAACATAATCTGAATAGACATGACCTTTTTAGATGTTTTCAACTAAGACATTACTTTAATAAGAAAATTAAATATGAAGGAGAAGAGGAGTATTTGGTGAAACATTTCCTTGCCGCTTGTAAAGGTAACGCACCAAAGAAACAAATAACAACAATATATAAAGGTGTACAACCACTTAAGAATATTTCTACTATGTATATTAAAGAAGCATGGGAAAATGAAGCCAATATCATAATAACAGAGAAAGAGTGGCTTGGTATATGCAAAACTGTTATGATTACAACCTGTTCTGGTTTTTGGAGGGAATTTGCATGGAAGACTGTAACACGTTTTTTTGTCACACCACATATCAAAAGTAAGCAGTGTAACGACCCCGTAAAAGCCTATTGTTGGAGAGAATGTGGACATACCAAAGCAGGACATTTTCACATACTCTGGGACTGTGTGAAGATCGCACCCTATTGGACAACGGTGATAACAACAATTCAAAACATTATTGGATTAACTGTGTCAAATGGATTTATTGAAATATTTTTGGGATATATCTCTTGTGAATTGCCTAATCACAAAAATATCTTTTGTCTATCTTGCTGGCTGGAGCAAAAAAAGCGATTACTAGGAAATGGCTGAGTAAAGATGTACCTTCACTCCACGATTGGGTTAATGTGGTTAACGAAATTCAAGAAATGGAGAGGATGACTTTTTCACTGAGATTGTCTGTCGAGAAATGTAACAGATATTGGGAGAAATGGGAACGATTCACTCGTTCACTGAATCTTTAAAAGATGACGTACTATATAGTGTGTTATACATTATCACTATATGTTCATATAGTTGATGCCCAATTTTATTTTCTTTCTCTTTTTTTTTTTTTCTTCCAAGAGGTCTGCTTGTTATTACCATTGTTCCATTTGCATTTGTTAAATATATAGGAAAATTGTTCAACATCCAAAAATAAAAATAAAGTATAAAAAAAAAAAAAAAAAAGAAAAAAAGATGGTTCTGTCGTGTGGTAGATGCTTTGATGTGTGGCACCAGTATATGCCCCCAGACTTGACTTGAAACTTTAAAAAATTAAGGGACTATGTGGCAGCGTGTTGGGGAACAGGCCAATGGTGTCAGTAGAGTGTAATGAAGGCACAGGAGTGGTGTGGTTCTGTATTATGTGTAAGTGAGCCCATGGGAAGTGCCCTTTGGTTGCCTATTTTCTCTGAAGTGCCGCAGGAATCGTCGATGGTACAGCACCGGCTGGACTGCTGATGCCTCACAGCACCAATGAATGAGTGGTAGCCACAGGCATAGTCACTCTGTAGTTTCTACTGTGTGTCTCAAGCTTGCTCCGCCTGCGGCGGTTATAAGGCGTTGACCAACTCTCCGCACCACATTTAGTCAGCTCAGTGGATGAGGCAGCTAAGACACCTGTTGGATGCGCCAGAAGGGGGATTTAAGAGGTCAGGCTGACCCAGATATCAGAGATGAATCACGGTGGTTGATGTTAAAAAGATGTCCAAAGACTGCTAAGACAATGAAAGAAGAGAAGAAAGGCTGCTTTTAAACAGGGACACTCTGATGTCTCAATAACACCTCTCAAATGAGTCTTTTAAACAAAAACGCAAAGAGGTTCTCTCCTTTTAATACTTGACCTTAACATTCTGTGTGCGGGGTTTTAAAATACAGTGCATGCTTACAGTATTCACAGCGTTTCACCTTTTCCACATTTTGTTATGTTGCAGCCTTATTCCAAAATGGATGGAATTAATTTTTCCCTCAAAATTCTACACAGTTGGTAGAATACATCTCTAGGATACACAATACCCCGTAATGGCAATGTGAAAAAATGTCAGATTTTGCAAATTGAGCTCAGGTGCATCCTGTTTCCGCTGATCATCCCTGAGATGTTTCTACAGCTTAAATGGAGTCCACCTGGGGTAAATTCAGTTGATTGGGCATGATTTGGAAAGGCACACACCTGTCTAGATATAAGCTCCCTCAGTTGATAGTGCATGTCAGAGCACAAACCAAGCATGAATTCAAAGGAATTGTCTGTAGACCTCCAACCTCATTGAGACCTCACTGAGTCCTTCAAAACAGCAGAAATGTTTCTGTACCCTTCCCCAGATTTGTGACTTAAGACAATCCTGTCTCAGAGGTGCCCCAAGCTTGTGGCATCATATTCCAGAAGACTTGAGGCTTTTTTTTATTTTTAATAAATTTAGAAAAATTTAAAAAAAACTTTTTTCATGTTGTCATTATGGGGTGTTGTGAGTAGAACTTTGAGGGGGAAAAAATGACTTTACTCCATTTTGGAATTACGCCGTTACATAAGAAAATGTGGAAAAAGTGAAGCCCTGTGAATACTTTCCGGATGCACTATATATGGCACTGCCACCATCATGGCTCTATTTCACAGACACTTTTGATGCAGGCTTTAAATAAAAAGACCTTTCACAACATCATCGCTCACAACTACAAAGCCTCTCCACCTCATCACTGACTCATCAGCAGCACTCCTACCACTATCTTATTTACATGGGCTTTTACCTGTTTTGCACAGTAAATGCTCTCATTCATCCAGACACACACAGACAAACACTTTTATGCCACAAGGCCATTTGGCCAGGAATGGAAAAGAAAAGACAAGAAAAGAAAAAATAGAAGCTATAGTGCTTTAACTAATGGACGTGAAACACATCTGATTAATTCATGTGATGCAAGGGGGTGGTGAAGGTGTTAAAACAGCTGCCCTCGTGACTCTGTAAACCGTGGAGTGAGCTCTTGTAAATATTTTATGACCTTTTGACCTCATTAGTCATGATGGAGTGAGCTCCTCGGTGCACACTCGTATGTCTTAGTCACTGGTTCCGGTTCCAGACTACGTGAGGCTCAAACTGAGCCATTAATGTGTATGTGGTCAGAACTGGATCACAGAGAAGCCGGCAGGCAGAGCAATGAGGGCAGTTTATTCAGTGACCTCTGGGCCAGGCTTGTTAAGAGGGTTCTCCGTCTCTGGCTGCAAACTCCGACACAGCCTGCCCTTCACCAGAGGAGAAGAACACAAACAGAGAAGACAGAAAGAAGGAAAAAGACTTCTGCTGCTATTTATAGTTTCTCTGTAACACTTTCCACCGTGTCCCCAAGCAATCATTGACCCCCTCTCGTCCTTTCCCACCTCTCCTGCTCACTTGCCTGTTGAAAGTCATTCCTATTTAGGTCAGCTGAGCCAAACTGCAGCCACAATTAGAGCACAAATGACACCAACAGCAAGGAATTAAATGGGAGGAAAAGAAGAGCCAACATAGACAGAGTTATGGTCAAAACTACAAATATAATGACAACAATGTAAAAGTAAGCTGGTACATAGCCAAACTTTCAACACAACTGTTCAGGGTACTATGAGTGATTTTTCTACCACTAGATGTCACACTAGTGCTGCATTTTAGGACATAAACAAAAATTACCCTCCTCAAACATCGCTGCTCTGCCCTACATCTTCCACAAAGAGCAGAAGGACTGTCAGTTTGAGCCTTTTAACAGGTCTAGCAATTCTCCAAGAGGAAAAAAAAAAAACAGATCTCGTCCAACCATGTTCTTGGTCAGATGCATTTTTAGCATCTGCATGCGTGTTTTGGACATTTCCTCAGTCTTGAAAAAAAATTCAACAGCTATGCAGTGAGTTCTGAGTACTGCCGTGTCTTTATAACATCAGGGGATTTGTATGTATACTTTTAGTATAAATCCTACGCAATGTTTTATAAATGAGGTCATCAGTCTGAAGTCAACCAACACTCTTCCACAAAACTGAACTGAAAACAAAAATGAACAGCAGTAAAAAGAAATGGAAAAATACAAAACTATCTTGAAAGTGTAGTTTTTTGTTTAAAAAGAAGGTTCTTGGTTCAAGGCCACTTGCACCCCCATTCTCCATGTACATTTGGAGTTTAGCCAGAAAGGGCAACCAGTGTAAAACCTGAGGTAAATCAACATGCACATTAACACAAAAGCTGGTGTGGCAACCCTGTGCAAAGAGGACAAAGCCAAAAGTAGTACCACCCTGGGTTGGAGCAAGAATAGCACCAATATGGGGAAGATGATGCAAACAAGGCAAGTCACAGCAATAAAAAATATATAGCAATGGGCTCATTCACGAAGCATACGAGGCATTCCCCTTATTTTATCAGCTAAAATCATCCGTCTCCAAGTACTAAACAACAGCATTTGGTGGATGACAAAAAAATTACAACAGATATAAATTCCAGCCTGGATAGAGTTCATCCATACACAAGTGGTCAGAAAATACACATTAAAATTACATGCTATGGTAGATTTGTGTTTAATATATATGACTATTTTACAACAGTGCAGATTTTAAGTTTGTAGCATTGTCGAAATTCAAAATGCTGGACTCGTACAAAATATGAACAAATGTAAGATCATGTAAGAAATGCAGAGTGAACGTGTGTGTGGGAATCGTTTTGGGGACTCTCCTGTCAGGAGCACAGATGAATGGAGTGTTATGGGGTTTCACTCTTCTCCTCGCCGACACCAGAAGTCTATCATCACAAGATTCCCAGGAAAGCAACACAAGCCTTCAACAATCTGAAGTCGACACAAGCTTTGGGGCCTCAACTACAACCAAAAACCAAGTCAAGAAAAGATGACGCCGCTTATCTTGCTCTTGGGTTCTCAGAGGATGTGGTGGGAGATGAGGAGAGACAACTGTGTATTTTATGTCTGGGATATAATGTCTGTTATGTGTCTTGGTCTTGTCAGCTGCCAGAGTTTTCAGTCACGTCAATAAGCACTCGAGTTCTGATCCAGAGAAAACTATTTATTTTGCACAGACTGAACTTCATTGTCATGATTTGAACAAAGTGATTGCAAATGTCATTTCATTTTTTTTCCCTATACTTTTTTTTTTAACAGGGGAGCAATTTAGTTGCAAATCTGTCAAAAAGTGGTTTGATAAAGTTGAAGTTGTGCACAAAATAAATAAATGTTCCTGCTCTTGATCTTATCTCAATAAAGTTGAACTTGACCAATTTTGTTGGGGCAGGGAGCATGAAAATGATTATTCTTCCAAAGGTGTGTGTGTGTGTGTGTGTGTGTGTGTGTGTGTGTGTGTGTGTGTGTGTGTGTGTGTGTGTGTGTGTGTGTGTGTGTGTGTGTGTGTGTGTGAGAGTTTTATGTTAGGGAATCTTATGTAATGAAATGCCTGAATTCTTAAATTGGTCAACCTCTGTCCATGTAACTGGCAAACATGATTTAAAAAAAGTCCAATTATCTCCACTTGAACATGTCAGACTAGTTGTTTTTATTGATGCACATCTTCACATGTTGTGCTATGACTGTGTGATGTTTCATTGAAATCCATAAAGAGGTTATGAAGTTATGGAGGTTATGGTTATGCACTTACAAAGTCACTATCATATACATTGTATGATCCACCAATTAAGCACACAACTTCAATTATCTCCCCAAGAAGACGTAGTACCAGACTTATTTTCCTTTATGCAAATACTCATATAGTGTGCTACCACTGTGTGAAATTTCACTGAAATCCACAAACCGGTTTAAGAGGTGTTATGTTTACAAAGAAGATACCATAAATGAAACAGAGATTGTGCACTTCTTATTGCCAGGAGGAAGATGATACCCTGATAATGCAAAGTTGATTCTGCTTGTCTTTTGGTACATGATTAAAAGTGGTTCAAGTTTACAGTGACCTGTGCCAAGTTATACTATATATGAAAGAATAACACACTATAATTTTACGTTGGAGGTTTGGTTTAGCATATTTGCTCTCATTTGACAAGATATAAGTGTCAGCATTTATAAACTTGTCCTGCCCTTGCTCAAAGTCCACGATTGTCCTAAGCGGTGACGGACAGAGTGGCAAACAGTATTAAAGTGCAGCGATGAGCAATTATTTGCCCGACCCAATTGGAGAAATGATGGCCAGAAAGGCTGTCACTAATCAAAGAGTTTGGAGAGACACAAAATGAGACTGGAGCGAGCTGAGGGTGTGTTCAGGGTTTCTCATAATTCTTATAATGATTCCTTTTTCCAGACTCAACAAACAGAGACAGACAACTCCTGGTGAGTCACAAAAATGAAGACCAAACTGTTCAAGTGTTTGGTCATCATTAGGACACAGACGCGCTGCAATGGGCCGCCACTTCAAATGTTTACAGCCTGTGTATCGTAGCCTCGTACTCCAACAGATGAATGTGAATATGTACTGCTACTGCGTGGATTTTGCTGTTTGAAGGATGAAGTCATCGCTGTGTCAGAATGAGTTGCTTCAAGTTTTGGGGTCTGGAGTACAGGATTGTCCCCAGAGTGTCCTGACAATATTAATGTTAAAAGCTTGTTCTTCAGCGCACGGCTAGCAAAATAACATGGCAGCACAACTCTGCTAAGAAGTTTGTTAAACCAGAAGGATGATAAAGTGGATTTCATCGGGTCATGATGGGGTTATAGTGCTCATTTAAAGCAGACACTAATAGGTTTCAGACAGTATACCAAGCCCACGGAAAGTGGATTTTACTGGCACGCCATCTGTACCCATCGGGTTGATATGACCTTGCTCTCTCTTTTATAAATGTGTATTTCCTCTTTTAATTAAGTGCATAAGTGTGGGTTCTTACTGCTGAAGTTAAGTTGGCGGGTGATGGGGGAGGGGGGCGTCAATGTGCTTCTTATGGATTTGATGTCGTTCCTTACAACTGGACGCTGTTCCGACTGCAAATCTCAATCGGGTTATGACTTGGAGCATTTAGGGATTTATGGTCTTTCTCAAGGACATGGTGACACAAAGAAGTAAATCAAGGTCTGATCCACCAATCCTAGAGTTTACTGCCAAGCTGCTCAACCATCTGATCCACAGTTCCATGATAGTATATTCTCTTTACAGACATAGTTCCAGCCAGTGCTACTTTGTTTTTCATTAATTCCGACATACAGTCCGATTCTTTACGCGGTGATTCTTCAATCATCCAGCAAGGAGGTAAATAATATTTAATGACCTGCCAGAATATCAGCTGGTTGATTTGAAAGTTTGAAGCCATAAACACTACAAAGACACTGAGGAGATGATGATGAACCAAAGAACTGAGGACAATTAAACACAACAGTTGCAGGTTAACGTTTATGCATATGAGGACAAAGATGGGAAAGTCAGAGCTGCAGAATACAGATACGAGGTCTGTCAATAAAGTATAGGTCCTTTTTATTTTTTTCAAAAACTATATGGATTTCATTCATATGTTTTTACGTCAGACATGCTTGAACACTCGTGCGCATGCGTGAGTTTTTCCACGCCTGACGGTGACGTCATTCGCCTGTCGGTGACGTCATTCGCCTGTGAGCACTCCTTGTGGGAGGAGTCATCCAGCCCCTCGTCGGAATTCCTTTGTCTGAGAAGTTGCTAAGAGACTGGCGCTTTGTTTGATCAAAATTTTTTCTAAACCTGTGAGACACATCGAAGTGGACATGGTTCGAAAAATTAAGCTGGTTTTCAGTGAAAATTTTAACGGCTGATGAGAGATTTTGAGGTGATACTGTCGCTTTAAGGACTTCCCACGGAGCGAGACGTCGTGCAGCGCTCCCAGGCGCCGTCATCAGCCTGTTTCAAGCTGAAAACCTCCACATTTCAGGCTCTATTGATCCAGGACGTCGTGAGAGAACAGAGAAGTTTCAGAAGAAGTTGGTTTCAGCATTTTATCCGGATATTCCACTGTTAAAGGAGATTTTTTTAATGAAAGACGTGCAGGCGGATTGCAGCGTCGGCTAGCAGCTGCCATGATGCTCCGCCACAGGAAAAACACCTCCGTTGGAAGCCTTAAGGACAAGTTGGAACATGTCCAGCTGTTAAACAATTTCTCATATACTCACTCCACTGAAAGCCATCAAAAGCCGCCTGGATTTTACAAATGGTTATCAACACGGAGGTGTTTTTCCTGTGCCGCCGCACCGCGACGTGCGGACCCGTCCGCACGTCTTTCATTAAAAAAATCTCCTTTAACAGTGGAATATCCGGATAAAATGCTGAAACCGACTTCTTCTGAAACTTCTCTGTTCTCTCACGACGTCCTGGATCAATAGAGCCTGAAATGTGGAGGTTTTCAGCTTGAAACAGGCTGACGACGGCGCCTGGGAGTGCTGCACGACGTCTCGCACCGTGGGAAGTCCTTAAAGCGACGGTATCACCTCAAAATCTCTCATCAGCTGTTAAAATTTTCACCGAAAACCAGCTTAATTTTTCGAACCGTGTCCACTTCGATGTGTCTCACAGGTTTAGAAAAAATTTTGATCAAACAAAGCGCCAGTCTCTCAGCAACTTCTCAGACAAAGGAATTCCGACGAGGGGCTGGACGACGAGGGGGTTCAAGCATGTCTGACGTAAAAACATATGAATGAAATCCATATAGTTTTTGAAAAAAATAAAAAGGACCTATACTTTATTGACAGCCCTCGTATGTGTTACACTATTAAGTATCCACTCATCTGTAAAGGCCACTTGTCTTGATTATGTCACAAAGAGCCGTCTTCAATCACCAATGTCAGTTTCTGTAAAGCAAAATATGCCCACAGAATGTAAAAAAGAAAAAAAATATCCCAAAGTGTCTGAAATGTGTGTTCCACAAGTGCCAATAATACATAATTCACTTTTATTTATTTACTTCATCTCAATACTTTATTTTTTGCAATAAAAATTGTTTGTTTAGACAAGATATGTTCCTGACTAAAGCATTAATAGTAACTATGAAAGCCAAAACTGAATGAGTGTTTAATTCAGCTATTTCTAATCAAGGACGTTCACAGTTCTTCAGTCGCTAAAGCATAAAAACTTCTTTTTGAGGTTAGACTCAAAGTAATGGTTTAACACCTGCTGCTCCTTCATTACTAGTGTTTCCTGTTTCTGTGGCTACAGCGCCTGTGCTCCTCATATATTTAGGTCTGTTCTGATCACATTTCAGGTTGGATCTTTTCAAACTTGGGACCATTGTGGATCTAGTCTGCCATTATTATTATATGTCAGATCAGTTTGAGATTGGGTACAAGTTTTGTACTCTAGGTCTTTGTTGTTGGGGTTCAGTGTAGCCCACTCTTCTGTTATAGTATCATGTCTTCACCTTCCTAAAATAATGGCCTAAGTCATGTTTTATATGACTTAGGCCATTATTTTAGGAAGGTGACGATGTACTGTTGTGCTTTGTCATCAGCTCCAAACCAAATACCCTTTGACTCATCTGCTGATAACTGACAAGGTTCCACCTGTCTGTATTATTATTAAATCCCCTATATAGGACCTGAAGTCCATTGGGGACCCCAGTCCAGGCAGGTTAGTTCCCCAATCTAGGCTGTAAACGAGAAAAGACTGTCCAGTTATACAGACAGGCAACGTGACCATGAATCGAACCCACAGCCCAATCTTATCCCAATCTGGTGCCCAAATGCACAAAACAGTGGGAAGCACCTTGCACCAGTCCTGTAATTTCATCTAACTTTTCTCCTGATGAAAACACTTGCAGCTCAGTTAGACCTCTCTAACCTCCTCACGCAATCTCCAACTGGGTTTGGATGAACTGTTAGCAATCAAAAACTACTACCGGTATACCCAGCACTCCTCAAACTTTCCCTCTGTCCCGACTGAGACTGGGTCACCTGCAGGTTCTCGGAGCAACAGCAGCAGACCAGTCTGTGGGAGGCACTTGGGAGCACTCTAAGGAGCTACAGGTCACAGTCAGCTTCACATCCATCTTAACCTCCTCACAGATAAGGCTTACTGAAGTCTGCTACAGCTCACCACAGTGAGCACAGCTGGAGGCCCATCTCCTCAAGGGAGAAAGATGTTTAGGAACGGATGACATTTGAACCCATCTGGATCTCGCTGAGTTTGAAGTGGCACACGGGGCAAGTGCTTCATGAAGACGAAGAGGAAAAAGGAACCCAGAAACACAGGTCGATTGAAAACGCAAAGCATAAGGAAGGGGGAAATGACAAGTTAGGAGAAAGAGGAGAAACACATGAATAGAAAAAACAATGTGTCATGAGGCGGGAAAAGAAAAATGACAATCAAAATGATTGTTTCGCCGGACAAAATTTCAGCATGTTCTTTCTCAGCTCAAGTTCGATTACACACGTCACTGCAAATAAACGCATAACACGTATTCAGGCACAATGTCCTGGTAAGATGACACTCAGAATATTTTAAATCCGATAGTAACACTGAACTCTCAGCAATTATGCAATTGACAGTACTTTACCACACACGCTGATGGACAACCCTGGACGTTAAAATGACATAAATCGCCTTTAAATCTCCAGCCTTCAGATGCATGCTTCAAACTGTCACTCTCTAAATTACATGTCAAACCCTTCTGGACACTATAGCAGTCAAAATGGCTCTGGAAATGGAGCAAATTCAAAACAGACGGAGTCAGTTGTGGAAGGTACAATTAACCGTTCTCAGATCTACTGCAATAAGACAAAGCTCTCTGGAATAATTAATATCTTAACTGATTATTTGGTCATGGCATTTGAACGTCTTGTTCCCCAACACGTCTTCAACCTAATCCAACCATCTGATCTCCTCCGTGACCCAGTAGATGCAAATAACAGGACCCTTAAGGCCCAGAGATCCAGGACCCCAAAAAGTAAAATCAGCCACACACAGGAAATAACCAAATCAATGGATCTAGAAATCGCTATTGTGTGAGAAGGCACATTTTAAAGAACAAAGGTATTCTGAGTTCATCACTGTCAATTCTGATAAGCTTCTTTTTTTTTTTTTTTTTTACAAACCTGTAGGTTGACTAGTGCCATATTGATGATGATCATGGTCTTCTCCCACCTGGTGAGCATCTCCAAAGTCATCAGGAATCTCCAGAACTTGCGTCTTCTACTTCCTCATGGTGGCGGTACAAACCTGAAGGAGAGGACAAGAGGAAAGCAGGCAAGGTAAGGAGAAAGGAGAAGGATTTTTGTTGTGTGGCAGTGTTTCAGTGCAGTAGTTCTCCTGGAAATGGCTCCAGTCTTGCATTTACAGCTGCATTACTGTTAGCTGGTACAAACTGAGTTCAAATTGTAGCTGAATACCCCTCACCTGACTAACTTCACTGAAATCAAGTTGTACATGCCCCATAATCCTGTTAACACCACACAGCTTCTGGGCTTTTTTTTTTTTCTTTTTTGTTTTTATCCTGGCACCTTTTTAATAAATGTAGGCTGATTTTTCACTGCATCTACAAGTTGTGCACCTCTATAGAAATGGCACAATCGTTGCTAGAAGTAGGCAGAACTCAAAAATGTCATTTGAGTCATGTAACAAGGACTGTAACTAAATTATTTTTGTAATACAACCTCTGGCAATAATTATGGAATCACCGGCCTCGGAGGATGTTCATTCAGTTGTTTAATTTTGTAGAAAAAAAGCAGATCACAGACATGACACAAAACTAAAGTCATTTCAAATTGCAACTTTCTGGCTTTAAGAAACACTACAAGAAATCAGGAAAAATAATTGTGGCAGTCAGTAACGGTTACTTTTTTAGACCAAGCAGAGGGAAAAAATATGGAATCACCCTGTAAATTTTCATCCCCAAAACTAACACCTGCATCAGATCAGATCTGCTCATTAGTCTGCATCTAAAAAGGAGTGATCACACCTTGGAGAGCTGTTGCACCAAGTGGACTGACATGAATCATGGCTCCAACACGAGAGATGTCAATTGAAACAAAGGAGAGGATTATCAAACTCTTAAAAGAGGGTAAATCATCACGCAATGTTGCAAAAGATGTTGGTTGTTCACAGTCAGCTGTGTCTAAACTCTGGACCAAATATAAACAACATGGGAATGTTGTTAAAGGCAAACATACTGGTAGACCAAGGAAGACATCAAAACGTCAAGACAGAAAACTTAAAGCAATATGTCTCAAAAATCGAAAATGCACAACAAAACAAATGAGAAATGAATGGGAGGAAACTGGAGTCAACATCTGTGACCGAACTGTAAGAAGCCGCCTAAAGGAAATGGGATTTACATACAGAAAAGCTAAACGAAAGCCATCATTAACACCTAAACAGAAAAAAACAAGGTTACAATGGGCTAAGGAAAAGCAATCGTGGACTGTGGATGACTGGATGAAAGTCATATTCAGTGATGAATCTCTAATCTGCATTGGGCAAGGTGATGATGCTGTAACTTTTGTTTGGTGCCGTTCCAATGAGATTTATAAAGATGACTGCCTGAAGCGAACATGTAAATTTCCACAGTCGATGATATGGGGCTGCATGTCAGGTAAAGGCACTGAGGAGATGGCTGTCATTACATCATCAATAAATGCACAAGTTTACGTTGATATTTTGGACACTTTTCTTATCCCATCAATTGAAAGGATGTTTGGGGATGATGAAATCATTTTTCAAGTTGATAATGCATCTGCCATAGAGCAAAACTGTGAAAACATTCCTTACAAAAAGACACATAGGGTCAATGTCATGGCCTGCAAATAGTCCGGATCTTAATCCAATTAAAAATCTTTGGTGGAAGTTGAAGAAAATGGTCCATGACAAGGCTCCAACCTGCAAAGCTGATCTGGCAACAGCAATCAGAGAAAGTTGGTGCCAGATTGATGAAGAGTACTGTTTGTCACTCATTAAGTCCATGCCTCAGAGACTGCAAGCTGTTATAAAAGCCAGAGGTGGTGCAACAAAATACTAGTGATGTGTTGGAGTGTTCTTTTGTTTTTCATGATTCCATAATTTATTCCTCAGAATTGAATGAGTCCATATTTTTTTTCCCTCTGCTTGGTCTAAAAAAGTAACCGTTACTGACTGCCACAATTATTTTTCCTGATTTCTTATAGTGTTTCTTAAAGCCAGAAGTTGCCATTTGAAATGACTTTAGTTTTGTGTTATGTCTGTGATCTGCTTTTTTTCTACAAAATTAAACAACTGAATGAACATCCTCCGAGGCCGGTGATTCCATAATTTTTGCCAGGGGTTGTAGATTCACCAATTGATTATTTTCTCAATTAGATGATAGATCCATAACGTCAAATAAAAAAAGTTGAAAAATATTAATCAAGGTTATCCAGAGTCCAAGCTCACACCGTCAGATATCTTGTTTTGTTCATAGCCCAAAGAAATTCAGTTTACTTCTAAAGAGGAGTAAAGCAGCTAGTAAAATAAATCAGAAGATATTCATAGTTAAGAAGCTGAAATCAAAGATTTTTTATATTTTAAAAAAGGACTCAAAAGAATCAAAATACCTGAATAGATTATTTGTTGCAGCTCTAACAGAATGTCATAAATCAGAAAAGCAGAAGAAAAGCACAAGTTGAACTGCTTTGATATTTACAAAATTAAAAAAAATAATAATAATAATATAACCAATATATATTAAAGGAGACATGTGGAATAAAGTGATTTTGATTAAATATTACTATTTTAAGAATAGATTTGTTTTTTTTTCCTGTTAGAAACATTCATTGCACATAGTTAGTTCAAGGACCATCGAGCATTTGAAAACCTAACCATGATTACTGTTTTTAAACTTTCTTACTATGATACATAGTGTAATTTTGGCATTTTTTATTGCCTTTTTTTCTTTTACTGCCATAAAAGCAGAAATCCACTATGCCTTGTTGTTGTTTAAAAATAGAACAAGACATATGAGAAGCCTATTAAATAAATCACGAGGTGCACAGTGATAAATAGGAAGAAAGCAGATTGGATATTGCAGATGTTCAAGCCATTTTCAAGTCTTTTTCATTGCTTTTTTCCCAGCAGGTCTGCAACAGCAGCCTGCATTTTTACCTGTTTGTTCATCACTGCCACTCCCCAGGAAGGTGTGGCATTCAATGTTCTCTTCACTGAACTCTATGCCACGGCACTGGGCACACAAACAAACACAGGGCGCTTGACATGAAAACACTGAACAGTTGAAAGACATCACAACGTAGACAGTGGTCACAAAGTTGAGTACTGATGCATATCTTTCTTGTACTACAGTAGCCACAGCAACACCTTCTGGTCATTGGCTCAAACTACAAACCCTTGGAATCAAAATTAGGACATGCACACAGATGGGTGTGGCCAATACACACACCACACGTTAAAACTACCTTTGAATCACTGGAACAATGTTTCAAAACGTGGGTGTTGCAATGGTTTTGAAACATTCTGCAGCACTCACACGTCAGCACTCACTAATTTGCAGTACAGATTAAATATTTTGGTACGTCCCTAGTCACACATTCTATCCATTCATTAAATACAGTTTTCTGTTACCATTCTGTCCCAAGGTTTTCTAGTTTTATGGTGGAAATGACTGGAAGACATTTGCACTAGGTGTTTGACAAGATTGCCCATAACTCTGAGTAACTGAATAATTCTGAATAACTGTTCATTATGTATTCATCCTGCAGAAGGGGGAGAAATTATACAGCTTGATTGCCACAGGTAGGAAAGACCTCCTGATAGGATGTTAGTGTGGCATTCAGGGGATCGGAAGTGTTGTCCAGGATGCTGAGCAGTTTCCTCAACATCCTCCTCTCGGATCCCTCCACCACAGACTCCAGCTCAACCCCCAGGACAGATCAGAAGACAAATATCCTGACCATCGACAGAAAAGGATGGGACAGAATCACTTCACTGTCCTGACACACACCTTAAACAAGAGATACGCAGCCCTACTGCTGGCTGCCTACACTGTACTGTGGCTGCACACTGCCTCTGGTGGTCAGGTTGTTAACCTACAGGCCTCAGTAATGTACGTATATACCCTAAACTAAACTGCTGCTTAAATTCGTTCCCAAAGCAAGAAAGTCGACGATCAAAAGAAACAGATAACATCACAGCGTGAATGATGCCTGAGGGTAGATTTTCAAAAATCACCCTTCCTGCCCCGGAACCCAACCAAAAGCAGATCACAACAACGTGACTCATTTCTCTCCGTAATGCGTGCAAATACAAGTCAGAGACAACTGCTCTCTTTAAGTCAGCTTCACAGCGAGAAATGCGACTGCACTGGAATTCAAAAACAATTGGTTGAGGGATACTTGAAGTGGCTGCAGCATTGTTCCGATGATGTCATTATCAGCCTTTTTTCCACATTAAATGTGCATGCGCGCAAGACAGCGTGCATGTTGATCTCCATGTGTGGCTGCAAGAACCTGAAACTAGACAGACGGGCATGCTTTGGCATAATATTTATTATCTTCTTAAACACGACAGCCACGCAGCGGAGACCAGCGAGCGTCCGAAACGCTGATCCATTAATATCCATCAGCGACAAACAATGAGAAAATTGAACAGCAAAAAAAGAAAAAAGAAAAAAGAAAAAAGAAAAAAAATCCAATCACTCTGACTTCCCAATTCAGACAAACCCAGAAAAGAATCAAAGAGGCCAATAAGCTCCTCTCCGCCTTTCATCAACTTTGATTTCAAGTTCTTTTTAGTATTTTTGGACTATTTTTAGATGGTAAATATACAGGGACTTGCAGTAGTCTGTTGTATTATTTCCTCTCCATGTTGTTGGGTTACCTTGTGTATAAAGTTTCTTTCGACTGGATTTTTTTCCTCCTCTCACAATCTTATTTTTCTTCTCCTGTCTCCAGTGTTTGTTTGTTTAAAACAGGAACAAAGCCTGAATTAATTAACTAGTGTGGACTGGAACTCCCAAGGTAGGCCTTACATCCCTCTACTACATCTGTCAATCTCTTTTACACTCTCAGCATGCCACCATTCCACCCCCCCTCTGCTTCCACTCTTTTCTTCTATCCTTTTTATTCAACATTTCTTTGTCTCCTTCCTACTGAGAAATTTCTCTCTTTACAATCTTTTCTTGCTATTCTCTTTGCTTTTAACGTTCCTCTGTTATTAACACGTTCCCCCTAATAACTGCTCTGACTTCCCATTGTCTGAAAGTCGTGTGCAGGGCAAGGACAGCAAGGACCCCCCACCCCAATTCTCCCTTTAAATAATTAATGAAAGTGAAACAAACAAAAAGTTAGCGAGGAAGCCGATGTCCAAAGGAATTCCACCATGGCTTCTACAACAGATACATTATCATGCATGAATTACCTTCCAGCACCAAACTCAAATTAAAAACAAAAACCATTTCTAAACAAAATCTAAAGAAATCCAATTTCTGAAATGTAATTTGCAATCTGTTGCATAATCAAATGTGTATATTTCCTCCATAAATTTAATGATGTGTCCAGTAAATGCCAACACACACACGCACGCACGCACGCACGCACGCACGCACACCTCATTTTGTCCAAAAGGAAGAAAGAAAAAAAAAAAACAACAACAAAGAAAATTAATTACAATCCTTATCAACTTATAGTCCATCATGAAATGTTATTTGTCTGAGGACCGCCTATCTGTTGGCAACCTGTTTTCTCCTCGGCCGCCTCGCCTTCTTTGCGCCTAATCAAAACAATACCTTCGAGGAGGATACAGAAGGAATCTAGGCTGATTGAAACAGATAACGTGAACAAGAGCGACGCTGGAAGAGGAGGAAGAGAGAACAAGGGTAGATTAGACAAGATAAACAATGGCAAAAGCCCAAAAACACAAACACCACAAGAAGAACAAATGAAACGCAAAATTATTTTCAACACATCTTTCGTCTTTTGTGAAATATCAATTTTCACATCAGCATGTACACAAATACTAGCTGGAATTAAAAAGGAAAAGATGGACGATAACTTCACACTCTTCTGAAAGGTGATGTTCAGAAACCCTGAGAGATTCAAACATCAGCTGTTCAAGATGGTATCGATGGTTTAGCAATCGGAAAGTCACGCAACAGAAAATAACACTAAATGCAAACTAAATGCGCTTTGCAGCCAAGGTGGCTCTGTCTTGTCTGTGAAAACGGCGGCAAACTCAAACGTAAACAAGGTACCAAAACCCACGAGAATAAAGATGCAAAGCGCTACGGCAGACTGGTAGGGTCAGAATAAGGATGTGGTCATCTTGTTTAGAATAGAATTTTTTGGTAAATAATTCACTGTTTTGTATAAATATGCCTGTTGACCCCAATAACTTTATCCTTGGCCCCAATGACCTTGACCTTCACCCAAGTGACTGCCCTTTGACCCACCATGACTGGACTATTCTGGAATCCACCTACATGTGTGCAAGTTTCATCCAAATAAGGTTGAAAATCAAATTCATCAACCTCAGTGACTTCTTTTCAGGTCATCTTTCCCCCAAATTTGGCAGAAATCAGCCAAAGGACCCAAGAGGTGTTGGCCAACAACAAAACACACATGACCCTGACTCCAATGATTGACCTTTGGTGAATTTGACCTCACCTGGGTAATTCTGGAAGCCAATGACATATTTGTGGCAAGACTGGAGCGAAACGTAGTTGACCTTTGACCCTAGTAGACTCAACATGTGCTAAAATAAACACTAAGGGCAATTCTAGGGTTGACTGAACCATGTTTGGCTGAAATAATTCAAAGGGAAAGGGAAAAGGAGGGCAACAAACAAACAAAAATAAACTCTGCTCAAATTCATGGAGGATGCTGATGGATAAACTTCAGCTTATGATAATTTGAAAATGCAGGATTTACATTTTTTAACAACAGCTCATCAAAGATGGTACCACCAACTGAGTGTACTTTTCAAAGAAACACTGATGAGTCTCCACTACTGCAGATGCTCACAAAGAAGTGATCTGAACCAAGCTGTGCTGCAGACTTGGAGCGCTCTGAGCGCAGATGTTGGCCACGACACAGAGGGAGAGCGAATGGACACCTGTTACTCAATTATTTAAGATGACACATCACCCCCCCAATGGAAGATGAATAAGCTCTCAGCGATAGACCCCGGAATCATCCTTTATCTGCTGTGTCCACCAGCTGGAGTCCGACGCATGCACGCATGCACAGACACTTGCACAGGTGCGCACGCCGCACAAAGGCGAACGTGCTGGCAAACATAATCTAATGGGCGAACCGGCGCCTGGGCTCTCAGTGCTGTCTGAACTGTGAAAATGTGTGCATGCACAAATCAGTGTTTCTCAGACGTCTCAACCAAAGCAATTCCAACAGGTTGCTCTGTCCAATGCAGCAACATTACATAATTCCATAAGACGCCACAATTACACAGCATTATTTCAGCATTATTCAGTCCACTCTTGTTGCCATGGTAGAGGCCACTGGGTACTTTAATTTAATTTAATGAATTTAATTTATTTCATTTATATAGCACCAAATCATAACAAAGCTGCCTCACACAAGTAAGGTCTAACCTTACCAACCCCCAGAGCAAGCACACAGGTGACAGTGGTAAGGAAAAACTCCCTCTGATGATTTGAGGAAGAAATCTCAAGCAGACCAGACTCAAAGGGGTGACCCTCTGCTTGGGCCATGACACAATTGACAAAACAATTGACAAAACGAATATACAAGAAAGTTTGCACAGGACAGGAGGGTTGCAGAAGAAGACACCACTCCCATCTGTGGATGGAACCACACCTCAAACAGAGAATCAGGCATCAGAAAGACAACAAATACAGCAACAAATACAAATATAGCATAATTTGTCAGCTTTAAGCAACAAGAAAAGCTTCACTAAAAGACCCAGACTTTAGATAAAGTTTTTAAAGTTCTACAAATGTAGATCTGAAAAAGTCTGGTTCTGCGATTGGGATCAAGACAAAAGATTCAGGTTTTCAATGACTTTCTAAACTCGGTACACAGTAAACTTTGCTGAGTAAGTTTACTCTGGTGGGATAACATTTGGTCCCAGTCTAAACAGAGAAAAATACACTATTAAAGAGTGAAATTAGCTCTACCGTCTTGTCAAATCAAGTGTTTCTACTCCAATAAGAGTTGATTTTACACTGTGATAGTGTTGATTTCACACTGTGATAGAGTGTATTTAATTCTATTTGTACTGGGACCAACTGTTTTCCCAGCAGAGTAAATTTTACTCTGCAAAATTTACTGTGCAAGTCTGGTTCATATCTGTATATTTAATGTTGTGAGACGGTTTTCGAAGAACGCACAACACAACGCACGACAACATAAATGCATTTTTCCATCCTTGTGTCAATCACAGTTCTGAATTTTATTTGAGTCTGCTTAATGATGTCATACAGCAAACCCTCCTCCCCCCCAACCACCACCATTTTTTTTCATCTGTACTGCAAATTCATAAAAATTATAAAAAAAAAAAAGTTAAATTCTGTTGGGAAGGTGTCGTAGCACGGACCCACAACAGGGGGCGCAAATGAACGGACATGAGTAAGCCAAAAGGTAACAATTTAATGTTGTGATAATACACAACGAAATGTGTCGTAATTTTCACAGTCAATAAACACCAGGTGACGTGTGGGCAGGCTCGAAGATAGAAGACGCCCGACGAGAGAGAAGCCGCGTCCCACACGGCCTCCACCACCAACGGTCTGAAGAACACCGGAGCCGCCAAGTCCCGAGTCCCCAGGTGGCCTCTGTCTTCGGCTGTCGACCCTGGTACTGCTGGCAGAAAACAGAAAGATGATGTATGAGTGTGAGTCCGCACACTCAGTAATTTACAGTCCAGACACCGTTAGGAGGGAGCACCTCCACCTCCAAATCACACACACTCGTGCAGCTCCTGATCAACCACTTATCTGGGAGGGGGTGCGAGGTGAAGCCGTCACTGTCACACCAAACGCCAATCCTCCAGACAAGGCAACACTTCAGGAAAACGGCTGCAATAGAAGTTCAGTTGGTTACACAATGTGTCAGTCAGCAGAGAAATTACCTTGGTACTACTGGTAGTCGATTTCTCGGCGGGGAGGTGGAGTTGCAGTCCGGCTTATATGGTGGTGTAGATGAGTGACAGCTGGAGTAATGAGTGACAGCTGTCACTTCCTCTGGGTCTGGCGCCCTCTCCTGCTTGGAGCCCGCACTCCAAGCAGGGCGCCCTCTGGTGGTAGTGGGCCAGCAGTACCTCCTCTTCAGCGGCCCACACAACAAAATTCATTTTCATTGGCTACTGAAGCAAAAATAAATGCAATGTTTACAACAACATAATGGAACATAATCCCCTGTAAAATGCATGTCTATTTTTGGGCAATTTTTAATCATAAAAATGCATAAAACATTCATTTATCCCAACTGAATTGGTTTGCCTGCTGGATAAGAGGCTCACTGCAGTTCCTAGAGTCATTCAAGCGGTGTCGCTAATGATCTTCACGTCCTCTCTGCTCAGTGACCCTGTGATTGGCTGCATGTGGGCCACGACCTTCCAAATTTGACACCAGCATTCCCAGCAGACAAAGTATAGACCACAGAGCCCGGGCTGGTGAGGTTTGCTCCATTAGAGTTGATTTTTCTTGTCACTTATGATTTATGTTAATCACTCGGGCACAAGCTGCTCAAAATACTTTTTGGATCCTTTCATGTCACAATTAATGAAAAAGGTACAGAGGACAACTTGTACACAGCCCAGCCTCACTTTCCAGTCAATGTACCATCAAGGAAAAGTAGGGCAGTCCATGCACGCCTGTACTACCAAATGTCCTCATTCTATATTCTCTACATTTTCCTCTTTTTTTGCTTCACTAAATTGTACCTGCCCCCCTTTCCCGTAGGCACAACGAGGATTGGAGCGCAGATAAGTTGTAACACATAGCTGCAGGAGAGGGATTACTGGTCCGGCTGAAGGACAGTGAATGGTCATATAGGGTCCTAATCAATATAAATGTAGAGCTGGACTAAGGAGAGTTGAATAGGATCAGAGAGGGATATAGAGGAAGATAACTGACGGAGACCACCGGTGCTCAGCAATCAGGCTGAACATGACAGCTTGTAGACCCAACCAATTATTTACCTCAACCAAATCAATAAAGCTCTTACCAAAAGATAGCCATCAGCAGTGCTATCTGGGACACATTCACAGCAGCAAGCACATTGCCCACTGCCACTCTCTCTCAGTCTCATTTGAAAACTCAATTTCCACTCACATAATTGTGTGGAGTTCAGCTTACCTAGATACAGGAAGGTTAGAAGACGGACATTATTTGAAAGCTCTGCCGGGCAGGCTGCAGTAACATTGTTTTATTTATTTGTTATTCTAAATAAATAGTTGATGTCAATTTTGCTCACTACGGTATAACTAAAATATTATTTTTCTTTACGAATATCCTCATTAAATGTTAATTCTCCACCTCTGACCTGCGCAAAATAGTAAGTGTCCTGTTCGTTCGCTCAATATGTTCAATTTCACACCTCGGAAAATAGTAAAGCCAGTTCCTCCATAAAGGCGTAACAGGCCTTTATGGCCTTAACTAGCTCACACAGCAAGCTAGCTAACCAAGTAGTAGGTATGTTAACTACGGTGAAGGTAATGGTAAGCAGAAACCTCAACTGTTCTGAAATTTTCAGTGAGGAATGTTTGCTTATAGTTTTGACCATAAACACACTTATGTTAATTCATCTGTTGAAAAAAATATTGAAGTAAAGAAGTGCTACTTTATTGTTCATGACTCTGCAATCTGCCATGTTGAAACTTATGTCACACCCAATTTCAGAGTCAGAGGTCATGACTAAAATTATGGACTTTTTTTTTTTACTTTTCTTATACTAGGGGAGCTACGACCACTACTTTTGCACCCCCAAGGACTAAACCAAACCAACTTTTTTAGGTTCCTTAGATGACCCCAAAACACAATCAGGATGTTCCCAAAAATAAAAACTGGCCTCAAGCCAGTTATCCAAGATGGTGTCCAAGATGGCCACCAAAATAGGGTTTTTCACTAAAACACCTTTAAACAACATATAAACAACTTAAATATCACAGAGATTCAATGAGAAGACAATTGCAGGTCACAGCAAACTCATTTATGCCTAAACTAAATTCATTCATGGGTTTAAGATTCAAAATGGCATCCAAATTGGCCACCAATAGACCCTTATCATTGAATCTCTAGTATTACTTAAACACCAGAAATTCCAAACTACCATACCATCACCAATGACAAAGGTTTTTCCAAAATTACTATATTTCCAGAACTGGAGTTAACTACAGTTTATTATGGGCACTGTTAAATGGAGATAGTCTGTATCGCTAACTCTCCACAATTGGAGATGAGTCTTAGTCACCTGGGCCCGGTTTCATAAAGCAGTCTAATCTTGTTTAGTTGAATACCTCACTTAATTGACTTTTTTTTTTACGTTAATCGTTACACAAAGTGCTTAGTCAGCTAAAGTTTCACATTACCTGACTAAGTTTTTAGCCTGGTACAGAGGAGGCTAACCTTATTGTAGTCAATAAAACTTCAGTGACTTAGCTAAAAAATGGCGGCGGTCATGTACTGCCACTTGATGGAACACTCAAGAATGCCCCTACGTCACTTTTATTCCTCCAAAAGGAGAGCTTCCTCCGCTTTTGGCCATGGTTGTAGCAGACAACTTTGAAGGAGGAGGTGATGGTCTAGAGGTTAAGTGTTGGGCTTGAGATCAGAGGATCCTTGATTCAAATCTCAGCCTGACTGGAAAAACACTAAGGTCCTTAATCCCCTAATTGCTCCCGGTGTGTAGTGAGCGACTTGTAAGGCAGCTCCTGACATCGGAGTGAATGTGAAGCATTATTGTAAAGTGCTTTGAGCATCTAATGCAGATGGAAAAGCGCTATATAAATGCAGTCCATTTACCATGTGTTTGTGACAGTTCTCACATTAGCCACTGGGTGTCGCTGTTAGTCTGAGCAGCGTGGGGTGCACAAAAAGACTTGACAGAAGTGTAGAAGAAGAACTGTTAGGCTAAGAGCTAAACACATCATTCTGCAGTTTGTATGTGTCTGTAAATGTTAATAAAGCCATAAAGTAAACAAAACTCTCACACATTGGAGGCGTTTCTTGGCAACGGCGCTCTCGAGGCTGCTATGCCCGTGAAAATCGTCGACTAACGTAAGATGGCTAATCTACAAGTTTAGCTGTCAATGAGAAACAGAGATTTGACATATAATGTTGGGTGACTAACTGTAGTTAACTAAGTAAGTTTAATAGACTAAAAGATTAGACTGCTTTATGAAACTGGACTCACTGAACAGTGAGTCAAAACTGAAATTCACCATATTGACATAAGTGCCCTGCCCAAGCAGCGGGCTGTCCAAAGTGGAAAATGTAGTCACTTCTGAATAACTTTCATCCCTACAGTAGACTTCCTTGGAAACTAGAGGTGCATTCAGCAGAACATACACCTCTGCCACAGTGGAACCATATCAACCCCAACCGCTAGTCCAGTCTTCAATATTATTTTTTATACCGAGGTCTTCATATTATTTAAGGATAAACTGATAAAAAAGGACAAAAATTACAGTCCCCTGATTTCACCCCTTTAATCGGATCACCAAAGTTCACTGGGTTCTTTCTTGGCTCACACCACAACCCCCATTATTAAGGTTCATGAAAATTGATTGATGTGTGGCTGTTTCCATTTTTCTTGAGTAATCAAGTACACTAATCATGCAAGCACACACAAGAAAGTCACATGCCAGACTGCACATTTTCTAGCCCACACTTGCAGCCAGATGTGTGTAATCGTATTACACACTTTTGATAGACGTGTTCATTCATTATTGATGACCAGCCTGCCCTCGTAGGGTAGGGACTCATGTTGGTGATGTTTTAGTAGCCATGAAAGACTGTGTGCAACTGCTGGAGGTCTTAACCTTCAGCAGAGGAATCCCCCACCGCCCCTCCCAGGTTCCACCTAGCATCACATCACAGAGAGTTTCATTGGTAATGAGCAGCGATACACATTACAGTGAAAGCCATTCGTAAGATGCCAAACTCGCGCTGCAGTTAAACAAGTCTCTGGAGACCTGGTTGCGAACCTGAGACGACGCTCAGTCAGCAGATTGTGCATTCAGAGATTTTTTTTTTTTTTTTTTTTAAATGGGACACACTAACTGCTGTGCACCGCCACATCATTTTTTTTTTACTCTCTGCCGAAGATCTCACTCGTTCCCTACCCCCTCCAAACCCTGAAAATTTGTTCTCCACCTCCAGATGTCATTATTTTAAGCAGGAAATAACATTTTCACCTCACGTTACCCAGTTTAGATGGCTGTTAACCATTGTGCTTGGCTGTTGTTGAGGCTAAATGCTGATGGCTTTAAGGGCTCGACAACAGAATTATCACCTTGCAGTGTGAACCGTTATGGGCCCTACCAAGTGGCCTTGGGCTCCTCACTCACCTTGTGCCCTTTCATGCTCATTTCCCCCTCAACCCCTCATTTCCTTGTTCATTTTCTGTTTTTTTTTTGTACTACCTACCCTTCTTTTAATTTACCCCTTTGCTCTTTCTGCACAAATGGAAAAAGTTCAGTTTTCCGTAGTGTTTTCTGTCATACTACAAGAGATCCTCAAGGTAGAGGAATGAACCTACAGCGAAACCATACAAATGCTTTGTCAAGCTGTACATGTGGGTACAGAAAATATACCCGTTTATCCGAGTACTCCATTATTGCCTCTTTACATTTTTCCCATCCCTGCATCCAAATACTCAGTATGTACCTACGTCTGTTAAGAACCAACTACCCAATCGCTACTTTAGCACATACTACAAGTAAGCCAGCAAGAAGTAGGTACACAATTTGTACATACTACACCGCCACCCTCTTACCTGTCCTTTGACCTGGATGTTTACAGATGATGTACATGCATGTCCCCACATATGCCATGAAAATTGTTATTTAGCATTGGTAGATGTTTTTTTGAACCTTTACTGATGTACATTTGTGCAATGTCACAGTCCCTGGGACATCGCTACAATTTACGTTTATGTCCACTATCGTTTTTACATTTTTTTCTGGGAAGTTCTGCTTTGGTTACAAGGTTCCAGCAACCTCCTATCACAGACCAGTGTAGTTTGTTTGCACACTGTGGGAAAAGAGGTCATCCGTATAAGGTTTGACGACTACTAAATGACTACCGAGTATTCGGATACCCTAAGGATTGTGACATACTACTTACTGCCTACTATAAAGGAAGCCAGTGCGAGTATATGGACGTAGCTACAGTCAGTACATGTGCCGACAAGTACATTGCTTGTAAAAGTACTTGTTTTAAATATCTTACAATGTGATGTAAGTGACCAGCAAAGATTTAACTTGTATTCATAGTTATGTTTGTATTTGTAGTTTGCATTTTGTAGTTATGCATTTCCCGCCACAGGTTCCATTAATTGCTGCCATCCTCATGAGAATCATTTTCACTGTCATCCTCTAAAGCATTGTGTCCAGTCACGCTGCAACAATCATTTCTGGCACACTTGTACAATGCTGTGCATGTGCAAAAACAGTCATCACAATTACCATGGAGTACAACACCCATGAAAAAATGGAGGTCTCTTTCAAACATGAAATTGCTGAAAATTAGCATTTTGATGCAATTAAGCTAGCAGTACGTCCAGCTAAATGTCCAAATGTACCTCCAGCAGCGAGCGTCTAAAACCACAACGAGCATGAATTCATAAAACCATATGAGAATAAGTATTGCTATCATGCAATTGCAGAAAATTTGGATAGTTCAAATATTTTAAATGGTGTTTGCACAACAATATATATTACACTTGAACAGCTATGAATAGGAGGAGAAATTACCAGAAATAAGAGCAGTTTAGTCAAGTCAAATGACTGTGTAACTGCAAAAATTTAAAGAAAATTGTGCTTTATCTTAGTATAACTCGGGGGGGGGGATAAGCTCAACAATATGAAATATACAACATAAAAAATACAATATTGACAGTGGAGTTTACATTGATGAAAACAGAACAGTGACATTCTCAGTAATTAAATAAGAATCACCAAATCATATTTAGAGTCATATCATCTCTCGCTTGCGGACTGTGAAACATTATAGTTTTGGAGAGAAAGATGCATATCAGACCATTTTTGAGAACTTTTGTCACTCTTCACTGTCTCTATGGTTACAGAACATCTCAGCTACAGCATTCGTTATTGGCTAGGTGCAAAAAACAAACAAACAAACAAACAAAAAACGGATATTTGATTGGTTAAACTGTTTGATGCAGCACATATTCTGTTCATGTAAACAATCAAAGTTACCAAAGTCTTGTGTGTGAAAAGTGAACATTTCCTCTTCTGTACATCCTGCAGTCGGCTCCTCCTCTTTTCCCATCTTCCCTCTGCTCTCTCACTTTCCAAGTTTCTGGATTTCACCCTGGCCTACCACGTCTCTCCAATTTTGGAATCTGCTCAGAACAAACATGCAAACCACCAGTTCTAGTTTGCCTGTCTGTCATCTGCTCTGGACCACATCAACCAGCACAAAGCTAATTTCGAGCGTTTGGACAACCACACGGGGTGCTGTTGGTCTCCATCGGTTTCCAGTCGGATCCTGCCAAATGAGGATCCTTATTTAATGGCTGGTTTGCAGAAAGCATGATTTTACTAAGGCATATAACTGCACCTCTGTCCACGTTGAAGATCTTGTATTAAGTCCTGTCTGTCAGTGAAGGGAAACCACACAATGACCCAACAGGATTATTCAAAAGTCTCAAAGCCTTGATTACACTTTTGAACGAGACGCTCTTGTATTTTTTTTTTTTCACAGAATGAAAAGACATTTCTGCGTGGCCTTATGCTCTGCAAATAAAAAATAAAAAAATAGTTGGCAGCAGAGAGAAAAAGGAAAACTTCTCCAATTAGGAACATTTCTTTGAGAGCAGAGCAAGAAAAAACAAGAACCCAGAACATTTTGTGGCCACAGAAAGAGGACGAGAGAAGCATTACGCACAGGTTTTAAGACAGCCTAACCCCTAATGTCAGGATCTAAGATGCCAAATCATGACAGGAAGAAAGGGAGACACCAATCAGAAAAATGTGAAATTGCATGAACTCTGAAATGCATTCTGAGAGCCAAAATTCAGTCAACATTCAGAGATTTAGGCTGTGTCCTACTCATTTATACTATTTAAAATTGGCTACTGGACACAAACGGCTTAGATTTCTGCTCTTCATTAGTAATGAAGGTAACACAGAACACAGGCGTAACGTGGAACAAGCCAATTAGGGTGTCATCTGTCATCTCCTTTAAGCTGGGCTGCTCCAGATGCACAGCACATTGCTTTTGAAAAATCTGACTCAAGAAAGAGTTTTTTTTTTTTGGTTAGATAAAGGACCTGCGCCAGTGGACAGAGGCCACCAAAGCTTCCTGAGCAGATGCGTTTCCATTAATTCTGTTTAATGATCATTTTCAATTCAGTTTTGTTGTGTACAGAATTTCAGTGTACGTGTGTAGTGAACCAGCTTATCTCAGGCAAGTCTATGTGTCGACTTTAGACAAGGTTTTTAACTGATCTACGGAGCAACTGCATTCTGCTGCCAGATGATCGCAACGCACCAGCACTGAACTATGCTGAACTATGGAACAACAATTCCCATCTTGCAAACAAAACATTTTAAAACGTTTAAAAATTCATTTAACTGCCATCTTTTGCCTTTGTTTGCCTGTATTTCTTTTATCATCATCATTATTAATTCATTATTAAAATCATTGCCATTTATTTATTTAGTTATTTGTCTATCTGTCTGTCTGTTAGCAAGATTACGTCAAAATTACTGCAGGGATTTTGCCGAAACTTTCACCACAGATAGGTATTAGAACCCGGAAGACTCCTTTAATTTTGGAGGTGATCCGGATCAAGTTTCAGTTTATATAGGATTTGAAGGATTACTTTTAGCAGGATTACGTCAAAACTACTGCATGGATTTTGACAAAATTTTCAACACAGATACATATTAGGCCATAGAAGACTCCATTAAATTTTGGAGGCAATTTGGATCTGGATAAAGTTTCACTTTATATAGGCTTCGAAGGATTACTTCAAAACTACTTCATGGATTCTCACCAAATTTGCACCAGAGATAGATATTTGGGCATGGAAGACTCCATTGCATTTTGGATGTACAACCCCTGGCAAAAATGATGGAATTACCGGCCTCATAAGATGTTCATTCAGTTGTTTAATTTTGTAGAAAAAAAGCAGATCACAGACATGACACAAAACTAAAGTCATTTCAAATGGCAACTTTCTGGCTTTAAGAAACACTATAAGAAATCAAGAAAAAAATATTATGGCAGTCAGTAACGGTTACTTTTTTAGACCAAGCAGAGGAAAAAAATATGGAATCATTCAATTCTGAGGAAAAAATTATGGAATCACCCTGTAAATTTTCATCCTCAAAACTAACACCTGCATCAAATCAGATCTGCTCGTTGACACTGACCCTATGCCATGACATTGACCCTATGTGTCTTTTTGCAAGGAATGTTTTCGCAGTTTTTGCTCTATGGCAAGATGCATTATCATCTTGAAAAATGATTTCATCATCCCCAAACATCCTTTCAATTGTCCAAAATATCAATGTAAACTTGTACATTTATTGATGATGTATTGACAGCCATCTCCCCAGTGCCTTTACCTGACATGCAGCCCCATATCATCAATGACTGTGGAAATTTACATGTTCTCTTCAGGCAGTCATCTTTATAAATCTCATTGGAACGGCACCAAACAAAAGTTCCAGCATCATCACCTTGCCCAATGCAGATTCGAGATTCATCACTGAATATGACTTTCATCCAGTCATCCACAGTCCACGATTGCTTTTCCTTAGCCCATTGTAACCTTGTTTTTTTCTGTTTAGGTGTTAATGATGGCTTTCGTTTAGCTTTTCTGTATGTAAATCCCATTTCCTTTAGGCGGTTTCTTAAAGTTCGGTCACAGACGTTGACTCCAGTTTCCTCCCATTCGTTCCTCATTTGTTTTGTTGTGCATTTTTCGATTTTTGAGACATATTGCTTTAAGTTTTCTGTCTTGACGCTCTGATGTCTTCCTTGGTCTACCAGTATGTTTGCCTTTAACAACCTTCTCATGTTGTTTGTATTTGGTCCAGAGTTTAGACACAGCTGACTGTGAACAACCAACATCTTTTGCAACATTGCATGATGATTTACCCTCTTTTAAGAGTTTGATAATCCTCTCCTTTGTTTCAATTGACATCTCTCGTGTTGGAGCCATGATTCATGTCAGTCCACTTGGTGCAACAGCTCTCCAAGGTGTGTGATCACTCTTTTTTAGATGCAGACTAATGAGCAGATTTGATTTGATGCAGGTGTTAGTTTTGGGGATGAAAATTTACAGGGTGATTCCATAATTTTTTCCTCAGAATTGAGTGATTCCATATTTTTTTCCTCTGCTTGGTTTAAAAAAGTAACCGTTACTGACTGCCACAATCTTTTTTTCTTGATTTCTTATAGTGTTTCTTAAATCCAGAAAGTTGCCATTTGAAATGACTTTAGTTTTGTGTCATGTCTGTGATCTGCTTTTTTTCTACAAAATTAAACAACTGAATGAACATCCTCCGAGGCCGGTGATTCCATAATTTTTGCCAGGGGTTGTATATGGATAAGGATTCTGGATCAAGATTTTATACAGGCTCTGAAGGATTACTTCAAAACTACTTCATGGATTCTCACCAGGTCTTCATGGATTCTCATCAATCCAGAAACTGGAGCCGGATTCTGGATTGGCGGACGTCAGAAATCTTTGATTGCTTTTGTTTATGCTGTGAATAAAGCGTCATTGTGATTTTCATGATGCCTATGCGTATTATTGTCAATGGGTTTATTATTGTTATTTTCATTGTTATTTAGTTGAAATCTAATATAATGTTTCCTTTTGAGGCAGTGGCTTCACAATAAGCCTGTTGGGCTTTCTGCCTCTATCTGGACTGTGCTCTTTGTCATTATTTGTATTTATGGTATCTTTTAAAATCTGCAAAATAAATAAAACTATAAAACTAAACTGTGCCTGGTGGCACCTCATTTTTAGACCAACACACATGGGTGCAAACGCAAAGCTACTTGTGATTTGCACGTCATGAAAGTTGGGCATGAAACCCACAACTGTGACAGATGGAAACTACAACTGAAGCTCGCACTGCGTTGCGCGCTCTTTTACATTTGGTGGAATTTAGGGTCTGAAGACTTTACCATTTCAAAATCACCATCGCGAGGATTTCATGAAATCTTGAAAATAGACCATTTGGAAGAGATTTGCCGACTGGGAATGATGGCGTGCTTTTATCCATCCTGACTCTCAAGCAAAACTTTGTTAGACAACAGTAGGTGAGAATAGTGAGAAGGGAAGGAAGAGAAGAAGTTGATATGCATTTAATCGATGATGGAAAGATGGTGCAATGGGTGAGAGGTGCAGAGGTGCAACTGAGGGGGTGAACATGTTGAACAGTTCTAAAAATCACAAACACATCTGCTATTCATCTCAAATGTTTCCAATAAGCTTTAAATGTTTCCTGCAGTCGTGTGAAAGTGCGCAGAGCCGCTGAGAGACATGGCGAGGGTGGATAATGTTTGATTTTCTTGAAGAAATTTTGCTTTTCCTCTCAAAGACACGTCCGCACAAAGCACCCAAAACTTTAAAGGAACTGAGCACAAAAGTGAGAGCGCATGGCACGTCTCCACACCGACCCGGCGAGAAAGCCAAATAAATGGCTTTTAATGAGCTCACCGAGTCAGATGGAAAATCAAATGCCAAGCAGCCACAACCACACACATCTGCTCCGTTCAAGTAATGACAACTAACTTTATTTGAATTAAATACGGCTTTAAGCAAGCCCTGCCCTCAGCACACCTGTGAGTCAGATCAGTCGGAGACGGAGTCTCTGACATGAGCTCAACACGTCCCCCTTTTGATGCATCACAGCGAAGACGCGTAAGCATCACACACGTACAAACATGGCTGAGACTGACAGATGGACACGTACACGCGCCGCATAGTCTCTCTGTATCCTCTGGTTGCGCGTTTGCCAGCAGCCAGCTGGTCCTGTCATGTCTGATAGGCTGGAACAGACACTGAGACAGAGTCCACAAGAGGAATGAAAGAAGGAGGGAGGCATGCTGGGAAAATGTCTTCAAGCAGAATGCATTAGCGAGGCCCCTGTCTGCTTGGATGAGTGTGTTACCAATTGAGAAAACTGGAATCGTAGCTCCTTACTGTTGACGGCACCCTTGTGCCAAGAGGTCATCTCCATTACCGGCGACTTTACAACTTACTTTGTTGTGGAGTAGATGTGGTGATGATAACATAACGTGGTGGCACTTTAGCACACGGGTAACGTGTTGAATAAAAATAAGATTTGTTGATATGTGAAACTGAACCATAATTAATCTGCTGTTGATCACTGAGCGTTCACTCCACCGTGTGATTTTTAGCTTTCATAAATCTGCTCACACATGTAATAGGAGCAAAAAGAAAGTCTCATATTTCCCAACATGATTTACTTCTAATTAGTGAATTTGAGACCTGTTATTTGTTAGCAATAATTGGCACACACCATTACATGGAAAGGCAACAGCTTTCTTAAGGCAAACTGACTGCCAAATAAGGTTAAGAAATGCTTGAAGTTTTGAACCAAATCCCCTACAATATTTTGTATAGAGAGAATGTGAGTATTTTAATTGGCAGAGCGAAACAATTTGATTTTCAACCAACAATCAGTCTGGCGATAACACTCTCTAGTGATATGAGCCAATGGCATTTGAGCAGGAACCTTCCAGGATATAAAGTAGACTGAACCATTCACAGTTGCACTAATTCTTCATCACAATCAATACCACTGGTTTCAAATTCATTCTATTTGTGAAAGAATAACAAACACATTAAGATCAACGCTGCGCACGTTTTGTTGGTCAACTGTATAGAAAGCCGACCAGTGTATCCAGCCAGGCGTTACTCATGTATGAGCTTTGATCTTGACTGACAAATACCTTTATCCATTTAACATTAGGAGCTAATATTTGCTAAGTATTCAGTATTGCAGACAGAAAGCTAGGAAGGTACAAAGAAGGAATTTTGCATCTGTAGTGCTCTTTCTTGGTGTGAAACCATATTGCAGCTCACAGATCTTCACCTGTTTTCTAAGCCTCGCTTCTGCTACTCTTTCCCTTTCATGCTGTGGCTGTTTAACTTTATGCCTCTGTAGTGACTGCAGCTCTGCAAATCACCCTTGTTCTTAAAAAATAGTAACCAGCACACTTCGTCTCCACTCCTCAGGCATCCTCTTACTTTCCAAGATTTTAATCAACAATCTGGTTAGAAACTCCACTGCCATCTTTCCTAGACATTTCCATGCCTCCACTGGAATGTCTTGTGGACTGGAATGCTTTTCCACTCTTCACTGCTGCCCTCACTTCATCCTGACAAATCTCTTGTACTTCCTGATTTACTCTCACCACATTATCCAGCCTTTTCTCCCTCATTTTCTTCATTCATCTGCTCCTCAGAATATTCCCTCCACCTTCTCAACACACTCTCCTAGCTTGTCAGCACATTACCATGTGCATCTTTACCACTCTAACCTGCTGCACATCCTTTCCAGCTCTGTCCCTTTGTATGGTCAATCGGTACAAGTCCTTTTCTCCTTCATTACTATTCAACCTTTTGTGCAGCTTGCAATATGCCTTGATCTTAGCTTTTGCCACTTGTCTTTTCACCTTACGCCACATCTCCTTGTATTCCTGTCTACTTTCTCCATCAATCTGACTATCCCAAAACGTTTTCGCCAACCTCTTTCTCCTTATGCTTTCCTGGAGATCTTCTTTCCACCACCAAGTCTCCTTGTCTTCCTTCCACTGTCCAGATGTCACACCCAGTACCTTCCTAGCTGTCTCCCTCAACACATGTGCAGTACTTTTCTATTTGTCCAAAATTGCTTCCCCTACATCCACTGCCTCTCTCACCTGCACACTGAATTTCACACAACAGTCTTCCTCCTTCAGCTTCCACCATCTGATCCTTTGTTGAGCTCTCACTTTCCTCTTCTTCTTTCAACAGTGGAATAAATTTATCATTCATACATTTGGAGATTCAAAACGAGTTTCTAGATGATTTGAGGTAAAATAATCCATTTTAAAACTGCATGCCAGTGCTGCTTTCTCATGTATCACTGAGAATGAAACAGCTTTGATTAAACTAAGCTATTACCGTGTCAATACGACACTTGGGGACCCAAATCAACACTCAGAATTTAACAGGTTCATTGTCATTTTAAGTTGTTCACATTTTGTCATGGTCATGGAGGCACCGTTTTCCACATGAAGTGTACTTCAAATGCTCCTGACACCTGACGCATTCAGCTTCCTCATGCTATCATGCCTTTACCAAGAGGACAAGGACAAAATCTCACTTTTGTTCAAAATACCAGTGTCCTAACATTTCATCCTACATACAAAACATGGCACCGCATCAAAAAAATATCTGAGTCCAAATGCTCAAACTGTCAGAAAACACTGTAGTATGTGTTGCTGTAAGACTTACACAAACAAACGGAGAAGACGTGTAGACGTGTGACATGTGCAAAACCGGTGAGATATCTGTCCCGGTGGTCTAAAGAGCTAATCAATGTCGCAGCAACTTTACCATGTGGCACAGAGTAAATATAAAGTCTTTTAATCTTACTTCTTTCCTGCTTTCAGTCTGATTCATTATCACAGCCTGCCAAAAACCTCTTATCCACAGAAGACGCCCTTGTTTTAGAATACATCATTTCCACAGAAAAAGCTCTCACAAAAGTGATAAATGATCTTCTACTTGCAATGGATTCAGACACCACTATGGTTTCTGTTACTGTTAGATCTTAGCGCTGCATTTGATATGGTGAACCACAGTATTCTACTTGATAGTCTGGAGAATCATTTTGGGATGACTAGGAATTTCCTTGTATGATTGACGTCTAACCTAACCAGTCACTCTCATTGTGTTCTATACAACAACACTATCTCTATCCTTGGTGACATAAAATATGGAGTTCCACAGTGGTCTGTTTTAGCCCCCCCCTTTATATAGCACCCCTCGGGCACATACTGCAGGGTTATGGTATTACTTTGCACTGCTACGCTGAGGACACTCAGTTGTACATGTCCATCTGACTTTAAGGTTCTATTACTAACCTATGAAATTATTCACAGACTAGCACCTCCCTACTTACCTGACCTGATTACACCCTACAAACCGGTGGTCAATCTGTGTAGCTGTTAAATGGGGCTTGGGGCAGTGCCATCAGGCAGTGGATGTTGCCATGCGGCAAAGCACAGGACCAATGCATTCTCTGAGTCCTAACCTGTTAAGGTCAGGGTGTATAGTGTATCCAGAAAGTATTCACTGCGCTTCACTTTTTCCACATTTTATGTTACAGCCTTATTCCAAAATGGATAAAATTGATTTTTTTTCCCTCAGAATTTAAAACACAATACCCCATAATGAAAATGTGAAAAAAGTTTTTTCGTTGTGACTTGCAAATTTATCAAAAATAAAACAACTAAGAAATCACATGTACATAAGTATTCACAGCCTTTGCCATGAAGCTCAAAATTGAGCTCAGGTGCATTGTGTTTCCATTGATCATCCTTGAGATGTTTCTACAGCGTAACTGGAGTCCACCTGGGGTAAATGCTGTTGCTTGGACACAATATGGAAAGGGAAGCACCTGTCTTCATATGATGTGCCACAGTTGACATTGCATGTCTGAGCACAAACCAAGCATGAAGTCAAATGAACTGTCTGTAGGACCTCCAAGACAGAACTGTCTTGAGGGAAAAGTGAGTGGGAGTGGGAAGAGTACAGAAACATTTCTGTAAATGGAAGAAGTTTGGATCCACGAGGACTCTCCCTAGAGCTGGCCGCCCGTTTAAATTGAGCCACTGGGGAGAAGGTAATTCCTGCCAAAGGTGCATCAACAAAGTACTGAGCAAAGGTTGTGAATACTTATGGAAACGTGATTTCTTAGTGTTTATTTTTAATAAATTTGCAAAAAATAAAAATAAAAAAATAACGTGTTATTATGGGGTGTTGTGAGTTGAATTCTGAGAGAAAAAATAAATTGCTGCATATTGGATTAAGGCTGTAACATGACAATATGTGGAAGAAGTGAAGCTGTGAATACTTTCTAGATGCACTGTAAGTCCCATCGGCTGGTCCCTTGTTTGTACTCGGGGTCACCTCAGCAAATCCAAGGTGGATCTGCATGTTGAACCGGCATTAGGTTTACGTCAGATGCCCTTCCTGATGCAACACCACATTACATGGAGAAATGTGGCAGGGGTGGGGTTTGAACCGGAAACGTTCCATACTCAAACCAAGTGCACTAACATAAAGTCAATATTGTATGAGCCATCAATTTAACACAATTTGACAGTGTTGTGCTTACAACACTCAAGAAACTGTCACACAGATGGACAGATGACTTAGTGACTCTTAAATCTAAGCCCCCCCCCCCCCCCTGAAAAAAAACTATAACACCTGAAGTCCCCTAAATAAGCTAATCAGGAGGTTTTTCATTACTTTAAAAGCAGCTTATCTGGGGCATTATAGGTGCTTAAGGTGCTTACGTGCACCATCCACAAGCAATTTAATCAAAATAAGAGTAATGAAAATAAATAAGATTCAGGTTGCATATACATTTTCTCAAAAAATGTGAATGATTTTTATGTTTTTAATTATAGAGAAACTACCATGGAACTTTTCACTGTTGTTGCTTTGCTGCAAAACTTTTTACCAATCTCCACGATAAAGTCAAAAAATACATAAGCAATAAAATGTCACTGTTATTGTAATGCATTTCTAATAGAACAGTTACATATCACACGCTCATTTCCTAGTCTCCACGAGATGGAATGACATTTTGACAACATCCTTAAAAAGTAATGAAGAGCAAGCATCATGTTTTATTCACAAATCCTTCCTGTGCATTATCATCCATATTTATAGAGAAAACTGCATGTAAATGGAGATTTGCACCTTTGATCGAGTGCACAAAAGTTCGACCTACACCTGAGGGCTGAAGCTGTCGTAGTTCTTCACACAATGGTTACTGTACTCGAGTATCCCGTTACAAACACAGTGACTGCGTACACGCGCGCGAGTCAGTGAGACTGAGTGACAGGTGAAGGCTGCAGGGCAGGTGGGTGTTGAGTCATGTGTGGGGTGTTTCGGAGGTGAACGGGTGGAAAATGGATAAGAGGTGGAAAACGTCCAGGCAGGGAGGGGTGGGAGAGGCATACGGTCAGCCAGACTGCCACTCAGCCTCATGGGGAAACTGGTTTCATCGCTGCTTAAGGGCACATTGACAGAGAGAGGAAGTCAAAATAATGTGGGAACAAGAAATGAGCCAGAAAGAGCCATTTGAGGAACTGAAAAATGCAAATGAATGCCGTCCTTGCACCATTAAAATCATGACCAAGTAAAGATGGTGAAAGCAGCAGACACAGAGCATGATGGGAAGGCAAAGACAAGTAAAGAAGATCTGAATTATGAATGACACCTCATTCAGATACATTAAGTGCTGACGCGTCATCAGAGACTTCAGTGTCATTACAGTGATGGGTGCAGTGTCAACCCACATGGGTACAGTGACACAGCTGGTCATGGAATATTTGGCAATGTGATGGTGGAACCACGGCGGGGCAGGGATTATATTAAAGTTTGGTTAGGCTTAAAATTTTGATTTTAGAGTAATACTAAAGGTTAAAGTCTCTCTGGACAATCCTTGTGTGCTACTGGAATGACTTTGTGTCAAATAAGTGGAGAACTACCTGAGACATAGTACTTGCACTGTGAGGGAACATCAATTACATAACTATGGCCATGAAGTGACACATTTCTCAGAACATGTTCCAAAAATGCCTGTGTTGAGGACCTCAGCAAGTGAAGAAGGCCATGAAGGTCATCTGGCTGTGACAGACAAATGGCTGATCTCAAGAGATAAGTACAGACCGGTGGTCAATCTGTGTATCTGGAGCAGTTCCATCAGGCAGTGGATGTGGCCGTGTAGCAAAGCAAGGACCAATGCATTCTCCAAGACCTGACCCGTTAAGGTCAGTGTGTAGAGTGCATCCAGAACGTATTCACAGCGCTTCGCTTTTTCAACATTTTATGTTACAGCCTTATTCCAAAATGGATAAAATTATAAAATTGATTTTGCTCCTCAGAATTCAAAACACAATACCCCATAATGACAATGTGAAAAAAGGTTGGGTTTTTTTTTGCGATTTTTGCAAATTATCAAAAAATAAAACTACTAAGAAATCACATGTACATAAATATTCACAGCCTTTGCCATGAAGCTCAAAACTGAGCTCAATACATCCTGTTTCCACTGATTATCCTTGAGATGTTTTGACAGACACCTTAACTGAAGTCCACCTGGGGTAAATTCAAGTGATTGGACATGATTTGGAAAGGCACACACCTGTCTACATATAAAGTCCCACAGTTGACAGTGCATGTCAGAGCACAAACCAAGCATGAAGTCAAACGAATTGTCTGTAGACCTCTGAGACAGGATTGCCTCAAGGCACAAAGATGGGGAAGGGCACAAAACAATTCTGCTTCTTTGAAGGTCCCAATGAGCACAGTGGCCTCCATCATCAGTAAATGGAAGACGTTCAGATCCACCAGGACTCTTCCTAGAGCCAGCCACCCATCTAAACTGAGCCAATGGGGGGAGAAGGGCCTTAGTCAGGGATGTGACCAAGAACCCGATGGTCACTCTGTCAGAGCTTCAGCATTCCTCTACGGAAAGAGGAGAACCTTCCAGAAGGACAGCCATCTCTGCAGCAATCCACCAATCAGGACTGTATGGTAGAATGGCCAGATGGAAGCCACTCCTTAGTAAAAGGCACATGGCAGCCCATCTGGAGTTTGTCAAAAGGCATCTGAAGGAGTTCATGGGAAACAAAGTTCTCTGGTCTGATGAGATAAAGATTGAACTCTTTGGCGTGAATGCCAGGTGTCATGTTTGAAGGAAACCAGGCACCATACCTACAGTGAAGCATGGTGGTGGCAGCATCATGCTGTGGGGATGTTTTTCAGTGGCAGGAACTGGGAGACTAGTCAGGGTTGAGGAAAAAGATGAATGCAGCAAAGTATAGAGAAATCCTGAATGAAAACCTGCGCGTAGCGCTCTTGATCTCAGACTGCAGCAATGGTTAATCTTTAGCAGGACAATGACCCTAAGCACACACCCAAGATATCAAAGGAGTGGCTTCAAGACAACTCTGTGAATGTCCTTGAGTGGCCCATCCAGAGCTCAGACCTCAATCCGATTCAACATCTCTGGAGAGATCTGAAAACGCGTGCACCAACGCTCCCCATCCAACCTGATGGAGTTTGAGAGGTACTGCAAAAAGGAATGGGCAAAACTGCCAAAAGACAGGTGCACCAAACTTGTGGCATCATCACTGCAATTTCTGCCAAAGGTGCATCAACAAAGTATTAAGCAAAGGCTGTGAATACTTACGTAACTGTGACCTGTGATAGTTTTTATTTTTTAACAAATTTGCAAAAATAAAAAATCCTTTTTTATATTGTCATTATGGGGTGTTGTGACTATAACTGCGAGGAAAAAAAATGAATTTACTCCATTTTGAAATAAGGCTGTAACATAACAAAATGTGAAAAAAGTGCTGTGAATACTTTCCGGATGCAGTGTAATATTTGGGTATAGGTTTGGACTAAGGCAAGATAAGGATTATGTTCAAGATTAGTCAGGTAAACTGTTTAGCTATGAGTGATGGTCAGACTTAGCATATGAGTTTAGGTGACAAATATGTTAGGACAGAGACCATTTTATGTTCAGTAAAATTAAGAGGTTAGGGTTTGAGTAAAGGTTAAGATTGTGATTTAGTGTGAGGGTTTAGGTTCATATCAGGACATGTAGTGATTATGAGGTTCTGTTTAGTTTAGAGGTTAGAATTAGGGTAAAGTCACTGTGTAGTGTTGGGATTTAGATTTAGATGAGGTTATCGTTGGGATTAGGTGACGGCTGAGTTATGTTTAAAGGTACAAGTTCAAATTGTGGTTGGTGGGTCACAGCTGCCTTCAGACAGTGACATGATAAGATGGTCCTTTGCGTTATGCTCCCATTTACTATTTGCCTCTCAATTCCAGATGAGCAGATCAATGCACCAAAGGGTGGTAGGTATTCTACCAGTGATGAGACAGACAGTGGGTCTTCATATGGTGGGGAGGACATCTGCAACAGCTCTTGGGACTTATTGGGCATAGCAGCATTGGCAGTGGGCTACATTGCAGGGGGATGACATCATTCACATATTGACGCAGTGCCATATGATGGTCAGCCCACTCCTCATAACTGCCCAACTGCATCAACCAGCCTTTACCGAGTGGTCATCCGCCTGTTTTTCTCCCTCTCTCACTTGTTTTCATCAAAGCTCCTCTGTCTCCGCATCACCCCTCACTCCCATTACTCCCCGCCTAAGTTGTTGTGCTATTCACTCCAGCAAGGCTTAAGATGGAGGGATTTTGCCCTCTTCTTCCCTCTGTGTCAGTTCATTTCCAGTCCAGACTGCTATATGCACAGTCTGTATCTATCAGCGCAGAAATATAAGCCACTAGAAATGCCAAAGGTCAACTTGTGATATTATTCTGCAGTTAATAGGCCACCGTGCTATTGGGCGGCTAATACCTCTGAAAATGACGGCTCAGACAGCTGCACCCCGCATCACAAGATGGCGACTAATAATTGTCTCCTAACTCATAAGCGGGCTCAGAGAAATAATTCAAGTGTTGAATTAGAAAATCCTAAAAAAAAAAGAAAAGAAGAAATAAAGAAATCACAAAATACAATTCATATTTCACATTCTGAGCATCAAAGCTACAAATTTACATTTGAAATGGCTCATTGAAGACATTTGTGACATATGTCGCAAAGGATGCTTGTGCTGTGGTCACATGCAACACCTCTACGATTCTCCTGCTTCCCCTTTCATCAGAGGGGGCGTGGCACACACCAGGTTACGTTCCATTTAAAGGCGTGCATTGTGACGGCAAACACTTTTGTCAATCTACATTTTGTCACTTTCAAAGAAACATACAAACACAAACATTTGTCTAATTTAACCAGCGTCTGTGTTGCTTTAATTTTTACTTTATAGTTGTAAACTGGTTCTAAACGTTATTTCCTCTAAATCAACACAGAAAGCATTTTTTTTTTAATTTAAGATACAACGTGAAGGATTTAGTGTCATCTAGTGGCAACGCTGCAGATTGCACTTTGCCACCACTGATCACAGTTTTTATCCCATCATGTTTTTGCTTTTGGCCATGGGGATTCATGCTCCCTTGCCTTCCTTTGTCATAAGGAATATGTATAAACCTCCATTTGTTAGCCTGCACTAGGTAACAACCTTGATTTGTCTTCTTGTACGTCCCTTTTTGGCTTCTGTGTCAACATGGCAGCCTCCATGGGAGGGGGCCACTTCCAAGTAGAGTGTGAAGAGTTTATTCCAAGTTTATGCAAACACACTGATTTGCTGTGTGTAGGTAATTATACCCTAATAAACAGATGGTTATGAAGGCTATACTCTACTTCTGCTAATAAACACACCTGAATCCTGCACACTGCAGCTTTAATGAAATGCTACTGGACTGCATTTATTCTGTGCTTGCACATTAGATGAAATGCAGACTTGTATTAGTTCAGCATGCATTCATCAAAAATGCACTGGCTTCAGTCTTTTCTCTGCTTGACGCCAAAAGATTTACATACACCGAGATGCTTGTAAATATTACTTCCCCGTCATTCCAAAGCTGCCACAGGTACACCCTTCATGCATTTATTGAAAACATTTAAATTTGTAAAAGCTCGAATTGCATTCAGTCATTATGTACACATTCAGGTCATGTCTGCCATACTGCTTCTGGGTGTAAATGCGGTGCTTTCCACCACATCCCTGAATACCACATTTTCCCCGCAGCGGGGGAGTTTTAGTCGAGGAGCATTTCAAGTATTTTATAATAACCGAACTCCTCCTCCTGAGAAAACAGCACCTTATTCTCTGGCATTGCACTCACGTATGCACTATTCTATAGGGCTGTCTGATACAATCACCTCTTTTTGGGACTGATGAGACCATTAGCACAAGATTACAGTTGCCATGCGCAGCATTACAATATGAAAAATTAATTTTCACATTAATGAATAAACAAAAAGGACCACCGCTGAGTAGAACAGCATCCTTAACTGGTCTCCATGTTGCATAATGCATCCTTGTTTCCACAAAAAGCTATAAATATGGGAAATGTGGTCTTCACAGTAAGAACCATCTGAAGAAAATCTCACTGGCATAAAGTACAATTGTTTTAAATAGGTTTTCTTTAACTCTATTTTTCAACTAAGCAGTCTGATTGGAGCTAATTATTTTAATTGGGATGAAGTTGCTTTGCACTGTGATGTTTCTAATTCTAATTTACAAAGTTTTGTATTCATCAAATTAACCGAGTGAATAAAAATATTACTTCTATCGCTACAATAGACACTTTACTGCAGACCTGTCTAAAAGGGGAAGAGCCACAGAAGCTCAGGCGATAGAGTGAACAAAACTGAAATTTTGGGTTCTGATACCGACAGATGAGGACTCGTGAACTTTTGATATTAGGCCATGTGGCTGTTTGTCAAACATACACAATGGACATCATATAAAACAAAAACAGGTCAATCAAGTTACTTGTGAAGACTTAATAACTAACCGAAGAGCCCTGGTGGTCGCTAAGACCATTGCTACTTGTGTTATTGAGCAAGACACTGGACCCCAAACTGCTCAACCAACAGGATGATTTTCCTATAACACTGTAAAAACTTGAAAATTCTGCCCTTTATTCAACATTGTACAGAATAAATATGCAGGTATTTGCATAAAATGTAGCGCAAGCTTCAAATTTTAAAGTAATCTCTGGTACTTTTCAAAAACTATTACAAAAATATTACTATTACTAAAATACATACAATACTAGAAATTGCAATTACAGGGAAGGTTTAATGTTTTCTGAACAATAAACAAACAATAAAAACTGAAAAAGTAACTATCTACACAAGGCGGTATGTTACATTTGACCAATTTAAACCAGTGATTCAGATAAACTGAATATCAACATTTTAATGTACTTTAACTTATAATTTGATTGAAAAATAAATTCTGCACATAGCTTTAGTACCCCCCCCTTCACAAATCCACTGAAGTTGTTGTCTGAGAGGACTTTGGGATTCAGATTGTATTCTGCGATGTACTGGAATTGATCTACAAACCTTCTCTATCTCTTCTATCGCTTGCACCATGTTTTCTCACTAGCATAAATCATACATTCCTCAGAGCAGTTATCCATCCATCCATCTTGTTGTAAAACACAATATATGGTCAGCGGCAAGGTGGGCGACTTAATGTTTGATGACTGTAGCCTCAGGCTGTAGGGGAGGTTGTCCATACTCTAGAAGGTGGGTGCCTCAAAACCAAGAAGATGTTTAAATGCCCTTAGACATGACCCTGCCTTTGCTTGTGTTCTGCCATCTATTTAACATTTATTTATCTGCCAAACCAGCTGACATGAGCATTTTCTTTGCAACATCCTCGACAGTGGGAATATTTTACAGCTCACATCCCTCAGGCGGAAGAAGCCGGAGAAGCTGACACCGGGTCAGTGTACAGATGAACCCGTAGCTGTTGAACAGCTCACATTGTTGCTCGATGAAGAGGACAAGTAAAGCTGAGAGAGGCAGCCACAAATGCTGACGCAGATGAGAACATAACTGGGGCGTTGAGAGTTTGATCTGTGGATGATGACAGCTGAGCACAAACTAAACCAGAGTGCAGAAAAGATTCAGAAATCCAAAGAAGTCTTCATCACAAAATATTCTGCATCTTTGGAGCATTACGAAAAAAAAAAAGCAGATAAAATGACTAAGATCCAGTAGATAAATGTTCAGTTTGCTTTTTCCCTCTCATATGAAAGCATATTCTCAGGCTACCCTGTGGAGCTCTGCACGACTCCATCTGATAATAAAGCAACCTTTCTGGAAAATAACACCGAATCTACTTTTCTTTGCCCCATAATGACCCTCATCCTGTTGCACCTCCTGGCCTGATTTACGGTCGTCAAGGTAACCACTCCATTATCCGCTTAAAAGCTCACACGGAACAATGCATGTCGTAAGTTTGACAAATTTCTCTAATGTACGCTGGAAAACCATTGCTGTCATAATTGCAGTTCTATGCGTGCACTGCAGCGTGAGCACAAACCTGCAGACTCTCTGCTTATTTGTGAAAATGTCAGGTTCTGAGCGGCGCAGAGGGAGAGCGCAGAATGACCGTGGTACTAAAACCTATTCTCAAACTCGTACTGTTTGTCTGTTATTCTAAGGTGACTATTTTGTCCCCATTTTAAAACAAAGGAACAAGAAAAATGTTCTTCATGGTCAGAATTGCAGGAGCGCACAATAATGCAGACAAATCAAAGTTAAAAAAAAAGTGGAACCACACAAGGCAAATTCTACCGTGGTGCAAAACCCACAATTTTTCAGCTTCTCACAATTTGTTTACATGATACATAGATTTTTGGACAGCTTGCACAGTTTATATTTTGGTGCCAAACTGTCCACCACCAAAGAAAATATCATTTTTGCATTAGAGCTGAAATGATCACGAACAACTGAAATTAACTATTTTGATAATCAATTAAGCATTTAGAGGCATCTGTTTTAAGAAAGTAACAACATTTTGTGAAAACAGATTAACCATTTTGAGTTTTTTTTTTTTTTAAGAATCTAACAAAATCTTGTGATAATTGATTAAATATTTTGAGGCATTTTTTTTTAAGAAACTATCAAAACTTTGTGATAACTAATCATTTTGAGGCATTTTTAAAAAGAAAGTAACAAAATTTTGTGATAATTGATTAACCATTTTGAGGCATTTTTTTTTAAAAGAAAGTAACATAATTTTGTGATAACGGATTAATCATTTTGAAGCATTTTTTAAAGAAGCTAACAAAATTTTGTGATAACTGATTAACTATTTTGAGGCATTTTTTAAAATAAAGTAATACAATTTTGTGTTAATTTATCAACCATTTTGAGGCTTTTTGTTAAAGAAAGTAACCAAATTTTGTGATAACTGATTAACCATTTTGAGGCACTTTTTAAAGAAACTAACAAAATTTTGTGATAACTGATTAACCATTTTGACGCAAAAAAAAAAAAAAAAAAAAAAAAAGAATAAAATTTTGTGATAATTGATTAACCATTTTGAGGCATTTTATAAAAAGGAAGTAACCAAATTTTGTGATAACTCATTAACCATTTTGAGGCTTTTTTTTTAAAGAAAGTAGACAAATTTTGTGTTAACTGATTAACTATTTTGAGGCACTTTTAAAAGAAACTAACAAAATTTTGTGATAACTCATTAACCATTTTGAGTTGTTTTTTTTTTTAAAGAAAGCAATAAAATGTTGTGATAATTAACCATTTTGAGGCATTTTATCTTGTTGAAGTAACCAAATTTTCTGATCTTAACTTTTTAAATGGGCATTTATATTCATTTATTTTTTTATTTTTCCTAATTTCCTTCCTGAAATCTGGCAGTAAACTGAATATCTCTGTTGTGGACAAAAAAAGACTTTTGAATGCATCATATTGACCATTTTCAACATTTTCTGACATTTGATAGAAATGGTTAATCAAGAAAATAATCACTTGTTGCAGCATTATTTTGGTTTACGTCATAAACAGAAAGACAGGCAATTATTTACATTCTGTGATGCAATTATATGACCCGTTAGTGAAATTGTACAGTGAGGGATGATTTCACTGGGTGAATTTTTTATTATTATTTTTAATTGTTAACAATACTCTTCAGGAAAACAATTCAATAGAAACAAATAGAAACTGGAAGCACTTTCACACCAAAAATAAAATTGTGGAACCAGCCAAAAATCATGCTGTAATTCCTCTGCCCCTCCTCCATTTTTTAAAATTCAGCCCTCAATTAGTCGAGCCGTGGATTAGTCAGGTAGGTATGTGGGCTGTGCAGCTCCTCTTTGTAGAGCTCCTCTTTGTGGGGAGCGGCACAAAGCAGGAGCCTGCAGTCTTGATTATGACGAGGCCTTTACCAGAAGGAACAGTATAATTATTCTAGGTTCCTACACTGTATTGTGTTGGACGTTAATCCTAACAGATGAGAGCTCAGGTGGACAGACGGCAGTAAAGAGCACGGAGGCTGTTGCTGTAATGAAGCGGGTGGATGCAAAGGAGTCAGAGCAGCGGGCTGTAATGTGGGAGGCTGTCTGCTTTATTAACCCACCGTCTTGTGATGAAGAGCAGCACAAGATCATGCAAATACTGTCCGAGAAAAGAAAGAGGGGAGGGGGGGCACCAAATTTGAATGAGTGCAGAAGAGAAACACAAGGGGAGGGAGAAAGCAATCAGTCCCTCAGTCCTAATCATGCTCCACTTTCCTTTTTCACTGAGCTCCCAGCTCCACATTTGGATGCATCAAGTTGCCTAAATTATTTCATAAGCATCTCGGCCCTCACCACCAGCGAAGGAAGAATGCAAGGGAATGATGTACAAGATACTGATTAGACCTAATTATGAATCCTGATTAAGGCTTTTAATTAGTCGAGCCAGCACTTCAGCTGGAGAGGATGGCAGAGATGGAGAAGACAGTGGGAGAGCGGAAGAGGAGGAGGCGGCGAGGGTATGGCACCACAAAGAGAAGAGGAAAAAAAAAGGCTACACACACACACACAGTTTTGACATTACTGAAGTCATGAACATTTTGTTTTTATGCAGCTGGTAAGTAACCAGGAGAGGCTACAGCTTGGTGTTGGTTCTCCAAATCATCTGACGGATGATGTCAGTAGCAGTAACCACGGGAAGTGTAAAAAAGAATATGTAAGAATAACTTACATGCATATGTTGGCACTGATTGCTATAGATTAGCAAGTCTGATACTTGCACGGGCTGGGTGTAAAGTAGGGTTGTGGAGATTGGCCGATAAGGTGTTTTTGTCAGCAAGGATAGGTTCATACTGAGCTTGAGTTTGTGGATGATGCTGTGATCTCTGTGGAATCAATCGATGCCCCAAAGAAGAGTGGAGAGTCGGTGTGTTTGGGTTTGCAATTGTCCAGGTTCAAAAGTAATATCAAGGCTTTCATTACTTCCTGGACACAGCTATCAGTGTATCTCTACGTGATGAAAGTTTTGAACCTTTAGCTCCGGAGATGCCTGGGAAGAGCTTACAATTCCACGAGGTGACTGGACAAAGGTGTCTGGTTATATAGATAGAGAATGAAGGTCAATGACTTCCAGTCTTGTTGTGTGGTTATGAGACTTTGATGCAAAAAGTGATTGACCTTAGCAGACTGGATGTCTTTGCCTGTTCGGTAGATCCTTGGGTAGCTGGTGCAAACACCTAATGTTCTAATGAGCATCGGAACACATGGCATACTTTACTACCGCACTTGGTGAGAAAAATGATCAGCATTTTAAAAAGTATTACCATGCCAATGACTTGAAGGACAAGGTAAAGTCACTTTACTGATACATGCATTTGTTTCCTCTAAATTGGATTATTGCAATGTTTTATTTTCTGGGTTGCCACAGTCCAGAATCAGGGGTCTTCAATTGGTTCAAAATGCTGCTGCCAGACTCTTGACACGAAGCAGAAGGTTTGACCACATTACTCCCATTTTGGCGTCTCTTCACTGGCTGCCTGTCTCTGCGAGATCAAATTTTAATGTCCTGCTACTGGCCTATAGAGCTGTTCACAGACTGGCACCACCGTACATGGCGGATCTACTTAAGCCCTACATACCGGCCCAGGCTCTGTGCTCACAAGACGCAGGATTGCTATGTGTCTCTAGGGTAAAGAAAAAGTCTGTGGGACATAGAGCTTTTTCCTATCATGCTCCGGTCCTGTGGAATGATCTCCCTGTTTTAGTGAGGCAGTCAGACTCTGTGGAGACTTAAGTCGCGTCTGAAGACGCATTTGTTTGCTATTTTATATGATTAATATATTGTTTACTATGCTTTTATTCTTTTATTTTTTATTACCTTTTTAACTGTTTTATCATATTTTTAGCCTTTTGATCATGCTCTTTGATTTTTTTCAATTTAATTTGTTTTGGTTTTTATTGTTGAGTTGTTTTATGTGAAGCGCCTTGAGACGGTGCTGTCATGATTTGGCGCTCTATAAGTTTAACAATAAAAAATTTACACAACTTTTGCCAAATTAAAACATTGGTAGATATCAACACTGAGTACTCTACTCCCCTTTGACAACTGTGTTGTTTGTGAGAAATCCACTGTTTTTGTAAAATACAGAAGAGTAAATGTACGGAGATCAACACAGCACCTGCAGTCAAAATGCAAGTTCAAATGGTATTTTTCCAAACCTCAACATGGAATATTGTAGTCACAAACAAATTCTTGCATTTTTTGAGAACATACAACATATACTGCTGGTGAAACCCACTGGTGGTACTCTTACAGTAAACCTCCACTGAAGATTCAAGGTTTGCATTGTTGTTCATTGTTTAATACAGTTAATATGATATATAGCACTGTTCTGTCTGCTAAAAGCACTTTATAATGGCGACTCACATTCCCCAACACTGATATTAGGGTGTAGGGGTACAAAGGGAGAAAATTTTTCTTATGATTTTTCTTGGTCAATGAGGGATGTCATGAATTTGGTGCAGGCATCAAATATTTTTCAACATGATCCAATCCAAGTTTTGCACAGGATGAAAAACACCTGTGTTTCACCAGAGAAAAGTAAGGTGGGTGACAGAATCAGTATCAGTGTTGTCCAGTGCTCTGAACGCCCCCTGCTGGAGAACCACGGTTTGCCCACATTTCTAACAGATCCTCATTACCTCGCAGTTGTTCTGTTTTTTGAATCTCATCTCTGTCCTTTCTTCAGTTTCTTGTTCTTTTTCTGTGTTTGACATCCTAACTGCCCCTGCCCCAAAGTACTCTGTGCGATCACACACACACACACACACACACACACACACAAAGTTCTCCCTCATCTCTCCATTTCTCTACTGTAGACCATTTGGCACAAACCTCATCTCTTCTCCTCTCATCCCTCGCTCTCACCTCAATTTTCGGCTGTTGCATAATTAATTAGCAGCACTGTTCACTATCAATGCAATTACACCAGAGAATGGGGAAAGAGAGAGAGAGCGAGAGAGAGATGGAAAAAAACAGGCAGAAAGGGAGAGGGAAATGAGGGAAGAAGGCCAACATGGAGATGCCATGAAAACCATGGAATGGAGAAGAAGAATGATTTTAACCCTCAGTAAAGAGTCAATACGGGCCAAAATTAAAGCTGTAAGTTTGGTAATATAAAAGTCGTAGTGAAGTGAGCAATGATCAGGCTTTCTTCTGAGTTGAGTATCAGAAAACAACCATCAAACGAACTGTAGATTCAATAAAAACTGGGGATCCATTTTAGATAACTGTTTTTTGACCCCAATCAACTTCAGAGCACAATTTAGAATTTGTATGTGAAAATCTTGTCATCCTTTTACAGGAGCCCTGAAGGCAACATTTCACATTCTCAGCAAAGCATTTTGCAACACTTCATTCCACACTTAAAAAAAAAAAAAAAACCCTGATCAGTCACATCGTTTGCTACAATACCTGTCTGACCCGTCTGCGTCAAGTGTCAGCAAGTTGATTTTAATGACGTACCGGAATGAACTGAAGCCAACAGCTCCAAGCAAATACAGGTAAAAGTGCCAGTAAATAGACACCTGAATGAGCTCATCAGCTTTTGGCACAGCAGGGAGAGATGGAAAATATGTAGGTGAAGACCAGGGCTGATAACATCTGGTTTAGAAAATGGTTGCCAAAACAACAGCATGTTTGAAATTTTGTCCACTTTGAGCTTGAACATCAAGAAACACACAATGATGTTTCATAAAATTATGAAGTAATCAGTCATTTCCAGGTGTTGAGATGAGTACAGGTCAGATATGGGGCCTCATGTACAAAGCGTGTGTACGCACAAAAACGTGGCATGCGTCCGTCTCCATGCTCATGTTCAGATGTATCAAAAGTGAAATGACCGTGGAAATGTGCAATGAGTCATGCAAAAAGTTGCCGGTGAAACTAGAGCTGCAGAATAAACCCAAACACCGACCAACACAGGCGGTGCAATGAACTTCATTCCTGCCATCAGACAGTAGCGGAGGGTGCAACTGGGACACGGCAAGTCGGAAGGACGTCAGCAGCTGGCGTTGAAACGCTGGGGCTAGAGATGTGAGACTAGTATCACACTCCAGAAGCCATAGGTCCTTTTTACCTTTACCTCACTCAAACAAAAAGGTACTTTTCAGAGTAGTAGGGAACCTGTACTTTTCACTGACCAAGGGAAAAATATCCAAGTGTATAATGTGGATACAAACACGCACGTCATCAGCTTAGCTGCCCTGAAACACAGTAATAATAATAATAATTATAAATAATAGAGCCTTTACTGTCATTGGACATATACATACATATATGCATACAGTGAAATTTGTCCTCTGCATTTAACCCATCCTAATTACAGTTAGACACAATCCAACCACTAGGAGCAGTGGGCAGCCACAGTCTGGCGCCGGGGACCAACTCCACATGTAAATACACTGCTTTAGTCAGGGGCAGAGAAAGGAGCAGACCCTAAATAAGCATGTTTTTGATTGTGGGAGAAAACCGGAGTGCCTGGAGGAAACCCACACAGACACGGGAAGAACATGCAAACTCCACACAGGAAGGGTGGGAAGCAACCCCACGACTTTCTTGCTGTGAGGCATCAGTGCTAACCACTAAGTCACCATGCCGCCAGTAGAGGTTCTGTGAAAAAGACATTAAAAAACATAAAAAACATGAAACCTTTGATATTTACTTGCCACACCTTTGATGTGGAGCATCAGATTATAGAAATGTTTGAACTTCAACTCTTTTTTACTTTCATCTTAGAATAGAAGTATTGGAGCCTCTTGATCCACGTTAATAACCTGTCACCATGCATTATTTATTTTCTCATAAGACTCAGTACAGGACCCCTTTTGTCTGGCCGCTCGATATTTACATTAAATTTATATTACCAAAGCCCCATTCTCACTCTTTAGGTATGTGGAAAGTTGAAGTTTGACACCGTCTCCACACCTTGGAAAACTTTAAAGGGCCCGAAACCATGCCAATGATGAACTGGGATATTCCATGATTGTGTTGTGGTCTTGTTTTAACCATGGAGGTATTTTCAAGATACTTTGACATACTTTGCCCATAATGTTGTTGCACATGCTACGACATTGTGGAAGCACCAAGGTGGTGTAAAGACATGTTATGTACATGCTAAGGTTGATTTTTTACATCTCAGATGACAGTAGTCCAGCGTGTTGCATCATCAAACCACATGCTAGATGACATTCGTGGTCACACACTGAGTTGTCGTGGTTAAAGAATGTGACCTCCTTGGATTCATTTCCATTCAAAGTAGACCGGGGCTTAAAAGGTCAACGTTGTTACACTTGTGGGTCCAGTGGAACCACACATGGACTAAGGCTGCAGCAGGACAGTTAAGTACGAAGGAATTTGTCAGTAATCCGTCAGTGGAAAAGTGCATAATAAACTACGGAATACTAATTTTTAATGATAATTAAGGGTTGCAATAAAAAGAAGCTTAAAAAACGGGGAATATCAACTCAGACAGCTTTAAATGATCCATGAGATGCCAGATTGCATCTTTGACGTTGACGTTGTTCTGTTTTCTTTGCCACATGGCTCAACTGACTCATCAAACCCGTGTTCATGCTGTTAAGCTGTGTGGAGGTATGCATTTAAGGAGAAAAAAAAATACCAGATTGCGTGTGAAAAGTCATGCATTCATTATTTATACATCTGGCCCTTGGTATTTGTATCATTAGAGTGAGTGGCCCAAAGGGAAGCTCTGCAATTATAGGTCAGAAGAAGGTGATATATTTCTTTGAGATCGACCCACATAAAAGCTGCTGCATTGACTGCACATTTGCTTTTGTCTGATTTAAAACGGGCAATGACAGAAAGTGAAAAATACCACTTTTGCCATTAAATTCCACGAGGAAACTTGGATCATTTATGTTTAAAGAGCCTTTAGCAGAGATTTAGTCAAGACCCATTACTTACTCTGTGGCAATTAACACAAAGCCAGTGCATTCAACAATCGATCCCATTTGTCTGTCTTTAATTTGTTAGCCACGCATGTGTTCCACTGTTGGATGCTAGTGTCAAGCATATGAATGATGGCTTCAGGAAGACTGATGCATATGGAATGGTTTGCTAGTGCGAATCACTGCCAGAGAGATGTTCTCTGGAGCCGGACAATTTGTAAAATGACAGATGGACTAATACGGTTTAATTCTTTCTGCCTGTAATTCTTCATCTTGTACTCTGCAACGAAATACAATTTGGCGTTGGATGTGTTTTGCAAGTGGTGTCGCAGAATGCTTTTCTTTGTACTTTGCCACATTCCAATTCTACTTTTCTCCTCAATGTCAAGTCAGTTTGATTCAATACAGACATTGTTCTTCTTTGCATTGTTTATTATAAAAGTCCTTTGGACAAAAAGGAGTAATTTTGACCAATTATAGGAAAAGTGAGAGGTCAGTGTTTCCCAGTGCCGGTCCTCAAGACCAGTGCTAATTTTAAACATTAGCTTTTAATCAACTAAATATCATAAGATTTTAGTCAGTTAACTCTACAGGAGTAACATCTTATGATATTTAACCGACTAAAACAAGTCAGATGACTAAATTATGAGTCACACTGTGATATTTTAGCCAAGCCTATGACAAAATATGCTGTTAAAATTAACACTACTGGGCTGATCTGCTCTGATGACTTCAAGCACAAATGGAAAATATGGACTACTTAGGGCCCTGAGGACCATGATTGGGAAAGACTTGTGCAAGTTGATATTGACTCAAGGAATCTATATACAGAATCAGGGGGATTCATGAGCAGTTTTCCAAATATAAAATGAGAACTGTGCAAAATGTCTTATTTGGCCCCGGTGAAGCCCTGAGGAGCTCTTCAAATTATTAATGGACAATGAGCCTTTTCTTTCCAAAGAATCTTTATCAAACAGTGTGAAATATTGCATTATGTTGCTCTTCTTGGGCCCACACGCAGAGTCAATCAGAAAGTCTAACTTAAGATGCCCAGACAGTTCCAGGATAGTCTGTACCAAATCTTGGAAAAATTCAATGAAAAGTTCGGAAAATCATTGACTATACATCGCATGTGAATGATGCCATAAGTCCTATGGATCTTGATCCATAAGATTAAATACACGAATGTTAAAAGAAGGAACCAGAACAAGACACTTCAGAGAAAGCTAATTACATTGTTCCTATGTGTCAATTAGCCTGTGTTCATTGGCGGTCCATTCAGCCTCATTTGATGGCAGTTTCTATGGCAGGCCCGATATGCATCCATCACTGTAACTGCAATTTTATGAGCGTTAATGTGTGACTTTCAATAAAAGGCCAGCAAATAGAAAGAAAACAGTTCCCAAGGATTTTGATGAAGACAACACACCCATATACGAGCACTTGCATGCACGCATATGCATACAAATAGGAGAAATAAACTGGAAGGTATTCCTAATTCCTAATATTCCTTTATATTATCGCCACACTTTATCATCGCAATGTGTGATTTGCATTGTATATTTTTTTCCTATTCACGTTACATTAATTGTTTATTGTGGGCTAATTAAAGCCTGACTGTCATTAAGAATGATCACGGATCTCAACAGCCGGAGGCACTCATGACAGACCTTGACGGGGAAAGCGGGGACAAAAGGACAAAGAAAAAAAATCTGAGTAAGGAGCACTTTAGGGATTTTATTTAAAAAATAAACTGGCCTTTAAAAAAATAAAAGTCCACTAAATAGAATATTCACCCTATTGATAATTTTAGGGTCATTACTGTGAGAGCCCTTGTAGGTATTGTCCATTCAGGGCTACCTACGTGCGAGCACATGATGTCAATACTGTGTTTGTCCTTGCTATCCTTTGGTGAAGTTAGAAAATAAACTTTCTTTGAAACATGTACGTCATTGCTGCATCATTTTGTGTTCCTCAATGTTTTTTTGCGTGTTGAGGGTTTGTGCGTCTCTGTGACTTTGTATAAGAGCCAGATCCAGGCTTACGTCGATCACTGTTAGCTGGAGTGAATGAGTTTGTTAGCACGCGTCTTTCTCCATCACATTAGATCCTGCAGCAGGATTAAGTGGCACTGCTGAAGGTATGCGGTGGCGTGGAGTAGTTTTATCTTCATTCAGCACTGGCAGCTGGTGATTTGTTCAGAGTCAGAAGTAAATAGTTCAAAAAATGTAGACAAAACAGAGCGATGAATGTATGTACAGCATAGAGCTGAACCATGTTCACAGGAGGCACCGAGTGGTCACAAGTCAAATCACTTGGTCCAGCCTACTGCAAATCCAAAAATTCTCAAAAGAAGCTATCATATTATAAAAGATACCACTGGGGTAGTGTCTTGGCACAAAGGCCCTAAACCCTATGGAATGAAGATCACAACTGTTTGCTAATGTGATCTAGTTGTGCGGTTTGATGACATAAAGCGCCTGATATGTCCCATGTGATGAGTGCAAAAACAATCGTAGCACGTCATCACCTCATACTACAACATCAATATGCAAGAGATTATTAAAATATGTCAAAACACGGCAAAATGACGAAATATCCTGGTTCCTCACGGACACCTTCTTGGATCTTCTGAGGTTTCAAACAAGGATGCATATCCATGAAAGTGAGAATGGAGCTTTACAAGTTCTCAATACAGTACATATTAAAGAAAAATAAATTTTATGCAATTTATTTGCGTGTTTTTACTGTTGCACTTGAGGATTTGATTGACCACAACTACACAAATATAGAATTATGTGTTAAAGTTTGGTTAATCCTTTACATTGCCCACAATTAATATTGCTTTGTTAATCTCCCTTAAACGTTCTGAACACAAAGGAATATAAAAGAAGTCCAAGTAAAGAAAAATGCCACTGGCTACCAAAATAACAATGAATTTGACAGCTCTGGCTGACCATGATGCAAAGGGTGGAGTCTGACAGCATGAGGAAGAAGTGGCTCCCACCAAAGTAGACGTAACAAATGAAGACAAATGTGCCAACAGCTGGACAATGGCGCCAACGTATCACTTTATGATGTAAGGAAACAGCCGGAGGAGAGACGAAATCACAAGTCGATCACACAAAAGACACAAAAGTGCTTACAGGATCTTCCACCTGAAACATTGAGACAAGAAGTGGGAAACGGACAGATTTCAATTCCATTGATTTTCTCTGGCTGTGAGAACAGACAGGGTGATGAAAAGTGAATGTGAGGAGAAGGCTAATCTGTATTGATAAGGGAAGAAGGGTCGAAGGTGATGTTTCATGATGCAGAATTTATCAACAGTACGCCAAAAAGGGCAGTTTTCAAAAATTAATCGAGGTAGCAGGTACTACCTCGATCAGATGCTTAAATACTATAGTACATTAAGTAGGTTGGCTACTTCCTGTCAGATTAATGTGGAGTTCCTCCTGTTTTGCCATAAATAGTTAAGTTTTTAGGCATCGAATTTTAGTTTTTGATCCAACATGAGTACAATCTTGGATCCAGGCGCTCCTTACACTTGGTTTTATTTTAAGATTGTAGCTACAGAATAGCCACTTCGACTGGCGTCATTATAGTTATTGCTACACCAATCTGCTCTTTTTTTGGAGGGCATAAAAGACATTGTGTGTAATGATGTGTCCAACAAAACAAAGGAGGCAATCAAATGGCTGCAACTGCTCCAGTACAGTTCTGCGTTGGTGGATATGCATCCTTAAGTGAGAATCACAAAGGCACAAACTGGCAGAGAGTTTTGTGCCATCTGCCAATTTTACTGCCCAGAGGCAAACAGAATGACTATACATAAAATACAAAGGAATGAGCCTCATTGGTGGCGTATAAATAACATCGTTGGATCAGGTGAGCCCACCCATGTTAATTTGGATACAACCATGCCTACCCATGTATGTCCTTCTTCTTCCAAGCTGACAATATCCGGCGCCACTTGCTTCCTCCCACCCCATGCCTGAATAAGCAAAATATTTTCATATTACCATCAGTTTATGCTCGAGTTTTTTTCTTTAAAGAGGGTTAATAACTGTACACAACCAAAATCAGATGGATAGCATTTTCAAAGCTCTGAATGAAGGAAATATTCATTTCCACATAACAGAGTTTTGCCACTTAAATGACGAGTAAACTAGAAATCTGTGAGCAAGCTGGCATAATGATAGCCCCCAGGCATTAACAGCAAAACAATTGTAATAAAATACCTGAATTAAGATGGTCAATCTGGACAAACAGCAAAAGACTAACTATCTCCCCTAGGTCATACACAAATTATTTTCCGTCATCTTCACATGGTGTGTTACCATTGTGTGAAATCTCATTGAGAATCCATCAAGAGGCGTACAAGGAGTTGTGCATGCAAAGTCGATATCCTACAAAAATTTTTTTACATTGCCACAACAATCAGTAAGTGGGTTTACATTACAGATTTGAGCAAAATTTAAGTGATATTCTTAAAATGTCTATAAACCACAATTGCAAAATGCATTTGAAGTGACTGATACTATCCCAGCTAACAAAATAAAGTTCCCAAAACAGTTTGTCAATTGTCAGAACGGTAGCTGTAAAGTTCTTGGAATATTTTTAAGGAACATTTTCTTTTTGGTTCCCAGAGCATTTGACAATAATGTTAGCACAAACGTTCCAAGAACATTAGGTTTAATGTTCGTGCTTGGACTATATAAGTAAGGTAAGTCCCTTCGGCTGCTCCCTTGTTTTCATTAATGCTTCAGAGAAAAGTTTCTTTTTGGTTCCCAGAATGTCTGACAATAATGTTAACATAAAGGGTTTGAGAATGAGAAGCCTAATTTTTAAGGAAGCCTAATTTTTAAGGAAAGTTTGTTTTTGGTTCCCAAAACATTTGACAACAAGAGCAATCAGAGATTTCTGATGTCCACCAATCCGGATGGAGTCTTCCATGTCCTAATATCTATCTGTGCTGATAATGTGGTGAGAATCCTTGAAGTAGTTTTGACATAATCCTTCAAAGACTATATAAAGTAAAACTTGATCCAGAATCCAGATCCAGATCACCTCTAAAATTTAATGGAGTAATCCATGGTCTAATATGTATCTGTGTTGAAAATTTCATCAAAATGAAGTAGTTTTGACTTAATCCTTCAAAACGTACATAAAGTGAAATCGTGATCCAGAATCTGAAGTCGGATCCAGCTCACCTCCAAAATTTAATGGAGTCTTCCATGGCCTAATATGTATCGATGGTGAACATTTGGTGAGAATCCGTGAAGTAGTTTTGACGTAATCCTTCAAAGCCTATATAAAGTGAATCTTGATCCAGAATCTGGATTTGGATCCGGATCACCTCCAAAATTTAATGGAGTCTTCCATGGCCTAATATGTGTCCATGGTTGAAAATTTGGTGAGAATCCATGAAGTAGTTTTGACGTAATCCTTCAAAGTGTATATAAAGTCCTTGGTGGACGTAATAATGTTAGCACAAATGTTTTGAGAACATTAGACCCAACATTCAGGGAACAATTACAAGGAAAGTTTTGTTTTGGTTCCCAGAACATTTTGGTAATGTTACATAAAATACCTAAAGATATGTTTCATCCAAACATTCTGGTAACGTTGCTTAAAGTCATAGTCTAGTTACTGAAAGAAATTTGCAGTAAGAAAGACAGTGACACTAAAATTAATATATTTGGCAAATTCCCCTCAACTCTAAACATGACTTGTCAATGTATAAAAGAAAGTAATATCATTAGAAAACATTCCAGAAATGTCTCTGATAACCATAACCTAAATATAACCAATATATAACATGACCAAAACATTATGTGGTAGTTGGGACGCAACTACTGGGTTTTGTCCTCTCTTAATAACTTTTCATCCCAATAATAATGGCGTTGGATGTGCAAGTCCTGCTAAATATTGGCATTTCATTGTTTCTTCAAATAAAATATTGCAATAACGTTATCTCTTATAAGGTTTAAGTTAACCCGCTCTCCGTCTTTTACTCTGTCCACATGACACACCATGTTTTTTAGAATATCATGCAACTCATTCTGTCTGTCATATCACCTATAATAACCACCTCTTGCAAGCATAAAAACTTTGTGAGGGGCCATCTTCAAAGGGAAAAGAAAGCATCAATCCCAAATAATGTGAAATTATGCTTCTATTCTCCACAAAATCATATCGGACTGCTGATAACTTACTTATCTACTGACTAGGTGATGAACGCAACCCAGATTCTAATCCAATTACATTTTTTTTGTGAATCTGATTGGTTAATTGTGTGAGATTTCAGACCATGTAGTATTGGGGTAACGGGGGCAAAATATTCGAACATTTCACATTTGGATGTATTACTCCGCGCCCTGACTGGTGTTCTGACGAGATCTCATTTCTGTCGAATATCATTCCTGTACTCCACGCAACTATGTACTCATGCGCATGCATGTAACAGAACACAGGCCTCCCACGCTGCTAGCTGTTAGCACTGTTAGCTGTCGTGTACCGCTGCTGCCAAAATGGGTAAATTTAGGCTACCGTACACAAGTATCCATGTAGATTCTGATACAGAATTACCGTTTCACATTTGATGGATTTTCACATTTGATGGATTACTCTGCGCCCTTTACCACTGTTGGAGTGATGCTGCCTCGGCTTGACGGTAAGCCTCACTAACCAAATTACCTACAGAAAAATAAACCGTGCAAACGATGGAATTGAATTAGGATAGGAATAACCACCTTGTGTCTGATGATTTGCGGATGTTCATGGTGTTATACGGTCGCAAATAGGCGTAAAACTCCTTTTTACCGGCTCTGCTTACGCACCGTCGATAAAGCTCAATTTGCAACTGTATAACTAGCATGAACGTCCGCAAATCAGACACAAAAGGGTTACTCCTTAATTGATAAAGCAATCTGAAATAAAGGGTTTTGAAATCTAAGGCATAAACTTATTTTTGCTGTTCCCCCATTTGGGAACAACCCCTCGAGCCATGCCAATTAGGTCTCCGTCTATCCCGTCATATGCCTGCCTTGTCTGCAATCTTGGTCACACAGGCCGTGACCCTGCCAACCTCCGCGGGACATGAGACTGTGCATGTGCATCCATCTGTGACAATCGAGGTGTGTATTGTGACAGGTCACCCTTGACCCCACTCCTTCAGGAGACGCTGCGCACATGTGTGTGTGTGGATACATACTACAGAAGAAGCCTGTGTTTGGTTGTGCCTGAGAACATGTGCACACTGTGCACATACACGAGAACCACATGCGGCTCTGTATCACTAATATGTATACAACACTCCCTACCCTCCCCTGATCAGTGCATTCTGGACCAGATGGGGTGCCAGGGTCACCTCTGACCTCCTACTGCATTGTGACTGATGGGCCCGCCCAGCACTGTCACCCGCCTCTATTATACCCTGATGGGCACCTGACACTGCTCAGACCCACTCATTAAGCACCACGATCAGGCACCTGAGCTTCTTAATAACTCTGCCAATCAGCGTTGTGTTATAGGCAATATGTCTTTGTTGCTGAAAATGATCGGGGGAGTATAATCAGTCATTTGTCATGCGACACCTGACCTTAATAATAACACGCACGCTCAATGCATTCGTCCTTACGAAGCAACTGTTCCCCCTCATCCTCCATTCCTTACAGCTGGCAGGCACAGTCTACAACAAGCGCACAAAGTATCCTAACATCCGCTTTTATGACAGATCCAGACAGAAATAAACAGCTTTGCATCAGAGGAATGAACTTCAGCCTGCATTTGATAATTCCGCGTGACTAGGCACTGATGTGTGCATTTTTCATCTGAGCTTTGATGTGTCCTCTATGTGATTACCTTGCTGGGATGTGAAGTATTGCCATTTTTGGGGGATTCAAGTCTAAAGTGTACATCAAGGCCATCGGGGGGGAGGATGTTTGCCGTACGGAACGCAAAGAGAGATCTTACGCTATCAGTCGGAGACAAATTAGCGCACATATTGGACCGTGACTGTTGTAAATCTACTTTTCTCCCTGCAGATCTGTGAAAAACACCTTTGGTTGTGAGAGACGGTTTTTATTTTGTGGGAATTCCTTTCAACCCAGAAAAAAAGTATATCCTCAAGTGCAAAGTGACATAATGTACTTTCTTTTGGGTGATCATCAGTAAATCGGTGAGACTGAAATCACGTTTGCAGAAGCCCAGCAGCAACCAAATCTGTTCAGGCCAGAGGCAACAAAATGCCATTTCCTCCAAATTACCAGGAAGAACTGTTGCATGTATTAAAATCTATCTTCAGCTTAATCTTTTTCCTGGTGCTTCCTGTCTTACTCTACAGTAACAAGACTTGGATGCTAACCAGTGACCTACGGCAAACTGTGGATGTTTTCAGTACTAGGACTCCGGAGGATCCTAAAATCTGCCAGAATGACTCTGGCCCAACTGTACACCCAGCACAAAATATGTGTGAAAACCCTGCAGATTAATGATTGGTCGGTCAGAGACAATCATCACTCATCACTCACACTATATATTAGTGTGTGTTGCATTGAAGATAACGTCATGGCTGTTTGATGCAGCATCACTATAGCAGCATTAAAATTGGCAGGGGAAAAGGAAGCACCTGATACCAAATGGGAACACATCATCAGACCAGGTCTAAAGTTTGCCTCTGTAAAGACTGTAGCCAGAGACACATGTATTTACAATGCACACACACTCTGCCTGCACATATCAATGCATTATGCAATAGTTCTCTGCGTGTTTGCGTGGGTTCCCCCTGGGTGCTCCAGCTTCCTCCCACATCCAAACACATGCAGATTAGGTGGATTGGAAACTTTAAACTGTCCGTAGGTGTGCGTGTGGGTGTGAATGTGTTTGTTTATCTATATGTGGCCCTGTAACAGACTGCCGTCCTGTCCAGGGTGCACCCCGCCTCACGCCTTATGACTGCTGGGATAGGCTCCAGCACCCCCGTGACCCTTATTTTCAGTAAGCAGATACAGAAAATAGATGGAAGGACTTCCCTAATTGGAAGCGGTGGTGTCCAAGCGGTTAAGTGCCCTTGTTTCAAATGTGTAAGGTTCTCGGTTCAAGGCCTCTGACTCTCCATGTATGTGGTCTGATGAGACAAAGATTGAACTCTTTGGTGTGAATGCTAGTCGTCATGTTTGGAGGAAACCAAGCACCATCCCTACAGTGAAACATGGTGGTGACACCATCATGCACCAAGCTTGTGGCATCATATTCAAGAAGACTTGAGGCTGTAATTGCTGCCAATGGTGCATCAACAAAGTAATGAGCAAAGGGTGTGAATACGAGGGCTGTCCGTAAAGTAACGGTCCTTTTTATTTTTTTCAAAAACTATATGGATTTCATTCATATGTTTTTACGTGAGACATGCTTGAACCCTCGTGCGCATGCATGAGTTTTTCCATGCTTGTCGGTGACGTCATTCGCCTGTGAGCACTCCTTGTGGGAGGAGTCGTCCAGCCCCTCGTCGGAATTCCTTTGTCTGAGAAGTTGCTGAGAGACTGACGCTTTGTTTGATCAAAATTTTTTCTAAACCTGTGAGACACATCGAAGTGGACATGGTTCGAAAAATTAAGCTGGTTTTCAGTGAAAATTTTAACAGCTGATGAGAGATTTTGAGGTGATTCTGTCGCTTTAAGGACTTTTCACGGTGCGAGACGTCGCTCAGCGCTCTCAGGCGGCGTCATCAGCCTGTTTCAAGCTTAAAACCTCCACATTTCAGGCTCTATTAATCCAGGACGTCGTGAGAGAACAGAGAAGTTTCAGAAGAATTCGGTTTCAGCATTTTATCCGGATATTCCACTGTTAAAGGATATTTTTTTAATGAAAGACGTGCGGACGGGTCCGCGCATCGGGACGCAGCCGACACGGCGCGGCGGCACAGAAAAAACACCTCTGTGTTGATAACCATTTGTTAAAATCCAGTTGGCTTTTGATGGCTTTCAGTGGAGTGAGTATATGAGAAATTGTTTATCAGCTGGAGATGTTCCAACTTGTCCTCAAGGCTTCCAACAGATGTGTTTTTCCTGTGGCGGAGCGTCGCGGCGGCTGCGAGCCGACGCTGCAATCCGCCCGCACGTCTTTCATTAAAAAAAATCTCCTTTAACAGTGGAATATCCGGATAAAATGCTGAAACCGACTTCTTCTGAAACTTCTCTGTTCTCTCACGACGTCCTGGATCAACAGAGCCTGAAATGTGGAGGTTTTAAGCTTGAAACAGGCTGATGACGCCGCCTGAGAGCGCTGCGCGACGTCTCGCACCGTGGGAAGTCCTTAAAGCGACAGTATCACCTCAAAATCTCTCATCAGCTGTTAAAATTTTCACTGAAGACCAGCTTAATTTTTCGAACCATGTCCACTTCGATGTGTCTCACAGGTTTAGAAAAAATTTTGATCAAACAAAGCGCCAGTCTCTCAGCAACTTCTCAGACAAAGGAATTCCGACGAGGGGCTGGACGACTCCTCCCACAAGGAGTGCTCACAGGCGAATGACGTCACCGACAGGCGTGGAAAAACTCACGCATGCGCACGAGGGTTCAAGCATGTCTGACGTAAAAACATATGAATGAAATCCATATAGTTTTTGAAAAAAATAAAAAGGACCTATACTTTACGGACAGACCTCGTACTTATGTACATGTGATTTTTTTTTTTAAGTTTTTTTATTTTTAATAAATTTGCAAAAAGAAAGTTCATGGGGTGTTGTGAGTAGAAGTTTGACAAAAAATATGAATTTACTCCATTATGGATTAAGGCTGTGACATAACAAAATGTGGAAAAAGTGAAGTGCTGTATATGTGGCATTGTGACAGACTGGCGTCCTGTCTGGGGTCTACCCTGCCTCACACCATATGACTGCTGATAGGCTTCAGCCCCCAGTACCATTTATTGGAGGAAGCAGGTATAGAAAATGGATGGATAGACAGTATCCAGTGTGTAACAAAAACGCATATTCAGATATTGCATGGGAAACAGGAAATGCAAAGCATGGCAACACAAATATATGTCACAGCTTTGAGTGTGGTAAAGCTGCATAGGTCTGTTTCCAATTGCATCGCATTACAAAATGACAAGTTCTGATTTAGAACACCAGCAAATTCAAATAAAAACCAATCCAAAAAAAAAAAGGCTATTTGCCATCTGTAATATATATCCCTTGGGAAGATGTGCATATGCAATGACTGAAATAAGTCAAGAGAACCCATTCAGGACTCTAAAGGTCAAATGTTGAATGTGAAGCAAATGCCTATCTTCAAATGAGGCCCCTGGGGCCGTGTTTTGAAGTGAGCTATTAAAATGAGTACATAGACCAGCGCAAGCTCTCACCTCTCACATTCTGAAGGTTACATTATTTTAAAAAGGGCATCATGACCATGAATGAAGGGCTTTAAAGTCTGACCTACACTACATACAAGTACTTCTGCATTGACTGCAGTAAAAGCGTCAGACACCTGGTTGCTCTAACTTCTTTATATCTGACCTCCATCGAGTGCACTTCAGTGCTGACCTCTACAGTTAACACCGTTGCACATTTCAGCGCAGACTACACTCACTAGATTCTGCCAGGATGCTCGAAATGGAAAAAGGAAATGTTAGCTGTATAGAAAGGCAAAGCAAAAACTCTCTTACAGCATGAACGTGACATTCTACTTGACAAAACTAACAGGAGTTGTAGGGATCCTTGTATGAGGAGGAAATATTTTAAGTTTGTTAAATGTCATAAAAAAAAAACCAAGTGTCTTTTTGAGTTGCACTGCATAAAACAAAATGTGCCTTTCACAATATTTAATGCCAAGGATCAACTCTGGAAACAATCAAAACATAATGGGTCTTCAGGCTGAGTGGCTGGATGAGCCTCCTGAATTTGCACCCAAATTGCTATCAAAGCTTTTAGCAGTAATTTCGACAGCAGCCCCCATGATTCACTGACGCTCGGGCCAGACTACACGATTTTCAAGGTAATTTCAGCAATGATTGGAGCTTGGGCAGAATCCAAGGTAGTCCAGTGAAGTTGAAGGTAGTCACGCTGCCAAGTTGTGGCTGAAATTCATAGATGTATGAGTGTAACGGAGCAAACGTGCACACACATCACTCAACCATGTGATGGAACACCGCTCCCCTAAAGCGATAAAGTGTCCGAGAACCCTAACCTTAATCGAACCCTAACCCAAACACAGTGTCTGCAGGGTCTCTCACTACCGTTGGCAAACACACATATCTGTTGCGCAAAACCTGAAGTACTTTTTGTGCACTTTGACAGTTCAAAATTTCAGGGAAAAAAAAGGCTACAAATGTAAGTGTGTGGTCTCTATTAAGTCAAACACAGCAAGGAACAAGATCAAGAGTCATTAATCAGGAACAAACGCAAGTGACTGCAATGAAAATCAGGATTCCGATCAAATGCTAGCAGTATCAAAGGTCACAATCACAATAAAAGCAGAATCAAAAGGTCAGGCATTAGGATTAAAAAGTAATATATAAAATCAAATCTCACATTCAAAGGCTGAGATCAGGATGAAAGGCATCAATCAGAATCAGTGTTCAGCAACCAGGATAAAAGTTTACACTGCAGGCATGTGTCATGGTTTCAAAACCAACGTGTTGCACTGCCATGGGCTCCAGGAACTCACCCCGATGCCCATTCTCCATATCGATCACCATGTTATCTGGATTAAATTGCTGATGATTTGGTGTGATCCTGGATTTCTCAGTTCCTCAAAACCTCTGTTGTGATGAATGAATAAATAAATAAATAAATAAAGCAAATTTGCATGATTCATAGCATAAAAATAGGAAACAGACTGTGATCTTTTGACCTCTTAAAATAGGCCAAGGTTAGCCATCTCTGAACTTGTCCAAGGTCTGTGTCCCAAGATTGTTCCCTGTGAATTTGAAGACCCTGGCAGTAATAGGACTGGACTTATGCTGAGCAGAGACAGACAGACAGACAGACACAAAGCCTTTGCAACACCTGATGGCCATATTTTGATGACCTCAGATAAAAATCAGAATGGCAGCATCGCACACAAGCAAAAATTTAATTGGGTTGCTTTTTTTTTTTCCTTTTTCATAAATAATCCATTGATTGTTTTCTGGATTCATCCATGAGTTGTTTGTCCCATAGAAGGTGAGAAAATGGTTTAAAAAAAAAAAAAAATCAAATCAGTGTTTCTGAAAGCCCAAGATGACATACTCAAATGTTTTGTCCACAATCTAAAGACATTCAGTTTATTATTAATATGATAGCTAGACAGACAGACAGACATCTTGCCAAGAGATGAACAGAGAATACCACAATGCACAACCACCATGAACAGGGGCTGATGGGCAAGGCCATTTACTATATTCATGTGAAACGCTTGAATTTGGTATATTACACAAAATGTTTTACTAAAATCTGAAATTTGACCTAATTTAGGTCACCTTTGCCCTCAAGTTATACCTAGAAGGTCAAGGTTGATCCCTTATCCCAGTTAATGGCTTATGGACAAGGCCAATAACTATATTCATGCCACATTTGGAGGTTAAAAAGCACAAATTGTGACCAGCAAAGTTGTTTTGGTCATTTTAGTGTTTTACCTTCCTGTGACCTTTACCTTGACCCTTTTGTGTGCGAAAGGTTATGTCCATTGGACTGCTATATGTGAACTTACAAGAGACTGCAATGAAGATTTGCATCCTTTGTCGCAACCTTAAAAAAATACATAAAATTTGCACGTTTTCTGTGATGACATCATCAAATGACAGCATACCTTAAAACTTTTCATATATTCTGCCCTTTAAGTTGGTGTATTACAAGGCATATTTTACTCAAATATAAAATTTGACCTAATTTTGGTCACCTTTGACCTCAAGCAAAACCATGAAGGTCAAGGTCGATTGTTTATCCCAGCTAGTGGCTTATGGGCAAGGACAATCACCATATTCATGCCAAATTTGGAGGCAAAATTTCAAAAATTGTGACCAGGAAAGTTGTTTTGTTGAATTTAGTGTTTCACCTTCCTGTGACCTTGATCTTTGACCTTCAGCTTGATCCAATTGTGTGCTGAAAGGTGTCTTGCTAGGGCTGCTATGAAGACTCTGTGATGTAAACTGTGTGTTCCAGAGTGAACTAAAGGTGAAAACTGCAGTGATTACAAACATACATACTGAATAACATTTCTTTCAAAAATTCATTTTGGCAGGATAACAACTGTTCCAAATCTAAAATCATAATCAGCTGCACACCCCTCCCCCACCCTACAACAAATTAACTGCTGTCTATCATTGTCATGTCCTATCTTGACTTAAAATTGCTGTGTCACAGGTTAGATGATAGTTGTGATGGAAAATACTACAGGATGGCAGTCAGCCAAACAAAGTTTATCAGTTTAACCACGTAGATTCATCACAAGTTTAATTTCTGCTCAGAAATGCTAAAGGCTCCTTCACGTCTGCTTTTTGACTTCTTGGCTGAGCTGGCTGCTGCTTCAGACAACTAACCAGCTTTGCAAATGTTTGCCGAGTGTGGGAAGGACAAACCAATTAAAGGAGGCAGCGTCTGCTTCCCGCTGCACACACTGTACAACCCAGAGTGAATTTAACAACATGTGTCACGTTCAATATTGCAGTGCCCATGAGCATCGCATTGATTTGTAAGTTCTGCATGTAGGTGCAGCGAGCGCTTGCAAATGGTGCCAGACAGGAAGCCACGACTGCCTCTGGCCAATCAATGACTTAGTATCAGACATGTCATCAATCCTTGCGTTAAGCCTCGGCTTTAAGCACACCGACCAGCAAAGGTAAAGTTTAGTGTAGAGCCACTGACTATTACACAATAACACTGAACACATTTGACATCGTGGGGAGTACACAAAAAGGTATTACAGGAAGTTGTCATTTTTCATCTTGCGCCAAAAGAGCTTGTCTTTTTAGTACTAAAAAAGGACTGTGAAAAAAGGAATGTTGCGGCAAACTGTGGACTTCCGTCAGTGTATCGTGAAAACAGACTCGGGTCCTTGGACCCTCAGTGGGGGACTGGGGACATTCGAGTTTAATATTATTTAAAGTTAAATGCATCAATTAATGCAAAATTAAGAGACTAGAATTATGAGGAACCTCATACTCATAAGTAATTTTGTGCTCCTGCTATAATTGGTTGTGTAGCTATCAGTGATGTTAACAAGGAATAGTCACACCTACAAAACACAGGAAATGAGATGAATATAGTTCACAAATGGTGAAACCATAAAATCAACATTCCAACCAATTATACATTTGACCAATGAAAGAAATTAAGTACCTGTGTTGAACAACACTTTATTATATATATATATATATATATATATGTATACACGATGTCTATTAGATAATAAACCGACCCTTTTATTTTTTTTTACCTATATGGATTTGAATGACGTGCGATTACACCAATCATGCTTGAACCCTCGTGCGCATGCGTGAGTTTTTTCACGCGTGTCGGTGACGTCATTTCCCTGTGGGCTGGCCTTGAGTGAGATGTGGTCCCGCCCTCTCGGCTGAATTCCTTTGTTTCACATGCTGCTCGAGACGGAGCGCGTTGCTTTATCAAAATTTTTTCTGGACCTGTGAGGAATATCCGAGTGGACACTATTCGAGAAATTAAGCTGGTTTTCGGTGAAAAGTATAACGGCTGATGAGAGATTATGGGGTGTTTCTGTCGCTGTAAGGACTTCCCACGCAGCGGGACGTCGCGCAGCGCTTCCAGGCGCCGTCGTCAGCCTGTTTCGACCTGAAAACATCCTAATTTTTTTTTTTTTTATACTTTTGATTTTTATTAGGTTTCACAATTGATTATACAAACATTTCATAACAATTTCACAATGACAAAACAACATATTAACAGTCGGCTATTGTAACATAATCTATCCGATGAATGAAATAAACAGAAGTCAGGGATGAACATGAGCAAAAACTTAAAAAGTTTTATGAACAGTAATTTATATGACATTTGGAAGGACCTTAAGATCAATCATTCATCAGATCCATGTAAATTAGGCCATTTCCCCCACCTTCTTACATAGAGATCTGGTTGTAGTCTAAGCATATACACTCAACAAAAATATAAATGCAACACTTTTGGTTTTGCTCCCATTTTGTATGAGATGAACTCAAAGATCTAAAACTTCTTCCACATACACAATATCACCATTTCCCTCAAATATTGTTCACAAACCAGTCTAAATCTGTGATAGTGAGCACTTCTCCTTTGCTGAGATAATCCATCCCACCTCACAGGTGTGCCATATCAAGATGCTGATTAGACACCATGATTAGTGCACGGGTGTGCCTTAGACTGTCCACAATAAAAGGCCACTCTGAAAGGTGCAGTTTTATCACACAGCACAATGCCACAGATGTTGCAAGATTTGAGGGAGCGTGCAATTGGCATGCTGACAGCAGGAATGTCAACCAGACCTGTTGCTCGTGTATTGAATGTTCATTTCTCTACCATAAGCCGTCTCCAAGGGCGTTTCAAAGAATTTGGCAGTACATCCAACCAGCCTCACAACCGCAGACCACGTGTAACCACACCAGCCCAGGACCTCCACATCCAGCATGTTCACCTCCAAGATCATCTGAGACCAACCACTCGGACAGCTGCTGAAACAATCGGTTTGCATAACCAAAGAATTTCTGCACAAACTGTCAGAAACCGTCTCAGGGAAGCTCATCTGCATGCTCGTCGTCCTCATCGGGGTCTCGACCTGACTCCAGTTCGTCGTCGTAACCGACTTGAATGGGCAAATGCTCACATTCGCTGGCGTTTGGCACGTTGGAGAGGTGTTCTCTTCACGGATGATGCGAAGGAGATGTGTTGCACTGCATGAGGCAAATGGTGGTCCCACCAGATACTGACTGGTATCCCCCCCCAATAAAACAAAACTGCACCTTTCAGAGTGGCCTTTTATTGTGGACAGTCTAAGGCACACCTGTGCACTAATCATGGTGTCTAATCAGCATCTTGATATGGCACACCTGTGAGGTGGGATGGATTATCTCAGCAAAGGAGAAGTGCTCACTATCACAGATTTAGACTGGTTTGTGAACAATATTTGAGGGAAATGGTGATATTGTGTATGTGGAAAAAGTTTTAGACCTTTGAGTTCATCTCATACAAAATGGGAGCAAAACCAAAAGTGTTGCGTTTATATTTTTGTTGAGTATATGTTAGTCTTTCCATCTTGCGAGTTTCTTCAAGTTTTCTCAGCCAATCTTCCAACGTTGGTGGATCTGGGTGAAGCCATTTTTGGGTAATCATTTTTTTGGCAACAGCTCCCATCATTCTAATTAGATATCTGTCATTTTTTGTAATTTCCTCTGGGAGATCTCCTAATAATAATGTCGACATGGGTTGCGACAGTTCTAAATCCATAATCCGTTCAATTTCTAGTATGACACTGTTCCAAAATCCAGCAATTTTTGAGCAGGACCAAAAAATGTGGGTGTGGTTGGCCTCCATGTCCCCACAGTCTCTCCAACACTTAAAAGCTCCCGAATTTCTCCTTTGTTGTTTTGGGGTTATGAAAAATCGGACCAAACATTTCCAACAAAATTCCCTCCAATAAGAAGAACAAGAGGTAGACATTGCTGATTTACACATATTTTCCCATTGTTCATCTGAAATATTCTTATCTAGTTCTTTCTCCCATCTTCTTTTAATATAATCTGTTGATTTACGGTTGCCATTCAATAGACCTTGGTAGAGTTTAGAAATGATCGATTTGCATTGATTGTGGTATGTCTGTGTAGCCAAACGCGTTATCTCATTATATTCTGTTATCTTCACCACTTTTGTAAGTACTGACGTAGCTGTAAGTACCTAAAAAAATGTCTGTTTTCTATATTAAATTTCTGTTGTAAATTTTGGAAACTCGGCATGGCATTCTTATTTAATAATTTACAGTATGCAGTTATACCTTTATAAGACCAGTTTTTAAATGTTGAGTCCATTTGGTTAGGTATGAACTCTGAGTCGAATGCAGCCCATCTTAAAACTCTTATCTGATCCCACATTTTTAATTTTTTCACCACCCCGAACCAAATCGATAATGTAAAAGAAACCAGCGGACTTAAATCTTTTTGACATGCCTCCGCCAATTTATAATCGCCAATCAAAGCTTGTATTGGAATATCTCCGTTTTTCTTTTCTATTTCTTTCCATCTAGCCTCATTTGTGTCGTCACACCACAGTATAACTGCCCTAAGTTGGGCCGCAAGATAATAGTCGTGTAGGCTAGGAAGAGAAAGTCCTCCTTTTTCTTTTTTGATCTTCAGTGTACAGTATTTAACTCTAGGTCTATGACCTTTCCAAATAAATCTGGATATTTGTTTATCCCACTCATGAAACTGCGATTGAGGAATTTTAACAGGTAATGACATAAATAAATATAATAACCTGGGCAGTATCGAGATCTTTATCACCTCTGTTCTTGCTCTAAGATCTAATATATATGTTGTCCATTGTGTGAGGTCTTCCTTAATCTTCCTATTTACATCGTCATAGTTTTTCCTATATAAATCTCCTAAATTGTGAGTAAGCCATACTCCCAAGTATCTAATTGCTTTCTTAGACCAGTCTACTGTGATTCTATTTTTATTCTCTTTTGAAGGTGTATAGTTAAAAGTCATAATTTGGGTTTTACCTATATTTAGTTTGTATCCTGCGTAACTACTAAATGTGTCTAATAGGTCTAAGAGGGCCCGAATGGATTGTTCTGGATTCGAGAGGTATAAAAAAACATCATCTGCATATAGTGCTATTTTGTGTTCTCTTGAATTTATTTCTAAGCCTTGAATATTGCTATTTCCTCTTATAGCCTGGGCTAGTGGCTCTATATATAAAGCAAATAAAGTAGGAGATAATGGACAGCCCTGACGAGTGGATCTCTCCAGCTTTATTCGGTCTGTTAAACGTCCATTTATCTTTATTCTTGCTGTGGGTGCTGAGTATAATGTTTTGATGCTATTCATTGAGCTTTCAGAAAAACCGAAACGTTTCAGAACTAAGAATAAATATTCCCAGCTAACACAGTCAAAGGCTTTTTCAGCATCTAAACTAACCAGTACTGCTTTCTCTTTTTTTGCCTGAATGTGGTGAATTATATGTAGAGAGCGTCTTATGTTATCCTGAGTTTGTCGACCAGTAACAAATCCGGTCTGATCTTCTTCAATCAATTCCGAAATAAATAAATTCAGTCTGTTGGATATTATTAGTGCATATAATTTATAATCTTGATTTAAAATTGATATTGGTCTATAGGAGCTGCACAGTGTTTTGTCCTTGCCTTCCTTAGGTATAACTGTGATAATCGCCTCTGACCATGAAGGTGGTATAGTCATTTTCTTTAGTGTCCAGTTCAGTGATTTTAATAATACCGGTAATAATTCTTCTTCAAACATTTTATACCACTCGGCTGGCAGGCCATCTGTACCTGGTGTTTTATTATTTTTTAATTTTCTCAACATCATTTTCAGCTCCTTCTTGTCAATTGGTTTAATTAAACTTTCATTCTGCTTTTCTCCAATTGATGGTAAGTCTAATGAATTTAAAAATGTTTTAACCTCTTCTAAATTTCTTTGTTCGGGCTGTGTATATAAAATTTTGTAATAAGTTTGAAATGCTTTATCTATTCCTTCAAGGTTGTTTTCTAATTTCCCTGTGCTGGGATCTACTATTGTGTGTATTGACTGTTGCATTTGTTTTTTGCGGATTTTCCTAGCCAGTAATTTTGTTGCCTTTGGTCCTGTTTCGTAGTATGTTTGTTTCAAGAATTTATATTTCTTTTCCTCCTCTTCTTTATGGATATCTGAAATTTTTGTCTTTATCTGTCGAATTAAATCAAGGGTCTGAGTAGATTGATTCCTAATATGTTCACTTTCCAAATTTTTTAATGTGTTTTCCAAATCATTAAGTTGTTTTTCTTTTGCCCTCTTAATAGCTGTACTCAATGATATAAATTTCCCTCTTATAACAGCTTTTAAAGTGTCCCATAAAATATTAGGGTTAACTTGTTCGTTGTCATTTAGCTGTAAAAAAAATTCTATTTCTGCTTTGACCTCTTTTATAACTTTTTTATTATTTAATAAGCTTGTGTTTAATCTCCATATTGTCTTTTTAGGTCTATTGTCAAGATGAAGCTTTAAATAAATTGGTGAATGATCTGATATATCCCTGGTACCTATATCGCAGCTTTCTATTCTATGTCTATCATTCCTGAATACCAAGAAGAGATCTATCCTTGAGTATACTGCATGAGGGGGGGAAAAGTAGGTAAAATCTTTTTCAAATGGATGTATCTCCCGCCATACATCCAGTAAATGTAAATCGTACAAGCCCTTCTTTAACAGCTTACCCTGTGGTGTGACTGTCCTCTTATTGTTGGTTGTATCATTTGCATTCAATACTGTGTTAAAGTCACCTGCGCATATTAATATACCTTGTGACTCAGAGGATATTATTTCTAGGATTTTACCCAGGAAATGCCGATCATAGTGTGGTGGAAAATAAACGGAGAGTAGTCAATTTATCCTCTATTTTTCCCTGCACCATTATATACCTGCCTTCGCTGTCCCGTTTTTGTTTAATAAATTTGAAATGCAGAGAATTATGTATTAAAACCACTACCCCTCTTTTGCTCCCTGATTTATAAGAACTGTAGTAAGTGTTTCTAAATCCATATTTTTTTAATTTCTCGTGTTCTGTTTGAGACAAATGAGTTTCCTGGAGAAACATAATTTGAATTTTCTCCTTTTTTATTTTGGACATTACTCTACTCCTCTTAATAGGGTTGTTCATACCATTAATGTTCCATGAAGCTGCTCTAAAATTATTATTAGTCATACCCGTACACCTGTTTACTTACGCCGACTACACAATAAGAACAAAAACCATTTGAACGTGGAACAAGTAAAAGTAAAAAAAACAAAAATAAGAATGAAGTAAAGACTTCCAACCTTAGGGCCTCGTTCTGCCCTATCCACCCAGTACGTCCTATCCAGTCGTGTAGGAGAGATAATCCCATCCATGATAGGGTCTCCTTTTCCACTTGAAACAGTGTTCCTTCTCCTTTAAGCATAGCAAACAGTTATTTATTTATCCTGATCATCACTAAAAAATTTAGTTGACAGGGGGTCAATGAGACATAGTCTTCTAGTTATAAATATTCAGATGACATTAAGTAGGTCTCATTGTTAAACAGATTATACTTGCTGTCGTTGGAATTCACGGAGTTTCTCGCGGGCACGATCAATGTGTGAACAGCTCACTTTGTTCCAGTGTGTGTCTCTGGAAAGTCGAGGCCCATCCTCATCTCTCGGGCTTGGCACTTGTACGGAGTATCCCCTTTTCTTCATGTCCTCAGCCGCCTCCGTCGCATCCTTGTACAAACATGGACCTTCTTCCCAGTGGATCCTCATCTTAGCCGGGTACGGTGTTTGAAAACGAATCTTTGCCTCTTTGAGGATCTTCTTGATGTGCTTATATTCTTTAAGCTTGTTGTTTACTTCTGTCGGCAGGTCATGTGCAAATGCGATCCTGTTACCCTCAAAGGTTATCTTTTTTTCCCATGCCGCTTTTAATATCTTCTCTTTCATGCCGTAGGTGAGAAAATTGACCAAGATAGATCCTGTTACCGTATTATCCCGGGGTTTCGGACCTAGTGACCGGTGTGCTCTCTGTATCTGTAGATCCAGGTCTTCCTTCAGGGAGAGTTGTTCTTTTAGGAATGCTGTCATGAACGCTAACATAGCGCTCCCTTCGGCCCCTTCTTTAACACCGTAAATGCGGATATTGTTGCGGCGCGATCTCCCTTCTAAGTCGGTAACTTTGTCCTGAAGTGTTTTTTGCTGTTTAAGACAATCGAGCAGTGTGTCCCTCAGATCCATGTTCACTGTCTCGAGATCGTCCACACGTTGTTCCAACTCTGTTAGCCTTGAGCTCTAGTTGCGAATATCCGCACTCACCTCTTCCAGCTTCTGATTCACTTCAGCCTTGAAGTTACTCAAATCTTGTTTGATATCCCTCTTCATTACGTTAATGTCATTTTGCATTTCTTTTATATTACCGCATAAATTCTGTAAGGCTTTAGCAGTAGTTAGCTCGCTTCCTTCGTCTGGCTCTACGGCCTGCATCATGCTTATCTGGTCCTCAGCGTTTGAAGAATTAATCTTCTCTTGGCTGTCGTTTTTTGGACCCCTTTGTCTCTTCTTTGATCTAACTCCACGCATAATATGTCATTATAAACATGTACAAAGTCAATTTATCGAGTTTTGTGGAGTTTTTCTAACATCTGATCAGGACCGTCGAGGTTCTAGACCGCCATCTTGAAGCGCTCACCCGGAAGTCGAAAACATCCTAATTTAAGGCTTAATTCACCCAGGACGTCGTGAGAGAACAGAGACGATTCAGAAGAGGCCGGCATGAGGACTTTATGCGGACATTCCACTGTTTAAGGACATTTTTTAATGAAAGACGTGCGCGCAAATTCGCCAAGTCGTTTCCGTGACGACTCGGCAAATCTGTGTGCGCCGCGACAGGAAAAACACCTCCGTGTTGAAAACCATTTGTAAAATTCAGGCGGCTTTTGATGGCTTTCAACAAGTGAGTAACTGAGAAATTGTTTAACAACTTGAGCATGTTCCAACTTGCCCGTTAAGGTTTCCAACGGAGGTGTTTTTCCTGTCACGACCCCCCGCGGTCGGGTCCAGCCCGACATGCGACTCTGCCCGCACGTTCTTTCATTACAAAATGTCCGTTAACAATGGAATGTCCGAATAAACTCCTCATGCCGACTTCTTCTGAAAGTTCTCTGTTCTCTGACGACTTCCTGGGTCAACAGAGCCTGAAATGTGGAAGTTTTCAACTTGAAATGGCGAAACGCTGCCGCCTCGAAGCGCAGATCGCCATCAGGTGCCGTGGGCCATCCTTACGGCGACACTTCCAGACCAAAATCTCTCATCAGCCGTTAAAATTTTTACCGAAAACCAGCTGAATTTATCGAATGCTGTCCACTCAGTTGTGCCTTACAGTTTTGAAAAAAATGTGATCAAACAAAGCAGCAGTCTCTGAGCCATTCCTAAACAATGAAAAAAGGACAAGAGGGTGGGCCACTCCTCACTCAAAGACTGCCCACAGGCGAATGACGTAACCGACAGGCGTGAAAAAACTCTCGCATGCCCACGAGGGTTCAAGCATGTCTGATGTAATCACACGTGATTCAAATCCATATGGTTTTTGAAAAAAATAATAAGGTCGGATACTTTTCTAATAGACCTCGTATATATATATAACAAATACTATATACCGATGATGGCATGCTGTCATCGCCCTGCAGATGTGAAAGTCTGCAACTTCAGATCTCACATGTACTATTGTAACAAACCATATAACATTTAACATGGTGCACCTGGAAAGGTGAGGTCAATGGATGCAACCGTACAACTGACTAATCAGAAAGTGGCGTGAAGCTGTTAAAGCTGTCAAACTGTCTCATTCCAACACCCGGAGCAGTCTAAACACTATGTGATGATCAAAATGCTCTGTGATCTCATTAAAACCCTGAACGGTGTCAAATAAATGAACTTGCATTACCTCGATTGTGAAGAATAAAAGCAAAATAAATAAATAAATAAAAAGAAATGGTAATGAGGCAATAGCAACCTCAATAATATAAGCTACAAGATGGGTGTTGGTGAACTTTTCTTCTGCGGTTTGAACCGTGGAAAGCAAACTCCTCTTATTCTGCTTTCCAAAGCAAAAAAGCAGAGAAAAAGAAACAGCAAACATTTCTTACTGCTGCTGTCCTCGCTCAATACAGTGAGAGACATATTTATTCACGTAACCACACAATCTTAAAGTCAGGGACGGCCTGTGGCTGGGCAGCAATAACGGTGGCGGCTGATGATTCAGCCTGTAGTGAATTTGATGAGCGCCGCGCAGACCTAGACAATGATTTGTCTCATTGTTTGTATTCCAAAGATTTGCTATGGGAAATGTCCACTCTGCTTCTTCTCATTCTGTCGACTTTAATTCATTGTTTGTCAGGGATTAGTCATCCCCCTCCCTTGCACTTGCGGCCGTTCTCGGCCGCCTCGGCTGGCTATCTGGCTGGCTCTAGTTTCTCCCAGGTGACCCTGAAGTCCTCCTGATACCAAACAAAAAGCAGCGCTCTCGAGTTGGCTTGGGGGGGGGGGAGCTGAGAGAACATAACATATCTGTTTCTATCTGGACAGCCAGTAGGAACAAATATTGACATGCGATTCTTTTCCTCTCCGTCTGTGGTCCAAACTTCACTTCCATTTCGACTGTAAGGGAAGAATCGCTGTCGCCGGGGAGACCAACATGGCTGATGTATTTTTTTTTCATTCTTTTCACCAATTTGGGCCGCTCCTTCAGTGTCTCGGTTTTATTTATTTTTTTTGTAGGTGCTTGACTTTCACTGGCGTCAATCTCGCCGGTGAGAAAGCGACGCCCTTTCCAGCAAGGTAAACAGCCATTAGTGACTGAGTGAGTGGGAACGACGGGAGAAGAGACAGAATGAAACACGGGACGAGAGAGGGGATGAAACTTGGAGAAGGTCATTTGTTCCTTTTTTCAATATCCTCATGCCCCCCATCCCACCTTTTATTGGGCCTATTTGTCTTTGCCCAAATTGTGTCTTGACTGGAGCGAGACAGCGAGAAGCCTTTGACTATTCACGACTTGTAATATACAAACACAATGGCTGCTTCTCCCAAGGCTGCAACATTTCTTATTACATCCCTTTATTTATTTTGCCAGTGTAGAAGCACACAGAGAGGGATGAGTTTAGAGAGTGATACGGAGAGAAATTTATTTATTTTTAATTATTTAAGCGTAATATCCAGCAGTAGGCGGCACGGTATTTTATTGAAGTCGGTGGTGACATAACTTATCCGAGGTCTGAGCCCGGCTGCTGCTCTGCACTGCCGATCACACGTTTACACACATTATTGATCACAGATGCTGCTGGTTGCCAGCGTTCTCTCTGCACTCTGTCTTGATGTCTGCCTTTCTTCCTCTTTATGTCTGCATTTCCTTTCCTCTCTTCCCCTCAAAGCCAAGTGAACCCACTCATCTTTCCTCCATCTGCCACCGTCCCCACAGGTGTTGCTACCAGTGTGGATTCTGGGTTTAAAATACGCCACACACAACAACAGCAGAAAGATGTGGCAGATAGATGGCTACTTTCAAGAAGTGGGGATGGACCGGTTGTCTGCCTGGATGGTTGCCATCTAGCACCCAAGGCGGTTCCGCAGTGTGGTGGATTGCGGTGACGTGCGGCAGCAACACATGTTCCCAAACCAGACCCTAAATAATGCAACTGATTCGGACAATCAAAACACACAAGTCAGCAAACGAAACAATTACCTGAAAAAAATTCACTGCTTTGAAAAACTGTGATTCAGTGTTTTGAAACACTAAATGCTGCTACAAATGATGATTCACTGATTCAAAACTTCACTGAACAAAACGGCTCCTGAAAAGGATTTCAAAAACACTTGAAAAACTAACTCAAAGAATTTGCACAATGATTCATTCATCTTCTACCGCTTAGTCCAATTAAGGGTCATGGGGGGCTGGAGCCTATCCCAGCAGTCATAGAGCACAAGGCGGGGTACACCCAGGACAGGATGCCGGTCCGTCGCAGGGCCACAAATAGACAAACAAACACAGACACACCCACACACACACCTACGGACAATTTCTTTTTTAAAGATACCAATCCACCTAACCCGCATGTCTTTGGATGTGGGAGGAAACTGGAGCACCTGGAGGAAACCCACGCAAACATGGGGAGAACATGCAAACTCCACACAGAAAGGCCACGGGAATTGAACCCACAACCTTCTTGCTGTGAGGCATAGTGCTAACCACTAAGCCACCGTGCTGCCCCTCACAATGATTCAGTGATTCAAAATTCTAAAACCCAGCAAACGAGCCAGCTGTTTTACAGGATCACGCCTGTTTAAAAGTATGCAAACCAGTAAACACCAAATGAAAGTTCCTTTCAAACATGGTTGAATATTTTTAAATAGTAAATAAAGCAATTGCTTCTGACATTGTCTGCCCCCCTCCCCCCAAAACAATGAATGGAATAATAACAGTCCACAGTTTTGGAATACACAAACAACATGAAATCCAGTTACTCTGCAAAATGATTTCCTATGTCAGAATTGTCAAAAAACAAAAAATAAGTAACTTTAAAAATACAAAAAAAGTGTTTTAAACTGCTTAAAGCACTAAATGAAATAATTACTTCAGAAAACGATCCACTGTTTCAAATGGCTTCGAACACTTTTCTTGTGTTGAACAAAGATGGCGCTACACTCCTTGGTACACTTGTACCATCATCCTTCCAGCTCCATCCCTCCTTCCATTGTAGACATTTCTCCTCTCAATCGCCATCCTCCCTCCGCCTATGTTTTTTTTACTAATCATAGGCAACACTTGTGGGAGACGCACAGGCTCAAACATGTTGAGGTTATACAGGAGAAACTGTGAAGTTCAAGGCCGTCCAAGTGTTTGCTCGCCTTCAGCACGCTCTTGCTCATTTGTGGATTTCATGAATAATTGATTAAATAATGGAAAATGTAATGAGGGAGATGTTTTAAAATTCAAATTCAAATCAAACAACTAGCCATGGCATTCTCTTCAAGAAGCAGATATCTGCAGTGATTGCCTGCAGGACGGGGACGTGTGACAATACTGTGCGCTGAGGCATGCAGGGAGGAGATTAATTTGAGGATATCAGAGTTGAAAGCGCATGTGTAGTTTGTGAAACAAAACTAGGAAGTGAAGGCACAAAGTCAGGTTGTATTGGATTTGACAAACGTGACCTGAATTTGATGAGTGACAAACACAGAGATTATGGTTTTCGCCACTAAATATGTTTGACTATTGCTAACCATCAACCTCACATTTAACAGTGACTAACCAATAAACCAAGGTTTTTGATATCTGTGAAATTAAATTCAAAATGTCAATGTTGCAATGTTAGCAAGTACGAGTGGTACGCTCCAATCCCAGAAAATTGGGACAAACTTTCATCTCCGCCAACATGAATGGAGCAGAAGATGCAGCTCCTGAGCATGAAATAATGAGCCAGGAAGCTACACATGACTCAACTAATGCACAACAACCGCTTTATAGTTCACAATACTGCAGACACGTCATCTTGAATGGAGGGCCTTAGGGTCCTGTAACACCTTGATAATTTAGCCAGCGTATGCTGACTGTATTAAAAATGCTGGCATGCAATGAAGTTCTAATTTACAACCCCTGGCAATAATTATGGAATCACTGGCCTCGGAGGATGTTCATTCAGTTGTTTAATTTTGTAGGAAAAAAAGCAGGTCACAGACATGACACAAAACTAAAGTCATTTCAAATGGCAACTTTCTGGCTCTAAGAAACACTATAAGAAATCAGGAAAAATAATTGTGGCAGTCAGTAACGGTTACTTTTTTAGACCAAGCAGAGGGAAAAAATATGGACTCACTCAATTCTGAGGAATAAATTATGGAATCACCCTGTAAATTTTCATCCCCAAAACTAACACCTGCATCAGATCAGATCTGCTCATTAGTCTGCATCTAAAAAGGAGTGATCACACCTTGGAGAGCTGTTGCACAAAGTGGACTGACATGAATCATGGCTCCAACAAGAGAGATGTCAATTGAAACAAAGGAGAGGATTATCAAACTCTTAAAAGAGGGTAAATCATCACGCAATGTTGCAAAAGATGTTGGTTGTTCACAGTCAGCTGTGTCTAAACTCTGGACCAAATACAAACAACATGGGAAGGTTGTTAAAGGCAAACATACTGGTAGACCAAGGAAGACATCAGAGCGTCAAGACAGAAAACTTAAAGCAGTATGTCTCAAAAATCGAAAATGCACAACAAAACAAATGAGGAATGAATGGGAGGAAACTGGAGTCAACGTCTGTGACCGAACTGTAAGAAACCACCGAAAGGAAATGGGATTTACATACAGAAAAGCTAAATGAAAGCCATCATTAACACCTAAACAGAAAAAACAAGGTTACAATGGGCTAAGGAAAAGCAATCGTGGACTGTGGATGACTGGATGAAAGTCATATTCAGTGATGAATCTCGAATCTGCATTGGGCAAGGTGATGATGCTGGAACTTTTGTTTGGTGCCGTTCCAATGAGATTTATAAAGATGACTGCCTGAAGAGAACATGTAAATTTCCACAGTCATTGATGATATGGGGCTGCATGTCAGGTAAAGGCACTGGGGAGATGGCTGTCATTACATCATCAATAAATGCACAAGTTTACGTTGATATTTTGTACACTTTTCTTATCCCATCAATTGAAAGGATGTTTGGGGATGATGAAATAATTTTTCAAGATCATAATGCATCTTGCCATAGAGCAAAAACTGTGAAAACATTCCTTGCAAAAAGACACATAGGGTCAATGTCATGGCCTGCAAATAGTTCGGATCTTAATCCAATTGAAAATGTTTGGTGGAAGTTGAAGAAAATGGTCCATGACAAGGCTCCAACCTATAAAGCTGATCTGGCAACAGCAATCAGAGAAAGTTGGAGCCAGATTGATGAAGAGTACTGTTTGTCATTCATTAAGTCCATGCCTCAGAGACTGCAAGCTGTTATAAAAGCCAGAGGTGGTGCAACAAAATACTAGTGATGTGTTGGAGCGTTCTTTTGTTTTTCATGATTCCATAATTTTTTCCTCAGAATTGAGTGAGTCCATATTTTTTTCCCTCTGCTTGGTCTAAAAAAGGAACCGTTACTGACTGCCACAATTTTTTTTCCTGATTTCTTATAGTGTTTCTTAAAGCCAGAAAGTTGCCATTTGAAATGACTTTAGTTTTGTGTCATGTCTGTGATCTGCTTTTTTTCTACAAAATTAAACAATTGAATGAACATCCTCCCAGGCATGTGATTCCATAATTTTTGCCAGGGGTTGTATTTGTCACTTGTTGGATGCATACATAGCGTATTCATAACCAGTTGGATATATATGTCTCATTATTAACTTACACATAACATTTCAATGAATTTACACCAACGACTGCGTATTGTGTTGCAACTTACACCCAACAACAGTTCCACTTACGCAAAGTGTGTGGCAGTGTATCACTGATGAACATATGGTGATCTCACTACAAATTGACACTTGCATGAATATGATCCCCACACTGACACGCAATCTGGCGTGCCAGTGAGTAAACCTATCATAAACTGTTGTAAACTGTGCCTGAACTGTGCGCTGCTGCATGCCAGTGTGCAAAGAAAACTTTGAAATGTTCAAAACGTCTGGCACGTATTAATTTTGTGAACTAGTGAACATTGCGCAACCTATTTGAAAACACTGCATGTCATTGCGTGTTACTGCACGCAGGGCATCTGAACGATTATGATGAGACAAACATAACTTTGCAGATACAACCCCAATTCCAATGAAGCTGGGAAATTGTGTAAAATGTAAATAAAAACAGAATACAATGATCTGCAAATCCTCTTCAACCTACACTCAACAAAAATATAAATGCAACACTTTTGGTTTTGCTCCCATTTTGTATGAGATGAACTCAAAGATCTACGAGGTCTGTCCATAAAGTATTGTACCTTTTTATTTTTTTTTTAAACTATATGGATTTGATTCATATGTTTTCACGTCAGACAAGCTTGAACCCTTGTGCGCATGCGTGAGTTTTTCCACGCCTGTCGGTGACGTCATTCGCCTGTGAGCACGCCTTGTGGAAGGAGTGGTCCCACCCCTTCGTTGGATTTTCATTGTCTGGAAATGGCGGAATGATTTGGGTTTTTTTTCCATCAGAATTTTTTCAGAAGCTGTTAGATACTGGCACCTGGAAACTATTTGAAAAATTTATCTGGCTTTCGGTGAAAATTTTACGGGCTTCACAGAGAATAAGGTCTGTTAGTACAGCTTTAAAGACCCCTTTAAGGACGCTCAGCGCCACGCTCTGAGCTGCGACGACACGGCACAAGCCACCAGACCATTTCTGAGCTGATGGCTCTGTGGATACAAGACCGTCGTGTGCTCTTTCTCTGGTTATCACAAGAGCTGGACATCAGCCATTTTCCGGCAGATTTCACTTTTAACAAGAGATTTTGTCATGGAAAGCCACGCGGAGACTTCGCGCGTCACAACAGCTTTGCTTTGGAAGCGAGACAAAGGAACACCTCCGTTTCGGCGTGTCAGAGGACAAGTTTGGACATATCTATCTCGGCTTTCAATGCTTACCTGCCCTGAACAGTGTGAACTGGGATTCATCCGTGAAGAGAACACCTCTCCAACGTGCCAAACGCCAGCGAATGTGAGCATTTGCCCATTCAATTTGATTACAACAACGAACTAGAGTCAGGTCGAGACCCCGATGAGGACGACGAGCATGTAGATGAGCTTCCCTGAGACGGTTTCTGACAGTTTGTGCAGAAATTCTTTGGTTATGCAAACCGATTGTTTCAGCAGCTGTCCGAGTGGCTGGTCTCAGACGATCTTGGAGGTGAACATGCTGGCTGGTGTGGTTACACGTGGTCTGCGGTTGTGAGGCTGGTTGGATGTACTGCCAAATTCTCTGAAACGCCTTTGGAGATGGCTTATGGTAGAGAAATGAACATTCAATACACGAGCAACAGCTCTGGTTGTCATTCCTGCTGTCAGCATACCAATTGCACGCTCCCTCAAATCTTGCGACATCTGTGGCATTGTGCTGTGTGCATTGTGCTGTGTGATAAAACTGCACCTTTCAGAGTGGCCTTTTATTGTGGGCAGTCTAAGGCACACCTGTGCACTAATCATGGCGTCTAATCAGCATCTTGATATGGCACACCTGTGAGGTGGGATGGATTATCTCAGCAAAGGAGAAGTGCTCACTATCACAGATTTAGACTGGTTTGTGAACAGTATTTGAGGGAAATGGTGATATTGTGTATGTGGAAAAAGTTTTAGATCTTTGAGTTCATCTCATACAAAATGGGAGCAAAACCAAAAGTGTTGCATTTATATTTTTGTTGGGTGTATATTTAATTGAATACACCACAAAGACAAGACTTTTAATGTTCAAACTGATAAACTTTATTGTTTTAGTGCAAATATTTGCTCATTTTGAAATGGATGCCTGCAACACATTTTAAAAAAGCTGGGACAGTGGTATGTTTACCACTGTCACCTTTCCTTCTAACAACACTCAATAAGCGTTTGGGAACTGAGGATACTAATTGTTGAAGCTTTGTAGGTGGAATTTTTTTCCCCATTCTTGCTTGATGTACAACTTCAGTTGTTCAACAGTCCGGGGTCTCCGTTGTCATATTCAACTGAATATAGATTGAAGAGGATTTGCAAATCATTGTATTCTGTTTTTATATACACAACAGCCCAACTTCATTGGAATTGGGGTTGCACATTATCTAACTCTTAAGAAGGAATGAAAAAACAAACTGTTTTAACAATCCATTACAATATACAGTATATTATAAATAATTACCTTTGAGATAAGATTTGAAATGCGTTCTCCACTGCATGACAAGCACGAGACAACCTACAGTTGTAGAACATTCCTCTGTCATTCTGGGAGCGATGAGAGAATGGTCATCAGCCGAGTTCTAACAGCAAATGCGTAATTGGCTATGAAATTATTATTTTATATTGTGTGGTGTCAAGCTGGACAATGCGTGGCATTCATCGGGACAAAGCACATCCTGCTTTGTCCCGCTGTGTCACGTGTCAAGGTGCCTGAAGGATCAACATCACTGTCACGCCGAAATAAACTTCTGCTGGCAAGAACTCTCCTGGCTGAGGCTGTGGATGTGGGGCTACCCAGGTCCTTCTCCTTCGTTCATCTCTCCTTCTCATGGTTCTGTTGGCACGCAGTTGGCGCAGTGATAAATCCATGAGATCATGCTGATGTTGGAGGAGAGCTAATAGGTATTCTTGTTGCCTTACTGTATTTCGACTTATGAGTCACAAGGAATGTGTGTGGGCACGTGTATAACTTATTTTCAACTTATGTCCCGCGTATTCTTACCCATAACTTATTATTACACTGGTGTACCTATTAGATGTACACCAGCGTATTCCACCATCTTTAATGCGCTGGCTAAATCGTCAAGGTGTGACAGGGGTTTTATGTTTGGGAGGCAAGCGCCTTAACCGCTTGAGTCACTGTGCTGCCCTTGAGCCACAACAAAATAAATAAAATAGAAGAGTCGGGTCTTTATATAAAACATGTAGCACTGCTCCCCAGCAGCAAATTGTAAAGGCAAGTAAATGTGCTCAATTTGATCACAATGGCACCAATGTTCAGCTCACAGATAATTCGGTTTATGTCAATCAGGCTTATGTTATTATGTGAAGTGGCTTCACAGAACAAAATCCATGTTCAAGTTGCCCTGGAAGATGTGACTGGGAATGATGTCTTATCAGAGTGAAATGTGTTCCTGTTTCCACAAAGTTGGAACAAAACCTGGACACCTCAGAGAAAGCCTCTGTTGTGCTTGTTCTTTTGGAGTATAGAGAGGTATAAACATACATAGTCCACCAAAGAGACCTTATGGAAGAAGATGGATGGTGCAGATGGTACACTGACATTTCAGTTTACTGCTCAGTTTGTAGCATGTTGCAGCCAGTCGTTGTTATAAACATCTACCAGTTTAGTCAATGTTAGCGGCATCAGTTGATAAATAACATTATGTGGTATTTCACTCAGAAAACTCTGAAATGCCATCTTTAATTGTAAACTTGGGGTTATATGATGTTTGAATGAACTGATGAGTTGGAATTGTGACTTTAGGTGACCATTTAAACTTTCTACTTGTAACTGGAGAATTACAACCACTGGTCCATAGGCCATCAGCCAATTTTGACCCAGTCAGTACTACAAAAACATTTACAATCTAGCCCCAGTATACCATGGCATAAACAAAAATGTGTGATAACCTTCCCAGAGTAGCAGCTATAACAAGTTGGGGTCAATGAAGGATTCCACAGCAATCAAATTATAAAATGCTCCATTCATGGTGAGAAATACAGGCTCAACATTTTCTGATAATAAGGGTGACCAAAAGGTACATCTTGTGCCATCTCCAGGCTAATGGACTCATGAGGTAAAAATTAAAATGCTAACAAAGGCAGAGCTCACTTTGTACACAGGACGAAAATTAGAGGAAAAGTTGATGCAAATTAAATGCAAATTTTGTAACTGGAATTGACAACAGAAGAGTTGTGACTATTTTAAATGCTTGGTCTTCAAACTATCGGGCAAACAAGGTCAACGACTATTGGACTCCATGACATACATTTCCATGGAACATCATAACTAAGCGTAACAGGATGGTGCAGACTACGAGACTCGTATTCCTATTTAAAATTCTATTAGCTTAACCACAAATGTGTAAAACGTTTTATAAAAATTGGAGCCATTTGGATTTTTGACCCCTGTACAAACTGAGAGTGGCCTTTTTTCCTGTAACTTCATGGCATTTTACAAACAATACCTCTTTGGGAATTTGATGAATTGGACAAATAAATTAGGGAATACTTTTTAACATTATTGGAGCATTTTGGTTTGTTTGTATTTTCCTTTACAATTTTGACCTCTACCTATAGTTGGCACTCTGGGAAGGTTGCCATTTGTTTTTGTGCAGACCATGGTACGCGAAGGCTGGATTGTCACCTGAGATGGTACCAAAATCCTGCTTGACCCATGCACATTAAAAAGGTTTATGTTCTGAATAATGCAATAACCATCGAATCTGTTACTTTTTAATAGGTCCATTACATAATGCAGCCCCCCCACCACCCCCAGCCTCACTGTATCAATATCACACATGTCCGCGAATGTCAGAGTCCAGTGATGGTGACAGTTTGATGTGACAGCATCCAGGAAGAGGCGCCGCATTATGAAGCGACACCATATGGAAAAACGCATGTCACACTCATGTTGACTCAGCCTCCCTGCAGCTTTATCCTTCACTCCGCTGCCTCTCATTTGTCTTCCCTTCACTCTTTTTTCCTCTTCCATACTTACTTTAGTAGTGCGTCCTCGACTACTCCTCTCCTTTTCCCCCCCATTTTTCCCCCTTTCCTCTCCATCACTCACTCCATAATTTCACATCGGCTCTGCACCATTCGCATACTTGCTCAAATGTCCCAGTCCCTCCCGTCTACACTGCCGGGGCACAATGCAGGGGTCATTAGTGACTTAATGGAGGTAGCCGTATTTTGCAGGGGAGAACAACAACCGCAATGAGCAGTATCCAGTACTCTCCCACCCTCCCATCCCGTCTGCTTCCTTATTTTGCCTTTTTCCAATCACACTGACTCTGCTTCCTCACCCGCTCCCCGCCCCTGTAGTGACAGAGACACAAGATGCTGCGAGCACTGAGTGCAAGAGTGGTCCTCCTGTCTCATTTACACCGATATTGGAACGGATATCAGGTATGTGTGCATGTGTGTGGTATGACATGGGAGCAGCCATCACTTCCAAATAACTGCATAAGTGTACAGTGGCTTGACACATTGGGGAGAACAAGCGCAGGTGGGATCCAAACACACACACACAAAAATGAGCACAGTATTTTCAGTTCATATTTCTTCATGTAAGCCGCTGTGTGGCAGTTTATTTTTAGTGATATTTGTGTGCGTAGGAGTGGTAAGGGAAGATGATTCAGTGACACACAGCTAAGGCCTTATGGGAAGGAGCCAGGAAAATGTAATGAAATCCCACACACTTCCATCGACACCCACAGAGTGAGGTGCACATACACACACACACACACACACACACACACACACATATATATATATATATATTAGGGGTGTCGGAAAAAAATCTATTCACGTCCGAATCGCGATTCTTATTTATTATGATTCTGAATCGATCCAAAATGTCCAAGAATCGATTTTTTAAAAGCATTTTTTAAAACATAATCTTGCTTACTCGCTGTGTGTACTGTTTTGTCAGGCAACGGCTTCCGTACTACACCTCCATGTTGATAACCATTCGTAAAATTCAGGCGGCTTTCGATGGTTTTCAGTCGAGTGAGTATCTGAGAAACTTTTTAACAGCTGGGTATGTTCAAACTTGTCCCGTAACGCTTCCAACTGAGGTGTTTCTCTGTGGCGCCGGGCCATGAGCGGCTGCCTGCCGACGCACAAATCTGTCCGCACGTCTTTCATTACAAAATCTCCTTTAACAGTGGAATGTCCGGATAAACTGCTGATCCCGACCTCTTCTGAAACTTCTCTGTTCTCTCACGACGTCCTGGGTCAACAGAGGCTTAAATTTGGAAGTTTTCAGCTCGAAACAGGCTGACGACGGTGGCTCGGAGCGCGGCGTCACCTTCCGGCTCTGTGGGTTGTCCTTAAAGCGACAGTAACACTCCATAATCTCTCATCAGCTCTTAAAATTTTCACCGAAAACCAGCTGAATTTCTCGAATGGTGTCCACTCGGATGTGCCTCACAGTTTCTGAAAAAATTTTGATCAAGCAAAGCGGCCAGTCTCTGAGCCATTCCTAAACAATGAAAAAATAGACGGGAGGGGTGGACCACTCCTCACTCAAAGCCTGCCCACAGGTGAATGACGCAACCGACAGGCGTGAAAAAACTCACGAATGCCCACGAGGGTTCAAGCTTGTCTGATGTAATCGCACGTGATTCAAATCCATATAGTTTTTGAAAAAAATAAAAAGGTCGGTTTCTTTTCTAATAGACCACGTATACACCACAAAAGAACACTTGCACAAGCTACAAAAAGGTTTTTGCATTAAGGCAGTTTCGTCTCAGCGTTTTCACCTCATGACTGACATAACTGGGGGGAGTCATGTGGTTTTATAATGTGGAGTTTACATGTACTATGCATCAAATGATTTTTACCAGAGGACATCAAATATGGTCATAAGAGTATTGCTAAGGCTTTGTGTCTGTCTGTCTGTGCTCAGCATAAGTCCAGTCCTATTACTGCCAGAGGCTTCAAATTTACAGGGAACATTCTTGGGACACAGACCTTGGACAAGTTCAAAGATGGCAACCTTAACTTATTTTAAGAGGTTAAAAAGTCACATTCTGCTTCAATCTGTTCAGTTTTGTTTTTGAGTGGCAAGCATGACAGCCAATCAGAGTAGAGCTGCACAGTGATGTCAGTGGCTTGTCTCTCCAATGTCATTAGTTTTGTGTGTTTTTATATATGTTTCTCATATATTATATAAAAGCTAGCAAGAAATAAACACTTCTAAAACTGAAAATGCTGTTTTTGGAACCTAATAACACCTCTGAACTTATTTACAAGACATCTGTGGATGTTAGCATGGCGACATCACAAGCTGGCAGCTAGCTGCAAAACACTCTCATTTGTGTGTAAATATATCCTCTGTCATATATTCTGTAAAAGCTAGCAAGAAAAAACACATCTAAAACTGAAAACACTATCTGTGTAACCTGATAACACCTCTGGAGTCATTTATAAGACATTTTGCAGATGTTAGCATGCATGCTAACATCTGCTAACTTAAAGCTAACTTCCTTGTCTCATTAATATCTGCACAGAGGGTGATCTACAAATATTCCTTGATTTGCACAACTTCCGCTCTTAAAATGAAATTTTTTTTATTGACTGATTGATAGAGGGGCTTTATTGAACATGTACAAATCCCACGTAAGACAACAGGATCTTAATAATTAATTAAACAACTGCAAATTATAAAGAACACAATGCTCATATGGCTGAGGGTATTTTAGCATTGCATTATATTTTTAAGAGTTTGCAATTTAATCAGAGAAATTTTTTATAAAATAAGATCATGCATAAGGATGAGCTAATATATCTGCCCCGTGTTAGCAATGCCCGACTCCACCTAACTCTTGGCCAACCCATAACTAGTAAAAGAGGTGAGAAAGACTGACGTGACCTGGGCTGGACGAATGAAGTCCAAATACACCGCCTATCTACCAGGTACCAAACATGTTAAGACTAACAGGTTATCTTTAGTTTGGGTGTTTCATTGGTGCATATGTTTGTGGATTGGGTGGTTGTTTTCATCATATGTGGCTTTGGTGCATGTTATTAAATATTATGATCATCTTATTACGTTGGAAACTGCAGCACCGTCAGTTGAACTAATACTACATTGCATATCAAAATAGTCATATCATGAAGCCTGTATTGAATCGTATTGTTTTTTCAATGAGTTAATACCATGAATAAATTCCATTAAAGGTTAGATACTCCATGGAAGTAACAATGACTGCAGAAGAATCATGAATCAGAATTAGAAAAAATTTACTGCCAAGTGAGTTCTCACATACAAGGAATTTGATCTGGTGTCATTGGTGCATAAACAATAAAAGAAATGCTTCTGTAAGAAGTAATAGGTGCATAAACAACAATAAAAGGAAAAAAACATACTTCTGTAAGAAGTAAAGGAGTCAAATAGACATATGGGCAAAACTAAATTTACCATCAGATAGTGGAGCGGCGGAATGGGGCTGTGCAAGCATACAGATGAACGGTACAGGGATGATCAGTCTGATCAGTATGATTTGAAAAATAACATCAAGGACTACAATTTACACTGAAGAATACTTTACGTCTTTGCCGATTCTACATAATTTGGATAAACAATTAATTAATTATACAACCCCTGGCAAAAATTATGGAATCACCGGCCTCGGAGGATGTTCATTCAGTTGTTTAATTTTGTAGAAAAAAAGCAGATCACAGACATGACACAAAACTAAAGTCATTTCAAATGGCAACTTTCTGACTTTAAGAAACACTATAAGAAATCAAGAAAAAAAATTGTGGCAGTCAGTAATGCTTACTTTTTTAGACCAAGCAGAGGGAAAAAATATGGACTCACTCAATTCTGAGGAATAAATTATGGAATCACCCTGTAAATTTTCATCCCCAAAACTAACACCTGCATCAAATCAGATCTGCTTGTTAGTCTGCATCTAAAAAGGAGTGATCACACCTTGGAGAGCTGTTGCACCAAGTGGACTGACATGAATCATGGCTCCAACACGAGAGATGTCAATTGAAACAAAGGAGAGGATTATCAAACTCTTAAAAGAGGGTAAATCATCACGTAATGTTGCAAAAGATGTTGGTTGTTCACAGTCAGCTGTGTCTAAACTCTGGACCAAATACAAACAACATGGGAAGGTTGTTAAAGGCAAACATACTGGTAGACCAAGGAAGACATCAAAGCGTCAAGACAGAAAACTTAAAGCAATATGTCTCAAAAATCGAAAATGCACAACAAAACAAATGAGGAATGAATGGGAGGAAACTGGAGTCAACGTCTGTGACCGAACTGTAAGAAACCGCCTAAAGGAAATGGGATTTACATACAGAAAAGCTAAACGAAAGCCATCATTAACACCTAAACAGAAAAAAACAAGGTTACAATGGGCTAAGGAAGAGCAATCGTGGACTGTCGATGACTGGATGAAAGTCATATTCAGTGATGAATCTCGAATCTGCATTGGACAAGGTGATGATGCTGGAACTTTTGTTTGGTGCCGTTCCAATGAGATTTATAAAGATGACTGCCTGAAGAGAACATGTAAATTTCCACAGTCATTGATGATATGGGGCTGCATGTCAGGTAAAGGCACTGGGGAGATGGCTGTCATTACATCATCAATACATGCACAAGTTTACATTGATATTTTGGACACTTTTCTTATCCCATCAATTGAAAGGATGTTTGGGGATGATGAAATCATTTTTCAAGATGATAATGCATCTTGCCATAGAGCAAAAACTGTGAAAACATTCCTTGCAAAAAGACACATATGGTCAATGTCATGGCCTGCAAATAGTTCGGATCTTAATCCAATTGAAAATCTTTGGTGGAAGTTGAAGAAAATGGTCCATGACAAGGCTCCAACCTGCAAAGCTGATCTGGCAACAGCAATCAGAGAAAGTTGGAGCCAGATTGATGAAGAGTACGGTTTGTCACTCATTAAGTCCATGCCTCAGAGACTGCAAGCTGTTATAAAAGCCAGAGGTGGTGCAACAAAATACTAGTGATGTGTTGGAGCGTTCGTTTGTTTTTCATGATTCCATAATTTTTTCCTCAGAATTGAGTGATTCCATATTTTTTTCCCTCTGCTTGGTCTAAAAAAGTAATCGTTACTGACCGCCACAATTTTTTTTCCTGATTTCTTATAGTGTTTCTTAAAGCCAGAAAGTTGCCATTTGAAATGACTCAGTTTTGTGTCATGTATGTGATCCGCTTTTTTTCTAGAAAATTAAACAACTGAATGAACATCCTCCGAGGCCGGTGATTCCATAATTTTTGCCAGGGGTTGTATGTATTGTGATATCTATGGAATTGCAATAGGTATATCATTGGAGCTAGTGCATCGTTCTACCCCTAGCGTTAACAGACTAATTAAATAATAGCCTACTAAATTTCACTCAAGGGGAACACATGAGCCCCAACTTCTTAGATTGTCCATTAGCATAAATAACCACACAGTGAGCCATATTATATCAGATATTTGTAATAAAATGCTCAGATAGGACAAGCATGGTCTAGTCCACAACAGCTAGCAGCTACTGAGAGGACCATAGCGTTTGGACTAGACTTGCTGGTGCACAGCTGTCACTCAAAGCAACCACTCCCCAAATCACAAACTGCTTTATGGCTTAAAATAGCTTAAACTGATATGTTATATAATAAAATATAATGCAACGTTAAAATAGCCTCGGCCATATGAGAACAAAAATAGGAAATAAAATGTGACCTTTTGACCTCTTAAACTATGTCAAGGTTAGTCATCTTTGAACTTGTCCAAGGTCTGTGTCCCAAGAATGCTCCCTGTGAATTTGAAGGCCCTGGCAGTGATAGGGTCTATGGGGAGTGATTCACTTTTGGAGCCTGCCTCAAACAGCCATTCAAGAAAATTAAGCAGTAGATATTGGGGTTTGTTTATTAATCCTGCCAGGTCAATACTATTAACATTCTCACTTGGGAAAGAAGATTTCAAAATTAAAGCTATTAACAGGTGGTTCACAAGAAGCATCACTAAAACAATTTACAGTATAAGCCTGAGGATGTGCGCTTCTGTTTGTTTTTTGCATATTGCACAGGATTCATAGAAATCAAACTGAGATCTGACCACAACAGTCGCATTTAATTTTCAAGTGTGAACAAAAATCCAATCTGACTTGGGGAAATCCAATATCACTAAATGAATCTTAAACAAATTTGCTCACATTTAAAACGGGCAATTTTGGAAGTGGTAATTCATTTTTTTTCAGCTACTTTGAGATGTACATCTGACACCAATTTTACTACAATACCTACTGCAACCGATAAGATACAGTAACAAATAAATGCAGTTTAGATGAGAAAAGGGATTAATTAGATAATCACCTAAATCATATCTGATTGGTTGAGTGAGTTGAGTGAGTCATTTAAAATATTTCATCCTTTTGTGGGTGAGAACAACTTTTAATTCTGAAGATGGATTTTTTTTTAAACTCATGTACACCTACCGTATCCTGACATATTTTAATTTAGTTCCCTGATTACTGATTACTCAGTTAATTGGTAAATGCCACAAAGTCTGAAGAGGCTGGAATTAAAGGTTTCACAGCTGTATGTCTGCTGATGCTGCAATTTGTTAAAACAGGGCAGGAGTTCTGAATTTATGTTGCACCAACAATCTGATAGACCTTCAGGCTCAAATTGTTTTGGCATTTTAACTGCTCACCAGTGATTAGTTTGTTCAGATGTCCGCTCTTGAGAATTGACATTCATGTGAGTTCAATCAACCTCAGAAACACGATGCAATCGCTTTTCCCTCTCATAAAATGATGTATTCTGTGACCCGATCCCAGATAAGCGGGTGAAGATGAGCGACTGAGTGAAATAACTTGAGAAGAACTAAAAAATGCCACTGTATACTTGTTTGTGATAATAGAAATAAAATTATAGTATAAATTATAGTGACAAATTATATGTATTTGTTGTATTATATGTATTATGTATTTGTTGTGTTTCTGCTGCCTGATTCTGTTTTTCTCTCTGTTTGAGGTGTGGCTCCATCCAGAGATGGGAGTGGGCATCTTCTTCTGCAGGCCTCCTGTCCTGTGCACCAGCATGGACTGCCAAAATTTCCTGTATATTTGTCTAGTGTGTCTGCAGCAGGGCCCAAGCAAAGGGTCACCGCTTTGAGTCTGGTCTGCTTGAGGTTTCTTCCTCAAATCATCAGAAGGAGTTTTTCCTTACCACTGTTGCCTGTGTGCTTGCTCTAGGTGTTGGTAAGGTTAGACCTTACTTGTGGCAGCTTTGTTGTGATTTGGCGCTATGTAAATTAACTAAATTATCCTACTACTTTTTATGGTTTATATTACTTTTTCTTTTATTTGTTTTATTGCCTGTTGCAATTTTATTGTTCAATTCAATTCAATTTATTTTATTTTATATAGCGCCAAATCACAACAGAGTTGCCTCAAAGCACTTCACACAGGTAAGGTCTAACCTTACCAACCCCCAGAGCAACAGTGGTAAGGAAAAACTCCCTCTGAGGAAGAAACCTCAAGCACACCAGACTCAAAGGGGTGACCCTCTGCTTGGGCCATGCTACAAACATAAATTACAGAACAATTCACGGACGAATATACAAGAAATGCTATTGCGCACAGGACAGGAGGATCGCCAACACAAATACAACTCCCATCTCTGGATGGAGCTGCACCTTAAACAGAGAGAAAAAACAGAATCAGGCATTAGAAAGACAAAAAATACATTAAACAACAAGAAAAACAGAGAAATACTAAAGTAATGACCGGCCACTAGCCCTAAACTTCACTAAAAGACCCAGAATTTAGGTAAAGTTGAGGCCGCAGCCCGCTCCAATTGCTAATAAATGAATTAAAAGAGTAAAAAGCGTAAAACAAAACTGTACCAATATGCTAGCCATATGAAAGGGAAAATAAGTGCGTCTTAAGTCTGGACTTGAAAATCTCCACAGAATCTGACTGTTTTATTGACGCATGGAGATCATTCCAGAGAACAGGGGCACGATAGGAGAAAGCTCTGTGACCCGCAGACTTTTTATTCACCCTAGGGACACAAAGTAGTCCTGCACCCTGAGAACGTAAAGCCCGGGCCGGTACGTAAGGTTTAATTAGGTCAGCTAGGTAGGAAGGTGCCAGTCCATGAATAATTTTATAAGTTAGTAGCAGAACCTTAAAATCTGATCTCACTGGGACAGGGAGCCAGTGAAGGGATGCCAAAATGGGTGTAATGTGGTTGTACTTTTTCGTGTCAAGTCTGGCTGCAGCATTCTGAACCAATTGGAGACCCCTAATGCTGGACTGCGGTAAACCATTTTGTAAACCACCAAATTGTTATTTTTAATTCATTTATTTACGATTGGGGGTAACTTGGTGCCCATTTTTTAATTATGTACAGCACTCTGCTTGACTGCTGTCCTTATAAATGTGCTTCAGAAACGAAGGTTGAGTTGAGGTTGAATTAAGTGCTGCACAAATCGGTGATACCGGTTTCATGCCACAGAAAAATTAAGAATTTAAGTGAAATAATATTATTTGGACCAACCACAACAGGAAAAACAAAACAATGATTATTTACTGACTAATGCAGCAGCTCTAAAAATGAGGGGGTGCATAATAATAGTTTGATGCTTTTCCATTTTCTAGCGGTTATGACTCAGCTGAATTGGCTTCACAAAGGGGAGCACTTATGTTCCTCAGTCTGTGTGGTTACGGTGATGCATCCAGGCTGGAGACAGCCCATTTCTGGTGGGAATAATTTTTACTGTGACTTCCCAACAGAGTGAGTAGAAAGCGATTATTTAAATATGCAGAAAACAGATAATCCAGGTAGCAATCCCAACATTCATCGTCAGAATTAGTGACAACCTTGTATTTAAGTGTAGATTTTGAAATATGTTCCGAAAAAACTATAAGTGAACTGATTTTATATCAAGATGATGCTGACAAAAACAAACTGGACACTACACCATCATCTCCCGCAGATGGATGGATGCCAGGAGGAATGCTGACTGAAATGTCCAGCCATTGAGACATCAGCAGCAACAAAAAAGGACATTACCTGCACCTGAGTGGATTCACAATACAGCGTACAGCGCGCCCATGAGAAGCATTCCAGTTTGACATCAACATTCGTGCGAGTTGCACAAATGGCACTAAGAGTAGAGAGGCGCCAAATAGAAATGACACTTGTTCAATTCTGCAATTGTTTTCATTTTTCAAATGAAAACAATTGCAGAATTTCTCAAAAAGCTAAGAAAAGTGTCAAAATTAGTTGTAATCACAAACATGTGTTGACATTATCTGTGCACAGTAAAAATATAATATAAGTGGTGGATCATTTGATTAACTCAGCCACACAGGGTGTGCAGCCGGTACATTCTGAGTGCAGGTCCCAAGCCCAGATAAATGAGGAATGTTGCATCAGGAAGGGCATCCAGTGTAAAAGAAACATGCCAAAATTAAAGACGCAGATTACAAATTGAATTTCCACACCGGATCGGTCGAGGCCTGGGTTAACAACGACCACCACCGGTGCCGTTGCCCAACAGGCTGCTGACAGAACTGGGCTACTGCTGGGCGAGGAAGAAGAAAAGGAAGAAAAACGTGTTCAGAGACAGCGGGAGAAGATGCGGTGAGGGAGGACGTGCAGGTGGTTGGCCTGGCTGAGATGGAAATGATTGATCTGCTGTGGCGCCCCCTAACGGGAGCAGCGGAAAGAAGAAGAAAAGAAGAAGGATCATCTGAATCTGGGTGAGTGATATCAACAATTTCTCATGAAATGAAGTGTGTTTTGGGACGTCTACTAACTGGTAGGTAGGTAGGTAGGTAGGACAATTCTGCCTCAATTCAACGCTTCAGATTTCATGCTCTGCATGCACGGGCACAAAAGCAACACACACACACACAGATATTAATTCCTACACTAATTGTGCCAGCTGATATACACAGGGCACCAAGTCACAAATTGTGGCATTAAATTTTCATTGTAAAGGTTTGGCTCATTAATATTGAAGAGGTGTGCTGTGTGTTTGCAGCAGTCCATCTGCATGATTTTCACCGGTGCTGCAAACACACACACACACACGCCACAGATGTACCAGCTTAGCGCATCCACAGGTGTGCGCACACGTACAGGCCTGACAAACCGCTCTACCCACCTCACATCCCTTTATTCACCTAGCGACGGGTCCCCACGCCTGAAGTCACCTCCTCCCATATCGCTGGTTACCGCCACAAATCACAGCAGCAGAACGAGTGAAAGGAGAGGGAGGACACAATAAGACACAAAGTGTTTAGGAGGGAGGATGGATACTACTGTGAGGGGGAGGAGGGGGGGCTCCATCTTCTTCCTGCTCCCCCAGACACACACACACACAAAAGGTGAGCGGGCATCCATCTCATCCTATCTGTTGATTCAGAGCCGCAGGATAAGCAGGCAGCCGGCTGGATCAACATGGAGGAAAAACTGTGGACCCACAATAACAACAACAACAACAACCATGACGACAGCTGTTTTAATAAAAGGAAAATATAAACAATTAGGTCATCAGTTTAAAAAAAAGGCAACAGCTATGTACAAAGAGCATCAAGGGCAGCAAACACCTCCATCACCGCCAACAGTTCTATACCTGTAAGTAATCAAACGCCTGCAGCAAAAACTACACACAGGAAAAAAAGCAGCCACGATTTCCACTTTTACAACAACAACAAATATCTTCAACCTCCGCTGCTACTTTCAAAAATTGCAGTGTCTGTCCCATCTATTACATTCGTCATCCTTTTTTTTTAACCTTCTACCTCTCTATTTCCCTTCATCCCTACCAACCATTTTGCGGCTGCAGTGGTGTGAACATCTGAAAACCCGAAATCTGAAATTTGTGCGAGGCGGCTGCAGACAGCACCCCATCATTTCACTGCTGCACCCACGCATCTTCCCTCTCCATCTCGTCTCTTTCCTCTTCTCCTCGCAGCCATCAACCGCAGCAATCAACCCAGATCTTCACTGAGGGCTGCAAGAGGGCGTGCAGAGAGTGAAGGAGGAAAAAAGGGAGGAAGATTAAGGAAAAAGATGGTAGTGTGCAGCTGCTTGATATTTGAGGTTCGAACAGAACGTCACCGGTACTGGTTTACTTCAAGCCCACTTCAGGGTTATTTGCCACAGTCGAGCCCAAAGGTGTCAAGTTAAAGCGACTTTTTCATTTGCTTAAGTATGAGTTTTCCTTTCCACAGCATCAGTGTGCCACCCACTTTACCACCAACTTCATGCTTAGGACCAATCATAGGTTCTCTAGTTCCCAATGACCTCTGAGGCAACAAAAGCTAACATTGTAGCAGTTAACATGTCAGCGTTTCAGGTCGCAAATGTAGCTAAATCACCTAGAAACGGCTCAGAAAACACAATAGTGCAAGTTTGCAGTCAGTTTTAAGAGATGATTTGGCTTGATTTCCATTTATTAAACATTTGTTTTGCTGCCAAGCTAGCTAGCCAGCTAAGCTACACCAGCTAATATGTACCATGCAGTAAGAGAAGGTGACAAAACAAAAAAAGATTCTGCTCTTCTGAAACTGGCCACTATTTCTGGAAGGGTGTTGCACACTTGTGGATTTGGAGAGACAGCTCAGCTGACTAGCAACTTTGAAAAATAATTTTTCTTTAATGGTTATCGGTTTGGGTTTAAAATTAAATTTTAAAAATGCTTCAAAAGTCTGTCAATTTGAACAATACTTCTGATTGCGTGCAACAACCCTGGACACTTCCTGAAATGTTATGCAGTGGCAGAATTCCAACAGTCACACAGCACGGAACAGATATGACGACTCGTAGCCAGCTAGCTTAGCTAAGTGCAGTTGTTATTTTAGATATTACAGGATTTAACATTGGCATAGCGATGTGTGTGTGTGTGTGTGTTTACAAAAAGGTAAAACCAGAAACAACTGATATTTTACCAACAGATTTACAAGAACGTGGATTACAGATGCAAACCTGAAGCTGATGAGAAGGAACCAGAATGTTATTTGGTACTGCAGAGTATTTACACCAGAACTCAACGGGTTTAGGAGCAACTGACTGCACTTGAGATGAAGGAGGGTGTGGCACGCTGAGTTCACGGACAAACCGAAACTCAGGCTGCAAATTATGTGTTTTATCAACCTGGACTAAAACATAGGAGGATGGGGAGCTATGATGGAGGGAAACCAGTAGAGGATTGAGAGGTACAGAGGGGAAGTGAGTCAGGGAACCGCGATAAGCCTGGCGAGGAGAGACGTGACGAGGGCTGATCTCTATTGATCACCACCGACAGCTTCATTATCAGCACTTACTGGACACACAGTAAATTCACAACCGCTTCGTTCCGTGTGTGGGTGGATACAGGTTTCTTTCAAAATACCGTCTTGAGCGGACGGTTCATCTCACAAAAACATACTGCATATTATATGTGCTAGTTCTGTTTTTTTATTTTTGTTGTTACAGTAATCAGATTACTGTCGCTCTCTGCGTTTGTGTGACTGTGTACTTGTCTTCAGTGTCCGGCCCGGCAGCAGACGGCTGCTTCCCTGCAGTCCTCTAGAAAAACACGACGAGTGAATTCACCGGCCAGTACGTTCATGAATTAATGAGCACGGTTGTTGAGGCATCTGTCTGAGAGCAGCAAGGAAAGTATCGAACCATCTCAGGAGGGCTGTGAGGATAAAAGGAGGACGGGGAGACGAAAACAAAAAAACACTAAGGCCTGCTTCAGCGCAGTGGCTATCTGAGGGAAAAGGTTACCGTTACAGGTTTTACAGACCAACATCAATATTTTCTTCCAAACTTTTAAAATCAGTTGTTAGTGTTATGTCAACAAGTTTCAGATAACTGAATTCCGAGAAGGGCCGTTCAGAGAGCTGCAGCACGCCACCCACAACAAAACACAACACAACCCGTCCACCACGTTTTAAGCCATACGGGCTGAAAACTGTCGGAGTTAAACAGCTTTGACCTTGAGTTTCACCTTTCAAGGTCACCAAGGTTCTAATGTCATGTGACCACTCAAAAGGTAATATACTGTATGACTTCACATGAGTGATTAATAGCAACCATAGGTACGGCTTTAACCAATTACTCTGATTCAACATTTCAAATTTCCCATAGAAACCAGCATCGGGCTGAACGTTTGACCTTGGCGTGTGACCTCAACTTTTAACTGATTTTTCTGAAAATCAAATCACTTTGTCTGTCACTGACCCTGAGGCATTCCGCCAAATTTGATCCAAATCCAACTGAAACTTTTTTGGGGGGGACCAACTGAAGACCAGCTTTGTGCATTAACCAATCCTCCATTAGCATACAGAAACAGAAATACAGAAATATGTAAATAATAATAAAAAAAACTAATAAATAAATGAAGAAATGCAGAAATAACCAACATAAATTTGTGTAGAAATGTAGAAATAAAGTAAAAACATTCATTGGATTTTGGCCCTTTAGTTGTTTGTATCTTTATTTTATTTTTTTATACTTATTATTCATCCACCAATGTTCATTTATATTGAAACTAATGTGATCCAAACGACATGAACTGTGCAATGCTTCCCATTAACAAAACAGTCATATTGTGCAAAACATTTGTTTAAATCTATGTTTCAAAGTTCAACATACTGTAAATGTTGTCTTGGATTAAATACCATAAAAATACCACAGTTCTACACATACACTTATATAATCAGAAAACAACTTATTTTGGACTTCTGTGACATACGTCACGGATATTCACATCTGAATGCCTGTAAGCTCTGTGAGACACACCCACTGTACCAGTCTGTGCGCCGAGTGACACACACACAGGACACGCGGCGGTGCGTACAACGAGACAAAATGTGTGGTGGAACTACTGCTGTGGAAATACACAATTATGCGTCATTTATCAAGTAAGTTGCTGTAGCACCCGAATTTTACCTCACTAAATGTCTTTCTTCACTTACCCAGGCCTAATTAAGGACCGATTCTTGTTATCGCGGGCATGCAGCTAATATTTTCCATGTAGCCATTACCTGAGTCGTGGTTTTTATGTGGAATTTTAATGTACATCAAAACTACTTCAGCAGCTGCCTTTGCTCTGTGTCTGTGTTTATAGGTTGCTCTCATGCACTCCCCGCAATAAAACCACAGAACACTGGCCGCACCGCGGCCAACCCGTACATCAATAAGTACTCCAACTGACGCCACCCAACACTCAATATGGCGGCGGATTATGTGGCATGAGAGAGAAGCAGAGTATAATGTGCGTCCACTCAAAATCGTCTTTCTCCACATCTTCCTTTCAGCACCTGGAGGAGAACGATGGTGGAGGAGCGTGTGTGTGTGTGGGGGTGGGTGTTGAAGGTAGTTTGCAGTTGTGGGGAAGAGAACAAAATAAAGAGCGAGCAAAGGTTGATGTAGGCGTTGCCTTGGCAACGGGATGCGAGGCCCTCGTTAGCCCAGCAGGTGCTAATAGAGATAACGAGGGGGTGTGTGGGGAGAAAAAAGGGGGGGGGGGGCTGAAACTGCATTTACACCACTTTGCCTCCTGCACTCTCCTTCCAATCCAGCCATTCCTTGTTCTCCCCCCCCCAATCTTTCTTTCTCCCTAAACCGTCTTTCCATCTCAGTTGCACCGGTTGCACTCATTTCAACAACTATCGCCCCCCCCACACACACACCTTTCTCATTTCCACTTTTCTTCTCCAATCCATTTTTGCCTTCCTCTTAGCCTCATCCTCTTTCCACTCCTCCATCCTGTCCTCCATCCATCCTTCGATACTTCAAGATGGATAGAAAATAAAGTCCTCCAGGAGCTCTTGAGGGGGCTGGGGGGCTAGAGAGAGAAGAGAGGCAGGGAAATAAAAGCTGGGGATGGCAAAGAGAAGAGAGGACATCAAATCAATAGTTTGTCATGTTGTGTTTTTATGCTGCTTTGTGTTTAGTCTCACACACGCACACGTATCCACCGGCCGTGAACCGTGTATCCACCATCATTTCAGGTTGTCTGCTCTGGCCATTTTGCTGCCACGCACAAAGCCTCTTCATAAGACATTCAGCAAAGGACAGATCTTACGCTGTCCTTTCATGCATTTCGAGTTCATACAACCTGATGCAAATTAAAATCCAAGTGGCAACCCAAGGCCTGACCACTTATCAGCACAAAGACTCTACACAGCCACTCGCTGTGAATTCAGCCAGACACGCTCAAATACAAGGTGCTCTGCAGACATGCAAATATATTCACAAAAGACAACACAAATTTTTCTTTTAACCATGATGGAAACCATGTTGTTCAGTTCATTAAAAAAAATTGGTCAGATTTCGTCCAATTAAATTTTTAGTTCTGGTGCTATATGTTGATACATTCACAGTATTAAAGCTACAGTGTGTAGGACTCAGTGTCATCTGGTGGTGAGGAAGTAGATTGCATCACACTGTCACCAGCTGGGAGTTTGTTTCTGTTGTCTTCTCTTGTGATCACCAATATATATGTTTGTATGTTCTATTGATTAATCAAAAGGCAGAGTCAGTATGTCTCTTTTGAGCTACTGTATCGACAAGTGGGTGCAACATGGCGGAGGCCGCCATGTTGCACCTAATTGTAATATAACCAATAAACTGCAATCGATCAAAATGTTTTTCCTCCCAAAATGAGACGTCCTGCGCTGATGTGCAGCAGCCGGCTGAGTTCAGCTCAGACGTATGGAGTGACATTCATGCCAAAATGTCTGAAAGAAAATGTTTTTGACAAAAACTACAGATTTTGTTTATTTCTATTTATGTCCAGAGATCAAGGATCCACCATGTAGATTTTATTTAAGTCCAAAGATCAAGGATCCATAGCCAATTTGATATGTATTTTCTTTAAGACTCAATAATAAAAGACTCAGGAATCAGTATCAAAGTTAATGTATTGGTATTGGTATCGAAAACGTTTGATTGATACCCAGCCCTAAGCTTGGGTTGTAAAAACAAACTTAGCCTTGAATACCAGACATGTGAGTGTCTGGTATTCAAGGCTAAGTCTGTTGGGTTTGGGTTTTTTTTTTCTCATAGATAGCATATGCTACTTAACTGTCACAGTGCAGAACATGTCCTTTATTCAGTTTTGCAAGAGAAACACAATAACTGTGGAAAAGACAAGGGAACAACTGACCATTGAAGGCATCAAAATCCCTCATAGACATAGTGGATAATGTTCAGGTAACCACTTGGTTAATTATGGTGTTCTCAAAATGTTACTATTTGTGCAGCATACCACAACAGTCTTTGCACGAATATAAACTCTAAGCCAAGAAATGTCCATGCAGAAGAATCAGATCAGCTGTTAATGTAACAAACACTTCCACAAACAGGACTTTGCTGTCTACTCACCCACCACACAAAATCGTTGACATTCAACTCCACTCCACCGGCTAACAAATCTGTCACTCACTTTTTACAGGTGAAACTCACATTTCTCAGTCTTTTCAGGGCCATGAAATAAAATCTTATAGACTGTCACACTATCAAATAAAATAAAAATCATATATTGTAATCCCAGTTTAGTGAAGCGGTGTTGGTCCAGGTCACAGTGTGTTTCTTGGATTTAGTTGTGTTCAACTGTTCTCGTAAGACTTAATCATCTCGACTGACAAACACTTTAGCAAAGTAATTTCCACTGTCTGTTATGGTTGAGGCGTTGCAAAGCTAACTGTGTCAACCTTCTGGAGTGGAGCGGAGAATGGCAGAGTCTGAAAGGTTTGATCACATGCTGCTCTTTTAGGTTTAATCGTTGCCTTTCTGCCCTATTGCATTGCAGTGAAGCTGCCATCTATGTGGGAGACACAAACGTTTGAGCAAGACAACAGAAGGCAAACACCCATTGAAAAGTACTGCAATTTTTGGGGGTTTGACATTTTTCCCTTTTTTCTGTCAATAATGTAACGGCTCTGTAAGAGAGGAAGAACCTTTTATACTGCAAGGTTTGAATATCACAGTTTTACACAATTCAGTCTGAATGACTTTTCCCTTGGGGCAGGAAATTTGTTATTGTCAACGCTAAAGTCCCTGTGTGATATGGAACAATAGTTATATTCCCATTGTTATGACAAATGTGTGTCTCTATGACAGTGGTATGAAACATATTTACAATATTTTTCCCACAAAGAAAAAATGTTTGGTTCATTTAATTGAGATCCAGAGAAGTTTGAGCGTTTGGGGTTGAAGAATAAAACAGCTGTATGTCCATAATCCTCAAAACCCCACCTTCTCTAATGGCATAATGGATTCCAAATTTTCCTAATTAAGTGTAGGGCCGACTGGAATGGTCAATTTCTGTGTGGAAGTGGTCTATCTTGCTTAAGCCCCCGTCACGCCAGGCTTGTATATGGTGGTGTTGTGATGCGTATGGAGTACGCTGGAAAATTGCACCGATTTGGCGTAGTCCCTGGTCTGTGATGGCGTATGTTTGCATTCCTACTCTTGCTTACAGTCGCATATCGTTGCTTACTACAACGTATGTAGCCCTCACCACCATTTTGTTGCCTCTCAGTCCACTCCTGCTTACTTTTTTTTTTTGTTGGCATTGTGGAAATGCGCTCCCTTCTCAAAACGGTACATGAATGGCATTCATGTTTCCAGAGAGAGAGAGCGAGAGAGAGAGAGAGAGAGAAGTTAACATTAATACACTTTTGTTTACGTTTGTTTTTATATGTATTTGTTAATACCGTTATTTTAGGGTTAAACTACGCTATTGTACTTTATACACTAGTTACCGGCTTTGTTTACTTTGGTGGCTAGCAAGGTACGGTTGGCTTATTAACGGCTAATTTAACGGTAGCTCATCTAGCTATAGTTAGCTCTTTTTCGTGATTTACATATTTATTTTACATGCTGTAGATTTTTAATATTCTTCAGTTTATGGGTTCTTTAATAGATAAGAATATATAGTATCCTATTTTGGGGTTTCCATTAGATAGCATACAGAATATGTCTTTTGTCTTCCTATAGTAAGCTAGTAGGGTGTACTTTAGATCGATACCTAAAACATATTACATCATAGCTTCTGTTTCTATAATAAATTAACCATATTCATTTAGCCTACTGAGCCTACTAGCTATAATTTGTTTTGCTGCTAGTCTATAGACTAGGTATATGTATAATATAACCTTCTCCTGTATAAATATATATGTTTTAGAAGCTATTTCCTATATATTATGCAGTACTATATTTCTTGTATATTTGTTGTATATTTTGTTTATTACCCTTATTGTGTATATATCACTTATATGTATGATGTCAAATTTCTTGAGCCGCTTGGGTGGGTAGGGAGAGTTCCCATGGGATAAAAAAAGCTTTTGAACCTACCATCCCTGGTTCTCAAGACCAGGCACCTAAGTGGCTCTACTCTACTCTATTCTACTCTTCTTTTTTTAGATATTTAGATATACCTTAGTATACACTAGTAGAGTCATGGGATCGCTTCCTGCCCTTTCTGTGTGGAGTTTGCATGTTCTCCCCATGTCTGCGTGGCTTTCCTCCGGGCACTCTGTTTTCCTCCCTCAATCAAAAACATGCTTATTTAGGATCTGCTCCTTTCCCTGCCACTGACCAAGGCAGCGTCTCTACATCTGGAGTTGGTCCCCGAGCACCGAACTGTGGCTGCTCACTGCTCCTAGTGGTTGGATTGTGTGTCTAACTGTAATTAGGATGGGTTAAATGCAGAGGACAAATTTCATTGTATGCATATATCTATGTACAATGTATGTACATCGTACAAGTATTTCTGGTATCCTTTATTTACATTGTTGTAAATGTGCTGGCATTTACACCACTGCAAAGCTATTTGAGAGAAAGTACTCAACAAATGGCATATTATGCACACATTGTGTATGCATGGAAGAAGGACACACAGGTAAGTGCAATGATGCACTAAACAACAAGGACAGACACACACAGCACGTGCACATGCAACAGAAAATGAATAAAAGTAGAGGACTAACTCAAGGACTATCTCTCTTTTGTCTCACTTGCTATGTTTCCCCCCTCTTCCACTTCACAGAAATAAACCAGGTGTGCATCTGGCACTCGCTCTTCCCTTTACCTGTGTCACCCCAGGGATCAAGGAATGAGAAAGAGGGGAAGGAAGAGAGACGGGGGTTTGCGAAGCGCAAAATCCCGGCGGAGGAGACGGGAGTACAGACATTCCACGGGTGTGAATTGTAACAACCCCTCCTTTTTATCCCACCCTGGAAGAATCTGGTCCAAAACGCCTGGGGGCAGATATGACCCTGAAACCAACGTGTACACACGCACACACAAAGAGCACAGAGTCTTCTGAAACAGCTGAATAAAGACATCATCTGTCATGGCTGTCAGCTTACGCCCCTTGCTTCTCATCAACAACACAAAGGCGCGTGCACACCAGACCGCACACCAGTGGAACTCATGCCTGTGTGTGTGCATGCGCTGTTGGGGGAGGGGGGCCCCACAAAAAAACAGTAAATCACATAGACAAGCTCACATCCATCCTTCGCTCTCATCGCTCTATAATGGTAGGATAGACACGTCACCTGTCGCGCTCAACTGTCACCTGTCCAAACATCGCCGCCCACCTGTCCACGCATACAGCTTCCATGCACGTTTGTACAAGCTAAACAGATGCACAAATAACTGCAGCTCCCACACACCAGACACACATCATAATGTTTCTGTCTGTAAACACTCCAATTACCTGAAAGCAGCATGGGGTCTGCGGGGAAATTGCTGCTTCATTATCATAGTAGTTATTGCTTTAACCCATGTGTCGAAGTTGTGGCCATACGGGTGCGAAATGATGGGGGTCGAGCTGTATAGCTGATAGAGTTTCCATAGGTGGATGCAGGAGGTCATTAGTGCAAAATATATGTATTTACAATCAGAGGAAAGTATATCTACTCATAATTATAGGTGATTATTGGTTAAAACCCAAGCTTGTGTTGAAAAATTATGAATGCAAATTACGTTCGAGTTGGGACCATTTTTGCTAAGTTATAGGTGAAGAAGTTAAGTTAGCTAAATTTTACCAAGCGTGTTATACTTTGTGCAAGTTACATGGTGGTGTTTTAGCCTAAGTATATATTTATTTATAAATCAACCCACCAATGAAAACCATAGGAGATGTTGCATTTATGCTTTTGATAATTTCCCCCTTCTGTAGTAAATGTTGATTGAATTTCTAAATTCTGACTTCATTCTCTTGTATATGGGGATAATTTCAGGTCAGGACTGGTCTGGGAGCATGTGCTGGAGCCACATGTCATCACATCCACCACCCCACAGAGCTGCCTTGGGTTCTTGATGGCAAACACCCATGCTGTTACGGTTTGTGGTATAAGCTGAAACTCCAAGGGATGAGATAATCAGTCAGTGGTTTATTGGCTGAGCCCAGTGAAAAATGTACGACAGTTTGAGTGAACAACAGGGCAGCCAAAAACACGGTGGAAACAAAAAGTCCAATAACCAGCAGGGAGAACAACTAACAATAACCAGGAGTCACGACACGAGCACAGAGATCATAAGAATGCTCACAATATGAGGCAAGGAGCAGAGGAGGGAAAGCAAAGACCATCACTGAGGCAAACACCATGATAAACAATGAACCGTCAATGAAACAACAGAACAGGTGAACTTAAATAAGGAAACAACTAATGAGACAGGTGCGTAGAATGAAGCAGGAACTAAACACGCACATGGAAAAATAAATGGAGGATAACCTGACAGAATGAAACAGACAAGGCCAGGAGACAACACAGCGCACAAATCAAGAAATAACACAAACCAAAACCGTCGAGGAAGAAAAATAACAACACAGAAATAAATAACAACTATAACACCAATAAATAATAATAACTACAACAACAATAATAAATAACAACAACAAGAGGTGAGTGCAGCAGAATAAAAACAAATAAGAACAACTAAGCAATAACAAAGTGATCAAATGCATAACTGTCAACCAGAACAAAATCATGACAAACCCAAATGCAGAATATCATAAAAAAAACAAAAAAAAAACAATGTGGAACTCAGGATAAAAAAACCCCGCATAAGAAATATATAAATGAGACTGAGATGCCGGACCAGAACAGAACAATAAACAACCTGCCAGGGACTGAACACACACACACGACACAGAGGGGGACCCGCATGACCAGGAGACAGAGAGGAGGAAAGGAAACACACACATGCAGGGAGCAGGGAGACGATCAGCGCACACACCCATCCACAAGACACAGAGAAGAACGGAGGCCATGAACACGACATACCCACACACACGCAGGGAGAAGAACGGCAGACACACACACACACACACACACACACACACACACACACACGTCCACACACTGGAGGAGGAAACCACACACAAGCAGGTGCACAAAACAGACAAGGGGAGACACACTTACACACAGGGAGTGAGGAACAAGGCACACAGGATGGACACAGGGAGACACACCCACAAGGAGATCAAGGAGCAATGACAAATGGACCCCCCCAAATAACACACAAACTTAAAAACACAGCCAAACCGGCCAATGGGCAGAACCGTCACAAAGACAGATGACGTGGGTGTCTGTTTAGCCTTTTTTGGATCACTGAGGTACCTGCGTCCTGGATCATGCTCAGAGAAAAGCGCCACATGGCCAAAATGTCAAGCTGATGTTCACTCACAGTGCAAATGATACTCCAGATCAGACTGTCCCCAAGTAAGCATTCGTTTCACATAAAGTTACACCACCGGTACATAAGAAGCCTCCAAAAAGACCTTGCACCAAAGATATCCAATCATACCTTCAGATCACTAGTTAGCATTCAGGTCTCACAACCAAACATTAAACCAAGAAGCACCAGGAGTCTAAATACTTGCACTTTTATTCTCCTGCAAAAAAAAAGTAACAAAAATTTTAAATGACTGTTAAATTACTGTTTTAAACGACTGAAAGGCTCCTAAAATATAAAGAGTAAATAATTTTTATTCCATGTGTTGAAAAAAGCCAGGTGATCTGGATTGGACATCAGTTTGAGATGACTCATGGACAAGTTTTGCTTTGAGATTTTTCCAAGTATGCCTAGATGGAATGACAAAACAGTCTTGATCCAGAACCTATAGATGCCTATAGATTCCTTCTATCTAGGAAACCCCTTTGGATCCTCCAGGGAGAACTGGAGGGTGTGATTTACTTGTCCTGCTGCGAGCAGGACCTTGCCCCTTGTTAGATGGAAAAGCAATTGATGGATTTTTCTCCCTAATCCCCATGTAAACTGGAACTGTGTCCAGGAAAGCATCCATCTCTTCCTCCATAAAGGTGCTAGTTCAGATTTAACAACAGGTGGTAATCAGTGTTAGGTGGATGAAGTAAGTGTTCTTATCGACACCAGTGCAGTTGCCATGGAAATTTGGCTGGCGTGTACTGGCACATTGTCTTAGTCAAAGAAGGTGCCAAAACTGTTTATACTCCTGCCCTTCTTTGTATGCACCCATGGGCGTCATGTTCACAATTCACTGTAGCACAATATGGTAGGTACAAGGACAATCAACATGTTTTTTACCAAATCCTTCAACAACAAAGTGTCACTATTTGGACCTCCTGTTTCTTTCACTACCATAAATGGTTTAAGGTGTTTGAAGCTGATCTTTATGGTTCATTTTACAGCATGACAAGCGTTTTGCTAATGGGAAAGTTTGTGTCAGATCTGTTTTGTGGTACCACAAGATAACAGGAAGGTTACATCATTGTTTCATCTGTTCACAGTGGCCAAGGACATCAAAATTCAATTTATTTATACAGCCTCAAATCACAACATATGAGGGACGACAGACGACAGAATGCAGAAAGTCACCATCTTTCTGCATTCTGAGAAACCAACATTTTTTGATTGATTGTTTATATAGATGTTTCTTGGTTGACAATTTTTTGTGGATTGTTTTTTGTTTCTTTTTGTGTTTTCTTGGACCCCCGTCTCTCATTCATTCATTCATTTATACGTTTTTTCCCCTGGATGGAGGTTTTTAGTTCCAAGATGTAAAATCAAGCACTATAAAAATAAGTTCTGTTTCATTTGCTATCACAATGGTAAACAAGCAGTAGTAAATATATAGAAGACCATTTTGGAACAGATATTTGTATTTATTGATTCACAGTTTTAAACTGTCTTTATTTTAGGGCCTAGTTGTGTAGCTTTCACATTTTTACATTTAATACATATTTCCCATTTTTGATTAGCACTGGAGCATTTTTTCTTGTTTTATCTTTTATATTTTACCCCTTTGGTATGTTTTATCATGCAGGATCTGTTGTCTGAGATACTGTATTACATCAGTGGATGTCTTGACCTACCTATGGGTATAAATAAAGGAACCAGAACCTGATCCATCTTGCACAAACCTTGGACATGTTGAGATATTGAAGGACATTTGCAATGATTTATATAACCATCCACTGAGGCTACCATAGTAACTATGCTTTCAGTGCTCTCACGTTTGAACATAGCTAATGTGTTTAACCAGTTAGCAGGGATACCGTGTTCAATCTCCTCCAATATCAAGTATAAAATGCCTGCCACCCATAAACAGGCATAACTGAAACTGATCAGGTACAGGAATCACTGAACTAGTAAGTCTAGGGATCAATTTCTACCTGACATAACTCAGCACTACTTCATTCAATCTTGCCCAGTCCATGCCTGTTCAGTGCGGCTGAGGGTTTCCAAAAGACAGCACCCATAAACCAGGCTGTTTTGAACTCCTCTGTGGACTGTGACAGGCAGAAGAATCATACTCCTTCATTCCCACTTGACTATAACTTCTCACTTGCCCTGGCATAGCACTAAAATGAAGTGAAATTGAGTGTGGAGAGAGCTATGGCTCAGCGAGGTCTACTTTTGAGCAGCGTTTAGCCTACTCCAATGGTGCTGGCCCTGTCACCCAGTCGGCAAATTTAGCCGGCCAGACACACATTCAATAACATCCTGATCACCGTCCAACCCTAATATGGGCTCCATAAAATGCTCCACTGCCTAGCACAGCTCATAACGTCCTACACTGCCACCGGGAGGGCCAAGGAAAGCCAGGATCGCATATTTTCATCGTCGCCTGACCTTGACGATTGAAAGTTATTTGTTTAAGGATAATTCTTAAGTGTATTAACAGGCCCAGTGTGTCACGAGGCTGGTGGGTATAAACACAAGCTGTGTTTAGGTTTGAGCGAGCCAGAGCATTCCTGAATGGCAGGAAAAGGCAAATAGCATGGTCAACGCGGCTGGCAGGCACAATGCAATATTGAATCTGCCCAAATATGGAAAGAGCAGTAAAACAATCATATCAACAGCAGGACTCTTTCGGGACAGGCATTTTTTTTTTTTTTTTTGTAGGCGTTCAAGTGAGGGGACTGAAATGGCACACATGCACACAGTCACTCACACAGTGCTGGACAGTATTTCCATTTAAACTGGGGGGAAGAAAGAGCGAAGACATATAATGACACACAAAAAGCACCACAGAGACAATTAGCTCTTGCATATGAAGTCGCAATGCAGTGCACGTGTGCGTTTGTGTGCATTTGCTCACGTGTTTATGTCTGTGTTTGCATAGCTGTTCATACCTGTGCCAAATTGTCTGTCCATCAGCGCGTGAGCTGCAGCCGGCCATAGTTGCACATGCCAATCTACTTGTTTGCTCACCAATCAAACGCGTGCCGCTTGTGTGTGCACTGTGACCATCACTGGTTGGCATCTGGGTAGGCATTTGAATTGGCAACATGACACCCGTGTCTGGTGCTCACACAAAGAGGCACAGAGCTGTAATCCAGACCCGACGCTCTGTGAGTTTTTGTGTTCCTGCGAATCATCAGGAGGCCCAAGCCCTTCGTCCTCACGGAGTTGCGCAACAGCACACCGCAGAACCTCTGGCACGGCTTCCTGCAGTGACAGCCAGACACATCGCGCTCAGGCTCTGGAGAGGGGCGTCCGGCTGAGGCTACATGTGTGCTAACTGGCGTGTACATCCATGGCACTTTTTTAATGTGGCTGGTGGCGTAGTATTGTGAGCAACCAACTCTGAAATCATCTCAAAATGTGTGTTCCACCTCAAACTTGGGATTGTACAATTGTTTTCATGATTGAATAATCTGTTGTTTTTTTTTTTTTTTTGGGGGGGGGGGGGGGGGGTAGTTTAGCATATAAAATAGGATTTAAAAAAGCTCCTTTCGGTGTAATAGTGCCATACATCTATTTTTTAACCAATAGCCTAAAATGCTAACCACTGATTTTTAACAACTGCTCAAAACGATTTGTCAGATTTAAACCATGTGTATCTAATTTAAAGCTGCCATAACCTGTTTTAAATCTACTTTGGTAATGGTATAAAAGCAGATTTGACGATTCCACCAAAATGAAACATCAGTAATGTTGTGAAAGTGTAGTGACACGGACCCACAACAGGGGGCGTAAATGAACGGTCAATAGATGAGCCAAAAAGTAACAATTTAATGTTGTGAAATGTGCACAACGAAATACAGACAATCTCAGAATATAATTACAGTCAAATCACAAAGGTGACGTGTGGGCAGGCTCGAGGATAGAAGACGTCTGTCCTGAGAAGAGCCAGAACCACACGATTTCCGCCGCGTCCGAACCTGGTGAATACTGGAGCCGCCAAGTCCCGAATTCCCAGGTGATCACCGTCCCCGACTGTCGGATCTGGTACTGCTGGCGAGAACAAAGACAGTCAAGTGTAGGTGTGTGCACACCCAGTAACAATAACGGTGGGAATGCCACCTCCACCTCTCACTCAATATGTAGCAGAGTACCGCAGTGATCCCTCAGAGGAAAAGAGTGCCATCCTGCACTCACTCAGCCTCCACAGGAAGAGGGACCGGTACTCCTGCAAACACTCACAATATACAGCTTATTAGTAACCCAAATGGCTGAGGATATCTCGGCAACGAGGTGGAGATGACGTCTGGTCTTTATGGAGTGAGATGATGTTGAGTAGATGGGTGACAGCTGTCAAGAGATAATGAGTGACAGCTGTCACCCCCGGCTGTGTCCGTGGCGGCAGCACCCTCTCGTGCCTGAAGCCCGCACTTCAGGCAGGGCGCCCACTGGTGGTGGGCCAGCAGGACGTCCTCTTCTGGCGGCCCACACACAACAAGTAAATCTTAAAACCAACAAGGAACCAATAAAAATAACTATATAACTAAATAACTAACATTAAATACTGTAATTTATATGATTAATCAATTATTTAATTAACATAATTTAAACTTGGGTCTAGACCAGCCTTTCTCAAAGAGTGGTCCATGAGAGACCAGTACTGGTCTGTGAGTATATTGGTAAAATATCACATTTTAAATTAATATCATATTTGCACTTAAAAATATTTGTCAAACAGTCTAAAAACAACTCCAAAGTCAAACAGATAGCAATATAATGCTGCAATATACGGATGGAGTGCGAAACAGATCTGTTGGCTTTGGATGTTTGGGAAATTGGTTGGTCCACAATTTATTTATTTATTTTTACTGGTTAAGTGGTCCTTGGTCTGAAAAAGTCTGAGAAACAATGGTCTAGACCCATAGTTCTCAAACTGTGATACGCGTATGAGCTCCCTCTGGTTGTATGCTGAGTCAACCAAACAAACTCATTTTTATAGTGTAATTAAGTCACCTGCTTTATTTCAAATAAGGCTACAACCCTTAAACGAAACTGATCTAACACCGCTCACTGCTGAAAGCAAATCGAAATTAAGCAATGCTTCATAAGAGTCTGACTCAGCCCTGCAAATGAAATGAAATGAAGCAATGTTTCACAAAAGTCAGACTTGGCTCGGTAAGCAAATCAAAATGAAGCAATGCTTCATAATGCCGCGTTCACACCGATGGCGACGACAGGTTGCCATGTAATCCCTATGGAAGGACATGTTGTGGCACCACAAAAGTCCAATCCACACAACGCAACACAATGGTCGTGAATGAAGTGATTTTGAGCAATTGCAGCATTTGTGGCGTGATATCGCGTCGTGTTGCACTCCTCCCCAAGTTGAAGTCTTGTCGCGTCGTGATGACCAATCAGGGACTGGATATGTAGTGACGTGGAGATGTCTGGAGTTTATACTTGATGTGGACATGTCCTGTCTCTGGCCGCCAGCCTGTGAGCAGGACTTATGTCAATTTTGTCCTTTATTTCACAATTATGACAGAGTTTGAGGGGAGAGCGAGCAGCAGCACCGCAGCAGTGGCAGCAGCCAGTTTTTTTTCACGTGCGCGCACAAATGAATCGTCCGTGATGATTCTTTTATTAACTACACAGATGTATAATAAAACAAATGGTGACAGGTTTATAACACAATTATGACAGAGTTTGAGAGGAGAGCGAGCAGCAGCACCGATTTACTTATATGAAAATAAACCGTGCAAATGATGGAATTGGATTAGAATGGGAAGTGTCACCGGTAAAACTCGATTTGCAGACTGAAGATACACAAATCATCAAACACAACAGGGTTATTTGCTAAATGCAGCGGGCAAGTCAAGATGTGCAAATCGCTCTATGCTAGCCTAGATTCTTCGTACACAATTCCGCCACGGAGTTTTTCCATCTCCACTGTTGCCAATGGGCTTGACCTTAGCCTTGTGAAGTGCATTGTGGTGACTATGTTGTGATTTGACACTACTAGTGCAGTGACCATAGGAAGGTGGTACTCCTATAGAAAATTGGGTGCTTAAGTAGATTTTTCATGGATGCTTATACAACCCCTGGCAAAAATTATGGAATCACCGGCCTCGAAGGATGTTCATTCAGTTGTTTAATTTTGTAGAAAAAAAGCAGATCACAGACATGACACAAAACTAAAGTCATTTCAAATGGCAACTTTCTGGCTTTAAGAAACACTATAAGAAATCAGGAAAAAAAACTGTGGCAGTCAGTAACGGTTACTTTGTTAGACCAAGCAGAGGGAAAAAAATATGGAATCACTCAATTCTGAGGAAAAAATTATGGAATCATGAAAAACAAAAGAACGCTCCAACACATCACTAGTATTTTGTCGCACCACCTCTGGCTTTTATAACAGCTTGCAGTCTCTGAGGCATGGACTTAATGAGTGACAAACAGTACTCTTCATCAATCTGGCTCCAACTTTCTCTGATCAGCTTTGCAGGTTGGAGCCTTGTCATGGACCATTTTCTTCAACTTCCACCAAAGATTTTCAATTGGATTAAGATCCGGACTATTTGCAGGCCATGACATTGACCCTATGTGTCTTTTTGCAAGGAATGTTTTCACAGTTTTTGCTCTATGGCAAGATGCTTTATCATCTTGAAAAATGATTTCATCATCCCCAAACATCCTTTCAATTGATGGGATAAGAAAAGTGTCCAAAATATCAACGTAAACTTGTGCATTTATTGATGATGTAATGACAGCCATCTCCCCAGTGCCTTTACCTGACATGCAGCCCCATATCATCAATGACTGTGGAAATTTACATGTTCTCTTCAGGCAGTCATCTTTATAAATCTCATTGGAACGGCACCAAACAAAAGTTCCAGCATCATCACCTTGCCAATGCAGATTCGAGATTCATCACTGAATATGACTTTCATCCAGTCATCCACAGTCCACAATTGCTTTTCCTTAGCCCATTGTAACCTTGTTTTTTTCTGTTTAGGTATTAATGTTGGCTTTCGTTTAGCTTTTCTGTATGTAAATCCCATTTCCTTTAGGCGGTTTCTTACAGTTCGGTCACAGACGTTGACTCCATGTATAATAAAAATGTTATTGTGCTGTTTTGCACCTGTCTTAAAGTAACCCTGAGAATGTATTTGTTGTTTAATTTTGTTTTAGCACTCTGGGGTCAGTCTGAACTGGGAGCGAAGAGCTGGATGTACTTGTTATTATTACACTGATAGCACGACTTTGTTTTCGTAGCCACTAACGACTGGGAGTGAAGCATGCTGGGATCATTCTGAACTGGGAGTGAAGAACTGCTTTTATTATATCTTTGAAATAACTTTCAGATGCCTGTTGATTAAAGAAATTATGTGCGCCAGGGAGGTTGAGTTGGCCACTCACCCTCCCTTCGCGGACACACTAGAAAAGAGGGAGTAGAACCATGCTTCAACAGAGTCTGCTGCGGGTTAACGTACGAACGCCCAGCCGGTTGACAGGCGCACTCTGCTGAAGGTGTTGGCTCTCCACCTTAAAGGCGTCACGGTAAGCGAGAAAAATGCGCTGCAACCACTTGTGTTTGATGTAACTGCTTTTGTGGGGAATAAATATACGCCTTTTTATTCTAGCAAAATGCAGTCTGTGTGATCATTTCTGTGTGCCGATCTGACCGAACCTTGTGTTTCAAAACACTCCAGTTTCCTCCCATTCGTTCCTCATTTGTTTTGTTGTGCATTTTCAATTTTTGAGACATATTGCTTTAAGTTTTCTGTCTTGACGCTTTGATGTCTTCCTTGGTCTACCAGTATGTTTGCCTTTAACAACCTTCCCATGTTGTTTGTATTTGGTCCAGAGTTTAGACACAGCTGACTATGAACAACCAACATCTTTTGCAACATTGCGTAATGATTTACCCTCTTTTAAGAGTTTGATAATCCTCTCTTTTGTTTCAATTGACATCTCTTATGTTGGAGCCATGAATCATGTCAGTCCACTTGGTGCAACAGCTCTCCAAGGTGTGATCACTCCTTTTTAGATGCAGTCTAACGAGCAGATCTGATTTGATGCAGGTGTTAGTTTTGGGGATGAAAATTTACAGGGTGATTCCATAATTTATTCCTCAGAATTGAGTGAGTCCATATTTTTTTTTCCCTCTGCTTGGTCTAAAAAAGTAACCGTTACTGACTGCCACAATTATTTTTCCTGATTTCTTATAGTGTTTCTTAAAGCCAGAAAGTTGCCATTTGAAATGACTTTAGTTTTGTGTCATGTCTGTGATCTGCTTTTTTTCTACAAAATTAAACAACTGAATGAACATCCTCCGAGGCCGGTGATTCCATAATTATTGCCAGGGGTTGTATGAGGCTGTGTTTGAAGGTGGAATGTACAAAGAGGTGTACTTATGTAATATTATTATTTGAATATAGTATTTCATATTGTTTTAAAAAATCAGTTTTATTATCAATAATATGAAACGTAATGGATTCCTATTAAACAGGTTATTGAAGAGTCAGAAAATTAAACAGAACATTTAGAATATTTGAAACAGCAAATCAGTATCCCACCTCCTGAACACAATCTATTTAAACTTGAACTCGCAGCAAATAAAAGATTTTATTCAGCTTATGTACTTATTGAAACATTGTACAAATTGTGGGAAAATAAAAGATTTTATTCAGCTTATGTACTTACTGAAACGTTGTACAAATAATGGGAAAATTGTTTGTGTTAGCATAAAAGGGATTTTAGTTAACGTCTCCTCAGTGCTGTCAAGTTCAACTCAGTCGCAAGGAACACTGACAGTACGAATGTTATAATGTTAATGTTTACAATGTCAATCAAAATAAAGTTTTCAAAATAAAGCTTTTGAAAATTAATTCCTAAAATTTCATAATAAAGGATGCACAATCACCGTGCTATGTGCAAGCCATATCTGAAAGCTGAGGCTGATCTGACAAATAGTCAGAGAGATAAGTGAGCCACATACTCGCACTCACAGAGACATTTCTTGATTTATAGATAGATATAAATCAATTGAGTTGAAGTGAATTGTTTTAATTCCGGTTATAATGGCGGCACTTGGAAAGCCAAATATTTTCTAAGGTGGTACTCATTGTAAAAAGACTGAGGACCACTGCCCTATATCCCATTTTTTTTTTCAGTGCATGCGCAGATGTTTGTGAAGTCATCAGTCCAATTCTTACAGAAGCATAAAAAGCTATGGTTTTAAAATAAATATTTCATATTTCATATATATCAAGTCTGCCTCAACATTGAAGCAACGCTTCATGACTCAAGGACAAAACTTATTTACAAAACATCTGTGATTCCCTTCTGCGACTGCTATTGTGTATGCTATTGTATTGTGTACACCACACCGACAGAAGAAAGGCAGAAGAGAGAAAAAAATAAAGCTCATCTGACAATGCAAAAGGAAAAGATGAGAAAGAATTGTGAATCAGATCCAAATCTGATCCAAGAACCATCCGTCTACAAAACCCAGTCGAAATGAACTTGCAGTTCCTTTATGAGTTATATTGTACACAAGCTGCATGACAGATGACCACACATACCTCTGCTCTCATCTGTTGGCTCCTAGACATGGACTATACATAAAAGACATGAAGCTCCTGCGGGTTGGTTTTGAATGTCGACATCATGGCCATGCTTAACTCCCCCTAAATCCTGACTAACACATAAACGGATAAAATGTGGGCAATGCCGCTGTGACCTATCTTGAAGATGCAAACTTAGCCAAGTCCAACAAGCGAGATAAGCTGAGTTTGAGTGATTGATCAACATATATTTGTGGACTGGCTGGTGGCTCTTATAATGGCACAGAGCCTCAATACCATTGCCATGATCAGCGTAGCAAGCATTAGCAAACTATTCATACCTGCTTAGTGCCAGTGGTACCATATACAAATTCAAGAATACTGAAATGTCACTCAACAGTATTTTTGCTGGCCCGTTAGTAAAATTAAACACACAGCAAGTCATATGATCTCATTTCAAATGAAATGTGAAAAGAGGACAAGCATGGTCAAGTCCACAGCAAGCATCCACCCGCTAGCAGAGGGTACAAGCAGTGATTGCCTGGACCAGGCACACACTAACGGTCACTGAAAGCAACCACAACATGGGATTATATGGGAATTGGCTCACTATTGGAGCCAGTCTCAAGCAGCTTGTTAAGGAATTGCAAGTTTTGGTACTTCTGTAGAGGATTCACTTTTAAGGACCAAACTTTGCCATTTATTTGTCAAAATATCCAACTTAACAGTCTAATGCAACTCAAAGAACACATACACACAATGTACTTGCAAACAAGCTCAACAAGTTACTGAGGTAAGTATGCTAAGTGGCTTGGCAGGTCATTGTGTTCAAGCAGAAAAGTTAATCAAATATTACCAATGTAAAGTAAAAAAAAAAGATATGCACCCATTACCCAAGCAAATATTTTGTCTCCTCTGCCAAATGTACATAAAGGAGCAAATCGTGAGAGAAGTTATGTTGAAACTGACTGAAATTCACCATGAGATTTTGGAGCAAAAATGCAAGTGCAACTGGGCCTCTACAGATAAATCGACCAATCTTTTCAGTTGCACCTGTTGCACACTGATGGATCCGCTGTTACACAGGCGTTACCATTCTGTTGGAGCAGGGATACGATTTTATTCTCATGAGGATCAAATCCCACATCTTCTATATATTGTTCACACGCCATGTAATCTGTATGTGTCGATAATATAAACCCGTGTGTGTGTGTGTGTGTGTGTGTGTGTGTGTGTGTGTGTGTGTGTGTGTGTGTGTGTGTGTAAAGCTGAGGCTCAGGGAGCACGCTCAGCACATAGCCAATCTAAGGAAGGTTTGTTGGGGTGAAGGGGGTTAATTAACAGTGCACACACACACACACACACACACACACACACACACACACACACACACACACACACACACACACACACACACACACACACACACACACACACACACACACACACACACACACACACACACACACACACTCCTGCCTGTGACTCTTGCAGAAGACCTGTTCTGGTTCAAACTCAGTGGAGAACGGGCGTCGATTTAAGGAAATGGACCCGTGATGTGAAGGCGTGGATGGCAAAAAAACAAACAAAAAAACAAAAACAGGCAATAATTTGCAGACAGATAGAACAAAAGGCAAAAAGACAAAACAGAAGACAAGGCGAGCAAAAAAAGTCAAACAGAGACGGCGGAATGCAAACAAACAAACAGAGGAACAGAGGGGAGCAAACATGCCAAACTAGATTGAAAATAGAGGAAGAAGCTGGACGTGACTTACAGTGAGGATATTGCAAATTGAGCCGATATCAAAACAAAGCGAAGTACTGACTGAGTCACAAAGTGCATCAGAAACAACCGATGATAATGTTACTATTTATAATGTAGATCAGATCATTCCTTTGTAAATGAAATTAGACACAGTCAGTGGCATCTTCATTGTTGTTTGATTTGATTTTGCTCAATGCTCAACTTGAATAGTTGATTGGACATTTGTATTGATCTGTATTGATCAGTGAATCATAGAAACAAGTGCCATAAAACATAAAAGTATGAAAGCATATATGTACAATTAAAGCGCGTCAATTTAGTGCATGTGCATGACTTATGATGGTGACTGTGATTTAGTCAAAAGGGTCAAAGAGCACTCATGGACAAACTCACTGAAGATTTTGTTCTAGAGCACATGTGTATCCAATGTGAAAATTGTACCCGGAAGCACTAATGAGTTATCACAGTGCCTCGAGTTGTACTTACAAAATTTTGTTGTAAGTAGGTATTCCGAACGTATGCAGGAGTCTGTTATGATTATCATTCTGTGTAAATGAATTCCCTACTTGAGCTTTCAGTGGGCCATGCCTAATGCTACTTTAAAGCCATTTCCAGTCTGATACATTTCAGAGTCAAACACAGAATAATAAGTACACAGATGCACTGCGAGAGCAAATACCTGCACCTGCGCCCAACAATCCACTCAGCCTGTGGTGGGATTTAAGACATTATTGTCTGAATGTATATGTCAATGTAGCAGAGCTGCATCCTGATGTGTACCTGTACAAATCTGGATGACTGTCATGGAAAATACATGAATTACATCTTCTGGAAGGTTGAGAAACTGATTAAAAACAACCCGGCTTGCAATGTTACAGGAAGCATTAAGAAATTAAAAACAAATAATAATAATCCTGAATCCACATGTGGAACCTGATGAATGCCACAACTTAATGATTTCTTCTTGATAATATTACTGAAATGACAGAAAGCACACACACACATACACGCACACACTTACAACTACAGCCCACTTATATTGTAGCATTTATAGCTGCAGTGTGTAGGATTTAGATGTGTGTATTAGCATAAATGGAATATAGCATTTATATTTTCATTAGCGTATAACTGCTTGCAACAAAGAATCAATGTGTTATAAGTTTAGAATGAGACTTTGACATCTACATGGCAGTGCGCCCCCTCATGGAGGCTACCATGTTGCACCACCATGTTGATATAGTAGACCACATGGGACATACTGACTCCGCCTTTCAGATTTTGCAGTCTGGCCGGAAGACTGAAGAAAATTACAAGGAAACAGTGGTTGCTCCCCTACATACGATACACTACACGTTTTGCTAGTGCAGGCTAAATGGAGGATTACATATTCATTACCACAAGCGATTAAAGCGTGCATGAATCCCCCACTGCAAAAGAAACAAAAACCAGGAGTGAAACAAAATTGTGGCTGGTGACAGCACAACTCAATCTGCAACCTCATCACTAGATGACAGTAAATCCTACATATTGTAGCTTTAAATGTGTGTTTGGCACTGTTCCACCCAAAGTACAACTCACACAGAAATCAATGGGAGGTATTATGAAAGTGTTAATTAAAAAATGATCATGGAGGAGCATATCAGTCACAATGTAATCCAGTCTTCCTTGACCCCTGGTCCACGTCTCCATCAAGCTTTATTGACAAGGTCTTTTTAAAGACATTGTTCCAGCAAATACATAAAGGAAATGTAAATAAAAACAGAATGCTCCTTCTTGGAAGTAATTATTTTTAAAGATGCTTGTTGCAGTATAAATAGACATGATAGCTTTAACAGTGGCTATTCAAGACTTTATTACTTGAACCCTGTTGTCTCATTCATATTCAACCATTAATACGGAACTATTGATTCCACTCTACCCAGTGACGCCACTCTAGCGGTCTGTCTGCAAAGGTCAGGAGATGGAATGAATTGATCAGCACTCATTATTAGAGACAAAGACGAGACAGTCTGTCCAGATTGATGCGCAGAAAGAGTTACTGTACTACACTGGGAGGCTGGCATAAACACAGAAGTATGGATATGGCAGCAGTCAAAATATATTGAGGTCGTGAGTGCAAAATGGAGGTGAATTTGGCATGCCATCTCATATTGGGGAGCAGAGATGGAAACGGGACCAGAGGAAGGCACACACTGGCTGACAGCAGACAGTCAGTGGGGAAATTACCGAGGTGTGCGGGGCTGACCGATAGTGACACAACGCCAAAATGTCAACACTCACTGAAAAGAGACGGGGGATAGAGAGATGTGAAAGAAAAATGTAGGGAATGAGAATGTGGGGAGCATCTGAGTGGAGTAACGTGTGTATCCAAATGTTAGTTTGCCAACAGGGACCAGTTTGTGTCCTACACAGGCAGGAACGGCCAATTTATTAGGCACAGAGACAAAAATTCGGTCGTTAAATTCAAAGCAGCAAAGGTTAATATAAAGTGGATTAAATGCCTTCAGTTAAAGGGGTCAGAATAAAAATGAATCTTTAAAGATAAATATGATTGGGGTTTCATCTTAAGCAACACAGATATACACAGAGGAAAGCGTTGAAATGGAATAACAGATTCTTTTTCTGAGTTGACAAAATCACAAATAAAGCAGAAATCACCAATGCAAGGTAACGTACTGGGGAGTAACATGGAGGGCTGGAATGATACACATCTCCAGATATGATAGTAGCACGATACGAGAAAAGTGTGATTCTACAAGTATTGTCAGAGGACAGCTAAGGAAGATTCATCCCAGGAAAGCCGCAGGTTCAGACAAAGTGTGTCCCCGACTACTGAAGACCTGCGCTGAACTGGGAGTACCACTACAACGTATCATCAACCTTAGCCTGCAGCTAGGGAGAGCGCCCACCCTCTGGACCTCATGCATCATTCCAGTTCATAAGAAGAACTGGCTCAGTGAACTGAATGACTTCCGACCAATGGCTCTCACTTCACACCTGTAGACGTTCACACTATGTAGACGTTGGAACGGCTCTTCCTCAAAGCCCAGGTGCAACACGCCTAGGACTGTCTGCAGTTTGTGTTGGTGTGGAGGATGCCATCCTCTACCTGCTACATCAAGCCCACTCACACCTGGATAAGGGAAGCAGCACAGTGAGGATTTTCTTCCTGGACTTAAACAAAATAATAATAAACAAATGCAGAACACATACATGGTTTGATTTTTTTTTTTTTAAATGGTAAGGGGGAGCATTTCTTACAACAAAGCAGGTACATGTAAATTCCTGTGTTGGGGGAAGTATGGAGCGGATGTACACAGCATATGGGACACATGGCAACATTAAATATTCATGCATGTTTGTCTCATTAACAATTAAACAGATCTGTACATAAATCTACACACATGCACCACAGTCACCTGGGTTGAAGCAATTAAGACGACGAAGAAGAAGAGTCTTTATTGTCATTATGAAATTTGTCCTCCACATTTAACCCATCCTTATTACAGTTAGACACAATCCAGCCAGTAGGAGCAGTGGGCAGCCACAGAACATGCAAACTCCACACAGAAAGGGCGGGAAGCGATCCCACGACCTTATTGCTGTGAGGCATCAGTGCTAACCACTAAGCCACCACACCGCTATGTTATGTTGGCAAAAACCATATTAATATTAGTGTCAAGTGTCTGTCAAAACATGCTGCACGCACACTTTATTCATCCATCCTTAGGAGGACTCTAAATGTCACAGTCACTAACCCTAAACTTAATCATGACAACCACGTGCATACCCCATCCTCTAAAACCAAGTATTACAGTGAACGGAAAAATAAATACACATTTTTTGACAATCCTGAACAAAGCACAGAAAAGAGAAACTCTTTGATCCCACATTCATCCGTGACAAGACACTCAAGCACAAACTGCTCACACTTCCAAGCCCACAGAAACAGACAGTCAGGTTCTGGAAGTACAGCCAACAACAAAAACAGGTCGACCTACACTGAAGGGGGGGGGGAGGACACCAAACAAGATGTGCTAGGAAAAATGTCCTCACTTGAGAAGTATAAAACAAACCTGCCCACAAACAGGTATATAAATAAGTATATACATGCTCCTAATGTCAAATACACACGCCATCATGGCAGCTCCAGGAGCTGTAAATGACAACGTCATGAGCGCCCAATTACCATGACAACTGATCTGACTAAAACGCCGTCATGTCTCCACCTCACCCAAACTTCCGACATGTGCAGAATGTGTTAAAAAAATGCACAGACGCACCCGTATGCAGCGACTCTCTCCATCTAAATTCTCTCCTCAGGCACACGCATGCACCAACACAGCGGAAACCCTTCTCCTTCTTTCCGCCCACTGCAGCCGCCTTGGCATGCCGTAAAGAAAGACAGAAGGCCACATTTAGAAAACAGAAGGGGGCTGTTGGTCTGCTTCGACGGAGAGCTCACACCAGGAGATGCCTGCAGCTTCAGTGCAAAAGATGATGAAAGATGAGCAGAGCAACTCTCCACAATCTCCATTCCACATTCACCAAAAGTCCCAGTTGTCTTCTTTTTCCCCACACATCCTCGTGTGGTGCTTTGGGGTTTTTGGAAAGAGTGAGGCAGCAATATCCTATTGAGGAAGCTACATTTTTGCTAGCAGTTCTTCTCCTGATTAGATTGGTAACACATGATATCTGTTATTTCTTTACAAATGCTTCCATTCAACTCTTTTTCAGTGCACTTAACAATGCAAAATCTCCCATGATGCACTCAGATTTTGTTTGTTTTTTCTCCATCCTAACAATAATGCATCTATTTTCAACAGTGAAAATTCACACCACTCCCAGTGCACCTCCTTGCATCTTTTCCAAATGAGGTAATGATGGGGCAATGGCAACGCTGTCAACAGAGAGGGTAGGCTGCTAGGGGTCGGACAGAAAGTGTCTTAGCTAGCAGCCAACTATCAGTGTGCAGCTGCAATGATATCTGTGGGTTTAGTGGGCTCTGATGATATCAGCAGTGGCATACATCGGGGAGAAAAACTCCACTCAGTCATACTTTCCAGTGTCATAGCATCTGAATGCACACCTGGAAGCTCTGTTTGAGGTCAAAAGACACCTAGCCATGAACCTATGGTGTTGTGAGGTCACTGGACATAAGTGTATGGTGATGCAGATACATTTGTGGGAACACAAAAATCCATGTCTTTATAATTAGGCAGTTTCTGGTTTGAGAAATATGACCTGGGACATTTTTTGTACTAGGTCTCTCTTTACATAATCTTTGGGTACCCCTGGAATGATTTTGTGTCTATTAACACTTATGTAAAGACACCCAGGTCTGTGGAATGGTAGTTGTATTACCAATATATAGACCAAATTTCCACTGAAGGTTTGTTTTTCACCCTCAGCCTTGAACAAGATACTGAAATAACCTGTGCAGGGCAAAACACTGACACGTTTTGCCACTGGCCCACAGGGCCAGTCGCTTTGAGGAATTACTGGCCCCATAAAAATTCTACTGGCCCAGGCGTTAAGAGCGCAACGCAAACTGCAGCTACCAAAATTTTTAAATTTTGATGCAATTTTCATGCATTCTGGTGAATTCTAAGGCTGAAATAAGTTTACAAATTTTTTGCATTTCAGTTTTTGTTTGAACATGTTTATGTTTGAACTAATTTTGCAGATACCTTTTTGTGTTACTTATTTACATGTTACTCATTGTTGAGCATGTTAGCAACACTTGTGCAGAATAACATTAAAAGTCTTAAACTGTTACTATTTAACCTGTTATTTTTGTTTCAAATTTTCATGAATTTTTTAAGTTGGAACTGACCTTGCATGGACTTACTAATTTAAGCTATTTTATATTTTACTTATCATTTAAGTGTTGTTTTTTGCTGTTCATATTTAGAATTATAGGCTTAAGCTTTGCCTGTAACCCACCCTGTGTGCTGTAGACTGGCGTTGTGATCCTCACTTCTCATCCTGGTTTTTGGCTAAAATCTATAGTAAACATTCACATTTTACTTGTCAAAAATGCATGGATTCAATAGTATACCGTCATGAAGATAACTTGCTCAAAACTAGCTTTAAACACACACAGGCCAGTCCCAAGATTGGAAGAACGTCTGAGGGTGGTAATTGATATTAATATCACTATATTTAAGTTTAGTACTTTATTTCCCATGTCTTGGATTGAAGGCAGTCATAGAGATCAGAGATCACATATTCATTTATATACAAAATTGAACTGACTTGACTTTTTTTTTTTTTTTATCTGTGACTAAAAACACATACAAAGCGTTTCTCATTACCATAAATGAACTGTAAAAATGAAAACTAACAATACATGGCCAAAGTAAGAACTTTAGCACACCATGGAACTAATATGAGATTCATATTTGATACTGTTTTGACTTAATTCGCTACCACTGTGGAATATTCAGTTCACTGACTTAAAAACTGTTTGATTTTTACTAAATAACGCTGACTTAGATTCACTGTCATTGTGGAATACAAATTCTCTCCTTTTATTCATCCTCAACTCACTTCCTCTTATGACCATTTCCTTTAGCATTTGTTTTTCCTGGCTGTTGTCCTGGTTTGGGTGGTTGTAATTTAAACATATTACAGTTTCATTTATTCAAAACTTTCTGTTCTGTTTACAAAGATGAGATTGGTAACGGAAAAGGCCGAATGCACGCTCCACTTCTTCTCCTTCTTTCGAGTTTACTGGTGGTTTACAAACCAACATGGTGCATTACCGCCACCAGCTGTTGAGGGTGGAGCATTAATGGATTCTCACTCACTCATCTTAAAACCTCTTAAACCCTAGAGTCCCCAAAATGCCCTAATCCAGCTGCATAAATATACAGAATTATTCATCAAACACTTGCTGTAGGTTATCCTATCCACAAAATTAAAATAAGCTCAAACTACAAATGTGATGCCGTTTGCTGGCAAATGCACTGTGGTCGCTCATCATCAAAATAAAGGCTTTTCCGGGTTATTATGAGTGGGATTTGATATGTGCACAAGCCAATTCCCCAACTTAATCACTGCTCGTGTTTCTGGAATATTAATAAGGTAGTGGAGTAAATTCCAACTTGGTTAGCATTGTTATGGAACTGCGAGGAAAGAATAAATATATGGAGAGCATATAATATGCCAGAGGATAAAGTGGGGTTAGTAATGACCACAGGTTTGAGTCCAAACGCACTCACACTCTATCACCACTAAAAATGCAATTACTCATTCACACCAATATTTCAGCTGGCCTCATTGCAGTTCACCTTTTTTCTTCTTTCTTCTATCTGACGTATTACACACACACACAAACACACACACAAACAAACAACACTCTCGCCCTCTAGCCAGGCAGTGAAAGAGGTCAGAGTTCAACCTGGTAATGGAGTCTCTCCCACCTGGCAGTGTCAGGGGGAGGTGTGCGGTTTTGCGCACGCATGTGTGTGTGTGTCTGTGTGGGGCAACTGAAATGGGGCCGAGCTGAGTGACCCAAATTGTGGCGGCAACCTTGAAAAGCTCAGGTGGCACACGATTTTTTTTTTTTAAAGCAGGAGCTCCGAGGAGAGAGACAGAGAGAGCGACAGACGAGGGGAAAAGAAAAACAGGTGCACAGAAGGAGCTGGACAATAGTACGTGTCCTTAAACTGATTTTAGTTGTTTTCAGAACAAGGTGTGGTCCTCTCATCTCTGCATGTTGCTGCCGCCGCTGATTGGATGGCCGCATGAGCGAATGAGTGACAGACAGAATAGAAGTGAAGAAATGGTGTGTGTGTTATGTGTGCACAAGCACGGAGTAGGGGCATGGTACTTGCTTTCTTACCTCGATGCAATCACAGTTTATGTGTGTGCACGTCTGAGTGGAAGGCCTGTGATAGGCTGAACAGCTTGCCATTTCACAGGGTCTCTGATTGGTAATCAGTCGGCATTGTGTCTGAATGCATATTGTTAACACAGCTGGATGGTGAGGTGGACTCAACACTGTGGACCTCATCAGAGCTTCCAACCAGCCTAAATTTAGCCTCATAAATTTAAACTTGCTATGCAAATACAGGTCAGGTTTGACCAACTGGGTTGTTGTTTAGAGACCCTTTTCATGTGGTTGTGGTTGGTGTAAATGTCTATAGGCTGGTCACTGTAGCATTTAGGTACAAAATGCCAATAAATTACAATTCATTTCATAGTAAGTTATCATAATGTGTGGGTTTGCCCCAAGAAGTGAAATATTAACTCAAGTCATTAATGCCTGAGTTGGTAAAGCCATGTTTATTGAAATGGAAAATATGAAATCACCTTGAGAATGGGCTCTAAAGTCAATGCTCACTCATACAGGTCAGTATCACCGATTTCATGATCTGTTATCATCTGAACATGGTTGAACACTGTTGACATTCCATTTCTGCTTTGAGAACAGTGAAGGGTACGCGGAAGTCCACAACAAGCATCTTACAGTAGGTGTTTAGCAGGCGTGTGACAGCTGTCATCAGAGATGTAGCCACGGTCGGCAGCGCCGCCAGGTACTGCAAATTTCCGCCTGGCTCTTGGATTCAAATTCATTGTGCCACCCGGCCCGGATTTTCTGAAAAAATGAACTAAAATGTTGCTGAAAATATACCAGCTCAATCATATTTCAAGCTTATAGAGTCGTAATTTTGCTTTATTTAGCAATTTTAAACAAATAATTAAAGAAATTAATATATTTGTCATTTTCATTGTATCGAATCAGCCACTGACCGCAAAAGCATGATTGTAAACATGTCTTCGTGACGATGCACGGGGAAATCCCTTCCGGGATTCCCCTAAAAGCTGATCTCTTACGCATTCATTACACGAATCACATTAGAAAGAGTTGAGTACGTATAGCATTGCTACGAGACTCTGATGTGAAATTATGGGATAGCGTAGCCTCTAGCCTTACCCAAAGCGGCATATGTTCTGCACAAAATATGGAGTCACAATAAGCTTATGCACGGGAGAAATAATGGAGGACTTTTGTTTGTTTGCTTATTTGGATTTTAAATTCTGCGGCGGGTTCTTTATCATGGCACAACGGAAGCTTGAGGACTACTTTGGAGGTGGAAACGGAAAATGGAAAAGAAGAGAGGAGGACTATGAGGAGATGTGTGGGGATGTTCAGACGGGGGTTCAACCGTGCTCACTTTCATTTCATGTAGTAACTGTAATTTATTTTATCAACTTAGACTTTAATAGAAACATGCAAAAAAGAACTTTGATATTACAAATATTACAACATAAAAGTCTTTTTTTTTTTGTCTATTATTCTTACTTTCAAAAGGAGTGGTGGCCAAGTGGTTAATGCGCTTGGTTTCAGTGCAGATGGTTCCCGGTTCAAATCCCACCCCTGCCACATTTCTCCATGTGAAGTGGAGTTGCATCAGGAAGGGCATCCGGCGTAAAACCTGTGCCAATTCAACATGCAGATCCACCTTGGATTTGCTGTGGTGACCCCGAGTGCAAACAAGGGAGCAGCCGAAGGGACTTACTCTTACTTTCAATGCATCTAAAACCACTCAAAATTAGTTACAATAGGGCTTGCCAATAACATTAAAATCCAATAGTTTTGGGGGGCTAAACCCCATCGACCCCGCCGGGGCGCTACCCAGGAACCCCACCAGGGGTCCTTAAGCGGGTTCCTTTGACTCCCGGCCCACAAACACATAACTTACCCGCCACTAAAATGGTCCTAGCTAGAAATCTGGCTGTCAGACCAATGTTGTCTCAAAAACTGGACTTGACAACAATAGACTTGTTGCTCTGATTTTTACTGTTGGATTCCTGAAACGTTGATGTCATATTATTGAGGTGATTAACACACACTGGAGGACTGTAATAAATCCAAAATAAGAGATTTTAATGTTGAGTTTCAACAAAAGCTGTGGGATCAAGCATCTACACTACAGAAATACAGCTTCCTCCTGGAAGTTTGTCATTTTACAGATACTCTAAGTAAAAAGAGTGCTGAATGCTGATGGAAAATTGATAACTGGCTATTAAAACTGGTGAATGGACCAAAATGATGAGTATAAGAATCTGATTGTGAAGAAGGAGAAAAGAACAAGAGCACTTGCAGCGAAATAATTTCCTTTTAATTAAACTTCTGATTTCATTCGCAAATGAACTACTTTGTTAGTCAGTTATTAAGATAGCTGTCCAAGCCACCTATAGTAGTTTGGCTAGTTAACGTTAACATGTAGCAGCCTTGAAAACAGACATACTGAGTTTGTTTCCAAATAAATAATGCATTCTGGTCATATCTGTTCACTGCATGCTCGAAATGTTAATGCCAAATTCTTGCAAAGTGCATTAAACAAATCCAAGCCTGTTCTGGTTGAAGCGTGGCATTTATAGTTACAGTTATATGCAAAGGTTTGGGCACCCCTGATAATTTTCATGAGTTTCCATTATAAATCATTGGTTGTCTGAATCAGAAATTTCAGTTAAATATATCATATAGCAGATGAACACACTGATATTTGAGAAGTGAAATTAAGTTTCTAGTATTTACAGAAAGTGTGCAATAATTAATTAAACAAAATTGAGCAGGTGCATGAATTTGGGCAGCCTTGTCATTTTATTGACTTGAATACATTTAGCACTAATTACTGGAACACTAAATCGGTTTGGTAAGCTCATTGACCCTTCACCTCCTTACACAGGTGAATCCAATCATGAGAAAGGGTATTTAAGGTGGCCATTTGCAAATTCTTCCCCTCATTGCATCTCTTCTAATGAGTAGCAACATGGGACCCTCTAAACAACTGTCGCATGACCTGAAAACAAAGACTGTTCAACATCACGGTTTTGGGGAAGGAAACAAAAAGCTATCTCAGAGATTTCAGCTGTCAGTTTCCACTGTGAGGAACATAGTGAGGAAATGGAACACCACAGGCACAGTACTAGTTAAGGCCCAAAGTGGCAGGCCAAGAAAAATCTCAGATAAGCTGAAGTGAAGGATGGTGAGAACAGTCATAGTCAACCCACAGACCTGCTCCAAAGACCTACAACATGATCTTGCTGTAGATAGTGTTGTGCATCCTTCAACTATACAGGGCACTTTGGACAAGGAGATGCTGTAATGCAGATGAAGCCTCTTCTGCGTACACACCACAAACAGAGTCGCTTGAGGTATGTTAAAGCACATTTGGACAAGCCAGCTTCATTTTGGAATAAGGTGCTGTGGACTGATGAAACTAAAATTGAGTTATTTGGACATAACAAGGGGCGGCATGCATGGCTGAAAAAGAACACCGCATTCCAAGAAAAACACTTGCTACCTACAGTAAAATTTGGAGGTGGTTCCATCATGCTTTGTGGCTGTGTGGCCAGTGCAGGTACTGGGAATCTTGTTAAAGCTGAGGGTCACATGGATTCCAGTCAATATCAGCAGATTCTTGAGAACAATGTTCATGAATCAGTGACAAAGTTGAAGTTGCGCCAGGGCTGGATCTTTCAACAAGACAACAATCCTAAACACTGCTCAAAATCTACTGAGGCATTCATGCAGAGGAACAAGTACAACATTCTGGAATGGCCATCTCAGTCCCCAGGCTGAATATTATTGAAAATCTGTGGTGTGATTTTAAGTGGGCTGTCCATGCTCAGAAACCAGCAAACCTGACTGAACTGGAGATGTTTTGTAAAGAAGAATGGTCCAAAATACCTTCAACAAGAATTCAGACTCTCATTGGAAGCTATAGGAAGCGTTTAAAGGCTGTTATTTCTGCAAAAGGAGGATCTACTAAATACTGATGTATTTTTTTTCTGTTGGGGTGCCCAAATTTATGCACCTGCCTAATTTTGTTTAAAGAATTATTGCACACTTTCTGTAAATCCTATAAACTTCATTTCACTTCCCAAATATCACTGTGTTCGTCTGCTATATGACATATTTAACTGAAATTGCTGATCCAAACAACCAATGATTTATAAAAGAAAATCATGAAAATTATCAGGGGTGCCCAAACTTTTGCATACAGCTGTATATATATTACATATATTGTATATTTCAGTGCTACATGGACATTATCCTGACAGGATAGGAACAGATATAATAAATGCTTAAATTCTGCACTGAAGAAAGAGCAGTTTCTCAATAACAAACAGGAGCAACAGCAAATTAAAACCGTATTGGACAAGAAAAAAGGAAACTGACAAATATAAAAGACCAGTGGCCAGAATACTAACCGCCTGATATCACTCATCACAGTGTGCACAAATATCAGATTTTTTTTGTATCCTCAAAGAATATTTTCCTCAAATCTTGTATTATTCAGTATTTTCCAAAACCTTTGAAATCACACCTCTGAATTGCATGAAGGACCTTCTGTGCATTTTACATAACCTACTGCAGCCTATAATCCAGACACACTGCATCTGCAAACACACAACACAGTCATATAAATGCAGACTTTATGACTTCCTGCAGCAGGAAACAGTCGGCTCAGATTTTGAGATGTGAGGATGTTTCGCCAACATCTGTTCATGGGCATCACTGTGAATATGCTTTGGATCATTATTTCAGCTTTTTGTTTTGTTTTGTTTTTTGTTCTCCACTGTTGCCAAACTGACTAATGCAACCTGCTGCCGGAGGTACAATTTGTCATTCTGACTTGCTCGCAAGTGATGGATGTGCACGAGTGGGCGCAGGATTTGTGGCGTTGTGAGTAAACGTCTATTAAGCCGACCTTGAGAAGAACTCTCAGACCTGCGTGTGCAATGAAAACTGAAAGTGACGTGCTGACGGTGTGAAAGGCTGATATGTTTTACGCATTCACGAAGAATGCCACTTACATGCACAGACCGGCCTCCTGTCTGTGTGTGCGCGGGCAGACTGAATGGGATCTAATTCCAAACCACCGCTGTTCTGCATGCGCATGCCATCCTCCTCCTCCTCTGACTCACTCCATTCTCTTTTCTTCTCTGCTCTCGTCCTCAAGCTTCATTTTCTTCTTCCTTGCAATTTTCCATCTTTGCATTTTAACTCTGATTCGTCACGTGTGTCTGTCGCTCTGTGGTGTATTACCAGAGGTCTGTCTGTTCTCCACTGATCACTCGCTAAATAAATGCGCTTCATTAAGCCACAGATTCATTCACCAGTCACCTGTTTACCACCTCTGCAGGATCCTAGGTGAGACACGCAGCAATCATTTACCTCTAAATCTGTGTGGCTTCCTCCCAGTGAGACGTCTGGGCCCAACTTGATCGTTTATTTACAATTGGTATCATGCTTTTACCTATTAAATGCTTAGCCTTTAAGAAAGGAATTATATTCTAAGGCTGTGTAGCTAAAACCACCTTCATTAAATCTGCACAAAAACAAGTAGAACTGCTTCAGATTTTCACAAACCCCGTTTCAAAGGTGGCTGCTGTGTCACTGTAAGGGGCACCCATAGTGAAAGACAGAAGAACTAGAACATGGACTCACAATACCACCATCGTCAAACTGGTATAGAAGAACACTGTAAATCAACGTAAACTACGCACTTGACAGTAAACCAGTAAAGAAATGTTATCTTAGTGATATAATGACCAATCAATTAAAGGTACTTACTACAAATGCATTTGATAAAAAGTAGATTTTCTTACACCGAATTGACAATTTAGGGACAGAAGGTCCTTGGACAGCTCTGAGTTAAGAGTCATTAACCGGAGCTATGCACAGCATAATTTTCAACTTCAACGGTGTTGCACAGTTGAAGTTGAAACTACAAAGTATTTCCATGGCAGCACAGAGGCTAGCATACACCATAAAACCGGAGAAATAAAACTGAACTCGGGAAAACAGGTAAACAAACAAGGTTGAGTTGGTCTGAGCATTGTAGAGCTTTGCATTTGTTGCATTGAACTCATCATCCTCAGACACAAAACAATTTTCCTATATATTAGAATGGAGCCATGATTCTGACCTTGACCTCTGACCTTGACCCGTCCTAACCAACTCATCAAGTGACTCCTTCCCATCCAAAGACCCAACATACCTGCCAAGATTGATTAAAACCAGATTAAGCACTCTCAGGATATATTGCTATCAAGCATACATATAAACAGTTACAATGACTCTTGGGCTTGTTTGGGCCGCGATAGATACGCCCATCGTGTCCTTCATTTTCTGCAGAAAGAAGGACGGATTCATCATCCACATTCCATGGAGCCTTCAAAATGAGTCAGCGTAGTCACACAACTATGACACATGCAGTTCAGTCGACGCACACAGCCTCGAAGGATGTGGGCCCTGAACTGGGACACACTCATTGATATACTGGGATTCCGCTGCTCTTCCTGTTGAGCTAAAATCTCTCCTGCTGCAGTCTGATTGTTGAAAGCACAACGCGGCTCCCCTGAAGTAAAATTGCGAGGGGTCAAGAGGAGCTGCTTTGCGCTTTTGTCTAAACTGCCAGTCAGATTGTTTTGTGTAATTGAGCTATGTAAACAACACCTGCAGATTCACCGATCAGAATTATTCAAAGAATTCAATTCAGATTGCAACCCTTCATGTAAACGTGCGACAAATTCTCTCACGCTGGGTTGCGAAATTATTCTGTTGTGAATTGTGTTACTGAAGTGTCACTGTTTGTTGCCTCCAGATGAGAATGTGATGCAATCATGTGCTATGTGTTACATCACAGTCGCTGATACACTACGGTTTACTTACTGCTTGTTATTTCTGGCAAATCTACGACTTTAATTGCATAAATAATACCCTCAGATGTTGCATAGGCAGCTTTGTTTTTCCTCTTTTATCTGATCTGTGGGGAGAATGCCACATTCAGACGCCATACGCTGTTGATTTAAGTCAACACTTTCTGACAAAGTAAACACTTTTTAAAAACACAAATACAAGAACAGCGTCTGTTCTCACAGTAATGGTTCCGACAGAGAACACTAAACTAACCCAAGTTGAAGCTCAAAGCCAACGATGAAAATACTTTAGATGAACAAGGGAACATATTCCATGAATAATATCGCAGCCATTCCGAGCACACAGATGGATTATGGGTTTGCAATTGACAAGGACGCCTCTCTGCTGGGTTATTAGCTTAAAAGACCATACCGGCAATTTTGCACTTTTCAGTCCATTAGCCACAAATCACATGTACTCCACGTCAATGCTGATCCATTTTTTATTGTGCACTGTAAGACTGAAGATTGATTTCCAGCCTTTCAGTAAAGCAGCTTTGAGCAGATCCTTGATGGTGCATTCAGGGAAACTCTGACATCGGAACTTTCAGTGTTTAATTTGTAGTCTTTTCAGGTGGTGTCCATGTTTGGCGTTTGTCCTCTTGGGCTTAATTTTCAGGCAGCTGTTGCTGACAGAATCCTGGGGATGAATCTCAGCTAAAGAGGGTCCAGTAAAGAACACAAGAACGGCGCACTTAGAAATGGAGCGATTATATAAAATGGCGCAGCGCATCTTTTAAAAAGTGAACTGCTGCACTCAGGTAAGTGCTACAGTGTTTATCAGCTTGATTCTGAGAAACGCTCAAAACCCCGTTGTGATGGTCAGTGCAGCATTTATAATATATCTTCATTTACTTTCTTGCTGCATTGAAGTTGGTTGTTTTACATTAGAGATTGTTTTGCTGGGAAGTCCATCTAGTACTGGTGACCTTTGTGGAAGAGGAAGTAAAAAAAAAGTGGTGGCAGCTACTCATATTAGCTAACCGTGTCACATAATCGAAACTGTAAAATGACCTTACAGTGACCTACATCCATTGGACAAGTGGTCAACATCTGCAGCACAACGGACATGTCACACAGCACATTCTGCAGTGCTGACTGGAATGCCGCACGTGTGCCAAAATGATTATCGATTTCCAAATTAAAGGATATTTGGCATTATTTTATCTCAATTATTTTTCATAGGTGTTATTACAAAGATATTTCTGGCCTGGCAGGGGTTCTTGTTGGCCTGGCGTCTTGCCAGAGCAGCACTATTACAGGGGGAACGCTGTCATATATAATAATAGCATATTTAACTGATTTCCATTTTCCACTTCTTGGCCTAAGTCATGCCTCGGCAATTAAGTCATGTGACCAGATGTGCCACTCTGAAGCAAAGCTCTTAAGTCTGATCTTGACAATGATTCAAAACAGCAACAACAACAACAAAATATAGGTTTTCTGGATAAATATTAGGAAGGAATATGTCTCACAGAAGAAGCAGGATTTGAACATGAGAATAACAAGTAAATCTATTTGGGGGGGGGGGGGCTCGGCTTTTAACTTTAGTATCATCAATGCTGTCAAATGCATCCTTTTAAGAAGAAATTTTAAAGACAGCTCCATTTATTGCTACTCGACTCAGAAAAGCGTTGTATCATCAAAGATGTAAGCGACTTGATGACAACAGTATCAGGGGACGTTGATGTTAGTGATTTGAAATTCATAACAATGTTTACAAACAGTACTTTAAACTAAAAAAGGTGACATTTTTCAAATCAACTCTAGAACAATACAGAGGGTTTGCGCCATGAATTCTCCTCCAGTTTTTTGTCCATAAAGATGATGTGGGAGACCACAAATTCACTTAAATCATTTGAGCGTGACAGTGCCATCCATTTCATTGTTTGATTTTATTTATTTGTTACTTCTTGATGACACTTTATTCTGAGCATTTTACACAGTGGTCCTGAACAATGACCTTGGAGATGTAAAGAGTTATCTTCACCAAGGACATGATGCTTTCGGTCTAGGTTTTCCATGTGCTGGGAACAGTATCGAGTGTGGACAGCCAAAATGTCAAAATGTAAAATCCCAGCCAGCTTTGTGTAAGCAATAACTCAAATACAGGATACTGCGTAAAGGCCTTGTGTCGCCAGTCACTCAGTGATTGAGATGTACTTCTTCAGAAGGTCCACACATGCATCCCATGGATAGCTGTGATGGATGTGTGCTTGTTAGACCAAGTGCATGGGCACATGATGGGCGGATAGTTTTGATGGTTCATAATCATAAGAAACACTGCACATTGCCATGAGGTGAACAGAAGATTGAGGATGCTGTGATAATGGCAAGTTGGCTTTTATCAATTCAACACAGTAAAACGTGCCTAAATGGTCATGGTATAAACCGGATATTTGCACTCACCAGACAAAAGCAAAAGTCCCAATGCTTTTGTATGGCTTTCCACGTAGTGAACATTATATATTAGGGGTGTCGGAAAAAAAATGATTCACGTCCGAATCGCGATTCTTATTTATTACGATTCAGAATCGATCCAAAATGTCCAAGAATCGATTTTTAAAATGCATTTTTTAAACATTTTCTTGCTTACTCGCTGCGTGTACTGTTTGTCAGGCAACGGCTTCCGTACTACAGCATCCCCATGGGGGGGGGAGTATGGCGTGCTTCAAACACTCGTGAGCTGCAGCTTAGCATGGTGGACAAAGAGCTAATTCAGCCAGCACCGTCTTTGCTGAAGGCAAATGTTTGGGTGCATTTTGGATTTTATTATTTGCTGTGTAAGAAGGAGCTTGACATGACTTATGCAGTGTGCAAAATCTGCAAAATGAAAGTCAAGTACTTCGGAAACACTTCAAATCTGCAAGCCCACATGCTACGTCATCACCTGGAGCTAAAAGAGGGGAGCAGCGGTATCTGCCGACTACTGACCAGCGCGTCGCTAAACTGCCAGCCAACTCCAAACGAGCAAAGCAGATAAGTAAATTTACACCTAGAATCACTTGATTAACATTGTAAAGCTGCATTTTCTTAAACATAAACATTTTTTTAAGTAATATAACTATTTCTCAGAGCTATTGAATCGAAAATCGATTCTGAATCGAATCATCACCCCAAGAATCGGAATTGAATTGAATCGTGAGTTGTTGTATGATTCACATCCCTACTACATATAATAGATTTTGTATAACAGCTTATTGCTTACATTGGACAAAATGGCCTGTCTGATCGCAATGCATCTCCATTAAAAACCCCTCACATGTACCAGACAGAGCAGTCTGGACGTGCCCAGTAACAGAGGTATGAAATGAAGCTCAGCACTGACACTAGCCGATTCGAACAAAGTGGACATTTAAAAGCCCAGGAATTTTTTTTTCAAAGCATGCTCAGACACGAGATGTAAATGAGGCAGGGCATAATTCAAGGCAGGTGATTATCAACAAAATGCTGCTTGTTGCCTGCACTGTAATATGGTGTTAGGTTTCACACATATCCCTGGGCGTGGCAAACCAAACTGCTTTAGATCACAGCCCTCTGCTTGAGTGCGAACCCTCCCCGTGACATGCACCTGCTAAATGATGGAGACCGCAAAAGGCATGTGATTTGTCATTTTTATGTTTTCACTCCTTCCTCTCCCGTCATATCTGAAAGGTTTTTGCAGTGCGCAAGCTGACTACATTTCGATCATGGATCAAATATGTTTGGCAGAAAAGTCCGCAAATATGACCAACTTCACAACACGGAGTCATAAAAAGACATTCAAATGACTCGCAATTCATAGACAAAATTGCATGCACTGCATCGGTTTGGAGGTTGATGACTGTATGTGAGGGACAAATTAATCCAGAAAAAGCCGCCGTTCCTGTGGTAAATTGCATAAAGACATGACGGAGAACTTTAAAAGTGTAACACGCATGTCAGGGTCATTGCATGGCCACAGAAGTATGGAGCTTGAGAAGCATAAATCAAGGTTTAGGATTTTAAGGTATCTCTCTGCAGCTGACTTAGAAAAAGAGTGACTTGACCAAATGTAATATTTTTAATGCACATAATGCTCAGCACTTTTTAAAGGTAGGCATTTATTTTTTCAGACAAAGCTCTGACTCAGTCATTAAATGAGGCAGGTACCAAGTCAAGGTCAGGTGTTTAATCAAGGAAATATGTAAACCTAATTGGTGGTGGGATCCGATTCCCTGTAGATCGCTCAACACCTCCTGTCTGTCACTAATTCATTTTAATGGATTTTGTCCATTTTATATAACAAATTTTAGCCATTTTATACATAGAATGAATTTTCTCAATTTTATACATATAACGGACAAAATTCGCTGGTCCACCTGAATCCATTATATGTGAGTTTTACTATACATCAATTCAGTCACTTTTAGACACAATTCAACCAGTTCCATCAAAAACCAATCATGCACATCGGGAACAATCTCACACGGACTTTCTTAAGGACACAATGACTCACAGACAAGGACCATGAATGATCAAATCAATAGCCAAACAGTCCACTGCCTGAACCACAACTGCCATCTGCAACATTTCTTTCAAGGATGCGGCAGAGTTTGGGAGATGCCTATTTAAAACTGGCACACCACAGTCCATCACTACATGACTTATAGGCAAAGTCTGACTGGCCAAAATCTGTGTGAATGCCATCATTGATTGGGGGGGAAGATGGATGTCAGTCACACATCCATTAAACTCGACCCCACCTGTCCCCAGCCCGCGTCAGAGACAGAACTCACAGTAAATCACAAACTCCGCTGGAAGACAGCATTGATCACTGCTAACAATACTGCATCGACAAAAGGACAAGCACAGGGACAAAAAGAAAAAAGAAAAAAAGGAAGGGGTTCGGGGGGCTTTAATAAACATGATTTTCTATTTTGATTTCTCACTCTCAAAATGTCAGGCTCTAAAGGTCAGCTGACAGAGTAGGTGAGACTGCTGTACTTAATTTTCAGGTTTTTAATTCAGAGTCATTTTTGTTCATGAATATATTATTTGATTCACTGAAAATTCAGAGGGAGTTTTAGCAGTTTTCCTGAATTTTTTTTATTATTATTCATATAAAACAAGGGGATGGGAAGTGACTAAAGTCTTGGGCTAAAAAATAATAATAATAATAATAATAATAATGTCATCCTGTTTTCTTTCTGTTCTTCCCCACCACAGCCACTGTCTGTGTTGCGTTTCTGTAATCTCACCGCTAACTGACTGACAAATCCCATTTGGAATATTTAGCTCTGTGTTCTTTCATGCCTGCTCTGTCTGCGTAAAGCCGTTCTGTCCATTATAATGAAACATTACTCATTCCCAGTGTTTTCAAAGATCGGGAAATGCAGTCAAAATCAATAGTGCTTATGTTCCATCATGTTTTGGCTATGAAGTCATAAAGATATAATGAAATTGCATTGTAAAGAGGTGGCTTTTTAAACCTAACTGATTGAATTACATCCCTTTTAGCTTGTTCCGACTAGCATGGGAGCCAGACGAAAAGAGGCCATTCCTAATACAAGCCAAAAGCTACTCAATGGAGACAATGGCATCAAATGCTGCCACTCATCCATGATGCTACCAAGAAAGCCTTAGAGGATGGTAAAAGGGATATTTAACAGTGGGGTTTTTGTTTTAGTAGACAGCGTTTCTGTGCCATTCTCTCAGAAGGCAATCCAAAGAAACTGTGGATGATAGTGGTCGGGGGACGTCCATCAGTTGGTGTTCTTTACGGAAGCAACGGGAGACACATTCACACAGTTACTGGCTGATTCTCTGACAACTGGTACAATACCCAGGACAAGGACATGTCCCTGCATGTACAGATCCTGCACTGACTGTAGCCTTCTCATATGAAACACGTAATTTGATATGCATGCACATTTGTGAACTGTCTACACAGGTACCTGTGTTCAAAGTGTGTTCAGAAACTGATTTGCAGTGCCGAAGAAAAGTTCTGGCACCATTCTTCACCTCAACATTCTTTCTATTTTTTACGTGAGGCCATCAAATATGGCCATCGGGTATTGTGAAGGCTTTTCATCCATCCGTCCATCCATGCTCAGCGTCGAGTCCTATTTCTGCCAGGATGTTCAAATTCACAGGGAACATTCTTGGGACACAGACCATGGACAAGTTGAAAGATGGGTAACATGGACCTATTCTAAGATGCATTTTAAAAGATTAAAAAGTCACATTCTGCTCCTATTCTTTATGGTATGATCTTGTGAACGTTAGCATGGTGACGTCACTTCCTGGTGTTGCTAGCTGCTATCTTTGCTTTGTTTTTGGCTAGAAATAACACCTTTCTCATATATTATGTAAAAGCTAGCAAAAAATAAACACTTCTAATGTTGTGAAAGTGTCGTGACACGGACCCACAACAGGGGGCGTAAATGAACGGACAATGGATAAGTCAAAAGTAACAATTTAATGTTGTGAATCACACAATGACAATACAGACAATAACAATATAGTGACTGTCAATCATACACCAGGTGACGTGTGGGCAGGCTCGACGATAGAAGACGCCTGGCGAGAGAAGAGCCGGATCCACACAGCTTCCACTGCCAACGGAGCTGAAGAACACCGGAGCCGCCAAGCCCTGCGCCCCAGGTGGCCGCTGTCTTCAGCAGTCAGACCCGGTACTGCTGGCAGAGAACAGAGACAGTCCTGATGAGTGTGAGGTCGCACACTCAGTAATCCCACAGTCTGTATTCAGTAAGGAGGGAGCACCTCCACCTCCAATCACACACTCGTGCAGCTCCTGTCTAACCACTTATCTGGATGGGGTGTGAAGCGAAGCTGTCGCTGATCACACCAAACGCCAATCCCACAGATAAGGACACACCACAGGAAAACGGCTGCAAAGAAGTTCAGATTATTACTCAATGTTTTGAGTCAGCAGAGAAAATTACCTGATTGGTAGATGATTTCTCGGCGAGGAGGTGGAGTCGCAGTCCGGCCTTTATGGAGATGGTGATGAGTTGGCTGAGTGACAGCTGGTGCTGATGAAGAGTGACAGCTGTCACTCCAAGTGGCTCCGGCGCCCTCTCATGATTGAAGCCTGCACTCCAAGCAGGGCGCCATCTGGTGGTGGTGGGCCAGCAGTACCTCCCTTCAGCGGCCCACACAACATCTAAAACTGAAAACGCTGTTTTGATAACCTGATAACACCTCTGAAAAGATTTACAAAACATTTAGCGGACATTAGCGTGGTGACATCACAGGCTGGTAGCTAGCTGCAAAACTCTGTTTCGTTTGTGTGTAAATATAACCTCTTTGTCCTATATTATGTAAAAGCTAGCGAGAAATCAACACTTCTAAAACTGAAAATGCTGTTTTTGGAACCTAATAACACCTCCGGAGTGATTTATAAGATGTTTTGCAGACGTTATTTCTATGGAGTTAAATCTGTCTCATTAATATCTGCAAATGCATAGAGTGATCTACAAATATTCCTCGATTTGCACAAATTCTGCTCTTCATGTAAATGAACATGCAAAGCCCCCTGCAGATGCCGTTAAAATGTAAATATTGTTTATGACTGACTGATTTATGCTTTATTGAACATGTGCAAATTGTACGTAGGACAATAGGATCTTAATAGCTAAACTGCAAATTATACTCATACAGCCAAGGGTATTTTAACATTGCGATATACAAGGTCTATTAGAAAAGTATCTGACATTATTTAAAAAAAAAAAACCATATGGATTTGAATCACGTGTGATTGCGTCAGACAAGCTTGAACCCTCGCGCGCATGCGTGAGTTTTTTCATGCCTGTCGGTTGCGTCATTCGCCTGTGAGCAGGTTTGAGTGAGGTGTAGTCCACCCCTCTCGGCGGATTTTTATTGGGAATAAATGTCTGAACGATTTGGAGCTTTGCTGCATCAATTTTTTTCCAGAAACTGTGAGAGACCTCCAGGTGGACATCGTTCAAAAAATTAATATGGCTTTCAGGGACGATTTTTTGGGGATTAAACAGATTAAGGAGTGTTACTGCCGCTTTAAGGACTGCCCACAACTGCTGAGAGTGCGGTGCGCTCCCAGCCCCCATCGACAGGCTCACACCCCGCTGGAACAACCAGATCATTTCCAACGTGAAGGCTTTGTTGATTCGGGACCTCGTCTGACTTTCACAAAAAGGCAGAAGATGTGGACATCAGCACTTTTTCGGCACATTCCACCGTTACAGGAGTGTTTTTCATGGAAAGAAAAGCGGAGGGACGCGGGACAAAACCACCTCAGTGCTGGTCTCACAGGACGGCTTTCAGGTGGATTTCAGACGGATTCCGGTTGCTTTCCAGTCGTGTGAATATCCGATTGTGATTGTGCATGAGCTGGACATGCCCCAACATGTCCTGTAAGCTTCATCACTGCGTTTCTTTGTGCCATGCAGCTCCACCGCGACGCGTGGTGGAGCCGCTTCTCTTTCCATGACAAAAACTCCTGCAACAGTGAAATGTGCCTTTCATTTTTAAACTGGACGCTGTCTTGATCCAGTATGTCATCTGACTAGCACAGGAATTGTGAAAAGACGTGGACATTAGCACTTTATCGGCACATTAAGACAGACGTGCGGAGGAGTTCCGCGCGTCGTGGTGCAGCCGCTCGGCGCAAAGAAACGCCATGATGAAGCCTCACAGGACATGTTTTGGCATGTCCAGCTCATGCACAATCACAATCGGATATTCACACGACTGGAAAGCAACCGGAATCCGTCTGAAATCCACCTGAAAGCCGTCCTGTGAGACCAACACCGAGGTGGTTTTGTCCCACGTAATGAACGGCTCTGTGGCGCGTCCCTCTGCTTTTCTTTCCATGAAAAAAACTCCTGTAACGGTGGAATGTGCCGAAAAAGTGCTGATGTCCACATCTTCTGCCTTTTTGTGAAAGTCAGACGAGGTCCCGGATCAACAAAGCCTTCACATTGGAAATGATCTGGTTGTTTCAGCAGGGTGTCAGCCTGTCGATGGGGGCTGGGAGCGCGCCGCGCTCTCAGGAGTTGTGGGCAGTCCTTAAAGCGGCAGTAACACGCCGTAATCTGTTTAATCCCCATAAAATCGTCCCTGAAAGCCATATTAATTTTTTGAATGGTGTCCACCTGGAGGTCTCTCACAGTTTCTGGAAAAAAATTGATGCAGCAAAGCTCCAAATCGTTCAGACATTTATTCGCAATAAAAATTCGCCGAGAGAGTGGACCACACCTCACTCAAAGCCTGCTCACAGGCGAATGACGCAACCGACAGGCCTGAAAAAACTCACGCATGCATGCGCACGAGGGTTCAAGCTTGTCTGACGCAATCACACGTGATTCAAATCCATATGGTTTTTTAAAAAAATAATAAGGTCGAATACTTTTCTAATAGACCTCGTATTTTAATTCTAGTTTTACTTCCCAATTCTGTTGTACATTTCATCCCGTATTTGCCCATGTTGCGGGCAACATGTGTCTCCTCATGGCTGCTAGCTTAAATTGTTAGCTGATGCTGATGTGAAGGTGGGCTTCTGTCTGGTGAAAACTTGTGCTTATCTTTTTTAGGTGGTTACACAGTAAATCAACTTCATTATTGTCGTTTTTTTAATGCAAATATTGTTGGGAAGGTGTCGTAGCGCCCGACCAGGCTTGTCTGGGTGTCTTGCGTAGAACTCGGCCAGGAGGGCCGGGTCCAGGATGAAGCTCCTCTTCACCCAGGAGCGTTCTTCAGGTCCATACCCCTCCCAGTCCACCAGGTATTGGAACCCCCGGCCCTTACGACGGACGTCCAGGAGCCTGCGGACCGTCCAAGCAGGCTCCCCGTCGATGAGCCGGGCAGGAGGCGGCGTAGGTCCAGGTGCACAGAGGGGCGAGGTGTGGTATGGCTTGATGCGGGACACGTGGAATACAGGGTGGATCCGCAGTGAAGCCGGGAGTCGGAGCTTCACTGCGGCCGGGTTGATGATCTTGAGGATTTGAAATGGTCCAATGAATCTGTCCTTTAACTTAGGGGAGTCCACACAGAGGGGGATGTCCTTTGTTGAAAGCCACACCTCCTGCCCGGGCTGGTATGTGGGGGCCGGGGAACGTCGGCGGTCCGCATGGGTCTTAGCCCTCGTCCGGACCTTTAACAGGGCAGAGCGGGCGGTCCGCCACACCCGGCGGCACCTCCTGAGGTGGGCCTGGACCGAGGGCACACCGACCTCTCCCTCCACCAGCGGGAACAATGGGGGCTGGTACCCCAAACATGCCTCAAAAGGGGAGAGGCCGGTAGCAGACGAAACTTGGCTGTTGTGGGCATACTCGATCCAGGCCAGATGGTGACTCCAGGCCGCCGGATGCGCAGAGGTGACACACCGAAGGGCCTGCTCCAACTCCTGGTTGGCCCGCTCTGCCTGGCCGTTGGTCTGGGGGTGGTACCCGGACGAGAGACTCACGGTGGCCCCCAGCTCCTTGCAGAAACTCTTCCACACCTGTGAAGAGAACTGGGGACCACGATCTGATACAACGTCCGATGGTATCCCATACAGCCGCATGACGTGGTGGACCAGGAGGTCTGCCGTCTCCTGGGCCGTCGGGAGCTTCGGGAGGGCCACGAAGTGGGCCGCCTTGGAGAACCGGTCCACTATCGTGAGAATCACGGTGTTGCCCTGGGACGGCGGGAGGCCCGTGATGAAATCCAGGCCGATGTGAGACCAGGGGCGATGAGGCACTGGCAGGGGTTGGAGGAGGCCCGTCGTCCTCCGATGGTCTGCCTTGCCCCTGGCGCAGATGGTACAGGCCTGGACGTAGTCCCGGACGTCGGTTTCCAGGGACGCCCACCAGAAGCGCTGCTGGACTACTGCCACGGTCCTACGCACTCCGGGATGACAGGAGAGCTTGGACCCGTGACAGAAGTCCAATACGGCAGCTCTAGCCTCTGGTGGGACGTACAGTCTGTTCTTGGGGCCAGTCCCCGGGTCCGGGCTCCTTGTCAGGGCCTCCCGGACGGTCTTCTCCACGTCCCAGGTGAGGGTGGCCACGACAGTGGATTCGGGGATGATGGTCTCGGTGGGGTTCGACAGCCCCACTTTGGCTTCTTCTTCGTGCACCCGGGACAATGCATCTGATTTTTGGTTCTTGGTCCCGGGGCGATACGTGATCTGGAAGTCAAAGCGCCCGAAGAACAGAGACCAGCGGGCTTGCCTGGGGTTCAGCCGCTTGGCGGTCCGGATGTACTCCAGGTTCCGATGGTCTGTGAAAACCGTGAAGGGCAACGATGCCCCCTCCAGCAGGTGTCTCCACTCTTCAAGAGCCTCCTTCACCGCAAGAAGTTCCCGATTGCCGACGTCATAGTTCCGTTCAGCTGGGGTCAACCTGCGGGAATAAAAGGCACAAGGATGGAGAACTTTATCAGCCTCCACGCTCTGGGACAGCACGGCTCCTATCCCTGAGTCAGAGGCGTCCACTTCTACTATGTACTGGCGATCAGGATCAGGCTGCACCAGAACTGGTGCAGTCGAGAACCGGCGTTTCAACTCCTGGAACGCGGCTTCGCACCGAACCGACCAGGCGAAGGGGACCTTGGTGGAGGTCAGGGCAGTCAGGGGGCTAACTACCTGACTGTAACCTTTAATGAACCTCCTGTAAAAATTTGCAACTTCGCAACCTTAGCCGGATCAGGGGCAACGGAGTTGGAGGAGATGATGAACCCCAGGAAGGACAAAGAAGTGCGGTGGAACTCACACTTCTCGCCCTTCACAAACAGCCGGTTCTCCAACAACCGCTGTAGGACCTGACGTACATGCTGGACATGGGTCTCAGGGTCCGGGGAAAAGATGAGTATATCGTCCAGATATACGAAGACGAACCGATGCAGGAAGTCCCGCAAGACGTCATTTACCAAAGCTTGGAACGTCGCGGGGGGCGTTAGTGAGGCCGAACGGCATGACCAGGTACTCAAAATGACCTAACGGGGTGTTGAATGCCGTCTTCCATTCGTCTCCCTTCCGGATCCGAACCAGGTGGTACGCGTTTCTAAGATCCAATTTCGTAAAGATTTGGGCTCCATGCAGGGGCGTGAACACTGAATCCAACAGAGGTAACGGGTATCGGTTGCGAACCGTGATCTCGTTCAGCCCTCTGTAATCAATGCATGGACAGAGTCCGCCGTCTTTTTTACCCACAAAAAAGAAACCAGCACCCATCGGGGAGGTGGAGTTCCGGATCAGCCCGGCAGCTAAGGAGTCCCGGATGTAGGTCTCCATCGATTCGCGTTCCGGACGTGAGAGGTTGTACAACCTACTGGACGGGTACTCAGCGCCCGGGACCAAATCGATGGCGCAATCATACGGTCGGTGCGGAGGAAGAGTGAGCGCCAGATCTTTGCTGAAAACGTCAGCAAGATCGTGGTACTCCTTTGGCACCGCCGATAGATTGGGGGGAACTTTGACCTCCTCATTAGCCGTAGTGCCGGGAGGAACCGAGGATCCTAAACACTCCCGGTGGCAGGTTTCGCTCCACTGCGTCACAACCCCGGACGGCCAATCTATCCGGGGATTGTGCTTCATCATCCATGGAAAGCCCAAAATCACTCGGGAGGTAGATGGTGTTACATGGAACACCATCTCCTCCCTGTGATTCCCAGACACAACCAAAGTCACTGGTTGTGTCTGATGTGTGATTAATGGAAGCAGGGTGCCATCTAGTGCTCGCACCTGCAGTGGTGCCGGCAGAGCCACCAGGGGGAGCCCTACTTCCTTTGCCCATCTGCTGTACAGCAGATTCCCTTCTGACCCCGTGTCTACCAGTGCTGGGGCGTGAAGGGTTAAATCCCCACAAAGGATTGTTACTGGGATTCGTGCAGATTTGCGGGGTCTTTCCGCGTGTGTGTTATGGCCCACCCTTAGCCCAGTTTCTAAGGACGGGCATTGTAATTTGACCGTTTAGGGCAGTCCTTCTGCATGTGCTCACAAGAGCCGCAGACAAAACACTCCCCGCGGGCCAGCCTCCTTTGTCTGACATTTGTTTTCACTTTGGCCCTGCTCGTGTCCATAGCCTCCTCAGCAGGGGGAGCTGTAGCCACACGGAGCTCTCTGGCAGTGAAGCGTGGGGACGACGTCACCTTGTCGGAACCGGAAGGGGGAGGGACGGCTCGTGCCCGGTCACGCCCCCCGGCCTGCTCCCGACAATGCTCGTTTAACCGGTTGTCTAAGCGTATAACCAAATCGACAAGCCCGTCAAAATCCCGCGGTTCTTCCTTAGCCAGTAGGTGCTCCTTAAGGACCGGGGACAGTCCATTTACAAAGGCGGCGCGGAGCGCAACGTTATTCCAGCCGGACCTCGCTGCCGCGATGCGGAAGTCGACTGCATACTCGGCTGCGCTACGGCGCCCCTGTCTCATAGACAGCAGCACGTTCGAAGCGGTCTCACCTCTGTTGGGATGATCAAACACTTGTTTGAACTCCCGTACAAACCCAGTATAAGACGTTAGGAGCTGTGAATTCTGCTCCCAAAGCGCCGTAGCCCAGGCGCGTGCCTCTCCTCGAAGCAGATTAATAACATAAGCTACCCGGCTAGCGTCTGATGCGTACATGACAGGGCGCTGTGAAAAGACGAGCGAACACTGCATGAGGAAGTCTGCGCACGTCTCAACACAGCCCCCGTACAGTTCCGGAGGGCTTATGTATGCTTCAGGGGACGGTTGGGGGGTTCGTTGAACGACCAGTGGAACGTCTGATACAGGCCCAGGACCAGCCAGAGGAGGGGCTGCAGCAGCGCCCTGATCGTGCGCTTCCACCCTGGCGGTGAGAGCCTCCACCCTCCGATTAAGGAGGACATTCTGCTCGGTCACTAAATCTAACCGAGTAATGTTGTGACAACACACAACTAAACACACAAAATTTGTAAAGCCAATTAACACCAGGTGACGTGTGGGCAGGCTCGAAGATAGAAGACCCCCGACGAGACAGAAGCCGCGTCCTACACGGCTTCCACCACCAACGGTCTGAAGAACACCGGAGCCGCCAAGTCCCGTATCCCCAGGTGGCCTCTGTCTTCGGCTGTCGACCCTGGTACTGCTGGCAGAAAGCAGAGACAAGATGAATGAGTGTAAGTCCGCACACTCAGTGGTCCACGGTCTGTACACAGTTAGGAGGGAGAACCTCCACCTCCAAATCACACACTCGTGCAGCTCTTGATTAACCACTTATCTGTTTGGAGTGTGAGGCGCAGTCGTCGCAGTCACACCAAACGCCAAAATCCCAGATAAGGCAACAACCACAGGACAACGGCTGCAAATGAGATTAGATTAGTACACAACGTTTTAGTCAGCAGAGAAAATTACCTCTTGGTAGTCAATTTCTCGGCGGGGAGGTGGAGTTACAGTCCGGCTTATGTAGTGGTGTAGATGAGTGACAGCTGGTGCGATGAGTGACAGCTGTCACTTCTTCTGGGTCTGGCGCCCTCTCGTGCTTGGAGCCCGCACTCCAAGCAGGGCACCCTCTGGTGGTGGTGGGCCAGCAGTACCTCCTCTTCAGCGGTCCACATAACAAATATACACTATACACCTGTGTATCAGCACCACAACACCAGTGACTTTCACCAACTCCCCATCTGAATCATTTCATTAAATGTGAATGAGGTGGAGGTTGTATTTTCTTTATGTCTTTTTACCCCTATCTTTCCCATTGTCCTTCGTCTCTGTTGTTTTTTTTCTTTAACTGCATCCTGGTTCTCTCATCGTTGTCGTCCTTCCTCCTTTACAGATTCCAGCACTTCCTTCACTGACCTTCTGTCAGCCTCAACTTGACAACAGTTAAGGGGTTTTGATCCGTGCAAACTGTCATTCAGCAACACAGCGTGACCTGTCCACCTGTGCGCAAGCTCCATGAAAGACATTCACACTTCAAACTCATAATTTGCTTTCAGAAGTGAGCAGTTAGAATGCTTTTTCTATTTCAAGGACTGTACAGCTGCAAGCTGAATGTTCGGTTTTTTGGGGGGTATTTTTTGTTTGTTTTTTGGTGGGCCAACACAAAAGGGCCCACAACGGTGAGTGTGACAGTCAGGTGGTTGCATCATATTTGCATTTTTTTTTTTTTTTTTTTTTTACATTGATGTGCCTCCAATTTAGTTGCATGTACTTGCAGGCACTAAAAAAATCTACCCTCTAATTTGACACCTTGTATGAGAACTGTTGTTACCCCCATTTACACAGCACACTTCCGTAAGCATACCAACTTTTTTTCCCCCAGTCTCCAAGTAAATTTGATTCTTACTATGTTGTGGCCACTAACCAATACAAGCAGGACCATCGTAGTACCAATGCATTGCTATGGACATGACATAAAGTCAGCAAAGTGGTGGTACAATAAGAGTGAGAGCTCAACGGGCAGATTGAGGCCATAATTTACTAAATTACTACCCAAATTATATACTGTGTCTGGGATCTTGAAAAATGTAAATGGCCACCCGACTGAGCCAGGACTGTTGGAGGTTTCTTCCTGTTAAAAGGGAGATTTACAGTGCTGCTCTCTCCAATGTGCTTCTCGTGGCTTTGAATCAAAGGCAAAATGCTTACTTACCAGCTTATTTCCAGCCCTCACCTACAGTCACCAACTTTGTGGTTGGCCCAACACAACAATGATACAGATACAAGTGGCTGAAATTAGTTTCCTTGGCAGCGGTGTCTTTACTCACTCTGAGAAACATGGTGGACTTTGGCATCTGAAGGGAGATCAAACTGCACCTGCTGCTCCTTGTGGAAAGGAACCAGTTGAGATGATTTGTACAACTAATATGGATGCCTTCTGAATGCCACCATTTGGAAGTTTCTGGGCACTCTCAGCAAAGGTGAGACTCTGTAGATGAGCTGGACCATGACGGTAGATCTGGAAATGCTTTGAGCTCCTCCAGGAGAAAGTGGACAAAGTACAAGTTGGGGAGGATGCAATCTGAGATTTCTTTTATCAAGAGATGGTCCAAAAAACACATTTGTACTTTGTCTCCATTCTTAATTTGCAAACCACATCTTAGACTGAACTTGGCCTGGTAAACCAGACCCATTCACTGCTGTGCCAGGCCACACTTAGCCATTTAAATTAATGCACAAGACATCAAAGCAGTTTGTGCTGCATCAAAATCTCATAGTTCTGAATTCCTCAGCGCCATTCTGTAATCAAGATTGTAACTAATCACAGTCAAAATGATTGATGAATTAAACTGATTAAATAAAGCAAACAGATGTCCCGATTCATCATGTATTCCCTGTAAGCTCAATTAACTGTCACGCTCTGGTGGCTGTTCTTGATTCCTGGTAACATCTGAGAGTTTTTATATCTACCAAACTGCTGCTGAGATGGTAAAACTTTCTGGATCAAATCCCACTGTTGACTCGCCTGTCTGCTGCTGTGCACGAGAAGGAAGAAAGAGAGACGCTGCTGACTCAGACGAGGCATTACACTATTGATTGAGATCATCAACAATGTACCGTCGCCAAAGATCTGAATGCCAAAGATTACATGTTGCAGCACAGAGCTTTCACCTTCAGTCAAAATGTCTCGAGGGGATCCTGTGAAAACACGGAGCGTGCTCACACCGAAGTTTAGTCACCGTCCATTGCAAAGACCTTAAATATAGCAGGCAAGCAGTCGGAATAAGAAAAACTGTTCCACATTTGAAGTAAAGAAAGATCACACTCTCTCAAACTTTCTCACACTGAAAACACACATTTCTTGTGCAAGTTTCCACAGGAGGCAGATGATTCTGACACAGAGTTAAAGCAAGCCAATATTTTTCAGAATCACAGGAGCGTGGCATTTGCTGATAACTGGCGTGAACCTGTTTTTAGCAACATATTTAAACCAAGGCTCTGCTTAAAAAGCAGAGGGCAGTCAAACTCTCACCCTTCATATTTCTATTCAACATCAGCTGTCAGATCAGCAACGTGTCTATATTTAAACACTTGCACAGAAACAGATTTGGTGTCAAAAGCGCCTCCAAAACTAAGAAGCAGTGTGGCGAGAACCAAGAAAAAAAAAACATTTCAAGAGCTAATAATTATAAACTAATGAATGTCATGAATGTAACTAAGTTATGTTTTGCACATTTATCCATAATGACACAAATGCATAAATAAATAAGTTTGAATGATTTAAGCTAACTTTTTCATTACTTTTCTTTTATTTATCTAAATGAAGCATTTCGTACTTGGGTTTAAAGCAGACTGTGGCAAAGACCCCAAGAAAAGGTGGTTTGAACAGGTTTAATTAACCAGTAGCAGCAGTTAAACACTGGCAAAAGGGCAGTCAAAAACAGTCAAGGCTCAGTACACAGGTGATCAATACAAATGGGAAAAGTCTTTCCAAAGGGCTAGACAGCAAAGTTATCCAAAACACACACACACACACACACACACACACACACACACACACACACACACACACACACACACACACACACACACACACACACACACACACACACACACACACACACACACACACACACAGAGTTCATTAACAACAGATTCTCATACCACAGCAGGCAAAAGACAGATAACTGGAATTGCAGTAAAGATCTGGATTGTGGAATTTAAAAAAGGAACTGGAATGCTCGAGACCAAGGTGGAACCTAATACAATCTGGCCACTAGGAGACGTTCAAACAGCAGTTATAAGGATGTCGAGCAATTAAACCTGGAAGTACAGGGACATGCAAGACGTCAAGAACCTGGAAGTTAACCTGGTGGTCGGGGCGTGTGCAATAGCACATTTCATAAAGCACCAAAATTGCACGCTAAAAAAGAACTATTGCACGGCCAATGAAACACAATGGCAAATGGTACAAATAATCCATGTCACGTGACATACAAACCACCAATCAAATGACAAGGATCCATTCAGCTGTTATATAATGATCTATAATGCTGACCATCACGAGCTAACTATCTATATAACATAATTGTACAGGGCAAGCTAAAAACACTTTCTTTACATTTAATGATGTAAATATGTGCAGGTTTACCTCTGTAGGAACCCTCTTTGTGCTACAAGACACTTTTTATGACACTTTCACCTGTTCAGCAACAGGAAGTGGTGCACTGTGTGTTTTAGCTTGCTCGTGTAATTATATTGTGTAGCTGTTTAATCCGTGACGGAGTTTTTGTCCCAAGTGAAAAGATGAACCCCAAAACATCTAACCACAGAGCCCAGGTTAAAAAAAGACCATCAATGAAAAAAGCTGTAAACATCTAGGGTTAATTTCATGGCGTAATTATAGGTTAAAGTGCAAAAACTGACTGATTAAATTAAACATTACTCGTTTACAAATGCCACCCCATATCAAAGTTTCGATTGATATGCTCAACAGTTCAGGGTGAGTTCAAACCATCAGCAGTAATTCCAAACATGATGCATTGATGAACGCGTCAAACATCCCAGCATAGTTTCTTCAGTACTTTGTAAACAGGAAAACAAACTATGGTCTGTTTTATAGACGGACAGAAATGTCAAAGGCGTCATGACAGGTAAGCAAACCCCTCTCTCTTTACTGCCACCTACTCTGCCTCCTCCTCCTCCCACCCGTGCTCCCCCTTCAACTCCTCGCCTCCCTGTGTGTTGTCGTGGCAACGCCGCAACCACCCCATATAATGCCTGCGTACTTGTAAGTGGAGTTGCTGCTGTGCCGCTGTTAGTTTCTCCTTTTTTCTCTTTGTCCCTTTGAAATAGAGAATTAAAAAAGAAAACTGGACCAACAGATGGGAGAGAGGAGGAGGTTGTAAAGGAGGGAGGTACGCTGTATGGGAGCTCCTGCAATCATTTAGCACTCCTCTCTTTTTGCTTTTATGTGTCCTCAGAGGTGTTTTCTACATTTCCTTTTGTCTCGGAGGTTGGAGGCCATGTCGATACTGTGAAAGCGGCTGCCCAAGCAAGCAGCTGTGGTGTTTTATAGGATGATTGCATGTACACATGCACAGTATCTTTTTTGCACAGTGACTCAGTTTCTGAGAAATGTAGCAATACGTTCTTCCCGGAAGAGTTATATTTCCAAGTTTTCATTAAGATTCACCTCATCAGTAATGGCTGTAATCTCTAATAGCTAGTAGCCAGTCCCCCCTTTCAGTCATCAACTCACAACCAATGGGAAACATGCACATTATTTAAATGTCACTTCTATTTCACCTCTATGCTGCTTGCAGTTACTGACCTGAATGCTACCTCCTCCACCCCACCACCACAAGTCAGTCCCTGTCTGATACCTGGGGTAGGCACCACAATTTTACATCTATGTACCCCAACACGATCATGAGAGGGATATCCTTCAAAGACTGTTTGAACATTCTGAGCAATATCATTTTAGATTAAAATCTTTAACTTTTCTTGTCTCCTGAGACTTTTTGGTTGAATTGTCAATGCCGGTCAGATTTACCTTACAGCACAAAACTATCTTGAAATGAAGTACAAGACATATTTAGCATGTTGACAATGCTTTTTCCCTGACTTGCCCAAAGAAAACTGACTTTAAGAGTTATTTCTATTCACAATTATCCTTATATGTAGTTATATATTATGTCCAGTTACTTTTGAGTACTGAAAATGGAGGGATTGTGAATAAAAAATATATATAATAAAAAATACATTTAAAAAATTCAGTTCTACATGTTGAACAGCAAACATTAGGCTTATATACAACCCCTAGCAATAATTATGGAATCACCGGCCTCGGAGGATGTTCATTCAGTTGTTTAATTTTGTAGAAAAAAAGCAGATCACAGACATGACACAAAACTAAAAGGAGTGATCACACCTTGGAGAGCTGTTGCACCAAGTGGACTGACATGAACAACACGAGAGATGTCAATTGAAACAAAGGAGAGGATTATCAAACTCTTAAAAGAGGGTAAATCATCATGCAATGTTGCAAAAGATGTTGGTTGTTCACAGTCAGCTGTGTCTAAACTCTGGACCAAATACAAACAACATGGGAAGGTTGTTAAAGGCAAACATACTGGTAGACCAAGGAAGACATCAAAGCGTCAAGACAGAAAACTTAAAGCAATATGTCTCAAAAATTGAAAATGCACAACAAAACAAATGAGGAACGAATGGGAGGAAACTGGAGTCAACGTCTGTGACCGAACTGTAAGAAACCGCCTAAAGGAAATGGGATTTACATACAGAAAAGCTAAACGAAAGCCATCATTAACACCTAAACAGAAAAAAACAAGGTTACAATGGGCTAAGGAAAAGCAATCGTGGACTGTGGATGACTGGATGAAAGTCATATTCAGTGATGAATCTCGAATCTGCATTGGGCAAGGTGATGATGCTGGAACTTTTGTTTGGTGCCATTCCAATGAGATTATAAAGATGACTGCCTGAAGAGAACATGTACATTTCCACAGTCGATGATATGGGGCTGCATGTCAGGTAAAGGCACTGGGGAGATGGCTGTCATTACATCATCAATAAATGCACAAGTTTACGTTGATATTTTGGACACTTTTCTTATCCCATCAATTGAAAGGATGTTTGGGGATGATGAAATCATTTTTCAAGATGATAATGCATCTTGCCATAGAGCAAAAACTGTGAAAACATTCCTTGCAAAACGACACATAGGGTCAATGTCATGGCCTGCAAATAGTCCGGATCTTAATCCAATTGAAAATCTTTGGTGGAAGTTGAAGAAAATGGTCCATGACAAGGCTCCAACCTGCAAAGCTGATCTGGCAACAGCAATCAGAGAAAGTTGGACCCAGATTGATGAAGAGTACGTACTGTTTGTCACTCATTAAGTCCATGCCTCAGAGACTGCAAGCTGTTATAAAAGCCAGAGTTGGTGCAACAAAATACTAGTGATGTGTTGAAGTGTTCTTTTGTTTTTCATGATTCCATAGTTTTTTCCTCAGAATTGAGTGATTCCATATTTTTTTTCCCTCTGCTTGGTCTAAAAAAGTAACCATTACTGACTGCCACAATTTTTTTCCTGATTTCTTATAGTGTTTCTTAAAGCCAGAAAGTTGCCATTTGAAATGACTTTAGTTTTGTGTCATGTCTGTGATCTGCTTTTTTTCTACAAAATTAAACAACTGAATGAACATCCTCCGAGGCCGGTGATTCCATAATTTTTGCCAGGGGTTGTATGTCCTATACACAGTCTTCTTCTTCTTCTTGCCACAGCAGATCATTTCCATTTCACCCTATCCTTTGCAACTTCTTGTCACACCAACCACCTGCACGTCCTCCCTCAGCACATCCTGAGGCATCCTATGCTGCATCTCCTTGCACTCCTGTCCACTTTCTTCATCTGTTCAACTATCCCAATTCCTTTTTGCCCACATCTTTCTCCTTATGCTTTCCTGGACATCTTTGTTCCACCACCATATGTGTCCTATACAGTATGTCCATAAAAACACCACTGGCTTCTACATCAAGTCTGCAGCTCCTCCCACCCCACATAGTGCTGTAGTATACAAATGGCTCTAATTTTTAAATGGTTAATTTGAAATTTTTGTTTAACCCCTGAATTCAAGCTGAAAGTCGACATTGTGGTGGTGTGCAGAGACAAAATTACAAAAACTGTGTCACAATCCAATTATCCCTGGACCTGGCTGCACTAAAGACAATCCGCAATGAGAACAAACATAAAGAGCAAATGAAACACCTCCTTTGTTTGAGTCCAGGAGCACCACACCTTCTGATGCTGATGAGGAGTCATAAGGTATGGTGTGTGTGTGTGTATGTATGTGATTAGTAAAATTCTCATGTTGTCTTTGCTTGTACCTGCTTGGCGTCGGTGGCGAGCAGACTGACAGGTTTGTGTGCGTAATCTCCTCGATGGGCAGATAGAGATGGCAGATAGACGGCAGTATGTGATTGCAGTAAAGGCTTAGAGCTGAAGCTGTAAATCACTTAACCTGGGGCTAATGGGCTTACAGGCTGTACTAAAGTACACACAAAAAACACAAACTCAATCTCCTAGTTACTCCTCTGCCATTCCAACACACACACACACACACACACACACACACACACACACACACACACACACACACACACACACACACACACACACACACACACACACACACACACACACGTACATAAAATAACATGAAGTGTTGGGCCCCAAGGCCATAATAAGTCTTATCTAAAATGTTAAAAACTAAATCGTGTCCATACAGAATGCCAAATTAAAAACTGACTCATTTGGAGAAAGTCTGTGCTGGTGATGAATGTTCACACTGTATTTCTAATCAGTTTGTTTGTGTGACGTGTGTAGGTATGATATTTTGTTCTCACTGTCCCTGTTTAATCATCACACAGTTTGCACCGGTGTTGCATCACCTCATGCATGTGTGGGTCTTTAACATTAATAAAAGCTGTCATCGGTGTACAGGCGATGTGGAAAAGTTCCACTGGAAAGAGAAAAAGTCAGGTGTTTTGAAAATGTGACTCATCGGGTTATATGCACGCTTTTAACAGAACATTTAAATCATTTGTGCAAAGTGCAGATGATGAAACACTGTTTCTGACCAGCAGATTGATTTAGATCAGCACTTACTTCATGGGCTTTCCACTCATCTGGCTCACTCTGAGTGCTCAGTGGATGCTGAGATGTTCAGAAGCGTAGACTGTCTCAGTAAGGGTCCACCGCAGTTCTCAGGTCTGGCAGACTCTCTGATAGACATAAGACAGAGATGGCTCGACAGAAGCAGATGGATATACTGTGTGTAAATTAAGCTATGTAATTTGATATTTTTATTCTTCGTGAAGTGTGGCGTATCTCAAAGTGCTCTGGCTTCCTCCCACGTTTATAAATATGCAGATTAGATTAACTGTTGTCTCTAAATTGCCCATAGGTGTGAATGTGTGACTGAATGGTTGTCTATGTTGGTCCTGTCCAGGGTTTTATGATAGAACATAAACAACAATGGACACAACACCCTGATTCACCACTCAATATGAAAGAATAATGAGTTTCTGGGAACTTCTAACAAATGGTATTTCTGGAACAGAACAGGCAGTGCCGAGCCCATCGTCAAAATCGTCACACTAACTACAAGGAAAAGCAAGAGTGATTTCCACAGAATAAATCTGACAACATCATTCTGCATGACTCACGCTCTACCTTGGAGTCAACCCTCGACTAATCCAACTCATCCAATGGGGTATTTCCAGCGGGTGAGAAACCACTTCACACGGATAATTTCCTGTTGTGTGCTATATGTGTGAAAGGGAAATACCGCATAATATCTGGCCACAATTCTTGAGACATTGTCATCAGAAGGACATATGAGAAAACAGCTAAGGTGAAGATGAAGTCATGAATGAGATACTAATATTAACATCCCTATTAAAAATGCTGAAAAAATACTGTATTGCTCGAAATGGGGTGGTAAATACCTGTGAAATGACTGTGCTACCAACAACAGAAGCTAGCTGCCCCTGAGATTACAGTGCCAGGGGGCTGCATGGTAAAGATACAGTTATGATTGTTGTGTGGGCCGCTGAAGAGGAGGTACTGCTGGCCCACTACCAAAGGGCGCCCTGCCTGAAGTGCGGGCTTCAGGCACGAGAGGGCGCTGCCGCCTCACAGGAACAGCCGGGGTGACAGCTGTCACCAATCACCTGGTCATCACCCACACACACAAAAGACGGACGACATCTCCACCTCATCGCCGAGATATCATCTACCTTCACGGTAAAACTCTCAGCCGTTTTTGGTGCAAAACAGTTATTCTGAATACTTTGCAGGCATACCTGATACCTATCAACAGCTGGAGGCTGGGGTTGTGGATTGTAATGGAGACAATGTTCTTCTCTCCTCACACCAATCCGGATAAGTAGTCAGGTGCTGCACGTTGGTTATTTCAGTGTTTGAGGTGGAGGTGTTTTTCCCACCCGACTAATACAAGAAGAACTTGCTGACTGTTTACTGGGTGTGTTTTTCACACACTCATTACTTCTGTCTTCTGCTTCCTGCCAGCAGTACCAGATCCGACAGTCGGAGACGGTGACCACCTGGGGACTCAGGACTTGGCGGCTCCAGTATCCTTCGGGTTCGGTGGCAGTGGAAATCGTGTGGGATCCGGTTCTACTCGGGACGGACGTCTCCTATCCTCGAGCCTACCCACACGTCACCTTGTATATTTTGATTGTGATCCAAATTCTATGTTTGTCTGTATTCTCGTTGTGCACATTTCACAACAGTAAAGTGTTGTATTTTTTGGCTCATCTATTGTCTGTTCATTTACGCCCCCTGTTGTGGGTACGTGTCGTTACACTTTCCCAACAGGATATCTCGGCCATTGTCATGGATCCCGAGGGGCGTCAACCATCTGTTGGACAGCCAATGGAAGAGCAGGGTGCACAGGCATCTGCAGGAGGCATGATTGGTCAGTTGCAGCAAATCCTCACCACCTTTACTGCTCGGTTGGATCTAATGACTGAGCAGAACGTCATCCTCAATCGCAGGATGGAGGCTCTCACCGCGCAGGTGGAAGCACGCGCTCAGTGCGCTGCTGCAGTTCCTCCTCCTGCTGACCCGGTGCCGAATATAGACATTCCACTGGTCATTCAACGACCCCCCCCACCATCCCCTGAAGCATACATAAGTCCCCCAGAGCCATACGGGGGTTGTGTGGAGACGTGCACGGACTTTTTAATGCAGTGTTCGCTCGTCTTTTCACAGCGTCCCGTGATGTACGCGTCAGACGCCAGTAGGGTGGCTTATGTAATTAAATTGCTTCGAGGCGAGGCACGCGCCTGGGCTATGGCGCTCTGGAAGCAGAATTCACGGCTCCTTACCTCTTATACTGGGTTTGTGAGGGAGTTCAAAACAGTATTTGATCACCCAAACAGAGGCGAGACTGCTTCAACAGCGCTGCTGTCAATGAGACAGGGGCGTCGGAGTGCAGCTGAGTATGCGGTTGACTTCCGCATCGCGGCTGCGAGGTCCGGCTGGAATACCGCTGTACTCCGCGCCGCCTTCGTAAACGGACTGTCGTCAGTCCTGAAGGAGCATTTGGTGGCTAAGGATGAGCCGCGGGATTTAGATGGGCTTATTGATCTGGTCATACGATTAGACAATCGGCTAGAGGAACGCCGTCGGGAGCGAGACAAAGGGCGTGGTCGGGTACGCGCCGTCCCTCTCCCTTCCGGGTCCCAAAGGGTACCGCCCTCCCCACACTCCACTGCCTCAGCGCTCCGTGTGGCGACAGCTCCCCCTGCTGACGATGCTATGGACACAAGCAGGGCTAAAGTCAGAGCCACTAACAGACAAAGGAGGCTGGCCCGCGGAGAGTGCTTTATCTGCGGCTCAAGCGAGCATCAGCAGAGAGACTGCCCCAAACGGTTAAACACCAACGCCCGCTCTTAGAAACTGGGCTAACGGTGGGTCAAGAAATTCACATGGGACAAACCCGTCTTTCTGCACGACTCCCAGTTACAATCCTGAGTGGGGATTTAACCCTTCAGGCCCCTGCACTGGTGGACACGGGGTCAGAAGGGAATCTGCTGGACAGCAGATGGGCAAGGGAGGTGGGGCTCCCTCTGGTGGCGCCTCCTTCGCCATTGAAGGTGCGGGCACTAGATGACACCCTTCTCCCTTTAATCACACACAAGACACTACCTGTGACTCTGGGAATCATCGGGAGGAGATTGAGTTTTTTGTGACTCCTACCTCCCGCGTGATTTTGGGCTTCCCATGGATGATCAAACACAATCCCCGGATTGACTGGCCGTCTGGGGTTGTGGCTCAGTGGAGCGAAACCTATCACCGGGAATGTCTAGGATCCTCGGTTCCACCCGGTTTGATCGCTAACGAGGAGGTTAAAGTCCCCCCCAATCTGATGGGGGTGCCAGCCGAGTACCATGATCTTGCTGATGTCTTCAGCAAAGATCTGGCACTTACTCTTCCCCCGCACCGTCCGTATGATTCGCCATTGATTTGATCCTGGGCTCTGAGTACCCATCCAGCAGGCTGTACAATCTCTCATGCTCAGAGCGCGAATCAATGGAGACCTACATCCGGGACTCATTAGCTGCCGGGCTGATCCGGAATTCCACCTCCCCGATGGGTGCTGGTTTCTTTTTTGTGGGCAAGAAAGACGGCGGACTCCGTCCATGCATTGATTACAGAGGGCTGAACGAGATTACGGTTCGCAATCGATACCCGTTGCCCCTGTTAGATTCAGTGTTCACGCCCCTGCATGGAGCCAAAATCTTCTCAAAGTTGGATCCTAGGAATGCGTACCACCTGGTTCGGATCCGGAAGGGAGACGAGTGGAAGACGGCATTTAACACCCCATTAGGTCACTTTGAGTACCTGGTCATGCCGTTCGGCCTCACCAACGCCCCCGCGACATTTCAGGCTTTGGTAAATGACGTCTTGCGGGACTTCCTGCACCAATTCGTCTTTGTATACCTAGACGATATTCTCATCTTTTCCCCGGATCCTGACACCCATGTCCAGCATGTACGTCAGGTCCTGCAGCGGTTGTTGGAGAACCGGCTGTTGGTAAAGGGCGAGAAGTGCGAGTTCCACCGCACTTCTTTGTCCTTCCTGGGGTTCATAATCTCCTCTAACTCCGTCGCCCCTGATCTGGCCAAGGTTGCGGCGGTGAGAGACTGGCCCCAACCGACAAGCCGCAGGAAGCTGCAACAGTTCCTCGGCTTTGCGAATTTCTACAGGAGGTTCATTAAGGGCTACAGTCAGGTAGTTAGCCCCCTGACAGCTCTGACCTCCTCCAAAGTACCATTTACCTGGTCGGATCGGTGCAAGGCCTCCTGGACGTCCGCCGGAAGGGCCGAGGTTTCCATTACTTGGTGGACTGGGAAGGTTATGGACCCGAAGAACGCTCCTGGGTGAAGAGGAGGTTCATCCTGGATCCGGCCCTCCTGGCCGATTTCTACCGTCGCCATCCCGACAAGCTGGGGGGGGGGGGGGTCGTCCTGTTTTGTGGGCCACTGAAGAGGAGGTACTGCTGGCCCACTACCAAAGGGCGCCCTGCCTGAAGTGCGGGCTGCAGGCACAAGAGGGCGCTGCCGCCTCACAGGAACAGCCGGGGTGACAGCTGTCACTCATCAACTATGACAGCTGTCACCAATCACCTGGTCATCACCCACACACACAAAAGACGGACGACATCTCCACCTCGTCGCCGAGATATCATCTACCTTCACGGTAAAACTCTCAGCCGTTTTTGGTGCAAAACAGTTATTCTGAATACTTTGCAGGCATACCTGATACCTATCAATAGCTGGAGGCTGGGGTTGTGGATCGTAACGGAGACGACGTTCTTCTCTCCTCACACCAACCCGGATAAGTAGTCAGGCGCTGCACGTTGGTTATTTCAGTGTTTGAGGTGAAGGTGTTTTTCCCACCCAACTAATACAAGAAGAACTTGCTGACTGTTTACTGGGTGTGTTTTTCACACACTCATTACTTCTGTCTTCTGCTTCCTGCCAGCAGTACCAGATCCGACAGTCGGAGACAGTGACCACCTGGGGACTCAGGACTTGGCGGCTCCAGTATCCTTCGGGTTCGGTGGCAGTGGAAATCGTGTGGGATCCGGTTCTACTCGGGACGGACGTCTCCTATCCTCGAGCCTACCCACACGTCACCTTGTATATTTTGACTGTGATCCAAATTCTATGTTTGTCTGTATTCTCGTTGTGCACATTTCACAACAGTAAAGTGTTGTATTTTTGGCTCATCTATTGTCCGTTCATTTACGCCCCCTGTTGTGGGTCCGTATCATTACACTTTCCCAACAATGATGCCAATTTTGAGCTCATTGTGACAAATGTATAGGGATGGGTATTTATATGATTTTATCGTTACCAATGCCATCACTGATTCCGTTTATCGATCCGATTCCTTATCGATTCCCTTATCAATACCTCCTGTGAATTTTCTGTGTCCTAAAAGTAGGTTTACAGGTTTTCTGTGTCAACAATGTTTTATTGAGTCTTAAAGTAAATAAATACGAAATTGGTCACTGGATCTTTGATATCTGGACATAAATGAAATCTGTGCATGATGGAGCCTTGATCTCTGGACATAAATAGAAATAAACTAAATCTGTAGTTTTTGTCAGAAGCATTTCCTTTCAGACATTAATGGCACAAATGTAACTCCACAGCCTCTGAGTTGAGCTCTCAACGCAGGACGTCTCATTTTGGGAGGAAAGAAACATTTTAGTCTGTTGTAGTTTGTTGTCTGTATTACAACGTTTAGAAAGAGGTTTTATTTGATTTAAAACAGCGATTTGCTTTGAAAGTATTAATTCCAACCGGACTCTAACTTGACTTGGCAGAGAGTGGCGCAGCATTTGGAGCTGTGTGAACGGAAAGGAGGACGATTGTCGTTTCTTGCCTGCAACAAGACAACAGTCCTAGTTAGTGACTTTACTCTGCACAAAAGTGACTCAAGACTGACATCTTTAAATGGCTTTGAGAGGGGTGAAGAAGCGGACTTGCCACTTCTGAAAAGCAGAGAAGCAATGAAGCTATGAAGCAGCAGGTTGAAGCACTACTTTGTTGCTTCAAGCTTCAAACAGAGCTGCTGCAGAAGCAGGTGACTGCAGACCTGCTGCAGGGTCTTCAATCAACGTAGAGAAATTATCATTTTCCCAATAAACACCCTCAAAAACAACAGCCGCTCTGAAGGACCAATAAAGGAATCGTTGCGCAAAAAGCCGACTGATGTTGGTGGATCGAATCATTTCTTAACGATTCTCGAAAAGAACCAGTTCTCGATACCCATCCTTACAAATGTATCAGTCATAAAATAACTGACAAGCAGCCAATAAATACAGTATTACATAGTGCAATGGACTCTCTAAAAGGACTCAACTGACAGGCAATTGTGCCAGTATGTTGTTGTGCGGAGTGGGGGAGCTGGAATGAGACTGATTACAACCCCAGCCATTATCCAGCTGAGATGTGAAAATTTAAAATGTCTTCAGAATGTCTTTCTCCAAAAACTATAGATTCAAGTAATATATTTGGAACAATGTGTAACCATGGTTAGGAGTGTCTTTACGGTTGTCCATTATTACTTAAATACACTATTTCACTCCAACAACATCTGGCATAAATGCATAAATAGAATGTTGCCTCCAAATCTAGGACCCCCAATTCCCCAACAAACAAATATATAAATATTTAAGCATCACTGCGACTTACATGTTTTCGACACTTGCTCACTTCAAAAAGTAAATTCCTGTGAAATAGCAAAGTGTCTGCATGTGTCAGATAGGAGCTGTCATTTGTCTGTCATTTAAGTAAACTACTTATACACACCCACACAGTGGGACACACATATTTAAGGGCGTTGAATGCATCCATCCCCCGTACAGGGTCACATATGGCGAGCCATTCTTCCTGGTCACTAGCTCATTACATTTCTCATTATGTCTTTGCACACATTTGTCCAATCCTCTGCACCTGTTGAGGTGTGATACGCCAGCTCTCCGTTTACACCTGCTCCCCTCCGCCTCCTCCTGTTCCTCCATCCATCTCGCCATCTCACCCACATGCCCTCCATCTCACACTTCCCCTCTATATCACTCCATCTGTCTACCTGTCTCTCCGTGCCTGCCCGCCTGATCATCCTCCCCGTGTATCTCAGGGACCATGCTGTTGCCAAGGCTACAGCAGCCATTGTGTACCCGGTTGCCGGGTGACTGGTCGCCGTGGCGATGATCAAGAATTCTGAAACCCCACCGCTGCTCCTCCCATCGATATATCACCATTTTTTTTCTGTTTTCGTCTCCCCTGCACTGCTGTCCGTCCCTCCCCCCCTGTCGACACGAGCACAAGGAAAGCACCGCGACCTTTAAGGAGAGAACTGAAGAACAATGGAGGGATGGATGATGGCTTGTTTGTTTTCATTTCTCTCTCACTCCACCCACCTCACACACTCACTTTTCTATGCTCCCAACACCATTCTTCTTTTTCCTCCATCCATCCACGTTCTGTCCAGCCTGCCAAGTTTAATAATGAATTGTCTGAGCTTCTGTAGTCGTCTCTCTCGGTCCTCTCTCTGCCCACTTGTTTGATTACTCCCCGGCCCCCCGAGCGCTCTTCATCCTTGTATTTTATTTCAACAAACAGCCAACCATGAATAGCCCTTGTTTACTCTCGCTCCTCTCCTCGTTTTTGTTCGTTCTGGGTCATTCAGCATGCTTAGCCTTCCTCAGTCTGGCACCTTCTCCTTTTCTCAGCTCCAGGTCCTCCACCTCCTGCCCCCTCACTCCCTTCAATTACACAGTGTGCACCCCCCCACCACAACACCATCCAACATTGCTATAGGTTTCGCTATTTATCACCACACTATTTTACCGGGATTGTAGTGCTGCTCTTATCCATTTCAGACTTAATTATACAAAAAAAAAAAAATCATGCGCGCACACACACACACACACACACACACACACACACACACACACACACACACACACACAAGATAATGGCAGACAAAACTGGCACATAACAGAGTTTAAGACTGGACTGATTTTCAGAGAAAAACCGCAGTAAAATGAAAAAAAACAAAAAAACAACTAAGTTTCAAATGCATAACTTGGCTTTTGTAGCATGAAAAATTAAAATTAAGCAAAATAATATTACAACAAACAGAACAAACAAGGACACTGAAAAACAGCAAAACAAGCTATCAAAGTAATTAAATGAGTGCAGCACTGGCAGAAAAAAAAACCTCCAAAACAGGAATAACTGTTCAAATCAAGATAAGTGATTAAAAAAAAGCAATGACGCACAACCAAAGCACAATGCTGGCTCAACAAGATGGGGGCGCTTTCATCCCCTTGTACTTCATACTCTGCAAGCAAGTAGACAAGGACAAAAATTAATTTATTTATGTTACACCTGCTACCTCATTGGCCAGTAACATGAGTGCTAACTGGAAGACAATTGCAAAGTCTTTTACACGGAGTGGCTGGAAACAACAAACTATTTTCACCAAATGCTGACAAAAATGGTACTTTTTCGTCGATTGGTTCGGCCACATCTGTCCGATCGTTGCACGCTGGTTAATCAGAGCATGAGATTAAATAGTGAACGTAAGCTCACACGCACCCTGTGGGTGTGTAACTTCAGTCAGCTGGATGTGTGTGTGTGTGGGGGGGGAGCTGAGTGTAAAAGGACAGGTGATTGCAGTTTCCTTGTCTGTTTCACTGTGTGCGTGACCAGGCTTGTCCCCTGATGTGTCCGCAAGCTTAGCATGACGCTCCACTGATTCGTATAAAAATACCGCCTGTTCACACAGCACGTTTCATGTCCCAGACTCATCAGTGCCCAGCTGTGAGACCCTCGCTGTGTTCTTTCACATTGTGTTTGCATTTCTGTTCCATTTCAGATTACAGCCTTTCCCATTAGCTACCTGAACTGTGGCGGCCAGCCATAGTCTAATTTGTCCCGCTACAATTTCAAAATGAGTTGAAAATAATTTACATTTCTTATAACAACATTAAAAAAAAAAAAAAAACCTTGCGCTTTGGCAAGATGACTGCCACTAAGTGAATCAGGCACCTCAAGCTCCACCCCCTCCATGCTGTACAAGCACACACACACACACACACACACCCCTGACACCCTGGCCAAATCACGATCGCATTTTAGGGACATTAACTGACAATACAAATGTTACAGTATCCCCTGCAGTTATCCACTAAGGAATCATCAGTGTATGACAGCAAACAGGTAGCATTACTGTTAAAGCAACCATTGAAAAGTCACTTTAACCAAATATTAGCCAAGCTACTGTGACATTAGCCATCAGTGTCCCCATTTTGACACCTGTTGATTTACATACAGTACATACATGCCAATCAAAAGTTCCCCATTCAAAAAAGTACCATAGGTTAATCAAAACAAGCACTTTCTTAAAAACTGTGGGTTTTACTGAAAAAGGTGATGGGTATTCTTGGCCATTTATGACATTTTACAAATTTAACAAATAATTAACTCCAAAATCTATAATGAAATTAAAGTGCAGCGGCATCTTCAGCGCCCTGACATCTCTCTGACAGAATCCACGGGGTGAAGTGTAAAAACGACGAGGCACTCCGTTACCACCTGTTCTTCCTCCTGCGTCCTCACAATGAGTCACTACTGCCCTTTCCTTGCTTTTTAGTCCTCCTCTCCTTTTCTCTCTTTTTCCCCTGACATCTTTCCCCTCCTTCTACCTGTCTCTGCTCGACCTCCATCCTTTCCTCACTCCATCTTTCTGCCTTTCACTATTCTGTTCATGTGTCCGTCACTAAATAACAAAGCAGAGACAGCTTCCGCCTCCTAAAGGCCAATGCAAGATGTCGGCCAATATGTCCCTCTCTTCCTCTATCATCCCATCTCGCCTCTCGTCATTTCCAAGCCCTTTTATGCCTTTTTAAGAGACAACAGACTTCATTTTATCTACAAATACACATAATGACACCATCACAGTGAGGAGACCCTGACAAAGACCAGATCTGAATGCACACTGTTGTATTTGCCAGATTTTACTGCATTTTCTCAGTAATGATACTGGTTGGCTGTTTTTGCATTTCATTGCAGTAGTGGGATGTCAGCCGTTTTTTGATGGAGCTTATACACATCAAAACCAAATCCATGTCATCCCAGGATACACTTTATTTGCAGAAAAGAATGTAATCGATCTTTGGAGGGTGACATACATATTTATGAGATAAATGAATCAACCATATCATCAAACAAGCACAACTATGAAGATGGAGTCTTTAAGAGAAAAGACAGTTGAAATAGTTTACAGTGGTACTTATGGATCCCTGACTTTCAATTTTACACACTGCACAGTTGAAAAAATGCTGTTATAATAAGTCTACCTTAATGTTTGTCATGTTTTGCATTTTTAAGCAAAGTTGCCCACACTGAGCATTCAATAAGCCCTCTAAAGTATTTAGCTGGGTGCTGCATACACAGTAAACCACGAGTCTCAAACTACTGCCTTACAGACCATTTCATAAAATCACACATGCTTATAGTTGATCATTAGATTTTCATGTGCAGTTTGATTTTTGCCCATTTTTAATTTACCCCATGTTTTATTTTAGTACAACCATTTTATTTTAAAAACACATCAGAGTTTGAACATTTACTGTTTTTCCCCCATATTTAGCATTTTCAAGCTGCATTTGACTCTGTGATGCTAAAATCTCAGCATTTCAACTCCAAATTGTCTCTGTGGATGACTAACATGACTTTTGATCTGTTGCACAAAGAGAACAAGACATTTTATTTTGTTTTAAGGCTTTCAATCATATGTTATACGCCATTACAGGTCGTCTAATTATTTAACATGGCCCACAAGCCAATCTGAGTCCTGTCATTTCGAGTACCTTTGCAATAGCAAGCTCAATTTTTTAATTATTTTTTTGCTGTTACATGTTGCAGTGATAAGGGACCAATAAAAATACAGTGCAGTGATTTAGACATGCTGTACAACTGAATACTGTTGAAGTTATCAGACAGACTGATCTCTATTCGCAACTGTAAAGGTCCGATTTTGCAACATCATGACAAACTGTAGATTTTATTCAACTGACAAACTTCGGTGCAGTTAAAATTTCCATTCCTGGCAGTGAACAGAGACAGACCTGTCTACACGCTCTCTACGCATGTTGTATTGGGACCCTCTCAGATAGTCTCATCTCAGATAGTTCCTGTTGCTACCGACATTTGACAGTAAAATATTGTAATGCTAAAGGCCACCATTACAACAGAGCTTTCCTGTGAAAAGTCACAGCATCATTGTTCTTTGCAACAGAGCTTTTTTCTGACATCCTTGAAAGCATAAATAAAATATTTATGCTTAATGAACTAATTAATTAATGCTTGATTGACATGCCCCAGAAAACATAAATCCAAGTCTACAGCCTATGTAGACACGCGACTGGGTTGTATGACTAATGAGTATATCCAAGTGCTTGGGTCTACAACACTTTGATGTACAGAAATCACACAGCCAAGTGCACAGATGCATGCATGCACACATAGATGGAAACCACGCCTATAACCAGGGGTCCACATAACTGGTGCTCATTGTGCTCATGCATGCTAAACATCATTGATGCACAGCAGAAGGAAACACTTTTCCTACAATTTGTCATTGCTTTCCTCTTATGAAGCGCTTCCCTTGTGTTTTCTGCTACGTATCATTTATTTTTAGAATGCACAAGCACCACGAGTACCAGTTATGTGCACCCCTGCCTATAACTCTCACACTGTAGTGGTGGGAGCTAAAAATGCTAAAGAAACCAATAACTTAATTCCAATTCACTGGCAATTTTTCTCAACACGTCTTTGACCCAAGGAACCACTTCCTTTTTCTGTAAACCACTTTGAGTTTTGGTATCCACAAAGTAGCAGGTGTAACCTCTGCCCTCTTCTGTCTGGAGGTGGAAAATTTGATAAATTCTAAGAAACTCTTCCTTGACCCAAGGGTCATCTCTTTGCAAAACTGTGTCCAAATGTACCCTCTACTTCGAGTGATTGAGTACTCCAAGAAACAGAGTCAATTACTGTAGAGTCTGACAACTGCAAATCTGTTTAGCAAAGTAAACTACACAGACTTTGAGCTGAAGGAAAGATGTGAGCAAAAGCCACTTGTATAGAATGAACACTTGCTATGAAAGAATCAAAGAAAAAAATACAAATCAATTTACTATTTTGCTAAAAATGTAACCCTAACCCAACCAACCTGTCATCCTCAAGGCTTTCTCAAGTAGAATATTTAAGATATTATCTTCTACTACCCAAACAACATAATGCGTATTTTAGTGAATTCAGCTTGTGCAGTTATAGCAAACCTTAATTTATTACCACATGCAATGACATCACAGAGATTCACTTTATGACCTGACTTTATGTTACTCCTACACTGCAAGCTAAAGTGTGCGCAATGGGACAGTGTACAAGACAAATATGACCCCCACATGTAGTTTTGTGTGTATGCACAAAGCTACAGCATAAAATGAGCAGTCATAAATAAATTTTACTGTGATGTGTCGGTGTATGTTTGTTTAAGTGCGAGTGCCCTGGTGTTTTACTATCCTGTGATACAAAAACAAACAAAAAAAGAAAAAGAAAATTCTCCATGACAGCAGATAACCTTACAAAAGTAGTCTCCTGGGAGTATTTCATTCTGCACTTTATATGTCTGTTTTGAGGGTCGAGTGTAGAGTTGAAGGGCGAGGATTTTTTTTTATTTTTTTTTATTTTGCTGGAAAATTAAAATGCACAGTTGGTGGGACTCTAACTAAAGAGAAAAGTGGAATTCAAACATCTCATTTACAATTATACAGCTGTTGCAAAAGAATTTAGGGCCTTTTATCTACAGTGTGTACCTACACAGAAGTGGAAAATTACTCTAACAAAAAAAAAAAAAAAAAAAATTAAAAATTAAAATTTAATTGCACTTTTACTACATGAACTGTTGGGTAGGAGTTTAACAATGTATCCTAGCATTATGCATCTTCTTGCGGGTTCTGAATTGCTTTGCTGTTGTGTAGAGCCAAACATTTATCAAACATTACTGCTGCAATGCTAAAGGTGTTATGAATGGCATTTTAAACATTAATATAGCAGCCAACAACTATTTTCTAAGCAAACATTTAGTGGGAAATGGGATCCTGTGCAGAAAATAAAGCACTCCATCTGTGCTCTGAGCTTTTATCTTTGGGGTCCATGTCTGTCTGGCCATGCATGCTCGTTTCGTGCTCACAATATAGATGTACTTGTATTTTTGAAGCAATCTCTTTGGCTTAGCAAGCCATTGTGTCAACTATGCCAGTTAGCTAAGTAGCTAATTTGACTCCTACCTGAAAAACATTAATTACATGTAAGGAATGCATTCATACTATCAAATTTTATCATAAAGTACAACTTATCACAAAGCATATTTGAAACATTTTATACTTTGCAAGGTAATGGGACAGCACAAACCATTTTAGATGTTTACTTCTATTACTTCCAAGATCAATGGCATCAAATGGACACTGACTGAAAATTGGGCTTCTTTTCAGCAAATGGGAATTTCTGGTAATATTCTAGCATGTAGCATAGCCTCCAGTGAGGCCATGCTACATGCCAGGACCAACACTATACTTCAACACATACTGTAAAAACGACCTCCAAAAGTATCTCAAACGTACGCTTTGCAATATGTGTGGTAGTCCTGGTTCTTTTTGAGTGATACTGGGAGGCCTGTAAGCCATTACACCACTCCACAATCATGTTTGGCTGAGTGCTTATAGCAAACATCACTTACCGTGCGCGAGCACACACTGTAAAGCCTGACACTTGATGACATCCATTCATCACACACAATTTTTATGACATTTGGAGCCAGCGAGCAAACGACAAAAGAGGAGGACGTTTAAGAAATGTTTTCAGGAGAGATTTAGGGAGGGAAAGTGCACACCACACATTAAGCATGTTCTTTCCTTTATGCAAGTGTGCATAAAGCTCTTTTATATCATTTTAGATAATTTCCCACTCTTGCAGGCTCCGGCTGAAGCATATTTCTCTCCTTTTATCAGCCTTTTTTATCGTTTCAGCCTCTTAACAAGCATTTTTCTGTCTCCTTTTGCTAAGTAGCATTTTTTTCTCCCCTCCCTTTTTGTAAATCTTCATATTTTGCTTCCTCTCATTCACAGTCCTCGGTCTTTTTTGTTTTTATTTTCATTGTCGGCACTGTCTTCTTTCAGCATTTATGTACTCATACATTTTGCATTGCTTCCACAATATAGTAAAGGTGTTCCAATGTTCACCTTTTGGGGCGCACAGAATAATCTTTGCGATGGTTTTATGGGTTTTCAATGTATTCCTGCAGCACCTATGGCCTGCCTGGGGATGAATTACGTTAACCGAATTGAAATGTTTGAAACTGCACCTCTTCTGTTTGTCTTCTTATACCCTTTCTAAGCCTTCCATCTGTGTCTTAAGTTTTCTATCACCACTTTCCTTCAGTCTGTTTTTAAAATTGCTATGACGTCTCTTTGTTCACTTTTACAATCCATATTCTTTAATTTAGTACACAAAAGGTATAAATCTGTTTTTTCCTTTTCTTCATTTAATACCTCCCTGAAGGTATTTTTTGCCTCTTTTGTCATATGCTGAAGTGATGGAAAAAAGATAATCTATTTTTATGAAAACTAGAGGAAAGCTTTGACTCTCAGTCTGGAATAGATATCAATAAGTACATTGATCCAGACAAAGATGCATTCATAATTACTGTCAAATACTTGATGCTCATGTCAACTCATTTCCTGAATACACAACCAAGGCTGCAATTATTTTCATGATCGATTTACCCGTCGATAATATTCTCCTTTAATTGATTACTTGTTTGGTCCATGGAATGTCAGAAAAATGGTGACAAGTGTCGAACAGCGTCTCCCAAAAACCAACATGATGTCCTCTTGCTTTGTCCACAACCCAAAGATATTCCAAGAGGAGTACAGAAATTAAGAATTTAAGAAGCTGAAATCAGAGAATTTGGACATTTTAAAAAAAATACTCAAAGTGATTTATCAGTTAGGAAAACAATTTGTGATGAATTTCATATCTGATTCATCCATTAGTCGTTGAAGCTCTTCTCTCGACAATAAGAACATTTCATGTTGACGGCATCGGTTGGTCTTTAATCAGAAAGGCTAATGCTGAACATTAGCCAACTTTGACTCGTAAGACACATTGGAGGGGATTTTGTTCTGTTCCACTGAATCTGCTGAAATCCATCAACCGATTTAAGAGGGGTTAAAAGACTCATGAAAACAGAGACTGAATTTTTGTTTTCCAGAGGTTTAATAAAAAAAATAATAATAATTTTGGCCCAAAATTGCTTGTAATTTCAACAGAAATGAGGTAGAAAAGTCATCAAGTACATGCATATTTACTCAGTTATTTACAAGCCCTCACCACCCGGGAAAATCTGCAGTTTTGTGAAACCTAAATGTCACCAGGTGTGGCGTTTCTCCCTCAAATGGCCTTCTTGGTGAGCATCAGCCCGACCTTGTTTCCAGCCTACTTCTCCCTCCATCACTTTTGAAGAAAGGCGGCATGCCCACATCCATGAACACACACATGAAGTGACAGACAAGAGAACAATGGCCACAAGGGATGGAGAGAATATGTGTGCACGTGTGTGGAAAGGCGGGGCTGACACCAATATGGTGTGCTATTAGTCTGTTCATATTGGTAAACACCACCTCATCTGGCTTCAACGCGCGATTCTCACCATGGCGCCCACGGGGTAATAATGACACATTGTCCCGCTTCTTGTGTTGGGCGCTCAACAGCTACCACATGCTCCTCATCTGCACACAAACGCTAGGAGGGGAAGTACCGACGTGCACGTCGACTCACTTTGATAGAGATGCCAGTGCAAACACACAGACAGACACACAAACAACTGTACAGCTAAACAAACAGACGCATGCATGTGTGTGTGTACGTGTGTGTCACACTTGTCTTGCATTGTGTTTGCTTCCTGGCTTTGTTCCATCCGTCACACAGTGACAGCCCGTCGCAGTGGATTAGAGCCACGGGAGCTTCAGCTGAAAATATACATTTAAATATATATCAAATCTGAAATATACAAATAAGAAGACAAACTGATAGAGTGGAGAGGAGGCAATAAGTGGGTATTTTGTGCCAGCAGAGGGAGCGGATGAGCTTCCCAGCCTTAGTGGAGGAGGAGGGTGGTCACTGGTCTGAAGTCTGGTTTCTTTTGTTTCCATCATTTTCCCCATTCTTTGGCTGTGTGCATGACTGCAGAGAAATATGCTCGTACGTGCGCTGGCAGTGCATGGGTTCCACGATGACCTCACTCTTTGTAAATTATTTTCATCTGAACTGAAAAAAGGAAAAAAAAAAAAAAAAAACACCCAGTGCTTTTTCTCACCATCGATCATGGCACAGAACTGAAGCGCACAGTCGGCCCTCTGGAACCCCCGACGGCATCATCCAGAGGCCCGACTGATTATGAATGGAAACGATTCATGTGTTTTTGGCGAGGTGGGGGGGGGGCGTATGGCAAGAAGCGTAGCACCGGCCTTGGCCAACGGAGAAGTCAGGGGACGTGTTACGAACCACTAAACACCAAGAAATGCAAGAAAGTCAAAAAAAAAAAAAAAAAGAAAAGCTGTGAGAAAATGCTGCCAGCTGCCAGCTGCCAGCTCGATGGACGGCTTGAGTGGCGTCTTGATGAAGAAAAGGCACGCGAGCCTGCACACCAAATGCAGCTAATTTTGCAACAGCCTGGCACGTGTACTCTGGAGTAAAACAATCTGCACCACTACAAACACACACACACAACAACTACTCAAATGTGTAGAGCATCTACAAGTAGGCCTGCACTAAAAAATGCTAATGCATCGCTGTAACCGGCAGTCCAGTATTCAAAGCTTCATGTTTACGGCTCTTAATAAGTCACTTTCATGTCACATCTGAAGCGGACGCGCACTTAGCAACACCCGAGCCTGGTGTTGCTAATAGCGCTAATTAATAGGCTAAATTCTGATAATTGAACTCGCTTATGCTGAACCTCTCTTACTCCTACTCCTCTTTCATTCTCTCTGGACTTCATGTCCACGCTGTTAGCTTTAATTTAAATCTGCACACCGATTACATTACTGCTCCAGTCATCGGCCTTTCAACGCAACTGTAAATAATTCCGTGGCAGACATCGCACACTGGCCTCATTTTTTCACCGTTTTCCGCACACCTGCCTCTTTTAGGAGCCTGGAGGACGATGTGCAAAGCAGCAGAAGAAGCGGTGCTCACTTGAATGAGCAGAGTGTGGAGGAGAGGACAGGATCTAGGAGGGACGTGGGGAGGGACAGCCATTAGCCACACCAGCTGTTCCTCTTGCATATTAATACACAAGCACGCACGCACAAACAAACGCCAGTAAACATGCAGGCTCACTCTGTGTAGCTGCAGCCTACTGAGACAGGCAGCAGAAGTAGATGAGAATTCAGGCCCCAAATCAATTCTAAAGTTTTCTGGATGGATTCCAAAACTCATTCCAAGACAAACACAACTTTTTTTGTGAAAAGCCAAAAAAGGTATTTTGAAATTTCCTGGTTCCACCCTGACTGCATTTGCTCTGTGCAAGCAGACTGGAGTTAATGAAGTCTGATATAACTGTTTTACTTTTCGTTTGGTGGTCGGGTTAGGCCAAGACGCACAAAACTAAAGCCCCGGTCACACAGCACTAATTAGGGATGACGAAGCCCAAACGAAACAAGATATGTGGGCTTTCATTGAATTTTGGAGGCATCATTTTGTTCCTGCAGCTGGCGCTTCGTCAGAACTTTTAAATTTTTAAACTGAATACCAACCATAACCTCAATTTGTCTGTATTTCATTTTGCATTTGTTCTTGACAGTTTCTTATCATTTGCTTAGTTTGCGCAATGTCCGCGTTTCGTTTGACTTTCGTCCAACTTCGTTCAAACTCCCAAGTACTGAATGAAGGTTGACGATATCTGAACAAATCAATAACTAAAGCTTCGACGAGCTGAACGAAACATCCTTGTATCGCTGATGAATCAATCCACCTTTTCTTGATTATTTGTGACTATCTCTCTTTTATCCTTCATCCAGCTATCGCAGTGTGCCGTGTGACCAGGCCCTTTAGACCTTCATTCTCTTAAAAAATAAATAAATAAACGCGGGGGGGTGTTCATAAGCATGCGGCCAATATTATGTTCATCAGAACATCCACGCCTCCATATATTTCAATAAAATGTCTGACTTCATCACAAATAACGCAAACGCTTAGCACCAGACGGTTCCAGATCAGTTCCACCTTTTGCACAACGGTCAAATTGACATCACTGCCATGCGGCTACTACTACTTTAAAAGACATGCCATGCATGAGTAAAATGATTCATGTATGTAAAAATAAAATAAAAGTTTTTGAGGGGCGCCCAGTACATTTACAGAACTTGAAAAAGACCAGTGCACAGTGATGAAGTTATCGCAGAAGTGACGAGAAAAATCCTTGTGAAAAGTCATTATCTTTTTGCTTTTCACAATGTGTTCACAAAATTCACAGAAGAAAATTAACAGAGTGGGCATTTAACCAACTCTTACTAAAAAATAGGGTGGGCAGATGCTTGAATGGGGGTGTTCCAAAATGCTGATATGGTAAAAAAAAAAAAAAAAACTAATTAACTTTATTTTGTTAAGATAAATACATACATACATACATACTTTAAGGAACAGGTTGGACTTAAGTTGTTTTTTTCTTAATGCATCGTAAAGCTGTAAAATTGTCAAGCATATACATTGGATTAACTTAATGTGTTTATAGTTGGTTACTTTACTGGAAATTACACTTTGTGTATTATGAGAAAATTCATTGTTGAGATTTAAAAACTGTTGATAGATTAATCGATAGAAAAATCGGCATCCCTGGCCATCTTTAGTGGCATTGCCAAACAACTACCATATATCCAGGGACATCATGACTCCTGAAAACTCTTCTCAGGCGTCTCTCAACCTCAAAGGCTGAGGACTCAGAGACATGACTGTCAATGCCAAGATAACCGACAGCCTGTACAAACATCTCAACAAAACTTTTCTCCTCATACAGATGCAATTCTGATGGCGGAGTCCAGGAAGCCACTAAAAGCCTGGATGGAAAGTGGGGTGGTCAAGAGGATTAAATTTGGGATTATATGGACTGGGTCTGTCTGACTTGAGATCTGATATACAAATCAAAACCAGGTCCTTAGGTTTTGCTTTGCCATCCCCTACAAGTTTATGTCACAAGGGGACTGGTGCAGAAGTGTAGTGTTTTTTTTTTTTTTTTTCTGTGCAACATCATGAAAAAATTATAGTGAAACTTTCAAGTTCATCTGCATGCACTCTTAAAGTGGACTCCATGTTACGAGCACATCTGATTTGAGAAATTCAGGAAATTTCAACACCGATGTCAATTTGTCACTCATGTTTGCAAATCCACCCAAATCATAATCTCACATCATTGCAAAAAACATACATGTAATAAGTGTGTAAGAGCAGAATGTTTTTATTGTGCAGGGATGGAAGAGAAGAAGAGCAGCAGAATGAAGATGAAAACAACACTTGAAGCCCTATAGAGTAAAAAAAACAAAAAAACTAAAATAACATTTAAATATGAAGACATGCTTGAAAAATACAGTCACATGCAAAAACCCAAGATATGAAAACTATTACAGGAAGCAGGTGTAGTCACAAGAAATGCTTTCCACCGACAAACATGCACACATCTAGAAGATAAGGAACAGAGCAAACAATGCACTATGATGGGGTGAGTGGGACAGAGACTGAGAGAAAACAGAGAAGGAAGAAATGAGATGATTGAGGAAGTGGCTGTTATGTGAGTGAGCATTATGCATTGAAAGGGGGGATAAAGGGCAGAACTGCCTTTTCTCTTCTGCTTTCCAGCGCTAGAACAAACAGTGTTATAGCCGTGGACGTTTTCATAAATATTATGCGCTATATTCATGCACACATGGCAGATTGGCCATATGGCCAGAAAAATTCATGCACATAGTAGTATCCATTGTTTACAAAAAGAAAAGAAAAAAAGCCCTCCTGCATTTTTCCTGCATCTATAATGCATTAGTACTGCAGACAATTCTTTTTTCAATGCTGGATTTTGGGAGCAGGGGCAGATAAGTGCAGTGAAATATAAAACTGAAGCTTCTCTCAGCCACCAATCAGTCCGTTCCCTGTGACTTCTGATAGGCGCGCAGAGAGGAAAGCCTGTTTTTACCAAGCAATTGCGCATGGGAATGGTACAAAAGAGCATCACTGGCTCAGACATTATGCAGCAGATAGCATCAAGGCTGCAGTGACTCAGTGCTCCAATGGAAGCCCAGGTTAAAACACATGGATGAAAAAAGGTGAAAATTGACAAAAATGGGAACATAAACACAGAAAAATAATGTGTCATCTTATTCTGGACAGCAAGCAGACAGCCTTATGAAACAAAAGAGGGAGGAAAAACAGCGACAGGGAGAGGAATTTCAGGAAATGCATATTCAGAGTTCTGAGAGTGATGTGCACTTGCACATGTGCTACGGATTTGATAAAGACACTAATTCACAGCGAGAGGGAGAGACGGTAATGTTAGCATGGATGCACACACAGCTCTAGCGTTAGCTTGACTTATGAAATCCTAACTGTGGCTCAACACCACAATATTGTCTGAAAATGTCAAGGCTTAGATGGAAATCCCGCTGGGGGAGAAATGTACTGTCAACACACATGGGGCTCAATCTGTTCTCGCGAAGACATATAGCTTTCATTTATCACGTTCTATGCCAGGGCAATATTGTTTTCCCCAAAACCTATATGTGCAACAAAACAGCAAAGGTAAAGACGGGCTCAAGAAGGATTGCTGCAGCGAGAAAAATCAGTCTGCAGTAAAACTGCACAACTAATATTTCAGATCAAGGTATGCTTCAAACAGACCAAATAAACTTGTGCACAAATATATGCCTCAAAAACAAAACAGCAAACGTTGAAGTGGAGAAGATCAATGCTAGCAGTACTCAACCAATCACCTAGAAGATGGCTTATCTTTGATATATCTTGGAAGTGTATTGGACAGACTAAGACATCAAGATCAGGCAAGGGGAAGTAAGAACACTCATTGACCTTGTCAAGAAAATCTGGAACTCAAGGGAAATCTCCAAAACACACAAAGATCGCAATCTTCAACATAAAGGTTAAAGCCGTCTTTTTCTACAGTGCATTAGTCAAATGCAAACGGACAGTCATCAACAGGATCCGACGTAGAATTAGTGAGATCTGTTGGCTTAAAAGCAACAGTCAACAAGAGTTTTGGTCATAAACCAACCGTCTACATCTATGTAGATTAGATAAAGGAAGTGGACCTGAATTGGGTTAACAAGGAAGGAAGGTCTGAAACTCATACACACAACCAACCTCCACTGCAGAAAAATAAAACCAACTGGAAAGGGCCAAAACGTGCTGCTTCTTGCTGGCCACCATGTTAAAGTTCCCAACTTCGCAGCAGATTACAGCACGTTTACAGCCTGTTGTAAACACACACACACACACACACACACACACACACACACACACACACACACACACACACACACACACACACACACACACACACACACACACACACACACACACACACACAAAACGGTTTCTGTCTCCATAACTAGTTTCTCTCTTCAGGACAACTGTACTTGGGGTGATTTTATTTATATAATTTGTACACTATAGCAATAAAAGTACACACAATTAGGAGCATGGTCTCTCTGAGTGGCAGATAGTGTATCAGGTGCTGCTAGCAATGGCTGCTAGCTGCAGTGGACTTAACCACATTTGTCCTTTTAAGCATTTTATTACAATTATCTGACATAATTCAGCTTGCTGTGCAGCTAATTGTAGTAACCAACCATCTAAGAAGTGTACTCCAGTATTCCCAATAGGGATGGGTATCGAGAACCGATTCCTTTCGGGTATCGTTAAGAAATGATTCGATCCACCGACATCAATAAGCTTTGAGCTTAACGATTCTGTTATCGGTCCTTCAGAGTGGCCATTGTTTTGGGGGGTGTTTGTCAGGAAAATGATAATTTCTCTACATTGATTACAGACCCTGCAGCAGGTCTGTAATCAACTTTTCTGCAGTGCGGCTTTGCTTTGAACCTTGAACCAATCGAAGCAGTGGTTCGCAGGTTGAAGCAATGCTTCAACGTATTGCTTTGTTTATTCTTCCTTTCTTTCGCTTAATTTTCCCCCGCTAAAACCCTAAAGAGCATACTTCTGTGAGTATTATTTACCTTTTCTATGTTAAACCGACCTGTTATGGTCTTCTGAAACAGTTGATAGATGTATTTTATAACTTAAAAATGGGAGTGATGCTAACATGTTAGCATGTCTATGGCATTTTCAGTGTTAAAAGTTAGCATTACGCATTTGCTGCTGTCATCACGTTTGGGTGCATTTGTTTTCAAATTGTAATATTTCTTAAATGTATTTTTGTTTATATATTAATAATCTAATGCTTATTATATACAATTTTAGAGAAAGAGACAAAAAGACCCTGAATAGAAACACAACAGAAAATATAAAAGCAACTAACAATGAACATAAATAAATAAATACATACATACAGAAATAAATGTTTCCTGTGAACACCTAGTGACTCTCACACCTCCATTTCATCCCTGTCTTATTTAAGTTTAATGACAGTTTGTTTCGGTCAAACCATATTTTCAATGTGTTAATTTCTTCAGTGATTTCCTCCAGAACTATCTGCCAAACTAGAAAACTGCTGCATCCTAGTAAGAGCAGAATACTACTGGAATGAATTTTAATAAGGAAAGTTTTTTTTTTTTTCTCACCTAAATGGATGCTGCACTCACTCCAGTTTATTGTCTAGAATAGTCCCAGATTGCATTTCAGAGCTTCTAGAATTCAAACATTTTCATGCAGGTGGTGTTGGGGGTAATTTTGGGTTTCATCTTTTTTTGTTTTTCACCACTTTCATCCCTGAATATGTCAATCGTGAGTCACGTTTGTGCGGATTAAAGTTACTAACTGGGACTCCTGTCTTGTTGCGAGAAAGAAACGAGAATCGTCCTCCGTTCTGTTCACACAGCTCCAAACGCTGTGCGGCTCTCTGATGAGTCAAGTTAGAATAATAGAGTCCAGTCAGAATTAATAACTTCAAAGTGAAATACCGTTTTGTTTATTTTTATTTATGTCCAGAGATCAAGGGTACAGTGACCAATTTCATATTTATTTACGTTAAGACTCAATGAAATACATAGAAAACCTGTAAAGCCTACTTTTAGTACAAAATTCACGAGGTATCGATATGGGAATCGATAAGGAATCGGATTGATAAGCAGAATCGATAATGGCATCGATATCGATAAAATCTTATCAATACCCATCCCTAATTCCCAATGAGTGAAATTTTCGTATTATATAATTTGCATGTTAGCACTGTTAGCACTAATTAGCAGGTATTGTTATTTTGGTGACATTAGCGCCACTGATGATGTCATGTAGCTTTTAGTACTAGTACCAAAGCCACCCATTATAGCCACCAGTCAGTCTGCAAGAATGTATTAAGCAAACACCCAAACTCAACTTAGCCTGTGCTTGCTTGGTACCTACAAGATGGGGGAGTGTGTCCCTGGTCATGACAGAATTCCCACGGTACACCTCGTCATCCTTTTACAGGCACTGCCAAGATGGCGATATTTGTGCCATCCTATCTGAGCTTCAAAAGCAGCCTTCAGAAAACCTACAGGTAACGTCACGGAGGGTTTGTCCTACACACACACACACACACACACACACACACACACACACACACACACACACACACACACACACACACACACACACACGTGTGTATGTAAAGAGTTTATTCAAATGCAAAACTGCCTAATTACAGGCGAAATAAGCCTCAAAATCACTGAATATGTAAGGATAAACATCGTAATTATTACTGTTGTCATAGCACTAAACTGTAGATTTATACCCCGCTGCAAGGCAGGGAGATGGTGAATGTTTATATTAGCATGTGCCGTTTTAGCTTACCGTAGCTGGTATAAAAACAACTTTAAAAGAGCCAAAGTAACAGCCGTCCAGATTATGATGAGGTTATTTCTTGTGCCGGTCTCAAAGCATCGGTGCTTGTTGGCTTTAGGAACTGGGCGTCATAATCCCCGTCCAAAGCCTCGAGTTGTGAAGCAATTTCCTCTTCAGATTATTTTCTCTCTCCTGCCACAAAACACTGCAGTCCTTTTCGACAAGAACAAAGGGAGCTGAATTTTCAGGTGTTCTGTTGCTATTTGCTACTGTGTGACACTGAGCCATTTCACAAGCACACAAGTGAAAAAGGAGGAAAAAAGTTCATAATTTCAAACAAATTGTGCTGGGCGATCAGTAAATGATAGCTGAATTTGAAAGTCTAGGCATATTCACGAACAGGGAATCATTTTCTTTTATTCCATATTTAGAAAACAAAGACATTTTCCCGCAGCCATATTTTGAAAAAGAGAGTACTTTATTTTTAAAAGGATCATGACGGCCATTTAGACACTTAAGACTAATAAATATAATCAGAATATGCTTGATATTACTGGCAACCATTTTTGAAAATGTACATACAAGCCTGTAAAAAGTATGCACCCTCCTGACTTATTGAACTTTTACATGGTTTCAACTGACTTTTTTGCAACATCAAATCAAATAAGTCTGGGTATACATAAATTGATACAAAGTAAAATGTCAGACCTGTAGCCAGGATCTGAAATGGAGGATTTTTTTTTGGTGAAAGTGGACCTTTTTTTTAGCAAGGGGTCTGGGGACCGCTCAAGGAGCCAAGAAAATGTGGGGTTTTTGATGTTCAGGGATGCATTCTGGAGGGTTTTTTGATTACTACTTTTCTAACCCCAGTTTAGTTGTACTGCTTAGTGTGTATTTTTTTTGACACATAATCACCTTTTCTTTGCCTTTAACCAAAATTGATATCACAACCTACATGTTTGTTTGATAAGATCACTAACCACAACAGCCATATTCATATTTTTGGCTTCCGTCATCCTAACTGACGTGATTTTAAAGCTAGAACCCCAAACAAACAGAGTAATGCCCGAGCTTAGACATTACATTAAAAAAGATATTGCTTCACATCCCACTTTACTTATGCAGAAAAGTTAAATTAAGCAAACTTATTTTTATATGACTCATCAATTAAACTTAGTCCAGAAATACAGTAAAATCTAAGCCCAGGGAAATACTGATTTACATATTTAAGTAGTTGTACTTGTAGTATGAAAAACGTCTTCAAAAGTGGACCTTTAATCAAGCAGTGTTTTGAATCCCCCCTTGATACCCTCTTTCTGTCTGGATTCACCCCTGGTGTTGTGTGGGCCGCCAGAAGAGGAGGTACTGCTGGCCCACCACCAGAGGGCGCCCTGCCTGAAGTGCGGGCTTCAGGCACGAGAGGGCGCTGCCGCCACGGACACAGCCGGGGGTGACAGCTGTCGCTCATTACCTCTTGACAGCTGTCACCCATCTACTCAACATCATCTCACTCCATAAAGACCAGACGTCATCTCCACCTCGTTGCCGAGATATCATACTTCATAGGAGGTACTACTGTCAGCCTTTTTTTTGAGATTTATAAATCTGTGATTGTGAGTGTTTGCAGGAGAACCGGTCGTTTTGGTGGAGGCTGTGCATGACGGCGCTCCTTTTCCTCTGAGACCACTGCAACGTGTTGAGTGAGAGGTGGAGGTGGCATTCCCACCATTGTTGTTACTGGGTGTACACACACCCACACTTGACTGTCTTTGTTCTTCACCAGCAGTAGCAGATCCGACAGTCGGGGACGGTGATCACCTGGGAATTCGGGACTTGGCGGCTCCAGTATTCACCAGGGTCTGGGGCGGCGGAAATCGTGTGGTTCCGGCTCTTCTCAGGACAGACGTCTTCTATCCTCGAGCCTGCCCACACGTCATCTCTGTGTATTGACTGTTATGATATTCTGTGATTGTCTGTATGTTCGTTGTGCACATTCACAACATTAAATTGTTATATTTTGGCTCATCTATTGACCGTTCATTTGCGCCCCCTGTTGTGGGTCCGTGTCACTACACTTTCCCAACACCTGGTTTCCTGTCTCAATCAAGAATTTATCTATTCATATGCTAAGCGCGACCCAGTTGAGAGGTAATAAGGCTTTGTGAGCATATTTTACGTCATGCCGCCCTCTGGAAGAGATTTTAGGCATATTTTAAAAAAATAAAAAAATAAAAAGCATTAGTGATTGTTGTTAATGTGTTGCAGGTTCTGCAGCTGTGTTTTTATTTTAACCAAAGCAAGAAATCTGCAATCTGTTTGTGAAGGCTGACCCACTGGCCCCTTCCACCTCCCTCTGACGAACTGCACACAGAACACAGAGGAACACATACAGAGACTCACTGAGAGCAGAAAAAAGAAAAACAAACAAAAAGAGACAATGTAAAAATCAATTTTTGAATGTTTTGAATGCGGTGTGCATCTGTCCTGGGGATGCCGTAAATTTTATATCTTGCTTCTAGCCTTGATTTTGCGTCAGGACAGCTCAGCTTGAATGCTGCCTTTTTTCAGCCTAATAGCTAGGGCACTGCAGTCTCGTTTGAACCCAGCGTGATATTGCGGGATTTGACCACTTACGGGGACCTCCGGTCCATTGCACAATATATTCACAGCATAACTTCACACGGATAAATGGTGTACTGTTTTGTTTTCAGCTGCAATCACCGAAGCAGTCGCAAAAAGTTTTTTTTTTCAGTTCCCACTTCTAGTGGAGAAGAAAAGGTGAGGCAGATGGGAGACGTTGTGTCGGTAAATGTTAGCTTACACAGCTAACCAGAGTAGCTTCGTTCTCTCACTTACAAAACCGCCTCCGGGTCATAAACAAACCGCAACACAAGTCCACTTTTCACACCACATCGTTACTTTTTCTTTGCATTTTTACTTTGTTTGCGTGGAATTTGCCCAAAAACCCAGTGAAAATGACAAGGTTGGTCACCCAGAAGTAGAAAAGTTACATCATATGCGGCATATTTTATCCCTTTTCACCCCTGCCCTCAAACAAGACTGTGGTGCCCAATTGATGGAAATCCATCGTAGTGATGGAGAACTTTAATCCCTGTATATGTGTCCCAAGTTAGGCTCAATTCTGTGCTGCCGTTTGGACAGGAGAGGGACAAATACACACACACCACACACACATACAGTTATCTTGCAGGATATAGATGAGATGTGCTGTGGCTTAGCATGTTAGCATTAGTACAGTAAGATAGCCTGTGGCTTCTGGCAGCCGCTCACTGTCAGACGTCAGGAAAGCTATGATAACAAGCTGTTTTCTCATCACCAACAATATGAAAAATGCAGCTACAGTGTCTGTGATTGGAAAGACAAATAAATTTGTCCTGTTGCGTCAGCAGTCATAGTATTATGGTGGAGTGGCACAGAAAAACACATTGTTAAAAGAAGACGCTTAACGTAAAAATCAAGACAAGCCTTCTATGTGCCATCTGGCAAACCTGAGCCTGGATTTCAGCCCCTCATTTAATCAAAGTGGCCAATAAGGTGCTTTAAGACATGGAGAGTATGAACATATGTACCACACGACTATGACAGCAGTTGTAGCTTTACCTGAAATATCACAGGGACCCAGCCACAGTATGGACCATGAGGAAACCCACATACACCTTCACCATATGGGCAAAACACACATCTTGATTCCTTCTTTAATTACACTTGCCTATATTTCTCCACTGTGCTGCGCACTAATTAGACAGAAGTGGTCTGTTGCGAGATAAACCGTCCCATGTGGCACCCGTATTTTGACTTTTACTACACAATCACACTCATGCATGCACACACAACCAAAATACAACTGCTTTCAAACAAGTGTGCATGTGCGCACACCGGACAGATGCACCGAAACGTGCGTCAACAGCCGCTCGTATATGGATACGCGCGGAGGAGATGCTAATTAAGACGTAGTGGTTTTGATGTGTATAAAAAGAAGAGGAGAGGGGGAAAAAAATCCATGGGCAAACCTCAGCTTCCTGTTGAGAAGGGCTGTTAGGTTTTACAGCTTCTTTACTGGCTCGCTTTGCAGGGAGGTGCGACACGCTGGGAGCATGACGCCAAGGTCGTAATCCTCACCGCGGCGCTGCCACTGTCGCCACCGGCCTCTAACCTGTACCTTTGCCGCTCCACTGCTGGCCGCAGGACCGCACCCGAGGCTGGGCCTCTGTTTATAGGCAGGAGGTGAGTGCTGCGTCCTGGAAAAGCTTCCTTTCACTATCTTGCACCACAGACTTTCGTTCAGACTCTCAGCTAGTGAAAGCCTGTGGTGTGGCAAGCGGGACACCGGGGACACAGAAATGGCGCTGGCACTGAGGTTTTATTTGGCCTCAAATTGATCCAAGATGGCAGCACAAATTCCTGACTAACGATGCAGATGTGGGTCGCTGGTGTTGACGAGCAGAGGCCAGTATTAGTTTAGCTCCAGGTTAAGCCACAAGGGATGACAAGGGATATTAACTTTGGGCTCCTTTTCAGTGAGGTCTTAACCCTCCTCCACCTTCACCTCCCTTCCCAGTATTCTGTTCCTTCCTCACTCCCAACCTCCCCTTCTACCAGTTTCACGTGGCTCAACCTCTGACCCTTCAGCTCCACCCAGCCGACGGTGAGAGCCTCTGTGTCAAACACGGCCTGTGAAAACACTAGTGCCAAGATAAGCCAAAGTGAGAAGAAACAAAAAGGATAAAACACATAAAAAAAAAAGTAACAAAATGGCAGCGCAGCTCAGTCCAGCAGCTCTCTTCCAATGTGGACAACACAACAAGATAAGCCTGGTGAAATATCAACGCCATGGCCGAACCGATTCAGTGTTGAGGAAACACTACACAGAGATACGAAGAATTAAGTGCCACACATTATGACACTGTTTATTTCCAAGTCAAAGATAACAAGATGCTGCGGGCTGGAGATAAGCTCATGCTAAGAACCAGGCAAAGATATAGCCGAAAACACGTATGAATGAACAGAGTACAGTTGGTACTGCTGGAGGTGCCCTGGTCCACTTCACTTCAAGATCCACTTCACTTGATGAATTAATCAACATTTTTGCATTTCAGATTTAGAAATAAGCGTTAAATACAATGCTACTAACTGCCACTAATGTAGTTCATATGGATTATTCAGAACATGACACTCAATGTCAATGACGGGAATCAGCAGCTTCAGATGGGAGGCAATGGAAAAGGGTGTATTTTCCAAGTTGTTGCTCTGAGTGAAGGTCTGGCTCATAAGTAAAGGAATAACTGAACAAAAGCTTGAGCTTGGGGATGGTTTGGTGAAAACAATTAAATTTATTGGTTGCTTTACATTCCAACCCTTCGGTCATGAAATCTGGGTACTGACAGAAAGAAACAGATCACGGATACATGTAGCCAAAATGCGACTACAACAGCTGTTTCATTTTGAGAAGCACTCAGTTGAGGTGGTTCATGGGTATTATTGGGATACTGCATGAATGCCAAATTCCGGAGGTTTTCAAAGATGCTGGTTCAGTTGTGACACAAGCGATTAGTGCACTTGCCTCTGAATAAACTGAAGACACCTGTGCCTCATCTGGAATTGTTTCAGGAAGGGGCAAAGCAACATGTGGATCCATACGCTTAGCATGGCAAAAGAAGCCAAACAAATTATCATCTGTTATGTTTGTGTATTACTCATTGGCTATTGTGGCAATCTGCCAGCGGAGGTTCCACATTAAATTGAGGTTTGTGTCATCTTGATTGAAATTCTTGCAATAACATGGTTGCATCCAAATGAAAGATAGATGACAATGGACATTCATCTTGGTGGAATGTCAATATGTCCACTATTTTGAATTTGTGGAGTCAGTACAGGTCAGGAAGTATGATGACATGACCCCAAACCATGTGTAGCTACACTTCAACAACAATGTCACATATACATCTAACACCAACAAAATCAATTCCAGTCCAGTGCAACCACTGCCAAAACCAGAAGACTTCCAGAAGGACCTAAAGGATAGTTCTGAGGACACGGACCTTCCTTGTCCTGTTGTCACTGGAAGCTCCAGATAAACAGTGGAACATGGGTCGATGGTTGTCTGAATTAAAATATTTCTACCCCACGTGCGTCCCAGAGTGACCCAACATATCCAACTTTCAAAGTACCTTCTTCCTGATAATGCCATTTTGTACTGACGTATTATTTCTGCCCCAGCCATCAGTATAGTCACACAACTGTTTACAACCTCACATCAGACCAAAGCTGATATCTACATCTCACCCATGTTTGTGTCATTTTCCCCCAAATTAGCTGTCAAGCTCTCCTCAGAGAGATTCCCTAAAAAAAAAAAAAAAAAAGTTATTCCTCCAAGGTTATAGTGGATAAAGCATTATAATCATTTGGAAATGAGAAAACATGATGAGTACTGTGACACTTTTTCAGCTCAGCCAGTTCGACACCTGCTATCAGTTTTGAAAAGGCAAAGAAAAAAAAGTCCTGAATAAGGAGACTGCAACAGGTTTCTGTCACTCGGATGAAAAACCAAAGACCAGACACTCAATGCACTCAACTAGAGAGCCTTTTAAATCCTGTGACAATGAGAGAGACAGATAAGGAGTGAGAGGAGCGAGCGAGAGACACACAAACAGGCGGAGAGCGAGAGGGAAAAAGGTGTAAAATGGAGAGGATAACGAATGAGCGCGTCGCTGCGAAGGAGCCTTAATGATGTCAATGTGATAAGTCTAAATGAGGTGAAAATTGAAATGAGTGCTGCCACGAAGGTGGTTGGCCGGGAGAGTGAATAGGAGCTCTGCTGCCGCTTTCATTCGCCAAGATTAGCTGGGGGGGGAGGAATAGAGGCAGGAATGAAGTAAGGTGGAGGAAAGAGGAAGGCTAGAGGAAAGATCTATGAACCAGCAAACATAAAAATCATTAAAAACAAAGAGAAAGGGGGAAAAAAAAAACACAGAGAGGGCAACGAGATGACTGGCTGGAGAGGGACATGAGGGTTAAGATACAGAAAGAAAAGCGAGAAAGAAAGAGTGGGTGAGACACAAAGAGAGCAGGAGCAAAGTTCAAGCCAAAGTCAATTGAACAACTAATGTGAATCGATTTGTTGCCTCTGCTTTTGCTCTTTTGGGAGCGAGTGACATTTTAAAGGCATATTTTATTATTGGGCGGAGGAGGGGCGCTGTGCTTGGAAACTGAACACGCTGACAGCCCGCTGACAGCTGGATGGAGTGCACTAAACAGAAGACACAGCAAAATCATCAGGCGCGCGCACGTACAATGTGGCAGGCAAAGTGCAACAGTCAGTGCAGACGTGTGCATGTGCACACTGGTTTAAACGCTTGCTGACAAACCTGCTGTATTAGTTTTAGTTATAGTTTTGCGTAGTCAAAACAAATCCTAACTGATATTTTCATCAATAAGACTGATATCAGGTTCCCATATTGGAGTGTTTATCAGTGCTGTGTTGCGCATTGGGCATCGGCAAGATTCGATTTCTACACAGCCTTTCAGTTTTGTTTGTATACAAGGATCCTCTGGTGCAATGTCTATTTATTTATTTTATTTTGCACATTAAATACTGTCTCACACGTTTAATTGTAATGAAAAGCAAATATTTAAAATATTTGTTTTTGTTTTAGAGGTCGATTTTGCAGACGATATATATCAGTATCTGCAGAATGCATATCTTTAACTTAGCATATATAATTTATTTATTATAGTGGTACAGTTCTAAGACACTATGCAGCACTACATATTTAAAAAGGTCCACTTTGATTTGCAAATATAAATTTGGAATGGACTAAGATCTGCCCAAATTTATTTATTTTTTTTACAGTTTGCACAAAATGTCCACTCCATAAAATGAAGAGAAATGATGCTTTGATTATTTTTCTACATTTTTTATCTCTACATACAGAGGACAAGTTTGGCCATCTGTGCACATCACTGCTAAGCCGAACACATCTGCTCAGTGTATTAGAAAAAGTGAACATAAGCTCAGTTTCGATGCTACGCCAAACCTGGTGGAGGCAAATTTTGCATGAGACTAAAAATAGTGTATGAATGTCTCTAGTGATGGCAAAGAAATTACATTTACAGCAGAAAGAGCCCACTCAGGACAGGAGTAGATATCCCCGATAAGTTCGGGTATACGGCTGTATACTGTCCTCAGAGTTATATGATCATTCCCAACGTGTATATTTGTGTGTACACATACAAAAATAATATTCCAGGGGGTGTGAAACCACACTTGTTTCCTTGTGTCAATTGTGGCTTTCATGGCATTTCAAGTGCGAGCGAGTTTTCGTGTGTTCTGTGAGAATAATTCATAGCTGTGAGTGAGTGAAATGAGGTGGCCGTCCACGGGCAGCCTGGACTTCTGCCAGTGTGGTGGGCCGGCATTAATAATTTAAAAGTCCTTTTACAGGGAAGATCTCTGCAGCGGCTGTTGTCAGCTGCCCACTTCAAGGGCACAGTCAGGACAATCACACAGAGGAAAGTTTGAAAGCACTCAAAAGAGAGATAGCCACGCGTTACACAGGGGTGTCAACAACTTGTAAAAGTGAAACACCCCCAGCAGAATCTAAATTTCTGTTCATCTCAACACTTCACAGATGCAGGATCTGGCTAACTGGATAATCAAGCCTGATTTATTTGCTCTGATTCCCTCTGTGCGTTTCACATGGTCTGTTCTTTTACACAGGGCTTACAATCATTTTCGGTTCAGGACAATGAAAAGTGGAAGAGGCGTGAAAGGAATTCACTCGGTTGTGAGGGCCTACATCCTCAAAGTAGGGTGCCAAAATAAATAATTGAATCGGAGGAGTCTTAGCAGACCTCATCTCTCAGCAGTCTTTGGTTGGAATCCAGTGAGTGTAGTAATCTACTTTTCGTGGTATGTGTAATCCGAGGCGAAAGTCTTCCAAAACAGCATGCTGTGCTGAGGAGTGGATCAAAACAAACACGCCAAACATAGCTGCTCACCACCGTGGCCATGTTCCAACCCAAAGGAGTCATCTTAAGCCCAAACGCCTGGCCAACTAGCTGCACCGGGCCAATCCCAGGTTTACTGGAAGCGACAATGATGAGTGGGGGAAATCAGTTTTTGCATATTAAAACATCTGAAGTGCACAACTTATTGCACGTTGCAGATGCTGCCATATTACCGTTTGATGAGCTGCTATTCAAAAATGGGAACATTGTCTTCTTGAAGCCAAATGTAAACAGATGTTTAGAAAGACCTTCCAGCTGAAGCAAGATTCTGCGTGAAGTAGATGAGTGAGTATTGAGGACTCCGCTTGGATGAGGCAACAGGAAACTGCAGGTTACTTCATCAGTCAAGGCTGTTACAGTTGTGTTGACTGCAACACTGCAGATGAAGGGTTTTGTCCAAGGATATAGAAACATAGCATAACAGGGAAACTCAGATCTACCTGTTGATACCTGTTAGATGACGGAAAATTTGAAACAGCTTCTCACCTTCGTGTCACAAGAGTGTCAGCTAGCATGCTAGCAAGCAATTGCGTTCATATGAGCATCAGCTAACAAGCTAGCAAATGCAGGGAGAAACATAATGGCCACTATATGAGCTGATAAGAGACGTAATATGGTAATCAGAATGTAAAACCGCATGTTAAGAGTAGATAGAATGTGTGACTCGAGATGCTAAAACTTGGATGGTACTGTAAATGACTAACGAAAAATTTAAAACTTTTGAAACACCCATGCTTCAAAACATTGTTCTGGAGTAAAAATTAAGCCATCACATGCTGAGCTATAGGCCTCATTACATCATCAGATGTTTCAAAACGTTCATATTACTGGCTCCCTCTGCTGTTGAAACAAAATAATACGAATGCATAATCTCGGATTGGAGTACTATGATTCACAAATACAATTTAAGTTAAGTCTGGGAGCGTGTACTAGTGTCACGTGTTGACAATTCCACATCACCCAACTACTCTGCGTGCTGGATGGCAACCAGTAGCTTAATGACCAGTCATTCATTAACACTAATGATAACGCTAACCTTTAGCATCAATTTCAGTTAGCACAACTGCACATGCTAACTGTGGCTAACATTTTCTTTAATAATGTTAGCCAATCATTAAACACGCCACATCAAGGAAACGTCCAGCATAAAACAGCAGTTCACATCAGATCCATAAATCTGATCATTTCCGGAAAACTTCCACAATACTGGTCATGACCACTTCCTAGTTATCCATATGAGAATCAACTCCAACATTTTTCTTAGCTCAGAAGTTCTCTTTCTAAAGAAAGATTACTCTGTGAAGAAACGAGAGGATATGGCAGGAGAAGACTCTTAGCTAGGAACATTTAGTGTACATACATGGTGGTAAGAAATACTGTTTCGTAAATACAGCCTGTGACGGTGGGGGGGAAAACAGATTTCCAACTGTCCTGTTGGTTGTAAAAAGCAATCACGTTTGGCATTATTACGTCAGTGGAGGTAGACACTCTCTAGACGCTTTCTAATTGATTCTGACTACTGTCACTGCTCCGTGATCCTCAGAGGACTGTAAGCTGAAAGCACACCCTAAACTCATTATACATTTATTATTCCTTTTAGTCCGTGTCTGTTGTGAAGTCTTTCTGCTGCGAGATGCACACTGGCCAGTGGCGATCACGGGCTACAAGCTAAAACATGCCACATATCAACCAAGTACCCACCCATGTCATTTAATTCAAGATATCCTGCAGTTACCAACTACTGCCAACTGGTCTACAAAATGCATGACATCACAAGTCATTAGAGCGGGATTAACTAGATTAGCAATGACTACGTTGACTGAATTTCAGAAGCGGAACTGGCGACGAGTTAGTGACATCGCCATATGAGTGACTTGTTATAAACAACTTCGTATCTGTAAAGTGAGCTAAAAATGTTCCAGTGCCAATCATCTTTCGTGGCAGCTGGTACAGTGGAAAGGGGGAGAAAAAGAGACAGAATAAGAAATCAGGAACAATCTCTGTCAGGCCACGAGTTATATGTTCAGTAATAGGCACAGATGTTTGTCAAATGTGGATGGGGTAAAGAAAAAGCATGTCAGTGCTCAGAGGGGTGTGAGAGAAAGGCTGAGAATGAATCTTTTTCTTCTCTTTCAACACACACACACAGACACACACACGCGCGCGCCCTGAATCCCCCCTCCCACCACTCTCGTGGGTGTCGGAGTGAGAAATTAAATTTTTCTGATGAGAAAGTTCTTACTTCTTGGCCCTGTTACTCTCCTCCATCTTGCTCTCTCCTCCCACCCATTCGTTAATTTATTCGCTTATTTATGAACAATTAATTTGCGCGCCAACAGAGAAATTAGCCATTGTGTAGTCAAGTATTGCGACTGCACGGAAACTCAGATGATCGCCATCGAAGGACTGACACATGCGTGTACAACACTTTACGCTCCCTGGAAGCTGCTGCCTAATTTCTCGTGACCACGATGATCTTGATTTGCTTTATCACAAATTGAGGAGGCCAATTACAGGGGTGGGGTCCCGGAAGTGGTCCATGCTTTGCGCGCGGGGGGGGGGGGGGGGGGGGGAGGTCCACCCTCCAAATTATGGGAGAACATTTTTTTACTTTTAAGCCTTATTAGAGAGTAAATTGAAGAATATGTGTGGAAAGAAAGTAAAGAAGACAAAAGCTTATAATTTTTTGCTAATTTATCAAAAATAAAAAACTAAGAAATCACATGTTCATGAAGCTCAAAATTGAGATGTTTCTACAGATTAATTGGAGCCCACCTAAGTTAAATTCAGTTGATTGGACCTGATTTGGAAAGGCACACACCTGTCTACATATTAAGGTCCCACAGTTGACAGTGTATGTCAGAAAAACCAAGCATGCAGTCAAAGGAATTGTCTGTAGACCTCTGAGACAGGATTGTCTAGAGACACAAATCTGGGGAAGGGTACAGAAACATTTCTGCTGCTTTGAAGGTCCCAATAAGCACAGTGGCCTCCTTCATCTGTAAATGGAAGAAGTTCAGATCCAACAGGAGCTGGACTGCCCTAGAGCTGGCTGCCCTTCGAAACCTAATGATCATGAGAGAAGGGCCTTAGTCAGGAAGGTGACTGTTGGGAAGGTGTCGTAGCACGGACCCACAACAGGGGGCGCAAATGAACGGACAATGAGTAAGCCAAAAGGTAACAATTTAATGTTGTGACAACACACAACTAAACACACAAAATCTGCAAAGTCAATTAACACCAGGTGACGTGTGGGCAGGCTCGAAGATAGGAGACCCCGATGAGAGAGAGGCCGCGTCCCACACGGCTTCCACCACCAACGGCCTGAAGAACACCGGAGCCGCCAAGTCCCGAATCCCCAGGTGACCTCTGTCTTCGGCTGTCGACCCTGGTACTGCTGGCAAAAAGCAGAAACAAGATGAATGAGTGTAAGTCTGTACACTCAGTGGTCCTCGGTCTGTACACCGTTAGGAGGGGGAACCTCCGAATCACACACTCGTGCAACTCTTGTGTAACCACTTATCTGTCCAGAGAGTAAGGCGCAGTCGTCGTCGTTACGCCAAACGCTGAAGTCCCAGATAAGGCTCCGTCCACAAGAATAGGGCTGCAAATGAGAACTGGATTATAACACAATGTGTCAGTAGCAGAGAACGTACCTCTCGGTAGTCGATTTCTCGGTGGGGAGGTGGAGTTGCAGTCCGGCTTAAGTGGTGGTGTAGATGAGTGACAGCTGGTGTGATGAGTGACAGCTGTCACTTCCTCTGGGTCTGGTGCCCTCTCGTGCTTGGAGCCCGCACTCCAAGCAGGGCGCCCTCTGGTGGTAGTGGGCCAGCAGTACCTCCTCTTCAGCGGCCCACACAACAAGACCCCCCCCTCAACGGGCGCCTCCTGGCGCCCGACCTGGCTTGTCCGGGTGTCTTTTGTAGAAATCGGCCAGGAGGGCCGGGTCCAGGATGAAGCTCCTCTTCACCCAGGAGCGTTCTTCAGGTCCATACCCCTCCCAGTCCACCAGATATTGGAACCCCCGGCCCTTACGACGGACGTCCAGGAGCCTGCGTACCGTCCAAGCGGGCTCCCCGTCGATGAGCCGGGCAGGAGGCGGCGTGGGTCCAGGTGTACAGAGGGGCGAGGTGTGGTGTGGCTTGATACGGGACACGTGGAAGACAGGGTGGATCCGCAGTGAAGCCGGGAGTCGGAGCTTCACTGCGGCCGGGTTGATGATCTTGAGGATAGTGAACGGTCCGATGTATCTGTCCTTTAACTTGGGTGAGTCCACACAGAGGGGGATGTCCTTCGTTGACAGCCACACCTCCTGCCCGGGCTGGTACGTAGGGGCCGGGGAACGTCGGCGGTCCGCATGGGATTTGGCCCTCGTCCGGGCCTTTAACAGGGCAGAGCGGGCGGTCCGTCACACCCGGCGGCATCTCCTGAGGTGGGCCTGGACCGAGGGCACACCGACCTCTCCCTCCACCAGCGGGAACAATGGGGGCTGGTACCCCATACACACCTCAAAAGGGGAGAGGCCGGTAGCAGACGAAACTTGGCTGTTGTGGGCATACTCGATCCAGGCCAGATGGTGACTCCAGGCCGCCGGGTGTGCGGAGGTGACACACCGAAGGGCCTGCTCCAACTCCTGGTTGGCCCGCTCTGCCTGGCCGTTGGTCTGGGGGTGGTACCCAGACGAGAGACTCACGGTGGCCCCCAGCTCCTTGCAGAAACTCTTCCACACCTGAGAAGAGAACTGGGGACCACGATCTGATACAATGTCCGATGGTATCCCATGCAGCCGCATGACGTGATGGACCAGGAGGTCTGCCGTCTCCTGGGCCGTCGGGATCTTCGGGAGGGCCACGAAGTGGGCCGCCTTGGAGAACCGGTCCACTATCGTGAGAACGATGGTGTTGCCCTGGGACGGCGGGAGGCCCGTGATGAAATCCAGGCCGATGTGAGACCAGGGGCGATGAGGCACTGGCAGGGGTTGGAGGAGGCCCGTCGTCCTCCGATGGTCTGCCTTGCCCCTGGCACAGATGGTACAGGCCTGGATGTAGTCCCGGACGTCGGTTTCCAGGGACGCCCACCAGAAGCACTGCTGGACCACTGCCACGGTCCTACGCACTCCGGGATGACAGGAGAGCTTGGACCCGTGACAGAAGTCCAATACGGCAGTTCTAGCCTCTGGTGGGACGTACAGTCTGTTCTTGGGGCCAGTCCCCGGGTCCGGGCTCCTGGTCAGGGCCTCCCGGACGGTCTTTTCCACGTCCCAGGTAAGGGTGGCCACGACAGTGGACTCGGGGATGATGGTCTCGGTGGGGGTTCGACAGCCCCGCTTTGGCTTCTTCTTCATGCACCCGGGACAATGCATCTGATTTTGGTTCCTGGTCCCGGGGCGATACGTGATCCGGAAGTCAAAGCGCCCGAAGAACAGAGACCAGCGGGCTTGCCTGGGGTTCAGCCGCTTGGCGGTCCGGATGTACTCCAGGTTCCGATGGTCCGTGAAAACCGTGAAGGGCAACGATGCCCCCTCCAGCAGGTGTCTCCACTCTTCAAGAGCCTCCTTCACCGCAAGAAGTTCCCGATTGCCGACGTCATAGTTCCGTTCAGCTGGGGTCAACCTGCGGGAATAAAAGGCACAAGGATGGAGAACTTTATCAGCCTCCACGCTCTGGGACAGCACGGCTCCTATCCCTGAGTCAGAGGCGTCCACTTCTACTATGTACTGGCGATCAGGATCAGGCTGCACCAAAACTGGTGCAGTCGAGAACCGGCGTTTCAACTCCTGGAACGCGGCTTCGCACCGATCCGACCAGGCGAAGGGGACTTTGGTGGAGGTCAGGGCAGTCAGGGGGCTAACTACCTGACTGTAACCTTTAATGAACCTCCTGTAAAAATTTGCAAAGCCGAGGAACTGCTGTAGTTTCCTGCAGCTTGTTGGTTGGGGCCAGTCTCTCACCGCCGCAACCTTAGCCGGATCAGGGGCGACGGAGTTGGAGGAGATGATGAACCCCAGGAAGGACAAAGAAGTACGGTGAAACTCGCACTTCTCGCCCTTCACAAACAGCCGGTTCTCCAATAACCGCTGTAGGACCTGACGTACATGCTGGACATGGGTCTCAGGGTCCGGGGAAAAGATGAGTATATCGTCCAGATATACGAAGACGAACCGATGCAGGAAGTCCCGCAAGACGTCATTTACCAAAGCTTGGAACGTCGCGGGGGCATTAGTGAGGCCGAACGGCATGACCAGGTACTCAAAATGACCTAACGGGGTGTTGAATGCCGTCTTCCATTCGTCTCCCTTCGGATCCGGAACCAGGTGGTACGCATTTCTAAGATCCAATTTCGTAAAGATTTGGGCTCCATGCAGGGGCGTGAACACTGAATCCAACAGAGGTAACGGGTATCGGTTGCGAACCGTGATCTCGTTCAGCCCTCTGTAATCAATGCATGGACAGAGTCCGCCGTCTTTTTTACCCACAAAAAAAGAAACCAGCACCCATCGGGGAGGTGGAGTTCCGGATCAGCCCGGCAGCTAAGGAGTCCCGGATGTAGGTCTCCATTGATTCGCGTTCCGGACGTGAGAGGTTGTACAACCTACTGGACGGGTACTCAGCGCCCGGGACCAAATCGATGGCGCAATCATACGGTCGGTGCGGAGGAAGAGTGAGCGCCAGATCTTTGCTGAAAACGTCAGCAAGATCATGGTACTCCTCTGGCACCGCCGACAGATTGGGGGGGACTTTGACCTCCTCATTAGCTGTAGTGCCGGGGGGAACCGAGGATCCTAAACACTCCCGGTGGCAGGTTTCGCTCCACTGCGTCACAACCCCGGACGGCCAATCTATCCGGGGATTGTGCTTCACCATCCATGGAAAACCCAGAATCACTCAGGAGGTAGATGGTGTTACATGGAACACTATCTCCTCCCTGTGATTCCCAGACACAACCAAAGTCACTGGTTGTGTCTGATGTGTGATTACTGGAAGCAGGGTGCCATCTAGTGCTCGCACCTGCAACGGTGCTGGCAGAGCCACCAGGGGGAGCCCTACTTCCTTTGCCCATCTGCTGTCCAGCAGATTCCCTTCTGACCCCGTGTCTACCAGTGCTGGGGCGTGAAGGGTTAAATCCCCACAAAGGATTGTTACTGGGATTCGTGCCAATCTGCGGGGTCTTTCCGCGTGTGTGTTATGGCCCACCCTTAGCCCAGTTTCTAAGGACGGGCGTTGTAGTTTGACCGTTCAGGGCAGTCCTTCTGCATGTGCTCACAAGAGCCGCAGACAAAACACTCCCCGCGAGCCAGCCTCCTTTGTCTGACGTTTGATTGTACTTTAGCCCTGCTCGTGTCCATAGCCTCCTCAGCAGGGGGAGCTGTAGCCACACGGGGCTCCCTGGCAGTGAAGCGTGGGGACGACATCACCGTGTCGGAACCGGAAGGGGGAGGGACGGCTCGTGCCCGGTCACGCCCCCCGGCCTGCTCCCGACGATGCTCGTTTAAACGGTTGTCTAAGCGTATAACCAAATCGACAAGCCCGTCAAAATCCCGCGGTTCCTCCTTAGCCAGTAGGTGCTCCTTGAGGACCGGGGACAGTCCATTTACAAAGGCGGCGCGGAGCGCAACGTTATTCCAGCCGGACCTCGCTGCCGCGATGCGGAAGTCGACTGCATACTCGGCTGCGCTACGGCGCCCCTGTCTCATCGACAGCAGCACGTTCGAAGCGGTCTCGCCTCTGTTGGGATGATCAAACACTTGTTTGAACTCCCGTACAAACCCAGTATAAGACGTTAGGAGCCGTGAGTTCTGCTCCCAAAGCGCCGTAGCCCATGCGCGTGCCTCTCCTCGAAGCAGATTAATAACATAAGCTACCCGGCTAGCATCTGATGCGTACATGACAGGGCGCTGTGAAAAGACGAGCGAACACTGCATGAGGAAGTCTGCGCACGTCTCCACACAGCCCCCGTACGGTTCCGGAGGGCTTATGTATGCTTCAGGGGACGGTGGGGGGGTTCGTTGAACGACCAGTGGAACGTCTGATACAGGCCCAGGACCAGCCAGAGGAGGAGCTGCAGCAGCGCCCTGATCGCGCGCTTCCACCCTGGCGGCGAGAGCCTCCACTCTCCGATTAAGGAGGACATTCTGCTCGGTCACTAAATCCAACCGAGCCGTGAAGGCGGTTAAGATCTGCTGCAGCTCACTCAACACGCCTCCTGCTGACGCCTGCGCTCCTGGCTCTTCCATTGGCCGTTCACGCTCGAGCTGACGCCCCTCGGAATCCATGACGATGGCCAAGAAATCCTGTTGGGAAGGTGTCGTAGCACGGACCCACAACAGGGGGCGCAAATGAACGGACAATGAGTAAGCCAAAAGGTAACAATTTAATGTTGTGACAACACACAACTAAACACACAAAATCTGCAAAGTCAATTAACACCAGGTGACGTGTGGGCAGGCTCGAAGATAGGAGACCCCGATGAGAGAGAGGCCGCGTCCCACACGGCTTCCACCACCAACGGCCTGAAGAACACCGGAGCCGCCAAGTCCCGAATCCCCAGGTGACCTCTGTCTTCGGCTGTCGACCCTGGTACTGCTGGCAAAAAGCAGAAACAAGATGAATGAGTGTAAGTCTATACACTCAGTGGTCCTCGGTCTGTACACCGTTAGGAGGGGGAACCTCCACCTCCGAATCACACACTCGTGCAACTCTTGTGTAACCACTTATCTGTCCAGAGAGTAAGGCGCAGTCGTCGTCGTTACGCCAAACGCCGAAGTCCCAGATAAGGCTCCGTCCACAAGAATAGGGCTGCAAATGAGAACTGGATTATAACACAATGTGTCAGTAGCAGAGAACGTACCTCTCGGTAGTCGATTTCTCGGCGGGGAGGTGGAGTTGCAGTCCGGCTTAAGTGGTGGTGTAGATGAGTGACAGCTGGTGTGATGAGTGACAGCTGTCACTTCCTCTGGGTCTGGCGCCCTCTCGTGCTTGGAGCCCGCACTCCAAGCAGGGCGCCCTCTGGTGGTAGTGGGCCAGCAGTACCTCCTCTTCAGCGGCCCACACAACAGTGACCAAGAATCTGATGATCACTCTGTCATTCCTCTGTGGGGACAGAAGAATCTTCCACAAGGATAACCATCTCTGCAGCAATCCACCAATCAGGCCCATATGGTAGAGTGGTCAGACAAAAGCCACTCCTTAGTAAAAGGCATATGGCAGCCCACCTGGAGTTTCCCAAAAGGCACCTGAAGGACTCTTAGACCAGGAGAAACAAAATTCTTTGGTCTGATGAGACAAAGCTTGAACTCTTTGGTGTGAATGCCAGGTGTCATGGTTGGAGGAAACCAGGCACCATCCCTACAGTGAAGCATGGTGGTGGCAGCAACATGCTGTGGGGATGTTTTTCAGCGGCAGGAACTGGGAGTCCAGTCAGGATTGAGGGAAAGATGAATGCAGCAAAGTACAGAGACGTCCTGGATGAAAACCTGCTCCAGAGCACTCTTGAGCTCAGACTGAGGTGACGGTTCATCATTCAGCAGGACAATGACCCTAAGCACACAGCCAAGATATCGAAGGAGTGGCTTCAAGACAACTCTGTGAATGTCCTTGAGTGGCCCAGACCTAAATCCGATCGAACCCCTCTGGAGAGATCTGAATATAACACAATGCTAAAATACCCTTGGCTGTATCAGCATAAAATAGGAAACAATGTGACCTTTTGACCTCTTAAACTAGGTCAAGGTTAGCCATCTTTGAACTTGTCCAAGGTCTGTATCCCAAGAATGTTCCCTGCAAATTTGAAGATTGACAGTAATAGGACTGGACTTATGCTGAGCACAGACAGACAGACAGACAGATGCAAAGCCTTCGCAATACCCGATGGCCAAATTTTGGCCTTGTGTAAAAATGGCTGTGCACCGATGCTCCCCATCCAACCTGATGGAGCTTGAGAGGTGCTGCAAAGAAGAATGGGCAAAACTGCCCAAAGACAAGTGCACCAAGCTTGTGGCATCATATTCAAGGAGACTTGAGGCTGTAATTGCTCAGTGGCGGCCCTAGAGTGATTTACTCCCCGGGTGAAACCCCCTGCGTGCCCCCCCCCCACGTGCACACTAACGTGGCCACCACCTCCGCCCCACCACCCACGAAAACACTAACTTCGTCCAGAACACCCACAATCCCACAAATTAACTCACAACAGCTATTTTCAAGAACAAATTTCTGGTTTTAATGACTACTGCAATAACAAACACAAAGAAATTGGCACAGTCTAATGTGTCATCATCCATGGACTTATCTGCAATGATCATCTCAAAAGTTTGCAGGAGGGCATCATAATTGTTTGCCACAGTGCTCACTATCCGTGATGTGAAATTCCATCCAGTAGGAGCATTTCTGGGCAACCTTGAGCGGCCTGCAGACTCAAGAAAAGACATCCTCTTTGTGGATTTTGAGAAAAATGTGGCAAACCCAGAGAGTGATGCAAAAAATATTCTGCACTCAGATAAGCATTTAGCCCCCTGAGACAGAACCAGGTTCAGTCTGTGTGCATAGCAATGCACAAACATTGCACTGGGGGCTATTGCTTTAAGTTTGGCCTGCAAACCATTGAGAGCTGAAGCCATGACAGCAGCCATGGCTTCTTCGTAAGGAAGACTATCAAATGGCTTTGCCAAAATCCGGTCCACAACATTCAAATTTTCTGCCATTATGCAGACATTATGCCATTATTTGCAGCTTGCTACCTAGCTAGCTCGCTAGCTGGGACTGGCAAAGTGTGAAGTTTGTCCGCCTGTGAGTGCTTTGTGACGGTGGAGGAGCTCAGCAGCACCCGCTGCTCGGTAGGGACAGAAACTGCGATAGAAGTCAGAAAGAGTGATAGAAGTCAGTCTCCAAACACAAGCAGCTACAAAAAAAACACACCAGAAATAGAAGCTCGATTTGTCGCTAGTCGTTTATAACAAAGAAAATGCCGCTAAAAGGATTAGGAAAGTCTCCGGTTCAACTCAGAACAGAATGAAAATTAAAAAATGCTCCCACGGATGTTTACACCAAAAGATCGCTGATTCGCTCATTTCACTGTCAATCAAAAAGGGATTCATCCTCAGACAGATCATCCAATCATCATGCAGAAGCTGAGCGTCTGGGCCAGCCGAGGCCAGCCCACTGCCCCATAGACCCCAGACACGCTGAGCGTCCGATGGGCGGGACAAAGCCCAGCATTTATCCTATGACTCATCTCGTTTCGCTGCACTCTTTGTGTCGCTACTAAACTCTGTGGACGCTCAACGTCCACACTGTTTAAGGCACTGTGAAGCTGCAGGAATGAGTGAGAGGAAAGCCGCGTCATTACCAGTGATAAGAAGCTGATCCTGAACAAAAATTGAGCGCGTTGTAACCACGAACCCCCCCGTCAGGACAACCCCCACACCCCGTTTTTTTTTTTTTTTTTTTTTTCTGGACAGGTTTTTTTTTTTTTTTCCCCTGCACGGTGGTGCCGCCCCCCCGCGATACTGCTCTGGGCGGCTGCCCGGTCGGCCCGCCTCCAGGACCGCCCCTGTAATTGCTGGTAAAGATGCATCAACAAAGTATTGAGCAAAGGGTGTGAATACATATGTATGTGTGATTTCTTAGGTTTTTTGTTTTTTTTTTAATAAATTTGCAAAAAAAAAAAAAAAAAAAAAAACTTATTTCATGTTGTCATTATGGGGTGTTGTATGTAGAATTCTGAGGGAAAATGAATTTATTCCATTCTGGAATAAGGCTGTAACATAACAAAATGTAGAAAAAGTGAATCGCTGTGAATACTTTCCGCATGCACCGTATCGATTCTCTCACTGCCTTTAGGAGGGTAGATGCCTCGGCTTTTCCAAAGCCTAGGAATATGTCACAGAAATGCATATAGTCAAGGACCTTTCAGATACCTGATGACCTGTATTAATCTGCATATTTAATGATTTGCTAACTCGACACCTCAATAGGAAATGCAGTTCGGTAAAAATAATTTCTTACACTTGTAATGTGAATCTACTTTTGAAATTGAACGGAAGGAACTTCAGTTTAGATGGGCAGTTCCAAAACTATCTCACAAAACTAGCAATTTAGCCAGACATGCTGCAACAAAACTAAAGTTTAGCAATCCTCTTAAAAAGCAAAACAATAACCATAGCCAGCAACAGAAGGGTAATGCACTAACATTATTTTTTTAGCAGTATAATGTCATTTATTTGCTGTGGCTAATCTCTACGGGTACAATACGACAGAATAAGCACCCCTTCCCACTCCTTCAAGAGTCCAGCATGCTTTACTTCCAGCTCCCACGCCCACGATATCCCAGCATGCTACATGTTAACCAGTCAATCACCCAGACGTTCACTCAGTCAATTAGACGGGGCAGTCCATGAGGCAATCAGTGTGGGCGGGAATAAAAAGACACACAGACAGGTCGGCCGGACCTCTGGGGGCAGCGGTATACGACACGACCTGTGCCACCTCATTAGTAGGTTAACTGGCATGCGTGGGCGGGCCAATGATCATGTTTGCACACGTGTGGGAGACGGAGCACACGGGTGGCGCGTGAAGTGTGTGACAGTGGCGTGGGCGGTAGGCTGTTCTAGTGGCCCGAGAGCACCCCGAGGAAGGCGATCATGTGAAATTGAGCGTGTACCAATGTGGAAGTGGTGTGTAGAAAAACGGCCGTGGGCGGACAAGCTGTTTGTGACCGTTTCCCTGCATTTTGGACAAGCGGACCACAAATGGCACAAATATAAACCACCATGAGGGCCGAGTGTGGCCTCTGAGGATAAATTTACACCCTTCAGCATGACTTCATGGTACAGAAGACTTTGTTATCTCTACTCAAAAAGGGAAAAACATTTTTTTTTTTAGGAAATATTTATTAGCAAATAATTACCCGTCTCTGCTTTTCACTCCATTTGTCTTCAAGCACAGTTTTATCCATGATTTTAAGACCATTTCTTTTTTAACATAATATCTCATATTCTCAGTCTTGAAATTCTTCACCAGTGGGCTAAAGGTGTTAAAATTTTACCAATGGCAGAGACAGATAGTGAAATAGGTCATTATGAGATATTCAGTCTGCAAGACACACAAAGCCACTTTCAGAAAAAACGCTAATGTTTCTAGTCATTTAAAAAAAAATGCTGCTATTTGTCTTTCCAGCTGCTTGTTTTGTGGAAAGGAGTTTATGTGGTGATAACAGCCCTCCAGTGTTTGAAAGCCAATTAAATCAAATCACTGCAGAGCTGAAGATATGCGAAGAGAATTAAATCCTTCATCACTGGGCCAAGTATAGTAGTCTTGACATCCCTCTCCACAACCTGTTCCCCCTGGGGAATATCGAGGCGTTCCCAGGCCAGACTGGATTTGTAATCCTCCAAGCTGCTGGGTTGGCTCCAAGGCCTCCTGCTAGTGTGACAGTGCTGGAAACCCTTCAAATGGAGGTGCCCAAGGGGCATCCCAATGGGATGCCCAAAATGCAAAGGAGCAGCAGCACTGCATTTTAGCGTTAGGAGTTGGCCCAGCCACTCTCTGGAGAGGCAAGTAATTTTGGGTTGCTGTTGTTTTTTCCTGCAGGTACCTACCCAAAATTCATGACAAAAGGGGTGGCTTTGGAAGAAGTAAATCAACTGGTAAATTGGGAACTTTGTGATGCGAATAAGCACCTTGTTGAAGGGATTTGTCAATCAACCCCTGGTAGTACCTTCTGGAAGAACACTGATCTCAAGCAAGGTGCAACACAAATAGCACCTCTAAAAATCAAACATCTGCTGGCTACACGCTGGTGATGCATGGGGGCCGAGACATGGGCAGTGAAGGGAGTGCAGAAGAGAAAGTTGGATGTGGCAGAAATGAGGACACCAAGACAGATGTGTGGAGTTACAACGCTGGCAAGAAAGTACATTGAGAAGGTCTGGATGTGATGAAAATAGATGATGTTGGTACAAGAGTGATTTAAATAGAAGTACATGGGAACAGGGGAAGGCTGGCATGGATGGATAACCTTGGTTAACACCCTTAAAATACAAAATTCGTGCTTTGTTCAGGATATTTCACTATTCATACAGTAATACAAATCTGCTTTTTAAATTATTTAATGCCTTTTATCCACTTTATAAAGCTCCAAGAGGTTAATAGATGTTTTGTTCCAAGGGCTACAATTACTTGGACAAGAACAGAAAATTTTAATGACAAAATAAGTTCAGCTCCCTCTACAATTAATGTCAACGTGCCTTTGAGCACAGCAGCTAACTATAAATTATAGATAAAAATATACAAGACTGTGGTGATGCCGAGTTGTAACATCATCCAAATATCTGTACAAACAACACAAACCAGTACAGATACAAATGTACCTTCCTGATATTTAACTGGTATAAACAATTCTCACCTCAACCAATCAGATTCAAGACAAACAAAGAGATGTCTGACTTCATGATTATTGACATCTGCCTGCTTGCTATTTAATGTCATGCCACTATTGGCGTGGATAACAAGGAACATGAGCTAACTGGTACTAATGCATTCACAAGACAGATGGACCGAGAAGACACGTCATCCACCCCCTCCAGCTGCCTACATAAGCTGGTCCACACTGGACCTATTCACACTTTGATGATTGAAGGCTTGCCCTAAATGAACTGCTAGCGAAAGCTCTCAGGGCTACCAAAGTCAGTTATTGATCCACGAGTTCCCTGAAGGCCACTAATCAAATGAGGTGGATGCCAAGGGGACGCGAGAGGCTGTTGAAAGTTTCTCAAGTTTCTTAGACTTGGGCACCATCAATACCACCCCCCACCTTCAGCCATACCCCCCAAAATCCACCCAGACAGTCTGTCACTCTGCTGTACTTTTTGTGTGTCTGTCTGTACACCAACACCCTCTCTGTTTGCCTGGGACATCCATCAACGCAGTGACGGATGGGTTAACTCCGCCAGTTCCAGCTCTGCAGATGGACTTTTCCCTGCTGTGGGGACCCAGAGGGAGAAGCCGTCACTGGGCCATGCCGCCCAGAGCGTCTGGGCGTCTAGACAGAAGTCCTGGAGCTTTCAGCGGGTGGGAGTGCCAAAAAAGGAGGAAAGGTGAACTTTACACTTTCTTATGTGCATGTAGCTGAAGGACAAACAGACAAAAATGCCATCTAAATGCGCGCGAGCGTGTTGAGAAAGGAAATCATAATGCCAAATTTAGCTCCTGCTTCAGCTCCTTGTCATCGCATTTCTAAAACCATTCCAGTGTGGAATAAAGGCCGACAATCTTCAATAAAGAACAGCAAATGATAGCCATTTGGAAAATGAGTACCCAGTGTGTCGCAATATGCAACAATACAGCACAATCACTGTTCCCACATCTGTTGCCGGAGGTAATCAATGACTATACAGTGACAGGGAATAGACTGCCGATTCCATATGCCGGGCAAAGAATAGACAATCATTGATTAATCAGAACCTCACATAGGGTAGGAACAGCTGTTGTGGCCCAGTCAGCCCAGCTGTAATCACATTATGTGTTATTGATCAGCTAAACTGAGGATTATGGATTCCGATAGTTCTACTGGGAGTGAACTGCAGTCACAACTTTCAAGGTCGCAGCCGCAAATCACAATCCAGGGTTTGAACCAGTAAACTTCAGGATTATTGTCTACAATCCGTCACATGTCCACACGTGAAATCATGAATCGCCATTTCTGTCTGACATCGTGAACAAATCAGCTTTGTGACTTTCCTACATGCATTCAAACGCAATCATCTGGGGCTGAGATATTAGAGGAGGTTCTGTAGCTGTGAAGTGTCCACACTGCATTGCAGAGATATTGATGTCTTAATACAATAAAAAGAAAAATAAACATTATTATCCTGATCGTTATAATTATCTTCAGCCCAGAGGCTCAAACTGAATTATTCATAAAGTGCTTAATTAAATGGGTAGACTAGGCCGAGGAGGTCTCCACTGCTCGATGTCTTTGGGACAGCAACATTATATATGAGAGTAAATATTTAGTCATTCTGGAGGGACTGATAAAGATGCAGACGTTGTTGTGACATAAAGAAAGAGAGAGAGATAACAGCTTACATAGGCAAGCTTGTTCGCCCTTCACTGCAGTCCCTGTCGAGCAACAGAAAGAGAGACGACTGTTTATTATTTCAGACGGGGTTGTATGTTTTTTGTTTTTTTAAAAATACATTTCTTAGATTTAACAGCTGGCACGCTGATCAACTGCTCAGTGCAGAACCAAGCACCACTCAGAGGGGCCACAACGCACAAGTGTGTAACAAAGCTGAATGAGACACCTCTAATACAGTCAACAGTCAAGTCAAGGCCGCGGCAGAGTAGTCGGTTATTACTTCTCCCCCGGTGTGATTACTGTATTAGCGACTGAATGAAAGCCTTTTTACTTTGACCTTGATGCCGATACTGCACTTAATAAAATGTAAAAAAAAAAAAGTAATGGAGTCACATTCATACCACTTATGCACAAAAACGACGGGCATATGAGCAATCTTACGCGTACAGGCGTACAGGCACACTTGCACATCAAACTGCAGACACACTACGGAGCACCAAAAGGAATTTAAGTGACACAAGTTAAGCTGCGTAGCTGGTGTGGAGGCGATTATACACGAACACCTAACGTCACAACTTTACTCCAAGATTAGCTCATCAAATCACTAACTGAGAAGCAGTTATTGCCTTGAAAACAAGTTAAAATTATGCAAATGCTAGCTGGCTAGACTGCAAGTGTTTCGCACAGTTCAGCTAATCAGCAAAAGGCTAATTGGTGAAGCTAACTTTTTCATCAGCAGATTAACTTTGAAAGCCATTCGTGGAGTAAATATCTTCCACTAAATTTTTTATTTATGCCAACTTTTTTATTTATAAAGTTTAACAATCAAAAATATTTGTAATCACAGGGTTTTTTCCCCCTGATGGAGATATGCCCACTGGAGACCGTAGTCTCATTTGAACCTTCCGTGATATCATGGGATTTGACCACTTATGGGGACCTCCATTTAAAATGTACACAACGAATAAATGGTGTATGGTTTTGTTTTCGGCTGCAATCACCGAAGCAGTCGTGAAAATTTTTTTTTCTTTGGTCCCGCTGGAGAAGAAAAGGTGAGGAGGAAGGAGACGTCATGTCGGTAAGTGTTAGCCTACACAGCTAACCAGAGTAGCGCCGTTCTCTCACCTGCAAAACCGCCTCGACACGTTTGTGCTCTGGCTCATAAACAAACCGCAACACATGTCCACTTTCCCACCACAGTCACTTTTTCTTTGCATTTTCACTTTGTTTGGGTGTAATTTGCCCAAAACCCCACTGAAAATGCTGTGGTTTGTACCCCGGAAATAGAGAAATTACATCATATGCGTCATATTTTACCCCTTTAGCGCCCGCCCCCAAACATGACTGCGCTGCCCTATTCCTTAAACAAACCCAACACATCATGATAAGGCGATAAGCGTTACTTTGAAGAAATGGAGGAGCAGGAGGTCAATTATTTTCCATGTGTATTTTTATTTGACAGACATCTGTGACTATTACTGTTTGTTTAATGCTTTCTGTACTGTAAATAAACTGTGTTCTTAAACACAAAGTGCACATACAGTGATGAAGTGCTGATCTGCAGTCTGGATGTTGTGCTTGTGTAGCAGCCTGTTTGCTTTATCATGCATTTGTAGCAGGGTTGCTTTTTCATTACACTCTAATGACATTTGGTAAGGTCCACTAATCAGCCTACTGGGAACCCTGCTGGCTCCCCAATTCGATTTAACACAAGCATATACTTCACGTCCAAGTATACATTCAGTGCATCATGACTGTCACTGTAAACTAGAACGGCACTTGGAGTGTGTACCTCCCTCCAGTCTCCTAAGATCCCAAACTACCATGATCAGGATTATGGGGTTGGCCATTTGGACGACTGCATCATGCATCACTGATGACTGAAGGACATCAGGATGTGGAGCCACCATTGTGATGACAAGTTCCCCACCCTGCAACACACACAGTCATTCCATTGTCAGTGCAATTTGTTTGCATTAAGGATTTCTGTGGAGATCTAGTTAAGTAATAATAAATATGTACTTTTAGGTGTGTCAGTCAGAGAGTGCACGCAGGGGTGGTGGCCAAGTGGTTAATGTGCTTGGTTTCAGTTCGGAAGGTTCTGGGTCCAAATCCCACCCCTGCCACATTTCTCCATGTAATGTGGAGTTGCGTCAGGAAGGGCATCCGGCGTAAAACCTGTGCCAAATCAACATGCAGATCCACCTTGGATTTGCTGTGGCGACCCCAAGTGCAAAACAAGGGAGCAGCCGAAGGGACTTACTTAGTCAGAGAGTGCACAAATGAAGGAAGCAGCAAGTCTTTGTCTGGACAACAGCTGAGATATGCGGCTGAAATAAGGCCTGCAGATGAGCGCAAAAAAGCAGTGTGTCCTGTTGGTCAAAGTGGCCAATGGTCGCATTGATGCAACATAGCGACCAATTTCAAAGACATGGCCACAAAAATTAATCTGCAATATGAAGAAGCATTCCCAAGTCTGGAGATGCATCAGGCAGTCGGAGGCCATAATGAGGTGTGGAGATCAGGCGCTCCAGCAGGATGTGTTGGTGAAGGCGGGGGGGGGGGGTTTGGGGGGGGGGGGGGGGTGGCAGGACTGGTAGAGCTGCTCGGTAGCTGCAGTGGCACACAACATAGTGTTTAGCTTTGCCACCATGAACAGGGAGGGGAAAAAAGAAGTTACCTGGCAGCAATATTACAACTCTGTCAAATGTTAGTAGCGCAATCGCTTTGTGAGCATCAGATCATCACAAACATGACGAGAGGACGATGGAATGATCCAGTGTGATGTTAATGTTGTGGTGATTTTCCAAAATGTCAAGAAACAAGAAGGAAACATTGGAGAAATAAAAGCAAATAAGATGACAAACTTCTTTTTTTTAAGTTAGCTTCTGATCCACACATTATTACACTTGTTTGGTTGCAACACATCATCTCGTCATTCAACTGTACTGAAAGTACTTGTCTCCAGCCAACTGTGGTCATGCCTCAGCATAATTCTGCTTGTCACTGGGCGCAATGCATGATGGACAATGTCAGATCTTCAATTAATTTATGACGATGTTGTCAGTTAAGAGTGATTAGACATTTTTCCAGCCAGCATTTGTGAACGTGCCCATTTCCATCCAACTAAATCATTCTTTAAATTCTCTTGCCTTCAGCTAATGGAGCCCTCCCAGACTTTTCATAATACCCTTTATTAAAAACCAGAAAGAAAGAAAGAAGAAGAAGAAAAAAAAAAAATCACAGTGCTGTAGAGCTAATCTAATATTAGCACTGCTCGATGGAGGCAGATGACCTTTGAGTCTGAATACTTTAAGTCCGTCATGGCCTGCACATCTAATGGGGCGTGTATCGTCTAAGCAAAGGAGAACAAAGAGCTTCATTGGCTACTTAATGGTGGCTGTTTAATCGTTTTGTCTGTTCTTAATTCCCCGGGTCTCTCCTTTTTTTTAATGCGGTGTTATTCAAAGAACAAAGAAAAACAGAGAGAATAAATCTGAGGTATTAGCTGCTAGCACCAAAGTCTCATCATGGGAGGTCCTATGTAAGCCAACGTGTACACACTCATCCACGCAGACAGAAACACACACTCCAGCTGGGACGGCACCCAGCGGTGGGCGCGAGGACTTGCAGATGCCCAGGTGGCATGAGAAACCCTGGAGTCCAGCCCAGACTGGCACAGGAGGCGCTGCCTGCATAGTGGCACTCAGGCAGAGACAAGCACGCACGTACGGAGCTGAAAAGGGTCGTGCACGCGTGTCGTTAAAACGCTCAGGTTCCCACAGCCTGACGCGTGCACAAAAGCACACCCATACTCACCGCCCCACCTTCCCGCAATTAACACCACTGCTGTAGCTGGAGGCACAAAGGAAATGAGGCTTTGGTTTTGTAACTGTGTGAGGGAGCGAGTTTTAAAAGGAGTCGGATTAAAAAGGAGGTGGGCGGAGGTTGGGTTGGGTGGCGTGGAACTGTGCACCCTGGGTATGGTAATGGCTGCGCAGGAGAAGGTGCGTGCACCCACACTGTATCATGTTCTGATGCTGAGGTTCATTCCTGCCTGTCTGATTCGGTTGTTGTGCAGTCATGGATAATTACCTTGATAGCCTGTTGACAGTGCCGAGACAATTAAAAAGCCAAATGGAAAACAGAAGATGGAACTTGTCTGAAATGTCATCTGATTCATCTGCCATGTGTGTTTGTAATAGGAAATCGTCTGCAGGCAAAGAAAAAAAAAAAAAAGGGAATGGAGTTTGTTCAGTAAATTGTAGGACGCCCACACTCCGCGACTGAGTTTTGGAGTCGCTGTGATCACAGCTTTTGTTTTTAGCCGTCTATAATATATTGGATTATTTACATGTTTGTTTCTAATAAAATCCACAACTAGGAAACACATATTAAAGAGTAAACATTTAGTCAGTGACACAACAACAAATAAACAACTATTTTCACGACTGATTGAGGCTTAACACAACCTTGATCAGATAATATCAGGACACACACACACACGCAAAACTCTGTACAGCTCAGGTAATAGAGAAATACAATGTAAGTTGATTATAGACACATTTTGTAAATGGGGATTATTTTCTGGAAAAAAGCATCTTCATACCACAGCTATGTTCCATATGCATTCTCTGAAGCCACTTCAACTGTTTCATAGCTTATGTTATGTTAAGTGCATTTTTCAAATTTACACATATTTGATAAACTAAAATAAATGTAAAGATGGTCAACAGAAAAATTTAAAGCGGTGGGGGGAAAATCTGCTGCTGTCCTCGTACATACAGGCTGGAATAATTTATGTCACAGTAAGCTGTCTTTCATAATAAAAGCATTCATTTGACCACATATCTGTGGCTAAAATGAAAACACTGCATCCAATTTCTTTGGATCCAGCACAAATTTAATCGTTTCTATTCTCAGCAAGTCCCAAAATTTTCATAGTTTTGTGAAAAATCAACTGTCTGCATCAAACAGCATAACAAGTGCAAACTCGAGGTAAAAAAAAAAAAATAATAAAAATGATTTTTGACCAAATAAATAAATAAAAGTTTTTCATTGTATAATCATCTACTCATAAATTATAAATACTAATAATATTACCACCAATTTTCAAAAAACTCTGGTGCTAAAAAAGTTATATCATAAAATTAATTTGCCCATATGTTGAAGTATGATTTTTTTTTTTAATCCATGAGTATGTATCTCCATATTTCTCATGGTCTTTACATAATCAAATTCATGTGCTTAGATTTTCTGAAATATATTTAAAAAAAAAATACATTCTCTCCATTCAGACAAGCTATATTCTTTATCAGCTTCACTCGAACAGGAAAAACCTGCATAAAAGGGAGGTCTGTCCCATAGTTGATAGCAGCATCCATTATGTGCAGACATTACATACAAATGGAATTTGCATAAACATGATTACAGAAGGACGAGGAGCTCTTGTCGCTTGAAGGTGGGGGGTTGGGTTTAAGAGAGGTTTAAAAATGAATTATGGGATTTTTTTTAAGGTGTGTGATATAGACTGGAAAAAAAAAGGAGAAATGACGTGCAACAAAAGGAGAGTACAATTTAAATCCCCAATATCAGATGTAAATAGGACTACGTGAACCTCTACTTCACCCTCAGGAGTAAATAAATTGCGGGTGAATACACAAAGGTTCTCCAAGGCTAATGACTGTCTGGAAAATAAATCTCTTCAGAATTTACTGCTCTTGGCATAAAACAAAAATCCAGATTGGCTTTGTCAAGCACTTCCAAAGAATACAAATACTCTCAAACAATTCACAGCTTCACAATATATTTCAGCCTCTGAGTTAGCGCGGCGCGCGATCTGTCTTTGTGTTGAGAAGCAGCGAAGTAAACACGAGCGAGGCCAGCGGCAGGCCGAGACTGGCACCGGAGATGTCGTGCAGACCGATTCCAGATTGGGTCTTTGGGGCTAGCGGGGGGGGGGGGATCCAGTTGGCAGAGTGGAGAGCATACTTGAGGCCCAGCCTGAGGGTGTGGGTGCTTTAGTCTGGCTCCTGATGTGGGCTGGCAGGACCCTTGTCTGTCACCACTACAGTTGGTCCCCTCTGGATATCTCCTGCACCCCCCCCCCCCGCCCCCCGCCCCCCCGCTCCACCAACCTGCTGTCTCCTCCTCTCTCCTTCCATTTTTCACCTCATCTTAAACTGAAACACTCGATTCCCAATTCTGACCGTTTGCACTTCACAAGACCATTAGCGATTTCCAATGTGAAGACGTCAACATCCATAATTTTGCTCGGTTATAGGGGAGCATTCAAAGTTTGTAAAATAAATAAAAGTGAGCAATAAAAATAATGAAGCTCAGCCGGCTGCGAAAATAAAGTTTTACAGGAGGTTTTTTATAGCCTGTTTTTAGGTGGCTGTGGTCAGAGATGAACTGCCATCATATCGGGGATGCCAATATCTGATGTGTAATTTTAAAAAAGCAATAACTGCTCGATGGAACTGCAGATCATAGATCAGCTTAAGCACGATGAGAATCAGCCTTCCTACCCACTTTGGACCTCATATTTCCAGCTACTTGGGAAAGAAAATGTGTGCACCACCTGAGGGACATTTTCAAAATTAGTGCTGTAAATATCACCTGAAATGCAGAAAATAACTACACTGTGGACGTCTGTAAAGAATTTTGAAAGATTATTTCTCTCCATGTTCTCTCCGAGTAGATGTCAAGACTGCAAGCCTTTGGCGTTTAGAAACCAATGTCTGCTGGGGCACCTGTCAGCAACAAACAGGTCCACAATAAAAATGACTTTTGGAGCCATGTGAGACATCCACAGCATCATTAATCAAATCAACCAAATGCACAAGTGTAAAAGTGTTGAGTCTCCAACACTGAAGTTTCACGACTCATCTGTCTTCTGCAGCATCAGCAACATTTTGCAATTTGGCCTTACATATTCATTAAAGCTACAGTGTGTAGGATTTAGGGTCATCTAGTGCGAGGCTGCAGATTACATTATCCCATCACCGGTCATGATTTTGTTGCCTTCTTGTGGTAAACAACTGTAATTACTTAAAAATGGAGGGTTCTAACACTTGTTAGTCTGCACTAGCAACAAGTAGACAATGTATTGGGGAACAACCACTGAACGGTAGCGTAAACATGTCCCTTTTGGGCTACTGTATTACATGGCAGTGTAGCATGGCAGCTTCCATGAGGGGGCCCCGCTCCCATGCAGATATGACGGGCTCATTCTAAGATTTTGAAAACACTTTGATTTGCTGTTGCAGGTAATTATACACTTAGGGAATAACCCTATTGTGTCTGATGATTTCCGTACGTTCATGCTGGTTATACAGTCGCAAATTGACCTTTGCCTAAAACACATATCTGCGACCGTATAACAGCATGCAAACGTTATGGCTCCCTTGACGACTCGTCGTGAGTCGTCAAGGGAGCCATCAGGGGAGGCTTCAGTCCTGTCATTAGGAGAGTGCTAACTAGAGCACAATAGGTGCTAATTAGAGCTATTGTTTAGTCACTAGCCTATAGCAGTCAGCCTCTCGGTAGGTGGGGTCTGGTTAGGTTAAAAAACTCCAGCTTTTATTGGCTTCTGGTTTATTCTTCTCTACAAGAGTCAAGACAGAACTCAGACTACCAGAGCAAGAATTTTAGCTGAGGAAGCTTCTGTGATTTGAAGCGAAATGTCCTCACGTCAAGCAACCCAGTCCAGTCGAAGATTCAAGCTTCTCTACTATGAAACCACCTGGACAACTGAGAGCCTACACAGAAACATTTATTTCATTTTATTTTTGTGCTGGTGGATCCTGGGATCTATTTTCATTGCGGGAAGAGGCAACTGATGGCTGTAATAAAGGCTGAGGTCACGTGAATGATTGAGGCGCAGCAGTGACACTTCAACTTTTAAAAAAGTTAATTTTCTTGTTGTGGAACAAAACGGTGGCATTCTCTGGTTCAGGCTGAAAACACAGAGGGACTTCTTTTAAAATGCTACCTTTCTTCAGTCAGGACAAGGAACTATTTTCAGATGTCGTTGTCCGCAATCAGGTTAAGACTTTTGCTGTGGCTCGCCCAGTATTTAAAAAAAAAAATACTCCCCCCTCCACTTGACCTTATGTCTAAAACTGCCTGCAGATCACCTAAACAAATTCATACTTATTACAATATTCCAGCATATATACCCTTTACTTCACCTCAAAAAAGAAATCTTACCAGACTGAGCCTTCAAAACACTTAAAAATCATGCTTTAGTATTACTGTTTGTGCTTTTCCCCATTGACCAAAAAAGCAAATGGAACCGGTAGTGGTACTTTTACTTTAGTGGAATTGGGTTCAACTACCTACAGTGTCCTTGCTAAAAGCCAAAATATATGAAAACACAATAGTTATCAATCAATCCACCGATTTCACAACAAACCTAAATGTCCCTGACCTGTTATCAATAACTACTGTATTCACATCCATAGGTTTGTGTTTCACGTACATTAACTGTGTTTATTCCTTCCTATATCTCTATGTGTACAACCCCTGGCAAAAATTATGGAATCACCGGCCTCGGAGGATGTTCATTCAGTTGTTTAATTTTGTAGAAAAAAAGCAGATCACAGACATGACACAAAACTAAAGTCATTTCAAATGGCAACTTTCTGGCTTTAAGAAACACTATAAGAAATCAAGAAAAAAAAAATTGTGGCAGTCAGTAACGGTTACTTTTTTAGACCAAGCAGAGGAAAAAATATGGAATCACTCAATTCTGAGGAAAAAAATTATGGAATCACCCTGTAAATTTTCATCCCCAAAACTAACACCTGCAACATATCAGATCTGCTCGTTAGTCTGCATGTAAAAAGGAGTGAACACACCTTGGAGAGCTGTTGCACCAAGTGGACTGACATGAATCATGGCTCCAACACGAGAGATGTCAATTGAAACAAAGGAGAGGATTATCAAACTCTTAAAAGAGAGTAAATCATCACGCAATGTTGCAAAAGATGTTGGTTGTTCACAGTCAGGTGTGTCTAAACTCTGGACCAAATACAAACAACATGGGAAGGTTGTTAAAGGCAAACATACTGGTAGACCAAGGAAGACATCAAAGCGTCAAGACAGAAAACTTAAAGCAATATGTCTCAAAAATCGAAAAATGTACAACAAAACAAATGAGGAACGAATGGGAGGAAACTGGAGTCAACGTCTGTGACCGAACTGTAAGAAACCGCCTAAAGGAAATGGGATTTACATACAGAAAAGCTAAACGAAAGGCATCATTAACACCTAAACAGAAAAAAACAAGGTTACAATGGGCTAAGGAAAAGCAATTGTGGACTGTGGATGACTGGATGAAAGTCATATTCAGTGATGAATCTCGAATCTGCATTGGGCAAGGTGATGATGCTGGAACTTTTGTTTGGTGCCTTTCCAATGAGATTTATAAAGATTGGAGAGAACATGTAAATTTCCACAGTCATTGATGATATGGGGCTGCATGTCAGGTAAAGGCACTGGGGAGATGGCTGTCATTCATCATCAATAAATGCACAAGTTTATGTTGATATTTTGGACAATTGAAAGGATGTTTGGGGATGATGAAATCATTTTTCATGATAATGCATCTTGCCATAGAGCAAAAACTGCAAAAACATTCCTTGCAAAAAGACACATAGGGTCAATGTCAATGAGCAGATCTGATTTGATGCAGGTGTTAATTTGGGGGATGAAAATTTACAGGGTGATTCCATAATTGTTTCCTCAGAATTGAGTGATTCCGTATTTTTTTCCTCTGCTTGGTCTAAAAAAGTAACCGTTACTGACTGCCACAATCTTTTTTTCTTGATTTCTTATAGTGTTTCTTAAAGCCAGAAAGTTGCCATTTGAAATGACTTTAGTTTTGTGTCATGTCTGTGATCTGCTTTTTTTATACAAAATTAAACAACTGAATGAACATCCTTTGAGGCCGGTGATTCCATAATTTTTGCCAGGGGTTGTATATATGTCTGACCATGTTGGATGAATGTCAATCTTTTTCTTAAAATAACTGTAATTGTGTGTCTCTTTGTATCTCAATGTCAACCATGTCTTAACAAATGTACAGTTTGTCTGTTAAAACTATGTAAGAGTACGTACACCTCTTTGTACATCCCACCTTCAAACAGAGCCTCATACGACCATCTATGAAAAATCTACTTAACCTCCCAATTTTCTATAGGAATACAAATTTCCTATGGGCACTGCACTAGTCTGGTAAAATAAGAGTTATTCTTAAGCTAGTCCCTCTAAAACGAAAATGATAGTCATAATAACTTGATAGAAACGTGTATTTTCCACATGTAATAACAACTTCCTCCTTCCATCGGTAATAGTCGACATGCTTCTAGTTCTATTTTCTTTATCAAAATAAGTTTGAGATGGCGCAGCTACAAAGAAAATGGACGACCCAAGTTTCAGCATAGATCCACTTCTGTCTACCACGAACACCTTTTGAGTTTCGAGCTATGCCTTTTCATAAGAAGCGGCTAACTACAAAACACAAAGCAGGGAGGACTGAACCCACTAAAACCTCTCCAAGTACCACATCTGTGCAAAAGCTAACCAAAAATTTACCGTGAAGACCACTTCTTTCTTTGACGTGTCCTGTCCTGTGGCCCATCCCCCACAGTGCACTCACTTACTCCCCCGAAACAAACCCCCCCCCCCTCCCCCCACTAGAACCCTGCACCCCCCACCCCTGTCCCCTCCCTCTGGGCCTCTCTGTGGCAGATGGGCACTACGTGTGACAACGGGGTCATTGGGTCACATTTACATGTGGAAGGACTCTCCTTTTGTGTTTGTGTGCTATTTTTCAAGCTAGGCCTCCGAGGTACACAGTCATGTCGGCCCTTCCGTTTTTCATTTATTTTTTTGTTCCAACTTCAACAGATTAATTGCATTTGTGTGACTGAGTGATGGAAATCTGCTACAACAACCTACCAGTGGACCAGGGGAGAAATGGCTTGCACCCTTAAGTTGCCCTTCTTAACCTCACCATGCGCACTTTCAGGCTCCCCTGCTGCACCTCAGGGCTCAGACATGATATGCGTGACTGTGTTGCGCTGACACAGTCATGCATGTTGTGGCGAGTGTCTGAGCATGTGTGTGTCTGAGAGTGTATATTTATATACCGTATATTGTGTCAGACAGAAGCCGGAGGGCGTGTTCAGCCCAGACACAGATTTACATAATGAATTTCCCTCCATCACACCGCCGTAGAGGACAAAATGAAACAAGAGCCTTAACAAACCCTTTAAAGACAGAGGTGAACACGACTAAGTGACACACTCACATGTCCTCCAGACCTCTGATTGTCCCTCAAGTTGTGTCAAAGGCTTTGGAGGTCCTTCTACAGAGTACCGCTTCTCCCCTGTGACAGGTCTTATGTCCTGTGGCACTTGTTTTGCTCGATGCGACAACAACAATAGCATTCGTACCTGCAACTGTTCCACCATCTGTCAGAACTGTATGTGAGGAGACACTGTGGTGCTGTAAGTGGCGCCGCATGTTTGATTTCTTCATAATCTAGAGAGACACATAAAGCCTTTTCATGGATGCAAGCTGTAACACTGCAGACATCATCTCTCCTTTTAAACCGACTGCAATCTGACACTTTGATAAAGTTCCTTCGCGACTTTGTCTATCGTTGACAGGATGTTTATGGGAAGACGTCACAAACCGGACATTAAGCAAGCTGAAGTTATCAAACTACAACTGACCTTTCCACCTAATGTGCTCGCAACCCTGAACCTACTACCTCTGTGTGTATGTATGTAGATTAACACAAGGATGTGTTTCTGTTAAATCTGACTCACCTCTGCGTCTCGATCTAGCTCACGGCAGCCTATCAGTCTCTTGACAGCTTGTCGGTCCACTGCCTGTTTGACAAGAATGTGGAGAGGGAAAACACAAATGCACAGGCAGTTAGCTGGATGTGCCAAACAGTGAGGATTTAATCGACAAAAAGTGTGAAAGTACAAAACACCAAGATAGCGATTTCATGTTCTGAAATACTCAAAACAGGTCAGGTGTGTCAAATGCTGAGACGGGAAAAGACTCGCTGTGGAGCAGGTGTGGGAATTCCATGCACAGCAAAACGGATGAATCTGAAACAATTACTTGGAAAGAAAGATGGGCAGCCTGTGTACAGGTTCAACACACCATTGCGGTAGGCAATTATTAGTTATGCTGATTGGCCAAAATCTAACTGTCAACCAATAAAATTGACGAGGTCCCCAGTATCAATCACCGTAATTGAGTTAGGACACCACTGTCAAGCAAACGCTGGTATCAATGAATCCACAAAGAATTCTGACGCCCGACTAAATGAAACTGCTTCAGATAATGATGCACCATTTTGAAACACTCAAGAAACTATATGATACAATAAACAAAATTCACTCAAAATACTCAAAAACATAAACAAACTGATTAAAAAAATGGCTGTGATTCAAAATGTAAAAAACAAAAAACTAATTAGCTACTTTGAAATAATTGAGGTGATTTTTCAGCATTCCGAAATGCTCAAAACAAGTAAATCAAATGCTTCAGAAAAACTGCTTGAAACAATGCAATGGCAATATCCGATGGACAGTAATTCCTTAATTTAGCAAATGACTTAGTTTCCAAATAATTGTAATAAAACAACATAACTACTTCAGAAAATTATTCACCATTTCGGAACACGCAATACACTACATTATACAATGAAGAAAACAAGTCACTGTTTCAAAATGTTCAAAAACCTGAATGAAACAACTGCTTCAAAATGATTCAGTGTTTCAAAAATGCTCAGAAATAATAAATGAACCAAATGCTTCATAAATGTTCATGTTAGTTTGAAATAATAGAAGCTTGTTCTATATTTTGAAATGCTCAAGATAAGTGATGCAGGTGCTTCTTAAAATGAATGTTTCAAAAGCGCGAAACAACATGCTGGCAACATCTAGTGGACAGAGACTGTTTAATTCAGAAAATGATTCACAGTTTCAAAATGCTTAAAAAATGTAACTACTTAACAAAATAATTCACTGTATTCAAACAGCTGGAAAAACTAAACCATTTCCTCTAGTGGACAGGAGGACCTTTCTGGTATGCTTATAATCATTTGTTATGTGACAGAGAATTAGGGGTAAACTGATGGAATAAAGTGCATAAATGAAGGGGGCAATAAAAGAAAAATCCACAGAATGAAGATTCATCGTTAAAAAAAAGAAAAGAAAAAAGAATAATAAGAGAAAATCTCATCAGATTGTGACCCCACCATTTGTCAGCCTCAGCCGTGTCTGTGTAAGAGAGAGTAAGTCGGTGCATTCATGCACAATGGCGCTATCAGTGTATCTGTCGGGCAAGATGATAAAGGCGTCCGGGAGCTTCACACGTGCACGGCTGGCAGACAGAAAATTCTCCCATCAGCACTGTTCTCCGCCTGCCTGAATGTAATGTGCACAATTCAGCTGCAGCACCGGGAAAAGCGAGCAGCGGGTGGTGGGGCGATGGAACTGTTCGATGGAGGAGGGGAGCGCACAGGGATCAGTTTTGGACACGCATCATTTTTCCTCCTTTGGACTCTGGCAGCTGTGGTGGTGGTGGTGGGGGTGGCGGGTAAGGACGGAGGACAAAATGGGTGAGCCGAGGATGCCTTAAGAGCATGAAAGAGAAAAAAAAAAATCAACCAACTATTAACCAAAGGGAGAAGCAGAATGAAGGAAATAAGGATTTCACAGGCCTTAATGACGGTGGGGTGCTACATGCTAACGAGCCACGATAAAGCAACTTAGATTTCCATATGCACTCTGCTGGTCACGCCCAACTTTTAAATTAAAAGATGTCAACACAGTGGCCACTCGTAGATTACCTTCTTTCAAAGTCAGTGTAGCCGACCACTTCTGAGCAATAACCTGATCTCCGGATTCTGTAGTCCTCCAACAAGTCATAAATCCACAGTTGGCGGGTTTTCAAGCACAGATGCCTCAGTGGCTGTCAGTTCTCAAGGCATTTTCACAACTCCGCTTTAAAATTCAAGCATCACTATAGTAGTTTATGACATTTAACGCATTACTTTTCATCATCTGCATTCAACACACCTACATGCATCAGTGTGTGGGTGTGGCCATCTGTGCGGTTCTAAACAAAATAATGTTTTGATCTGATTTGGAACAAATTTGGTGGAATGACTGAGTGTGAGACAAGCCCACAATGATTTAATATAAACAAAAATTAGTTTAAAATCAAGTTCAAAGATCAAGGTCAATAAGTGGACCCAATGGTTATACTGTACACAGCACATATTTAGAAGGAATTGGTTGGAAAAAAAATTTATATAAGGCATGTGAATCTCATTACTAACAATGATTTAATACGCATCTCGATACACTACCAGCGATACGATACATATAGTGATACATAACGATACTGATGATATGATGCGATACGATTCACCCCTGTTCACGATTAGATGTGATTTGATATGTATTTGATGGCGATTCAATTCTTCATGATGCGATGCGATTTGGTGCAATACAATTGGAGATGGATATTGATAACATTTTAATCAATGCCATTATCTATTATGCTTATCGATCCGATTCCTTATCAATTCCGTTATCAATACCGCTTGTGAATTTTCTGTGTACTAAAAGTAGGCTTTACAGGTTTTCTATGTCAACATTTTGTTGAGTCTTAAAGTAAATAAATACAAAATTTGTCAATGAATCCTTGATCTCTGGACATAAATAAAAATCAATCGCGCACGTTTGTATCTAGATACTGATTCATACCGATTCATCTCCACATGCCTAATATATATTAGCGTGTTCCTCTACAGTATGCTAAGAATAAAAATGTGACTTTCTTAAGTTGACAAAGTTGTTCATCATGATGAGAAAATGTTTTGTGCAAAATTTATTTCGATAAGACTAGTCTAACCACTGCCGCACGCGGAGTGGAAATTGCAGTGCTTGAGCATATTAGTGCAAACCAGCACTGGTAATGTACCTATTCACAAATGAAACACAAATTGAAACAACAATCCTTTCTCCTTTAACTGACCATACAGGAGAGAAATGTCCACAAATTTGGTGAAAATAAACAGTCATGGGGAGTGGCGTTTGGTTATGATATTCTTCGCCTCCGGGAACTGATGTCAATGCCACTCAACAACTTGCAGCAGGTATTGGTGCTGCTGTTCATCCTTCATTAGGATCTGATTGTAATCCTGGATACGTGCAACTCCTCGTTCAGCAATATCACTGAAAGCAGCAATGTTATCCAGGACCTGCTGTGACAACTGGAATGACGGGTCATCCTCCCACTCTGAGGGGTCCTTGATGAGGAAGTCCATGTTGACGTTGAATGACTCAAAAATGTGACCTGAGGCAGATGCAACAAAACCTGTCACTAATGAAATAATGTATCCAGTTCATAACTCAAAATGTCACTTGCACATCACAAAAAACAAGCTGAAGTTTGTTTTTCGGAACCACCCTAATTCGAGTGGTCGTGAAAAACAAACCTGAACAAACCCTTCTGAAATGAGACAGTCGAGCCCACGGAGCATTCTGCTATTGCGCAAACTTCACACCTACACACCCTAACCTAACGTAGTCATTTTTGACTTTTTATTTATTCTTCACTTAGAAATAGTACGTATTTTCAATTGTACAAGTGTCCTTTTTAAATATACCAACCATTTTGTCTCGGAGAAAAAAAAAATTGTGGGGTTCATTTTCAGGAGAAAGAAGGCACACATTGGGCGCTTCAAAAGCAGCCTTCAAAATGGAATGGTGCAGCGGTGAAAAACAACCTGAAGTGACCATCATCTGTGGTCACCTGTGCAGACACAGAAGATTGTTAAGCCTTTAAATCTACTCCAGCACATCTGCTAAGTGGTGTGTGTGTGTATATATATATATATATATATATATATATATATATATATATATATATATATATATATATATATATATCACGGTGTACTTTTAGAAATGACTTTCACACCATTAAAAACACATTAGTTTTTTTTAACCCTCTACCTGAACATCACTGACTCCAACCCAGAGATAAAAATCTACCCAGTAGCCAAACTTCTTAACCTGTAGCACTTCACAACACTCTTCTTCTGCTATTACCAACCACTTACTGCACCTCACGCAGCAGCTTGACTATCAATACTTTTACTAGATCTGTGTGTGTGTGTGTGCGCGCGCGCCCATTCAAAGTCCCCACTTCACCCCCTCCCTCCCCCACCCCCTTCCACCCGTACAACTGTTCAAACACTCAGCCCCTCACACCCGCATCTTGAAACAAAAGCGTGACCAACACCTTTGTGTGCAGCCAGCTGCACGGTTACCAGCGCTGAGCACGCAGCGATCTAACAAGAAACACACAAGAAATGTCCCAATGTCGGTAGAGTGAGGCGAGGGCCCAGTTGGTATGCCGGCCGCACACTAACACACGTCCCCATACTGGGCCTTGTGTTCTGTTTCTTTTGGCAACGGAAGTTCACTGTTTGAGAGAGCTGCTAGACAAAACAAATGCCCCTCACTCTCCCTCTCCCATCATTCTGTCTGCCTTTTCACACCTCTCTCCTTCCATCCTTCCAACAAGCTCCAGCTTGCTTGCTCATCGTTTCCATTCCTTTTTTCCTGCACCTGTTTGTAGGCAAGATTATTCAAAAGCTAAAGAATTAAAAAACTAATTCATGCATTTATTTCCTCTAGGCTGGACTATTGTAATTAATTGTAATTAATACATTATTATATTATTATTATTATTATACATAATTCATTATTATCAGGTGTCCTAAAAGTTCCCTGAAAAGCCTTCAGTTAATTCAAAATGCTGCAGCTAGAGTGCTAGCAGGGACTAGAAGGAGAGAGCATATCTCACCCATATTGGCTTCTCTTCATTGGCTTCCTGTTAATTCTAGAATAGAATTTAAAATTCTTCTTCTTACTTATAAGGTTTTGAATAATCAGGTCCCATCTTATCTTAGGGACCTCATAGTACCATATCACCCCAAAAGAGCGCTTCGCTCTCAGACTGCAGGCTTACTTGTAGTTCCTAGGGTTTGTAAGAATAGAATGGGAGGCAGAGCCTTCATCTTTCAGGCTCCTCTCCTGTGGAACCAGCTCCCAATTCGGATCAGGGAGTCAGACACCCTCTCTACTTTTAAGATTAGGCTTAAAACTTTTCTTTTTGCTAAAGCTTATAGTTAGGGCTGGATCAGGTGACCCTGAACCATCCCTTAGTTATGCTGCTATAGACTTAGACTGCTGCGGGGTTCCCATGATGCACTGAGTGTTTCTTTCTCTTTTTGCTCTGTATGCACCACTCTGCATTTAATCATTAGTGATTGATCTCTGCTCCCCTCCACAGCATGTCTTTTTCCTGATTTTCTCCCTCAGCCCCAACCAGTCCCAGCAGAAGACTGCCCCTCCCTGAGCCTGGTTCTGCTGGAGGTTTCTTCCTGTTAAAAGGGAGTTTTTCCTTCCCACTGTCGCCAAGTGCTTGCTCACAGGGGGTCGTTTTGACCGTTGGGGTTTTTCCGTAATTATTGTATGGCCTTGCCTTACAATATAAGGCGCCTTGGGGCAACTATTTGTTGTGATTTGGCGCTATATAAATAAAATTTAATTGATTGATGTGACCCATAAAAGAAAACTATTCAATTCTGTGGTTGCTCCAGAAACAAATATGGAGACACTAAATTTTGAACTTATTTTTATTATTTATTATCATCAGATACTTTATAGATTGTACCTGCCTTCAAACATATTACATTTTGGTGGAAATCTGATCAAAAACTTAATATATTCATATCACTTTATCCTGCAGTAACTTCACAAAGTTAATTATCATTATGTTCTGTTATATTTATGTATTCAATTAGCTTTATGTTGTGTTACCATCATGTACTGAGATAGCTTCACATCCTATTACCTTTATGTATGCAGTTAGCTTTATGCTCCTTTAAATGTTGAGATAGCTTTATGTTCCGTTACCTTTATGTATGCAGTTAGCTTTATGCTCCTTTAAATGTTGAGATAGCTTTATGTTCCGTTACCTTTATGTATGCAGTTAGCCTTATGCTCCTTTATATGTTGAGATAGCTTTATGTTCCGTTACCTTTATGTATGCAGTTAGCCTTATGCTCCTTTAAATGTTGAGATAGCTTTATGTTCCGTTACCTTTATGTATGCAGTTAGCTTTATGCTCCTTTAAATGTTGAAATACCTTTATGTTCTGTCACCTTTATGTATGCAGTTAGCTTTATGCTCCTTTATATGTTGAGATAGCTTTATGTTCCGTTCCCTTAATGTATGCAGTTAGCTTTATGATCCTTTAAATGTTGAGATAGCTTTACATTCCGTTACCTTTATGTATGCAGTTAGCTTTATGCTCCTTTATATGTTGAGATAGCTTTATGTTCCGTTCCCTTAATGTATGCAGTTAGCTTTATGCTCCTTTATATGTTGAGATAGCTTTATGTTCCGTTCCCTTAATGTATGCAGTTAGCTTTATGATCCTTTAAATGTTGAGATAGCTTTATGTTCTGTTCCCTTTATGTATGCAGTTAGCTTTATGCTCCTTTATATCTTGAGAAAGCTTTACGTTCTGTTACTTTATGTATGCAGTTACCTTTATGCTCCTTTAAATGTTGAGATAGCTTTACGTTCCGGTACCTTTATGTATGCAGTTACCTTTATGCTCCTTTAAATGTTGAGATAGCTTTACGTTCCGGTACGTTTATGTATGCAGTTAGCTTTATGCTCCTTTAAATGTTGAGATAGCTTAATGTTCCGTTACTTTTATGTATGCAGTTAGCTTTATGCTCCTTTATATGTTGAGATAGCTTTATGTTCCGTTTCCTTTATGTATGCAGTTAGCTTTATGCTTCTTTAAATGTTGAGATAGCTTTACATTCCGTTACCTTTATGTTTGCAGTTACCTTTATGCTCCTTTAAATGTTAAGATAGCTTTATGTTCCATTCCCTTTATGTATGCAGTTAGCCTTATGCTCCTTTATATAGCGACTTAGTTTTATGATCTGTTACCATTATATATTATTTCAATTTATGTTACATTTACTGTATGTACTGTTAGCTGTGTATAATAAGAAAGCTTTTTGTTCCATTGATTTTATGCTGATAGTTTTACATATTCAGTTATTTTAGTTACATTAGCTTTATGTCTTCAGTAAACTTAAAATATTCAGTTACCTGTATGCATTCATTTGCCACATCAACTTTATAAATTGCTACCTTTGTATAATAAGAAAGCTTTGTTTTGTCTTTATATATTCAGCTGAATTTATGCACCATTAGCTTTATACATTCAGTATCTATGTGTCCTTTAACTTTATATCTTCAGAAACCTTTATGTTCACTTAACTTTAGACATTCAGATAGCTTTGTAAACATCAAAGCTATCTGAATATATAAACTATATGTTTTCAAATAGCTCTACACTCAGTTGACTTTCTAGAATCAATAAGCTTTATATTGCGCTGCTTTTATACTGTATATGTAATCTGTTAATGCAGTATTATATTATAGTAGTTATAGTTTTATTGGATTATTATGTAGTTCATTTTCTATATTCCATTATCTTCATGTACTAGATTTATGTTCAGTTTGCGCTACATTCAGTTAGCTTGGCATTCAGACAACTTTTCAGCAAGAAGACCATGGGGTCAGTTCCATCAAAGCCCAGTGCAATTTGTACATTCTTTTGTAGTTATCTCTCACCATCAAAACATGAATACAATGTCCAATCTTACAGTTGGTGGCAGTATTGGCACTCCAGTCGCCATAAAAACCCCAGTCCAATTTGGAAGCATGCCAGCTTCAATTGGGTCCACTTGAAAATGCTGTTCCTGGTTGTAATAGATACTACGAACACATGAGATGACAAATGTAACATGAGCACATAAGGAGCAAGAACAGGGTTTTGCTTGTAGCGGGAGAATTTAGACAAGCACGGACTTTTGGAAGTTTAACATCAAATGGCAACCATACTCATTTTAAAAGAACTTACATATTGATAGTTGATAATGTGACCCCTTTAAGTAGTATGTTTATTCATGGTGTACTTGAGCTTGTGTTCACAGAACTACTGAGAGTACTGGGTATAGATACATTTTAGGTCAGATTCACACATTGGGTCACTCATCAGCGCCCTAGTTCTCCATCACTCAGCGTTCTCTTTCCTCCCCTGTGTCTTATGGCCTCTCGCTGCCTGGTTCGCACACCAGCACGGCTCAGTGCCTCCCCAGACACACACTATTCTCCATGCTCATTGTTCCCCGTGACAGCTTTTGTAGTCGGGAGAAAAAGCGCCTCTAACAATCTCCCAAATTCGCCAGCTCACCCTCCTCGCCTGCCTCCCCCTCACCGGCAGCTTTCACCGTTACTCATCCTCACACGCATGCACGCACATTCCAAAAGGTCAAAGGGTGCAGCTGCCTCAATAAAGAGATGGGGGAGTGGAAGGGGAGAAAGGGGGAGGTAGGTGACTCATTCACTTTCCTCCCTTTTTTTGCTCTGCAGAACGCAAATTAGTGCATCGAGATTGGGGGCGTTGTGGGGGGTTTGATAGTGATTTGGGGATGGTGTTTGGGGTGCCTCGTTTTTTTGGCTCGGTTTGCAGCTATTGGAACGGGACTTGTTGTACCTCTTTCTCATTCTGTTTACTCTGTTTGGCCGCAGCAGATGTAAACACAAACCATCGGTTGCAACCATTTAACAGAAAGGATCTTTGGCAAAGGCGCTCATTTTGTTTTTGTTTTTTAAACGATGGCCACCAAGCTGTTTTATACAATCTGAAATACCTACTTTTTGTGTGATTTATTAATTACATAGTAAAAAGAATAAAAAGAGTGAGTGTAATTCAGATGACTAGTCTCTATTACCAACACTAAGAGTATTTCATTAGTTTCAGGGTTGACTGTTTTTATTTTTATTTTTTCCTTTATGGTGGTTTACGTGCCGTTTTGAAAAGCACAGGCTTTCATATTCTGAAAATTACGCAGTTATGAAGAAAATTTTAAAAGCGTGAACAAATTTTATAAGAACAAAGGTGATCCGTTTGAAGGTCACTGATGAAATAAGACCACTCTATTCAAAAAGGAATTGCCATCAGCAATGATGAAATATAAGTGATGAATATGAGCCACACTAGCAAAGCCACAAATGCACAAAACGGTACCGTAAATACTGCAAGTTAGCAACTTTCGGAATATACTCATGTTATTCAAAACTGATTACAAACCGTACCTGTCTGTTTTTCGAATAATTTGTGATTTTTATAGGAGTCAATTTTCACAATCTGCATCATATGTGTTCGCGCACATACACACTGTGTGCTAACCGTAGCTGTTAAATATGAAATTCATAATTTGTAATGGATGTATATTCCTGAAGCATCCAGCAGGTGCCATTGTTTAGCATATAACAGACAGGTTGGTGGTATTTTACAGAAGCAAAACAGACACTCTGTTGGGTCTTACAAGGTTTCAACGCCAGAGAACGCTAATCAACTGAAACCTTTTGAAACAGTTGGTGATGTAACAAGGCCACAATCAGCATAGCACACGATATTTTCATTTTGATACGCAGCCCGAAACGATGCTCCCAATCAAAACAGAGGTGTTTTCACTAATTTGTAGTACAGACAAAAAACATTTTGGTGCTATCCCCAGCTACAGATTCTATCCACTCTTTTTTCAGTTGTGTATTTCACCCCATGTTTGTCCACGGTGAATGCTGGTGGGCGGAATGTACCAACAAGCTTACAACAGGTAGCAGGCAAACTAGTTCGACCAAAGCTAATTTTTCCAGAATCCATCAAGTATATACTAACCACCCAGCAGGTGGCAGACACGTCTATGGGATATTTAACACAGAAAAGTTGCTTAAACAATTCACCAATGTTGGGCAGCATCTCATCAGTTCAGCCTGATTATGTTCTATTTAATATGCAAATTAGAAGATGACCGCAATTGTTGATTTCTGAGTTATTACCAACACAGGTTGGGCTGGGATGGACTGCTGTACAAGCCTTATGTCATTACCAATACAGGGACAAACTGTACTTCATCACTTGGAACAACCCAAGCAAACACAGGGAGAACATGCAAACTTTCAGGTCGGAAGCGAATCTGGGACTTTCTCATTATGAGGCAACAGTGCCAACTGCTAATGTTTCAAATTATAATACATTAGTGTGTTTTCCATGTGGATCCACGGGATCTAAATTGGGTAGCATTTATAAAAGAGGTAGCTGACATTTTTCAAGGGTGGTAATAAATTTTGCAAAGTTTCTATAATGACTTGGAATGGCGTGTGAGCCCAGAATGTTTTTCGAACCTTAGACCTCAACACTTTTTATAGGAAGAACTAAACTATTTATTTAAATTTTAATTTGTTTTCATTTATATAGCGCCAAATCACAACAGAGTTGCCTCAAAGTGCTTCACACAGGTAAGGTCTAACCTTACCAACCCCCAGAGGAACAGTGGTAAGGAAAAACTCCCTCTGAGGAAGAAACCTCAAGCAGACCAGACTCAAAGGGGTGACTCTCTGCTTGGGCAAAGCTACAAACATAAATTACAGAACAATTCACAGAACAATCCATGGACGCATATACCCTAAACCCTTTTATTTCCTGTGAATTACATCATTTTTAATGTTAATTTACTGTCTTAATGTATGTATAAATTGTTTAGGTTCTTGTTATCATATATGCACTATTATTGACATTATTATTATCAGTGTAATCATTACTAGATTTTATTATTACTTCTATTTTGTCATTTGATTTTTAAATGGACCAAAATGGAAATAAGTGTTTTCATTTTTTTGTGTTATTCATGCATTTTTCACATATTTACAATTATATTACGTACTTACATTGAACTTACTAAATAAAATCACGCATGCACGCTTTTAATATATAGATGATTTACCGCCCCCTGCTGGAATGGCGTGTGAGTCCAGAATGTAATTATCAACATCCATTGTTCAGTGTTGCTAGCTAATATCCATAGTTTCTCCAAAAATATTACGCCGATCAACATTCTGTTTTGGTGGTGTTCATCCTTGACCCAAAATACCAAACGGTAAATGTCAGCTCTCCCTAGTCTGTCCGTGACCGAAGTTATACGCACGCAAGCCCACACGCAGAGCTTTTTGTCTTTTCTGCATTCTGTCGCAAGCAGATGCATTCATTTTTACACACTCACAAACAGAGATAGTGGTGAAAGGCATCAAACACACTACACTTCTCACTCATGGTAATGGCAACATGACACTTAACTGACTAAACCAACTGAACTACAAAAACACACACACACACACAAAAATATCAATAAGACTAACACTGTTAAACTAACATGAACTACAATAACATTTAAAACCCCAAATTCTCATGGTGCATTGCAGCACAACATTCATTGCTCACTGCTGTTAGCTAATGCACTAATTTAGAAATATTAGTCTTATCAACTTTCATTTTTGTAGCGTTCATCCTTGACCCAAAATGCATAAGCATACCAAACGGCAAATGTCATCGCTTCCTGGTTTCTCTTTGATCAAAGCCATACACACGCAGGCATGCATACACGCACACAGAGGCCACATGGCTATTAGAATATAGATACTTTACACTCATAAAACAGACTGAATATTTTAATTTTTGAGACTTTTTTTAGGCCTAGACTGAAAGTGGAGAGTAGTGAAAATGGCAGAAACAAGACAAACATGCAACAGGGTCATCTGGTACAAGTTCCTAAAACCAGAGGCTACAAGACACCCCTTACAGCAAATGTCTAAAAATAAGGATCAGCCAAGGAGTTGTGAAGCAGAACTGACGTTTTCACTAAAATTTTTACTCTCACTGGGTGCTGCTTCTACGTGTAAAGCCTAACACGAGGCTGCCACAGCACAAGTTGTGTGAAATCCTTCTTGATGGATTGAAAAGTGTCTTTAGGGATCCTTAAACCGCCCTTCTTGAGCGTCTCAAAGGGGTGTGGTACTAACCGGTACGACTTTGGCAGTGATCACATTTGGACTTGAACCGAGTGAAAATTAAATCAGATTTCCCTTTGAACAGGGGATTTGCTTTGAACTCTGCCCGGGCATCGTTTAGAGAAAGGTCTCATGACACCTATTTGGTTGTGGAAATGCACGCAGGTAGAAATCCGTCTCCCCGTGGCTCGTCCTCAACTTTGAGCTGAACATGAAAAACTTCTCGGCTCTTCATTCAACCTCTCATCTTGTTATGCATACACTTCCTCCGGGCAACGATGATGCATTAAAGGCCTGAAATAGCTGTGACGTGCACCAGTTGCGATGATGAAAGCTATTCGGTATCTTACATGCTGCATACTTCTTTATAAAATTGAACAAGGTTTTTTTTATTTTTTTTTTTATTGGTAATTAGTTTAGCTTTGCGGTACATTCCAGCACGTTCCCACTAAATGCCCGAAGTGAACAAATATATATAAAACACGACATTTACAGTGATCACAGTCAGTCAATGCATTTCTTTTTTTCCTCCAAGGCTTCAGATGTCGGGTTCGGCTACAGAACAGGACCCAGCTGGTATTGACTCAGGTCTAGAATTACTAAGCTTGTGCTGGAAAGGCTATCTGCATATTTTTTGTGGTTCAGTTACTCGAGCTATACAGTAAGTAGAGATTTTTCATCTCAGCCAAAGAATTAAATGCAAATCAAACTGTGGCACAAACAAGCCTCAGAGAAAAGAGCACTGCTCATCCAAAAAGCCCCCTTCATTACCAATTGCAAGAACAAATTTGCGTGCTTCAGCTGTTAAGGCTAATCCTGCGAGTCTGGCACCCGTGCACCCAAAAGCCCACACGCAACTGGAGCACTCTCCAAATCTGATATTTGAAGATGGAAAACCCTTCCCACAGCTTCCCCTATAAGCAGATGTGAGTGCGGTCAAAGACTGCAAAGGCTTTACATACCCTCTCTAGAAAATGTCAGTGTGAAGGGGTACATGTTGCATGGTCTAGAAAACTATTTTTCCACATTCAAATAGCTATTTTGTGCGTGCATGTGTGTGTAATTTCCAATACTGAATACATTCCTGTCACACCGTTATGATATAGGTCATGAAAAATGGTTTCATTTGGGGGGTGTGATTGGCTCGATTAGTGTGTAGGATGAAGGAGGCAAGGCTGACTATAACCGCCTATCAAGACATTACAGAGTTGTCTGGATCTGTTATATGGGCACAACTCAGACTGTGTTTTCTCCCGAGACAGTGATAGCTCTGAAACACAAGCAAAGGCACATTTTCATATAAACAACGCAACTTTTTCATATCTGATATGATACTAATACTGGAACCTCTAGTATCTGCTGTTACCAATCTGATATTTTGTTGTGAAATAAAAAACAACTAATCTGTTAATGAATACAGTTGGCTGAATTTACTTTGCTAACCTAGCCATATGTAAAATAAATAAATAAATAAACTCAAAAACTGTAAAAAAAATGTTGGATTCCACAAAGAGATGACCTTCATAGCCCACAACATGAATTACATATGCAACAGTAGATGGATATTTTTGTTTTTTTTAACCCCTTAATACCCGAATTTATATAGCTGTATATAAAAAAATGTTTTGTGTGTGTTTTTGCCTTTAAGTAGATGGTAAATAATGTTGAGATTATTAATTTCACTTTTGCACAAAAACTAGATAGTAATATTGGGTATTCTGGTAATGACTTTATGTTATAATAATAATGATGGTATGTTGCAAATTTGCGACAACAGGCATACAGGTCAATTTGGTAAGTTGCATATTTGAGCCAGAGATTGTAGCATATATGCGACGATGGGCATTAAGGGGTTAATTTCTGATACCCTATCAACAAGTTTTGCCCAATATCAGACTGACACACACACACACATATACATATATACACACATACAGTGGTGAGAAAAAGAATTCAGGCTAAAATGATGCCCTTTAAACTCACAGTGAAAAGTGATCTCTACATCACAAATTAAAAGAAATAAAAATCTAAAAGCCAAAATGATGGTGTGAATAAGCAAGTGCCTCCTTTAGTATAGCAAATGTAAACCATCACTTTCTTCAGTCAAGTCAGGCGATGGATACATAAACATTCCCGCGACACTGATTACGTATTGGACTTTATTTACACGAATTATGAAGAAACACAAACATTACGGTACTCTATGGTAAATCTGTGTGGAAGTGACAGTTCTCAAAAACTGAGTGACTGTATAAGAAGAAGATTAGAGAGGAAAGCCACCAAGACACCCAGACAACCCTGAAGATATTATAGACTTCTGTGGCTGTGATTGAATAAATTGTGCACACAGTGCAAGTTTTGTATTTTGCATCACCACTCATGCCTTCATAGTGGAATTGCACAGAGAAGAATTGAAGAATTTCCTTTCAACAAAACAGATCAAATCTATGCTTGAATCTCCAATGTGCCTTCTGGCAAACTGGAGTTGAACTTTCAAGTTTTTTTTTGTTTTTTTTTTTAAATAAAAAGCTTCTCTATACCACTTCATCATGAAGCTGTATAACTGGTGATGAAAACTCAATGTTCACGTATCCATCCCCTGACTTGTCTGAAAAAATTGGATGTAAAAGTGATGGTTTACATGTGCTATACTAAAGGGGGCACTTACGTATTCACACCATCATTTTGGCTTTTTAGAAATTTTAATATACAAAGCCTGAATTTTTTGTGTTGCTGTTTGATGTCCTAAAAATTTCTAACATTAAACAAACCTGAAAATATTCACATTTTACAAAGGTGAAATCAGAGAATTTGGATATTAAAAAAAAAAATTCAAAATATTTAATCAATTTGCAAAATAGCTGACAATTCATTTAAGAATTCATTTTGTGTACATTTAGCAGTATTTAGGTTCCACAACAGCAAATTAAAATAGAAAAATTCCACTTTTTGTCTCTACTATGTTCATGTAACTGCTGTCCATAACCAACATTATCGTAAGGGGGAAGCATTCCCCATTTGCTAAGAAATTCTCTGTTGCATTCCTCGGGTAATTCACAGTAACAATACACAGTGCAAGTTTTTGACAGCGCATAATATGTGGTGATTATTTCATCATTACCTGAGTGGTAGTGCCTCGGGCTTTGTGATTTAAAGGATACAATAGCAGGTGCGTATGGAACAATTAGACCAGCTACATGCTGGAATACTGTGCACAGCTGCATGCAATACGCCTGTAACAACATGAAAGAAACCCGTCTTCACTATGATCACCCTAAGTGCTTATGACACTGATATCTTTTTGATAACTTGCATCCTCTTTGGACAAACAGCAAGTGCTTTTCAAGGGCACAATAGCAGGGTATGCGGGTTAACGAAGAACTCCTAATCCTACTGTGGGGTGACGTAATTTAACTATAAGACCACCCTGACCGCTGTAACGAAGTTTCCTTTTCAGAAACCGAGGCATTCCTTTACTTTTACAATGAACTTGAAATCCAAGTTGATTTTTTTTTAATAAACAAGACTACTTTGGTAAACAGGGAGATGAGGTATTTTGAAACTACAGTTCAGTCATGACAAAGCTGCACAACTGTGTTTGTTTTGTTGGTTTAGACTGGAATTTCTCAGAGAATGTGGTTTGTGTAAAGTCTGCTTTAGTTTGTTTATCTGCTCCAAGTGTCTGTGGGTAAGCATGGAATGAATTTGTGTACAGTGTCTCAGTGTATTTTAGTGGTGCATTGTTCTTGTGTGTCTGTTTAGGACAAAGCACCATCTCAAAAAATACTTTAACAATGTTGCAGTCTGTTACATTACGTTAATGTGGACCACGTTGAAGAAACATGACTGCTTTCAGTGGTAACTTTTAAGTCTCTCACATAAAGATCAAATTAGTTCATGACACTCTCGTGGATAAACACAATACAGGTGAACCCCGTTAAGGGCTGCTTCACACATAGTACGAATGTACCTGAACTGCGCATGAAGCAGGAATTGTACGCAATACGTGCAAAATCTGAGCTGTCTCCAACGCCTCATACATCTGTTGCTACGACTATCTGCACACACCAGCGGCTGAAAGACAGAGAGTGCCCTGTGAGAGCCCACTGAACCCTCGAGGAAGGTGTCGGCCAAATTCCAGGTGACACACACAAACATCTAAGACCGCTCGCTTGGCACTTAGAAAATGTGTGGCCATTCGCACTGTTAGCATGAAAACAGTCAACAGACGATCACTTTCGAGCTGGCGGTGAAATTTGTCTAAGTCCATGACTGTAAATTTGCCAAGTACACGTGGTGTGCCAGAGTGTCAGCTCCCCCCACAACACGTGTGCATGTGTTTTGCGCGCTTCCCCCCTCAACACATGTCGTGCATGTGGTTCACGTGCCCACCCACAGGCAAGGCACCTCTCATCTGATCACAGTGTGACACCTTGGTCTGTGCGCTGAACAGACAGGGGGCATAGCTGGCTGCCAACAGCAGGAGGTGTTGACATCCCTGGTCCTGGACGTCACAGCTGCAGAACACGTAACGTGTTTTGATAGACACGCACGTGTGTGTGTGTGCCTGCTGTCCTCACATGGGAATACATAAAAACATATCGCCCTTGCGACAGGCTGTCCCAGCTGAAATGAACCGTTGGTTCATGTGAACACGCAGCAGGCAATCTGACTGTCATGTCTGTCTGAAAGGACAAGTGTGTCCTATGAGCAGCGCACAGCAGGACTATATGACAAGTCAACAGTGCGACAAATACACCATTTTCAGTCATGTATCAGCAGAAATACGCCATAACAAATGCTGTTTGGTTCTCTTTTTCAAAAAATACGTTAATCTCATTGATGATTTTAGCCATTTCCCGCTCCTGTTATTAGACAGTGATTGTAGCGCAGTGGTAAAATTTCCATCTGCTAATCAGAGCTTTTGTAAATTGCAGGTTCGAATCCCGTGAGTGGTATTTATTTTTTATTTAATCAGGGTTATTTATCCACAGGGTTCTGTATTGCATCCTCTTTTATTTATATCAACCCAGTGATATTCACTAATTATACAGCTGTTTTTTATTTTATTTTTCTCCACATCAGCGGCACAATGTGGTGCACCACGTCCCAGCTGCTCGCACTGTGTTCGTGAACGCGCACGATGGTTAGTGGTACCCATTTCGTGTTTGGTTCACGGATTTTCTTCCAGTTTCTGCGTCTTTCGTATTATGTATGAAGGAGCCCTAACTCATGTTTTGGCTTAACTCGTGGTCAATTTGTGGACCCCCAAAAATTTAGACTACTGTATAAAAGTCAACATTTTCATCAAATTTGACTGTTTTTGGGAGGGGAGGGGCGAGTATAAATTCTGGCTCAATCTGAACTGGATCAGAGCATTCTTTCACTGCTATAGCATCCGCATCGTCTCCAGCAAGTTCTATGAAGACTTTCAAGCAAGCAAATTATGGTTGTTAAAGCAAGCAAGTTTTAAAGTGTGAACGTAGCCATGATGTCTGGTCATGGGAAGGATCTAAAGAGGAAGGTCACATCCAGATCTGTAAATCAAAACCTCGAATAGTCCAGAATTGTCCGCACTGTCAAAGCCCTCATCGCTGAAGTACAACGGCCTGAAGAGGAAGAAGATCCCGAACCCGCTCCAGATGAAGAAATCATCACCATCCAGGAAGGAGTCGTGCTTCAAATGGTTGAAATCAATGTAATATGGCAAGACGAGCTGATTTTAACTTTTTTTTTTTTTTTTTTGCTCATCTTCATTAACTAGCGCTTTCAGCTAAATCACGGGTCGATATTGTGGACCCCAACTTGCGCAAGTTAACAGGTTTTACCTGAATATGTATGAATGTAGATACACATCTGACGAATAAGGGACACGATAGTGCCCAACAGGGCATGACGCAACTGTTGATGATCTGTGTGAATTTAAAAAACTTGTTGCGCATTTAAATACAAGGAGTTAATGTACCTTTCAAACTTGCACTGTGGGTATGCTGACTGTTTTTGCTGCATCTGTGCCACGCTATGAAATGGGGTGAATGTGCATTATTGATCTGCATAAATAAAATAGAGCTTTGTATTGAAAGCGAAGTCGTGTGTTGGTGTTTGTAAAATGTGCGCTGCAGCTCTATGGCTGCTTGCTACACTGGCACCGTGCATGTAAAATGAAGCGAGAGCAAAGGCGCACAAATTTAGTGACTGTGGGTTTAAAACATCCAAAACTAATACATTTTTTTTTTTTTTTAAATGCCTTACTGAGTCAGTTCTGATGGGGACATTCTGAGATTTCTCGGACCACTCCAAGTATGATTTACCGCTTGTCGGGACGGACAACTGATGCATGGCATTAACTTTCCACCGGACAAGCAGAAACTGAGACACAAGTCAACATTCCCCAACGAATCCAGCTAATGGTACATTTTTTTATGATGGCGTGCATGTCTTGTGCACGGAATTGTGGGGTATGTGATATCTGTGAAAGCAAAATAAAAGGCCATTGGTCATCCTGACTTGCCCACTGAGGAGTGCCCTGAGACAGGTATACTGAGGGAACGTGAAGTTATCTTTGATTTGGAATAACTGCCCTCAGGAGGGTTGTTAGGTCACTGTACACACCTTATGGATTCTACCAAAGCATCTGCTAGTTTGGAGCAATTACACTTAAAACATTACTTGACATTTTGAGTTTTAACAACAATTAATTCTGTAACTCATGTGATTTGCACAGAGCGTTTTATTATCCCGGCTTGTTACAAGAGTTCAAGAAAATTACACTTCAAACTTGTGTTTTACAGCTACTGAAGGTCAAGTTTTACTGCATCGCTCCTGAACGGCTGAAGAGAAGAGAATTACAGGTAATGTAATACTGAGCCCATTTGATGCATTGACGTGCGCCTTTGCTAACTTGTAAGAGGACGCCGTTTCAAAGGGTTTCAACCTTGACAAAATAATGGACAAAACAAGCATTTGATGATTGCATCAAACATTAAGGCATGCAAACCAAATTTTGGCACAAAGAAATAACATACTGTGCAAACAGGATGAAAAAACAGGCTTCTTCTACACAAATAATTAGTTTTAAAACATTAATACTATTTAACAATCTTTTGCAATCTACTTTTTTAAATAAAACTATAATTACATCAAGCACACATCACAGGAACATTATTTCATTCTACAAAAAAAAAAAAAAAATCTAACTGAAGACTTTTATTCATTCCATGAATTTCAGTTGTAGTATATTTTGTGGCGTAATCTGGGGAGCTGTTGGCATGACGGGTTAGCGCCATGATGACAAAACTTCAACTCTTTTCCAGCAATGAAAGCTTGCAGTGGCGTGATTCACTCTGGGATATTAACAAGTTAATCATCTGAAATTAACACACTTATATCCTCCAGCCAAACACATTATGTACCCCCCCACACACACACCGACCCCATCCAGTGCCACCAAACTGCTCGCCCTCCCTCCAACTCGGTTGCAGATTGCAGCTGCACTTGTCATCAGGTCTGTTATTAATTGCAATAATTTTCTCACTCTGAAACGGAGTGAAAAGTGAAAGATTCTGGGATCGGTTGTTAGAAAAGAAAAAGAAGTATTTTAAAAAAAACGCGTGTCAGGTGGTAAAAGAGGAGAGATTGAGTCAGTGCGCACAGATCTGGAGCGGTGGAAAATCGCGGGATTTCTGCTGATAACTCCTCCTGGGCTGAGGTTTAATTACTCTCTGCCACCACGATCTGTCCGCCTCCAGGTCCGACCACACGGAAGACGGTGCACCCAGTCACGCAGCTTGACCTTTTAAGCCCTCCTCCTCAAATCATGACGTTTCAGGTCTATCAGGAGCCCCCCCGGGTTTTTAAGATGCTGCACTACATTAATCACTGTGACACTGTAATCACGCCACTTTACCCTGATTTGGTATGCAGATTCCTGAGTACATTTCTATGATTTACACCATTCTCTCTCTCTGGTTAATCTTGACCTTCACTTATTCCCATGGTAACCACATCTTACTCAAGGATTGTTTCGTTGGCAAGTCAAGTGAGCCAATCCTTGGGTTTAAAGTTGCACACATCGGCGGCGAAGCTTTTCAAAATCTAATTTGGAGGATTATCTCTCTATTGATTTCACTTAAAACTGATTCTTTTCTCTTGCCATCCCTCTGCCGCAGTGATAAAAGTCTCAGGGAAAGAAGCGATGTGCACGATTCTGCGTGTGTGCACACAAAGCTCTCCTTCCATCCTCGGTGGCGTTGACTCAGTGATGCACGGGAAACAACACGGGAGCGTTTGCTCACGTGTGCAGTTCAAACTTTTTGGGGGGGGGGGCATCGTGCCTATCTGCGTCTGTCTGTGGGTGTTCATGCGGCACGAGCGCAACTATCATCCTCGGTGGCATTAATATTCATCTGTGTGTGCATTGAGCAGAACAGATTAGCAGGAGTAATGATGAGCATGTAATGATAAGGGGACCGCGGCGCTCCCGATAGTCTAAACAGACCCGCTTTAAACCCAACTGGAAAGAAACGAGCAAACTCATTACAGCTTAACAGCCATTAGATTAGCATTAGTTCCTCTTTGAAGGGAATACAGCTGCTGCTTTCAATGGATTAGCAGCCATAGTGAGCCATTCAGGGACTATCATCATGACTGGATTGGTGCTGAAAATTTTCTCATTGGACCTAAAACCGAAGAAATGCGAAGCAGACTCTGAACTCACAACACAGATCAATCTGATCGGACTGAATTCACTTTAAGGAACATTAAGTACTGCAATCAGAGTATCCATCGATTCTGCAAAGCGTACAGCACTGGCCATAAAGTCAAGGTCAGTAAACTCTTGACAACAAAAGCATGAAATTTGCTGGTTTCTACAACCCTGTCCAACACCCAGTCCATGGGTCCTTTTTGCCGTGACAGATTTCATTTCTCTCCAAAGGATTTCAAGGGTATTTAAGTAAGCAGTGAGTGCTGGCCACTTTAAAACAGTCCATATTCCTTTCAACCATTTTATTTATTTATTTTTGTTGTTGTTGTGCTTTTCAGTGTGGATTTTTAGCAGCCATCCTGCCACACACCCACCATTCTAACAATGGGCACCATGCGATTTTCAAAAATACCTGGGTAAACTTCTTTTTTTTTTTTTTTACATATTTCAATACTGCCAGTACTAGAGTACCAGCATGACCCTTCATCATGTTTTACTGTAAGGACAGCGTTGTTTACCTTATGGGCATCATTTCTATGCAATTACAAACTGATGCATTACATTCCCAACAAGTTCTAACCTTGGTCTACCCTGTCCATAGAAACTCATTCCAGAGAGACTGTGGATTATCTGAAAGCTTTTGCAAACAGTCGTACATTTTTGTGTCTTTCATTCAACACTGGTGTCCTTGTTGGCTTTAGCCCATTCAGACCTACTCGATTTAGTGTGCAGTGTATAATAAAGTCTGAAATACCAATCCAGATTGCTCCAAGAAGGGGGTACGATGAAGCAGCTTAACGAGGTATGTGAAGCACAATTTTCAGGTACATGAATGTAGCCATCTTAATCTTGCTACCACCTTGGTAACTACAAAAACTCCCATGTTTTCACTAATCTTCTCCAATCTGAACTGTATGTCTGTGTATTCTAAGGCTGGCATGTTCTACACATTCAAAAGAAAAAATATATCATATCTACAACCCCAATTCCAATGAAATATTTGCACAAAAACAATCAGGTTTATCAGTTTGAACATTAAATATCTTGTCTTTGTGGTGTATTCAATTGAATATAGGTTGAAGAGGATTTGTAAATCATTGTATCCTGTTTTTATTTACATTTTACACAAATTCCCCAACTTCATTGGAAGTGGGGTTGTGTGTATATATATATATATATATATATATATATATATATATATATATATATATATAAATTGCTGGTGGTCCTGGCCTCAATCATATATCAATGATGTTTTCTATGAATGAAAACACAGCAAATCTTTTGCATAACAACAAATAAATAAAGCTAAGTGCCACATTATTTCTAAAAATGTACCCACAGTGTTGTATTTTTTTAATCTGGGGTAAGGAAAATGAGCTTTAGCTTTTTAATCTAGTAACATTGACATTATTCATAATTTTCCACAAATTTTAGCCTCATTCTGATGGAGAATATCACTCCAGCCATGCAAAATTCTAAAAATCCTAAAATATCACAAATTTAAAAAATATAATGGTTCTCATATTTGGAGAGATATTTGGAGACTGGTGTCAATTGAACTATGAAAATTAAACAAATTAAGTGCATTGCGATTCATCAGATAATCCAGTCTATAAAATTATCTTCACTTTGATTTGGCCAAAAACTAAAGTGGTTTCCACTTTGCCTTCGTTATTGGACAGAGCCAGAGCTAAATGTACTTCTCCAGTATAATTCTTAAATGTGCTGGAACAGGATTAAAGTTTAAGAGCTCTGTACATGTGGGGCAGCAACAGAGCTTAGAGATGCAAATTAAATATTTAAACAATCAGCAATGCTTTTGACAGCATTCCCCTGTTGTCTTATTTGCAGAAACAATGCTGCCTTTGGCAGTAATTATGCCTTAATAATACCCTCAGCTCTCATATGAGAGGATAAGTACTACATTAAGAAAAAATGAGAGCAAGATTATTTTTTATTTTGCATTTACAGAAGAAAATTGGAACACAATTTTGACAGTATTTTGAAGAAACTTTTGTTAAGGAAAAAAAAAGTAAAACCATTCAGTAACACCACCCCCCCCCCCCCCCAACTCACCTCAACTTGTGGTTACGCCCCTGTTACAATACAGACTACGCTGTCGGAGCCCAAATTTATGTTTAGCAGCATTACTCACATTTTTTGTTGTTGGTTTTATTTGTTTGGTTTATTTTTTTACTTACTGAAACTTTATCCAAAGGGTCCAAGCTGTCTGTATTTTCGTCACTTGTGTGAACAGGTGTGCGACATGAACGCACATCTTCAAGCGTCCTCGTTTTATGATGCACACATTTTACAAAATCTACTTCAAACAAATAATGTTCCCAATTAAATGCCCAATAAAACAAAACCGCGGCGATAGGTTTACGTTTAAATGTTTTTTTTTTCAGGAAAACTTAACCATCGGCTAAATTCCATCGTTTGCTAGCGGAAACGTGTGAATGTTGACTTTCACAATAAACGTAGAGCACAGCTGCGGTTGATTGACAGTGAGAAGCTTTTATTGTGAAATACCTTGACGAATGCTTGAGTGGCAAATTGTGGTTTGTAACTTGATAATTTAGTTCTTTAGAAAAACAAAATCTTACATTTTTGGGAGAAACGGTCTGTATGTTTAAATTGTTCTGTACCATCAAATCAAAACATATATTTAAAAGAAATACAAATTTGTGCACTTTTGGCAACAAGTCCTTAGTTTGTGTGGGTTGACCTCCAGTATTTTTGCACATGTGGACTATTTTCCCCTATTCTCCTTTGCTTGTGTTATGTCATTGTTTTTTCCAGCTTCAAACTCAGTTCTCCATAGGATTGAGATGTGTATTTTGCCTTTACCACTCCAGGATATTAATGTTGTTTTAAGCCATTATTGTGCAAATACAGCTTTCTCCTTGAGGACATCTCACTGGAAAACAAATCTCCCAGGTCTCGGGTTTCTTGCAGACTGGATAAGGTTTCCCCCAGGAATTTACAGCATTCATACTCCCGTCTATCTGAACAAGTTTCCCATTGGCTGCTGCAGGGAAGATTCCCCATCAGTACACTATTGCCACCATGTTTGGGTGTTTTGATGGTTCCATTTGTGCTGACTCATAACCCAAGATGGCTACTTTGAGCAGGACCATTAGCAAAAGCTGTATTTTTTTTTTAAAAAAACGTTCTTTTGTGTCCTGAATAATAAATCATGCACACAGTAGTGTAGTACTGCTGCTGTCTATGGACATGCTGCTGTATTTTTATGCATTAAATACAGTGTTATATGTTGTTTATTAACTAGTGCTACTAATATTGGGTAACTGGTAAATGTTGCCAGCAACTGCCTACACTGCGTGACAAATGAAGCAGCAAGTTAAAACTCAAATGCAACTTCTGCGCAATCTGTCCTGTTACATGAAGCATCCATGGTGGACCACATTTTTTTGTTGTTGCATTCGATATGTTATTCCAGCAAATTTATTCTATGTGATTCAGTGTTATCCTTGATGAACGCCAAACCCTTCGATCATGTTTCATTCAAACTGGCTCCAAACTGTTGTCACACAAGCTCCAAGGCCATGTGACCAACAGGTGTATCTTTAACTGAATTCTTGAAACAGCCACTACCAATATATCACAGAAGCAGTGGCTCAAATGTTGACCGTGTCCTGGAGTTTTTAACCATTTTTCCCTCCTTTCTTCTCAAACTCAAATCCGTTTCTCCTTTGCTGACCCGCAAACATTCCACCAGGTTTGGTACAAACTGGATCAAAACTCTTCAGATAGATACATAGGACCAAAAACAACATCCCTGGGCACACTAACGCACACAGGTTGAAATTGAGAGCTGATTGATGGGCTGCATAAACCAATTTCAGATCTGTCACACTAAACAGAAACTATGAGATTTCAACATTTTCTTAAGTAAAAACAATCCAAGGGAAACAAACTCACAGTCCTTTTGACCGCATTCCTACATTGATGAACGTTTGCTTTTCCCAATTTCGTTCTGGTAAGTCCATTTGCTTTCTGTGTTGTTTTGTTTTAAAGTGTGTTGCATTCCACTGGTATGATAGATGTTGGCTTACTTTTGTTTGATTGTGAACCAGCCGGTAGCCACAGCTGCTAGATTGTGCAACCATCCATTTGTGTGCCTCCAATGATTTATAATTTCTAAAACTGTGGGTATGCGTAGGAGCTAGCACCAAACATAAAAACGCACACAAGATCTAAAGTATCCTGGTCAGAAGTCCAATTTTTTCAACAAGCTTGTTCAGATTGTTACCAAACCCCACTCTGAGATTGTAGCAATTCAGCGCCGTCATCTATGGACACTAATCTCTTGTGTGTTCTTTAAACACGGGCAACATAATAAGGATATTACAGAAACAAAGGAGAGGATTATCAAACTCTTAGAGGGTAAATTATCACGCAATGTTGCAAAAGATGTTGGTTGTTTACAGTCAGCTGTGTCTAAACTCTGGACCAAATACAAACAACATGGGAAGGTTGTTAAAGGCAAACATAATGGTAGACCAAGGAAGACATCAAAGCGTCAAGACAGAAAACTTAAAGCAATATGTCTCAAAAATCGAAAATGCACAACAAAACAAATGAGGAACGAATGGGAGGAAACTGGAGTCAACGTCTGTGACCATACTGTAAGAAACCGCCTAAAGGAAAAGGGATTTACATACAGAAAAGCTAAACGAAAGCCATAATTAACACCTAAACAGAAAAAAACAAGGTTACAATGGGCTAAGGAAAAGCAATCGTGGACTGTGGATGACTGGATGAAAGTCATATTCAGTGATGAATCTCGAATCTGCATTGGGCAAGGTGATGATGCTGTAACTTTTGTTTGGTGCCGTTCCAATGACATTTATAAAGATGACTGCCTGAAGAGAACATGTAAATTTCCACAGTCATTGATGATATGGGGCTGCATGTCAGGTAAATGCACTGGGGAGATGGCTGTCATTATATCATCAATAAATGCACAAGTTTACGTTGATATTTGGACACTTTTCTTATCCCATCAATTGAAAGGATGTTTGGGGATGATGAAATAATTTTTCAAGATGATAACGCATCTTGCCATAGAGCAAAAACTGTGAAAACATTCCTTGCAAAAAGACACATAGGGTCAATATCATGGCCTGCAAATAGTCCGGATCTTAATCCAATTGAAAATCTTTGGGAGAAGTTGAAGAAAATGGTCCATGACAAGGCTCCAACCTGCAAAGCTGATCTGGCAACAGCAATCAGAGAAAGTTGGAGCCAGATTGATGAAGAGTACTGTTTGTCACTCATTAAGTCCATGCCTCAGAGACTGCAAGCTGTTATAAAAGCCAGAGGTGGTGCAACAAAATACTAGTGATGTGTTAGAGCATTCTTTTGTTTTTCATGATTCCATAATTTTTTCCTCAGAATTGATTCCATATTTTTTTCCCTCTGCTTGGTCTAAAAAGGTAACCGTTACTGACTGCCACAATTTTTTTTCCTGATTTCTTATAGTGTTTATTAAAGCCAGAAAGTTGCCATTTGAAATGACTTTAGTTTTGTGTCATGTCTGTGATCTGCTGTTTTTCTACAAAATTAAACAACTGAATGAACATCCTCCGAGACCGGTGATTCCATAATTTTTGCCAGGGGTTGTATTCTGTTTTGTCTTCAAGGTGAGATGCAATAACAACACATTTTAAGATTTGCTAAGCAATTATACTCTGTGCTTGCAGATGCTAGTAGAGAACTCAGGCCTAATTAGTCACACATATACGTTTTCCTATGTCACAATGCCATATAGAGCTTTATGATGTCATGAAGCCAGCTGGAAACCTAAAAAGGAGGAAAAGAATCATGAAGAAATGAAATACAGACAAGTACACACTTAGCTTGACATTTTCTGATTTGAAAATCCATGATGTCACTGGTGATGCAACAGAAAAGACAACCGCTGTGGCGTAGTGGCAAAATAATGAAAATCGCCATTGCCCAAATACTTATGGACCTGACTGTACACAATGATCTTGTGCTGTCACAAAGCTAGTTCCCAAAACAACAGAAATAAAATAAAGCATGGCTAAAAAAAAAGACAAAATTTGGGTCTGTAGGTTATTATGACATCATTTAGATGTCATAAAGCACTTTATTGAGGCATGAAAGAAAAGATGAGAAACAAAAACTCCAGCAAACTAAAAACAACGTAAGAAACGTTCTTTGATCCAACCCTTTATTCCATTACTGTTTATAATCTGACATGTGGTGACATTTAGCTAAATGCCGCTGGGTGACGGCAAAAAAATCGAGTCACACCCATCAAAGATCAAAGCCTCTGCCACCTTACAGGGTGCCCGTGCTCACAGACAACCTGGGTGAAACAAATTTTGTCAGGGAGAAAGAGACGCTTTACGGTTGCCACAGCAAGAGAGAGAGAACTGAAAGGGAGGGGAAGAAATGGAGGCGCAGAGAAGGAAAATGGGAACAAAATCAGCTCTGTCAATACGTTGCTAGGCAACACTAACAAAGCCAGATTTGATAGGCTGTTGATAACACCGCCAGGTGAGCCCTCGCGTCTGACACGTTATTAGCAAAGGAGGTGAAAGAGCTCCTGCTGACGAGCCCAAAACGGAGATAAGAGGCGAGAGGCAGTGTTACGCTCACACAATAATAAATCACGACCAGAAGAGTGGTGCTTAAACATTTTTGTGTTTTATTTCATTTTTTTTTTTTTTTTCCAAAGCAGGAATGTACTAGTTTTTTCCCCCCTCTGCTTAGAGGTGAGTTGGGGTCAAGGGAGGAGATGGTGGGGGAGGATTGGGAGCACAGAGGGGAATCGCTGTGATGACGTGGGGTAAGGAGGAGAGGAAGAGGAGGACACAAAAAAAACAGAAAAATCCTTCTCACACAGAAGTGTCTCAAACACAAAGTCACATACACACATTTTCACCAAGAGAGGGGTGAGGCAGGGTGGTTTTCCTCCCCACCCCCTCACCCGTTCCACAGAAACAGCACTTTCTTTTCTTTTCAAAAAATGACAACCAGCGGCTGCGGTAGAAAAAGCCAATGCGTTAAAAAGTCAACCAGCCAAACACTAACAGTGAGAGTCAGACACAACACATGAAAATCAACAAAACAAACAATCAAACAAACAAAAAAAAAAAGTCCAGCGGATACTTGACATTCCACTGAGAATGAGGAGAGAGGGCATGAAGCGGGCCTGAAAATCGAGCAGTGGCTTCTCCATCTGGAGGTGGCGCCGTAAAGTCCGACACGTAACCTTTAGTCACTTTGATAAAACACTGTCATTTTGGCAGATCTTCCAAAGAGTTGCAGAAATTGTTTCAGCGACATTTGGCTCAGACGATGTTCCAGGTGCTCCAACAGTGTTTAAAGCTACAGTGTGCATGATTTAGTGCCATCTAGTGGTGAGGCTGCAGACTGCATCAGGTCATTACCAGTCATGATTTCTGTTCCCTTCTAATTTTTGGCGACAGGGATTCACGCTCCCTTGGGGCGGCAATAGCTCAGCTGGCAGAGCGAGCCGTCTTATGACCAAAGGGGCGGTGGTTTGAATCCGGCTCCCAACCAGTCAAAAATCTGCATATTGCTGTTGTGTCCTTGGGCAAGACACTTAACCCACCTTACCTGTGTATGAATGAGGTGGTGGTTGGAGGGGCCGTAGGTGCAGAATGGCAGCCACACTTCCGTCAGTTTGCCCCAGGGCAGCTGTGGCTACAGTAGTAGTTTACCACCACCAATGTGCGAGTGAATGAATAATGCAACTTGTAAAGTGCTTTGGGTGTCTTGAAAAGCGTTCTATAAATCCAACTCATTATTATTATTGCCTTTTTTTGTGATAATATGTATGATCCTCTCAAAAATGAGGGTTCGCAATCTTGTTAGCCTGCACTAGCAACCAGGAGACGTCTTTTTTTTTTTTTCTTCTTCCAAATTTCAGTCTTCTAGCAAAAGGTGTAGTAAGTATGTCCCATTCGGGCTACTGTATCAACATGGCCGTCCAACATGGCTGCCTCCATTAGGGGGCCCACCCACATATAGATTTGAAAAGCTCATAAAAACACATGGATTCACTGAACAGGCAGTTGTGCATGCTATATTTCATTTATGCTAACGCCCCTAAATCCTACACACTGTAGCTTTAAGCATTCTTAACAGGATACAAAAAAAAAAAACAGGAATGAAGTGTTTGGCCTTCATTTCAGCTTTAAAAATCAACTCTGATACAGTCAAATACAATCCATGTTATAAAAACATCATCATATGTTTAACAAAGTGACGAATGTGACACTTAAGTATGAAAGTTATCATTATACTGATACAAAACACAGCTGAGAAATGCGTTAAGGTCCAGATATGACACTGCCGGTTACACAGAAAACAAGGCTACATCACTGGAGGCCTTCAACGAAAAAAGAAATAAAGCTCTCCACTGCCACCCGGTTTACACATTAGCCAAAAAAACATGTCTGAGCAACACAAAACAGCGTTATTAGTATGCACATGTGAACGTGTCGCACCTCTGAGCACAGCTTTGTGTTACCGCCCTCTGAGCCTGAGGTGCAGCGCACGAGCGCGGAGCGCACAATCACGCTTTTTGTCCATCAGGTTAGTCTTAATCACAGAAACGCAGTCATGTGAAAGCAATCGGCGGGAGAGGCTGCGCCGTGTGCGAATGAGAGAGAGAAAGAGAGAGAGTGGGAGCGATCAAGAGGCGTTCATGACCATTGTTAAAAGGTGGGACATTTGTGTATATGAATAAAATGTACGCGTTCGGTCTAAGAAGACACGTTTTAATAAATTTCTGCCAACAAACAAACAAAAAAGCCAAAAAGGTGCCAATCTGAAACGCACCAGAGTTTTGGCTATTGCTCCACCAGCTCCAGGTTTCTTCTTCTTCTTCTCTTCCTCCTCCTCCAGCCACTCTTTCATCTGCTCCTTCCATCCTTCATTGGGATTCTTCACCGCTCACCCCTGCTGCTCCCATCCTCCTCTCAGCTTTGTCGTTTGTCTGCAATTCCTTCACCGTCTTTTCTTTCCTCACCTCCTTCCCTTTTTATCAAATTCTGCATTCAGATGCCTCTTTATTCCTCCCCAGACAGCATTCTCTCTCTCTTTCTCTCTCTTGCTCCTGTTCTTTTTTTTTTTTTGCTTTATTCTTCTGTTTCATTTCATCCCCCGCACCCCCTCCCCTCAAACCAACCTTCACCCCACCCCCACCCCTCCATCTTTTCACTTCGTAGCTTCAAAGAAGAAAAATGTTTGAGAGGGGGAAAAAAAAACTTTCATAGATGGTTCTACCTCAACACTTCCACAAACGAGGTCTAAACTTCAAAACTACAAGCGCAGTACGAGGAGCTATAAAAATATACAGTTTGGAGACCCTAGAGGGGGTGGAGGAGGAGGGGGCGAAGGAGAGAAGGAAGAGAGGAACAACCTCTGTTGAAATTTTTTGTTTTAAAAGATTAAATTAATACAAAACATAAGGAGGAAAGGGAGGGAGAAAAGGTTTCTATGCTGCAAAAAACAAACAAAAAATGGGTAAAAATGTCTAAAGAATGAAATGTAGTTTAACAGAAAGGATAAAAAAAATCTACAAATCATTTACTGAATATTCATATATATCATCTATAAGTGTTGATAGCGATTAAAAAAAATTCTCACTTTTTTGATATTTGCTCACTATTTTGTGTTTTGGTATTTAAGACAAGTCTAAAGAACATACGCACAGTCGCACGAAGCGTCACACGCAAACTGAACTGCACGTGTGCGTATATGCAAAAGTGCCCTCGCGACACACGCGCGCCTAGCTGCGCCTGCACGCTATCCAAGTCAGTCGCACAGTCACACGCACCTTATTAAAATATACAAGATTCTGAGTGTCTCCATGACGCGATTGGTCAGAACTCCTCAGGGTGGGGTCTGGTCATGTGACTGATGCCCTGGCTGACTGGGTGAGTCCAAGGCGCAACCACCCCCCCCCCCCCCCCTCCTGTGATCACAGGAGGAAACAAATGCAAATAAACCAGGATCCTATTGGTGAGTTAGATGGCAAGGCTGGTCTCTGGTTGGCTGAGCTCTGAGTGGCGATGGTGGTTGGGGGTCAGGGGGCAGAGCATGACAAGTGTGGTCTCTGGGAATCAGAGTACCCCAGCAGCAAGTGGATTCAAGGGTGTAGTTTTTGTAGAAAATCCCACAGCTAGGTCCATGCTCCTAGACAAAGAGTGTTCGCGCACCCACGACCTACTTTTTGTCATGTTGTAGAGGCGATTCTTCAATTAAAGACAAGTGGGGGCTTGTTTAACCATGAGGCAACAGGAAGGGGGCACTCAGAGGCTCTTATCCAGTTTTTAGTACTAATATAACATTGCCCTTAACACACATGTAGTGGCCCAGGTGTGTGAGAACGCAGCTTTGCACAGCTTGGAACCCAGCTGTGGCCCACTGTTTGGTGAGGGGAGCTGCCAAGGGGTAACACTCAGAGTACTGAGGGGTTCAGGGGCAGAATTGTGAAGTGAGCTTTCCTGTGGCTGCTTTGACGGGGGGAGGGCCAGGGGATTGGCAGTAGGCAGTGAGAGGTGGGTGGGTTCAGTCGGATGGAGGAGTAGCCGTCTCATACTTTATAGTAGATGTTTGCCGGGCTCTGTGGTGGCATCTCCTGGACAATGTAGACAGGGTGCCCATAGTCTCCGCTCACCTTCTCGTAGTGCGGGCAGTAGGCCGAATCCGATGTCCGTAGAGGGATAATGATGTCACTGGGCTCTGAGCCGTTGTTGTTGGAGCTGGTGATGCCCCCGCCACCTCCCCGTTTGGGACTGGTGAGCGAGGACAGCGACAGCGGAGGGTGGTGTGTGTCTGAGTGCTTGGCATGCCGCCGTCGGTAGCACACCACACAGATCACTGCGGTGACCAGCAGGAGGAAGGCGGAGCCTCCAGCTGCACCGGCAATGAGAGCGATGTTGGAGGGCTGCAGGGGCCCGTTCTCACCGCTGCCGTCACCTCCGCCGATGCTGTTCGTAGGTCCTTGAGAGTGGGTGGAATTCCCCGTCCCACCTGCAAAAAACACAACAAAAGGAGTAAAAACAAGAAGAGATACTCAAAGAGGTATGCAGAGATACCATACCTGGTTCTGCATGACCTTTGGCCTTGAGTGACCTCAAAAGGTCACACTCAAGATCACAAGGGTTTAACTCAAACAGTTTGTCGCCACTATGCATTAAACATAAGACTGTGTTTTCATCCAAGGAAAAGGTGGTTCAAACATTTGTGACCTTGATTTTGACCTTTTAAGGTCACCCAAGGTCAAACATCATGCAGCCAATAGAAAGTTGATATATGACTTTATATTTGTGTTTAATAGTAACCAGGGGTGTATCTCAAACCAATCCTCTGAAAAGCTATTTACTCTCATTTACAGCCCCCCCTAGTTTTCAAGACATTGTTTTTGGGAATACAATAACAACATAGTTGACCTTAACGCTTTTTTGTGTCAGCATACCGACCCTTATGACTGTGTGCCATAACAACAGGGGCAATGGTGCTGGTTTAGCTGCTGGTGACGGCGGCACAGACTCAGCCTGGTGGAATGCAGCAAATCTCACAGAAGCTTTTTGTGGTCTCTTTATTGACTCGATATAAGTGGACAAGCACCGAATTACAAAATGTGGAGGAATGCCCATCAACTGCCACTGTGTGTGTGCACAGCATGGATCATGGCAAATACACATTATTCCCTTCACCTGAACAAGTGTGTTTGCTTAACATTACAATGGCCACACGAAGAGAACCTCTCCGCTCTGCTTCTTCCACTGGACCACACACTCTGCCCTGCAGATTTTTTTATACCACACCAGACGTTGTCTCATTCCATCTTTGTTTGTTAGCCGGTTGTTCCCTCTGTCTGTTGTGTGGTTGCCTGAAACTTAAGAGTCTCACAGCCTGCGAGCTCACAGGTTTCCCTGCAGGAGCTTGGGTCACATCTCAGCAGGTAGATGGTGGCTTGGAGGTGTGTGCGTGTTTTTCCAGTATGGGGTGAGCTGAGGCTCCAGTACTGGGCTGTGTGAGTGTGTGCGGTGAAGTGGTTCAGGCCCGTAATGCGACTCTCTGCTACATAACACCTTTGGATTGGTCCATCATTATTCTTGGCACACGTCCTGCACTTTTCTGCCTTCCTGCCTCTCTCCGGCACACACTCGCCCACACTCCGCAGTTCTCTCCACCTTTAGCTTAATGTAGTCGTAATGACCTGCCTCGCTCTGAGCTCATGCCAGAGCGACAGACTGACAAAGACGAGCGGGCGCGCAGACACACGGACATGCACAATCGTGCCAGGATACGTGCGGATGCATCTCGCTGCCGTGCTAGCTAGACCTCCCCCCTGTTGCGCCGCGCTGACTGGAAGCAAGGCGCTAATGTTGGACGATGCCAATTACGCACCCTTCTCCTCCTGCTTTCTTCCTCCCTCCATTAACCCAACATCCCTCATTCTCCATCTCCATTATGACCGCCGCCTTTCATTAGCGCTCTTTATTATATCTCCTTCTTTCACCTTTCCTCCCTCTTCTCCTCCTCTCTGCCCACACTGGCCCTCACACTCCCCCCCTCTGCTGGCTCTTTTGTAGTCGCACAGTTCAGACTGCCAGGCCGGCATCCATCTTCATTTCATCTCTGAATTCCTTCTGGGGAACAGATCAGGAACTAAAGGTGTATGACATGAGCTTTTTGTTACCCTCAAGGTGGCCGTACGATAAATAGTTTAGCTAAAGTGGGTGGTCAAAACTAGTTATCGTATACTATGGAGTATAATAGTTATTTAATTTGGGATTTTTACACTTTGTTGTGGTGTACTTTTGTTAGAGGTTTACATTGTTTATGCCTTTATTTCTTTGGAAAGCCCTATATAAAGATCTGTTAATATTATTCTTATATTATTATTATTATTATTACTACTACTACATACTATTATTATTAACAAAAGCATTTTGGTATACAAGTTGCACAGGAGTCACAGGACCTGCCAAATTTAAAAAAAAAAAAAATGGTATAAATAAGAATAGCTGAGGTATGTGCATTTTTAATTTGTCTTTAACCCCTTAACGCCCGAATTTATATAGCTGTATATAAAAAAATAATGTTTTGTGTGTGTTTTTGCCTTTAAGTAGATGGTAAATAATGAGATTATTAATTTCACTTTTGCACAAAAACTAGATAGTAATATTGGGTATTCTGGTAATGACTTTATGTAATAATGTTATAATAATAATGATGGTATGTTGCAAATTTGCGACAACGGGCATACAGGTCAATTTGGTAAGTTGCATATTTGAGTCAGAGATTGTAGCATATATGCGACGATGGGCGTTAAGGGGTTAATGTTAAAAAGTCATTTTCTCAATTGGCTCACAATATGCTAAACCGTTATATTACACCTGAGGTACTTCATGAATGTGTTTATTAAATATGGATTGTTGAACAGAAATGTTTGTTATTGTTAACACTAATGTAATTAATGTATATATAGTATGCATAATTTGAGTGTATTTCGTTGCTCATAAAATAAAGAAAAATTGAAAAGAAGTTTGGAAAATCCACTTTTTTTATCACATATTATAACACGATTGGACCTTACTTTTTCAACCAGGTCATATTTTTTTCAAACCAACCTCAAGGCAATTGCATTGTGCGTTAAGCAAAAGAAAACCCATGAAATGAAAAATTAAAAGTAAATAAAAGGCCCTTGAGTCAATTTTAAGTATAAAAAATTAAATTAAAAATGACCCCTGTGGATGTTACGCCGTCTGTCAAAACCAAGTTGGAGATATAGATGGTTAAAAAGTCGCATAAACTATAGCTAACATTTACACTTAGATGGGCATTCTACTTTGAAATATGTATTCTCCGATATACATCATCAATTTGTATAAAAGATACGCGTATTAAGAAATTATAACAAGTTGAAAACAACCTGAGAATTGTCCATCAAAAATAACATCCGCAAGGGTCCATACTCTTATTAATTTCACTTTTCCATAATGGAAAAGTGAAATTTTTAAAGTTAATAGTTAATGAGTTATCTTGAGCTTTGTGGTTTATGAAAGAAATATATGTGTACTACAATTTCAAACTAGTTTTCAATAAAAACATGTAACTTGAAAAACTGACCTTTGTGTTACACTTTCATAACAGTTTAGCATATTGTGAGCCAATTATTATATTCAATGTTTTGCTTCCATTAGATTAATTAATCTAAACGTAAGTACAAATAAACCAAATTTCAACCTATTACACAGATTACTTTAGGAGATACGAGCCTCCAAACATGACTTCCTATAACCCTCAGCGGCACTTTTTAAGGTCACCCACATCAAAACTATAGCCAGGTACAGTATGTAGAAAGTTATTCACTGTTACCTCATAAAATATTTACTGGTGCCCCAATTAGGATGAAAATTTCAGAATTTTCATATCTCTACATAAATAATTCCAAGACAGGTTGGGGTGCCTACCTGTTGAGTTGACATGGTTTGACTCAGATGTGTTGTGTTGCAGTCCATAGTGACTTTCTGTTACAAAACCAAAATCTATACTTGAGTTTCATTGAGTGGCCAGCAAACCTACTGCAACCACAGCTACAGAACTGGACACCCCGGACTCGACCGGAAACAAGACACCTGTTGGGTCTTCGCAGGTGTGAACGCCTGTCTTCACCCAGCTAAGACAACAGTAAACACGCATTAATCTACATGCACACAGGGGCAATCAGGTGAAAAGTAGGTCACTGTATCTCATTTAGAATAAGGTGGATTTTTTTTAACATTTTGAGAATATTTTACAATGCCGCAGACAGAAGAAATCCCAGGGGGAATTCTGATCGAAGCCAACAACAGGCTACTTCACAGCTGTTTTGCAACTTTGAGTACATTTACACAGATACCGCACATTCAGACGTAACTGCTCAGGCAACAGTCAGGGGGATAATTTCATATTTATGGTTAAGAGGGTGATTTCTAAAATGACAAATGTGTAAATTCTCTCATTACATTTGTGAGAGTCGACATGTTTTACCAATCCCGCCATCTCATTAAAAACAATGCATAATGTTACTGGCTACTTCGCACCCACCGTTCTCACCCACGCCAGTTATGGACGAGTGTGAATGTGCCAATTCTCACTTCTAATATAGTGCACAAAAATGATAAAACCATGTATTGCGTTCTTTCTCCCCCCACTGAATAACTGAGCACGATGAAGCCTCGTTCTGCTTCCATCTCCTCCTTCTTCCCAAAATTCCCTTCTCCTCTCTGCTTTTCAGTAACTCTTCTCTCTTTCTCCTCTTCCTGTGCCTCCTACTTACAGTTCTATGTCTCCTCCTCTCTTTCTCCTCATCTTTCGGTCGCTCTCATTTGTTTCCCCTCTCTGTGGAGCCACAGGATCCATGCCGCCCAGACTAATGACAATAATAACTCTCCGAAATGTCGCCGCCAGTCTCGCCCTCTCTCCTGCTGCCCTGCTCTCTTCTTTCTCCTTTCTTCCTCCCTCTCTTTTTCTTGTCCCTCTCCCAAGGTAGCTATTAGCCATCTATTCTCCGCCTGCAGCACTTAGCTCAGGGGCTCGGGCGCAGAGACGAGGAGGTGGCGCGGGATACTGTGCAGCAGTGAGAGCGAGGACAACGTGGAATTAAATGGAGAGATCCACAGATGTCACCGTTGCACATTCTCCATCTGTCGCTTCCCTCCTCCCGCTCTCTACTCCTCTTTTTTTATTGCATGTTCTTTCCCATCATTTTTGAGGATGGATCTATGGCGGGATTCTCTCCATTTTGTCTCTTGCCTACCTGGGTTCCGATTGGTGGCGCGTCCCGCAGTCTGCTCCGGCTTGTTCTTTGGCGGCAGCCCGTACGGGCCTGTGGAGGAAAAGAAGAGCGGAATATGAGCAGAACGGCAGACAAACTGAGACAGCTTCGATCCGCTGTCGCAGAGACCATGTTGGAACAAATACGCCGTGCTAGCAATAGCAAACCCAGCCAGAAAGACAAATGGAGGCAGGAGGAGTTTTAATAAAGGTGTCCCCTCCCTGGTAGCAAAGCACATATTGATTGGGCTTCGATGTCCCGTGTAAGAGCACATTTCCATTTGTTCGAATGGGAAACTAAAGAGGGGTCGTTTGTTGTTTTGGCTGGAGCGAGTTTACACAAGGCCATAACGGCTTGTAATATGTAGCCGCTAAACCAGGCCATCTGTCTAGCAAGCCTCCCGTAACGGTGATGGCATTAAAGTGCTTTAATGTGACATGTGCACACACATACACACAGATGCAGCCATTGTGAAAGCACCACTTTTCACCGCTGAAAGAGGATGGCATAGGCGACGCTGATTTTGTGCGCTTCCGAGCCATCTGGCCAATGGTGTGTGTCAAGAACCGAGTTTATCCTTAGAATATGAGCGTTCAGTGCAGGTGGTTTAAGGTGATGTTTTACCTTGAACAAAGGCTGCTAGTAGTAAAATAAATGTGAGGATGAAGTGCGGGATGGGACACCCACAATGCCACAAAACTATACATCCTGACATTTACAGAAGCACAAAGCCATTGGCTGGCGGCCCCCTAATGACAGCCAACCAAACAGAAACACCGGGTGTTTCGGTCTGGATCGATAGGGACTTCTTTGCGGTCAGCAGAGGTGCTTCAGTCAGGGCGTGTGTGTGTGTGCGCGATTGACGGGGACTGACGGGAAGCAAGAAAGATAAAGAAGAAAATAAGACAGGACAGGTCAACTACTGCACGCGGGGTAGGAGGGAGGCGCAGCGCCATATCGCATCAGAGATCCCTGAGCTGATTATTCAGACGACAAACAACGCAGACGTGACCTTTCAGCCACGCTGCAGATAAGATGGACAGACTGAAAGAGAGTGAGAGAGGGGAAAAAATGTGGAGAAAACAGCCAGAAAAGAGCTGATATTACGAAAAGATGGAAAAGGGAAACTGGGTAACACTGCTTGAATGACAACAGCATCTTCACACCCCCAGTTCATTTGGTGAATTCTAGTTTAGTGTATGTTCAACACAAACCCCATGTAGTCTGAGATGGGCCCTCAGGACAATTGGGTCGGAATAAGAGCAGGTGTTTGTGTGGCACAGAGGATGGACGAGGTTCCAAGTGACCATTTCAAGCTATTGCCTACGTTCTTGGACAAGACACTTGACCTCCAATGTCCTGGTCCATCCAGCTAGAAATGGGTACCAGCCTTGAAGATGAACTAAGGCCAATGTTAGCTGTGACGCCCACTGGTGGTGGTACTTAACCCTGGATACCATACTGGGAAGTGAAGGAGACCAAGACTGGTACCATTTGGTGGACTGGGACAATGCAGATGAATTGTCTTGAGACTATGAATTGACTGAGTCTACCCCGTAGAAAATCTGCATAGACTCAGGGACAGACAGTAAGCTGTGTATTATGGATTTGATCATAGTGTAATTATTGTGTTCACATATCAAATCAAATCAAATCAATTTTATTTATATGGCGCCAAATCACAACAAACAGTTGCCCCAAGGCGCTTTATATTGTAAGGCAAGGCCATACAATAATTACGGAAAAACCCCAAAGGTCAAAACGACCCCCTGTGAGCAAGCACTTGGCGACAGTGGGAAGGAAAAACTCCCTTTTAACAGGAAGAAACCTCCAGCAGAACCAGGCTCAGGGAGAGGCAGTCTTCTGCTGGGACTGGTTGGGGCTGAGGGAGAGAACCAGGAAAAAGACATGCTGTGGAGGGGAGCAGAGATCAATCACTAATGATTAAATGCAGAGTGGTGCATACAGAGCAAAAAGAGAAAGAAACACTCAGTGCATCATGGGAACCCCCCAGCAGTCTAAGTCTATAGCAGCATAACTAAGGGATGGTTCAGGGTCACCTAATCCAGCCCTAACTATAAGCTTTAGCAAAAAGGAAAGTTTTAAGCCTAATCTTAAAAGTAGAGAGGGTGTCTGTCTCCCTGATCCGAATTGGGAGCTGGTTCCACAGGAGAGGAGCCTGAAAGCTGAAGGCTCTGCCTCCCATTCTACTCTTACAAACCCTAGGAACTACAAGTAAGCCTGCAGTCTGAGAGCGAAGCGCTCTATTGGGGTGATATGGTATTATGAGGTCCCTAAGATAAGATGGGACCTGATTATTCAAAACCTTATAAGTAAGAAGAAGAATTTTAAATTCTATTCTAGAATTAACAGGAAGCCAATGAAGAGAGGCCAATATGGGTGAGATATGCTCTCTCCTTCGAGTCCCTGTCAGTACTCTAGCTGCAGCATTTTGAATTAACTGAAGGCTTTTCAGGGAACTTTTAGGACAACCTGATAATAATGAATTACAATAGTCCAGCCTAGAGGAAATAAATGCATGAATTAGTTTTTCAGCATCACTCTGAGACAAGACCTTTCTAATTTTAGAGATATTGCGCAAATGCAAAAAAGCAGTCCTACATATTTGTTTAATATGCGCATTGAATGACATATCCTGATCAAAAATGACTCCAAGATTTCTCACAGTATTACTAGAGGTCAGGGTAATGTCATCCAGAGTAAGGATCTGGTTAGACACCATGTTTCTAAGATTTGTGGGGCCAAGTACAATAACTTCAGTTTTATCTGAGTTTAAAAGCAGGAAATTAGAGGTCATCCATGTCTTTATGTCTGTAAGACAATCCTGCAGTTTAGCTAACTGGTGTGTGTCCTCTGGCTTCATGGATAGATAAAGCTGGGTATCATCTGCGTAACAATGAAAATTTAAGCAATGCTGTCTAATAATACTGCCTAAGGGAAACATGTATAAAGTGAATAAAATTGGTCCTAGCACAGAACCTTGTGGAACTCCATAATTAACCTTAGCACTGGGTATGCACACATATGCTCAACAAGCTCAATCTAATGCTCCAAATGAGCTCAGTGTGGAATCGCACTACAGTGCATCTGGAAAGTATTCACAGCACTTCACGTTTAACACATTTTGTTGTCACAGCCTTACTCCAAAATGGAGTAAATTAATTTAAAATTACACTCACAACACCCCATAATGACAACATGATTTTTTTCTTTTTTGCAAAGTTATTAAAAATAATGAACTAAGAAATAACGTGTACGCAAGTATTCACACCCTTTGCTCAATACATTGTTGAAGCACCTTTGGCAGCAATTACAGCCTCAAGTCTTCTTGACTATGATGCCACAAGCTTGGTGCACCTATCTTTGGGCAGCTTTGTCCATTCCTCTTTGCAGCACCTCTCAAGCTCCATCAGGTTGGATGGGGAGTGTTGGTGCACAGCCATTTCCAGATCTCTCCAGAGAAGTTCAATCGGATTCAGGTCCAGGCTCTAGCTGGGCCACTCAAAGATATTCGCAGAGTTGTCCCGAAGCCACTCCTTTGATATCTTGGCTGTGTGTTTAGGGTCATTGTCCTGTTGACAGATGAACTGTCGCCCCAGTCTGAGGTCAAGAGTGCTCTGGAGCAGGTTTTCATCTAGGATGTATCTGAAAAACATCCCCACAGCATGATGCTACCACAACCTTGCTTCACTGTAGGGATTAGGTTTGAGTATCAAAAACCAGTTCTTTTCAAGAATCGTTAAATGATTTGATCCACCATCTGCCTTTTTACTTAACGAGTCCCTCATTGGTCCTTCAGAGCGGCAGTTGTTTTTGAGGGAGTTTTATCGAGAAAATGATCATTTCGATACATTGACTGCAGACCCTGCAGCGGGTCTGCAAACAACCGGCTCTGCTTGAAGTAATGAAGCAGTGCTCCGATCTGCTGCTTTGTTGGTTCTCCACTTCGCTGCTTTTCAGAAGCAGAAAGTCCGCTTGTTAATCCCTCTCAAAGCCATTAAAAGATGTCAATCGTGAGTCACTTTTGTGCAGATTAAAGTCACTAACTGGGACTCTTGTTTTGTTGCTGGCAAGAAATGAGAATCATCCTCCGTTCTGTTCACACAGCTCCAAACGCTGCGCCGCTCTCTGCTGAGTAAAGTTAGAGTCCGGTCAGAATTAATAACTTCAAAGCAAATCGCCGTTTCACCTCTTTCCAAACACTGTACTACAGACAACAAACCAAAATGTTTTTTTTTTCTCCCAAAATAAGATATCCTGCGTTCTTTATGAATGACATCCTGAGAATCAGCACAGCCAGCTGCAAGAGTTCAACTCAGAGGCTATGTAGTTAAATTTGTCTCATTAATATCTGAAAGGAATTGCTTTTGTCAAAAACTACAGATTTAATTATTTATGTCCAGAGATCTAGGATCCAGTGACCAATTTCATATTTAATTACTTTAAGACAAAAAAAAAAATGTTGTTGACATAGAAAACCTGTAAAGTCTACTTTTAGTATACTAAAAATTCACAGGAGGTACTGATAAGGGAATCGATAAGGAATTGGATCAATAAGCGGAATTGATATCAATAAAATCTTATCAATACCCATCCCTAGTTGGGATGGTGCTTGGTTTCCTCCAAACACGACACCTGGCATTCACACCGAAGAGTTCAATCTTTGCTTCATCAGGTCTGAAAGTCCTTCAGGTGCCTTTTGGCAAACTCCAGGTGGGCTGCCATGTGCCTTTTACTAAGGAGTGGCTTACGTCTGGCCACTCTACCATATACGTAGGCCTGATTGGTGGATTACTGCAGAGATGGTTGTCCTTCTGGAAGGTTCTCCTCTCTCCACAGAGGAATGGTGGAGCTCTGACAGAGTGACCATCGGGTTCTTCGTCACCTCCCAGACTAAGGCCCTTCTCCCTCAATCGCTCAGTTCTGATGGGCATCCAGCTCTAGGAAGAGTCCTGGTGGATCTGAACTTCTTCCATTTACAGATGATGGAGGCCATTGTGCTCATTGGGACCTTCAAAGCAGCAGAAATGTTTCTGTTCCCTTCCCCAGATTTGTGCCTCCAGACAATCCTGTCTCAGAGGCCTACAGACAATTCCTTTGACTTCATGCTTGGTTTGTGTTCTGACATACACTGTCAACTGTGGGACCTTATATGTAGACAGGTGTGTGCCTTTTCCAAATCATGTCCAATCACCTGAATTTACTCCAGGTGGACTCCAATTAAGCTGCAGAAACATCTCAATTTTTGAGCTTCATGGCAAAGGATGTAAATACTTATGTGCACATGATTTCTTAGTTTTGTTATTTTTAATAAATTTGCAAAAATCTAAAAAAATAAATAAATAAAAAATCATGTTGTCATTATGGGGTGTTGTGAGTAGAATTTTGAGGGAAAAAATAATTCATTTTGGAATGAGGCTGTAACATAACAAAATGTGGAAAAAGTGAAGCGCTGTGAATATTTTCTGGATGCATTGTAAATGGCAAATTCTGCACCACACGAAGCAAACTGAACAAAAATAGTAAATGCAAAAGAGTTTGTATGAAATGCACCAAAACACTCAGTTGTGGTCATGTCCCCCCCCCCCCCCCCCCCCAAAAAAATGGACAGATTTGAAAAGAACAATAATATAAAATATAAATACACAGTAAGGGAAACAACACTCAAGTGACAAATAGAACAGCGGGCATGTGTGCAGTGTTTTTTTTTTTTTTTTTTTACAGGATGTGTACCTAGCATTTAAACATTCTCTGTGGTGGAGTGTTTGTGTGGGTGTGGCCACGCTTTTATCGGGCTGAGCCACTTTGCTGAAGAGCATCTGCACAGTGCACAAGACCTGATAACACGGTGCCAGCTAAAGTAAGTGAGCACGGCTGTGTGGGAGCTTGTATATGTTTGGGGTTGAGTGAAGGACAGGTGCCCATTTTGCGTGACTGAAAATGCTTAAATGCACTTTTTATTCCCATGCGGCATTTGTGAAAGGAGTGGATATGAAGGTCATTAATTGAAAACATTTTCCAAATAACTTCATCGTGGGTGCAGCTCTGAAGAATTTAAAATAAATACTAAATAACTCACTGATTCAGTAAATGCAGTCATTCTGGTTGTCATGTTTTGCACTAGAACATGTTCTGCAGGTTTGTTTTCTCATGGGTATTTGTGCATTTATCAAAGTGCCAAAAATATGTCCTGTAGTTTGCATTCCATCCAGGTTTATGTATGTGCAGGCGAATTTTACTTTTGGAACATTCAACACACAGAAAAGTTGGTGTTTTTCAACACTGAAATCTGCTTTGTGAATTTTTTTTCCTATCACATCACGTGAACAAGAATAACCAAATGTTTGTGCTAGATGTGAGGAAAAAATGAGCTTCTCAAAACGACATTTGTTTCTGACACCATCAGTTTACAGACATTTGCAAAAGATGTTCAACAATATTGCATATAATTCTGAGTGTGCAGTTTAGTTTGTTGTCTATGTGGACAACCAGGTACTTGTAGTAGTCCACAATGTCCACCTCAGTTCCACGGATGGTAACTGGGTTCGGACGGGTCTTCTGAAGTCCACCACCAGCCCCTTCGTCTTAGATACATTGAGCTGCAGGTGGTTGGTTCCACACCACTCTACAAACCTGTCCACCACACTCCTGTACTCAGCTTCCTGGTCATTGTCAATGCAAGACCAACAGACAAAGTCCAGCTGATGTCACGCCTCCTTTAGGTTGCATGCATAACAAAAACAACAATAAAAGTGGTGGCAGGGACGAAGCAGGGAGCATAATCAGAAGATACACTGGCGTTCAACCAAATAAGAGAAGCTGGTTGCGATTTAAACAAAACCAAACAAAAAAATGTGTTGTGGTGACTAGAGCCATATCGATATATCGGTTGACCAATAATCACCCAATATGAGCCTATCACGAATATAACGGTATCAACACTAATCACAGAGGGTGACATCTTTTTTTCTTCACCGATTTACAGTGGGACCCCCGTCACCACTTGCTTACATTAGGTACAACAAACCCAGGTGATGCAACCAGCTGCCATTCATTTTCAATCAGAGTGGCCATTTCACAGTGACAAGAGACAAGTGGTCGTTACACCACCAGCAGTGCCTCTGCGTCTCTATATTAGAAAACTGTTGTTGGCTGCAAAATTAAGGTTTAAACATTCATGGGACCTTTACTAATTGAACTGTTCCTGATTAAAGTAATAATGACATAACAGATTGATGTTACTTTGTTGGCAACAAAAATGTAATAACATCAGCTGGAAAAAAAAAGTTTAATCATACACTTTTGGCTAACATCACCTAACGTCAGATTAATCCTCCAGTCGAGTCTGTGTTAATGATGGACCCCCATGCACCAAAACACCCATACAGTCCCTGCGCATGTGACATCATGTTTTGAGCTGGGCGCCGAGTTAAAATAGTGCCCTTGGTGCGATTGTCCAGAGCTGGTGGCAGTCAAAAGGCAGCGTTAGAGAGGAGTCAACAGGCCTCATTAGAGTTGACTGATCCCACACTACGCCGCTGTTCTCAGCACTTAATGAGCCCTTATAGACTCCGTGAGAACACAGACCGGTGGAGGAGCAGCAGTTGGCAGTTTATACGGAAGAAAAGGGGACGTGAGATTTGGCTTGACAGCGGACAGGGCTCAGATCAGGTGGGTTGCGAATGCATATGACTCTGGCGTGTACAGACGAGGCATAATGTTTAATGTGTGCATTAATAACAACAACTGTTGTGTCTGCAAGCAAGGACAGTATGTGCAAACGGGGACGGGTTGCAGCAGCATATGGGAGAACTGTGGGTGAGAGAACTTACTCTGTCCTACTTTCAGGACCACCTTCATGCCTTGTGTTGCACAAACTCCGCCTCTCATGCTATCCAAGCCTTGGCGCGTCCCATCTGATGTGGCTACAGGGATAGAGACAAAAAAAGACACTTAGCAGGGTAGTGCATGCACCCATAGACCCACAATGGAGGTGTTGATGCCACACAAATTCAACCGGTCTCTCAATCTATAGCCGACACCAACAATGGCGTCTATTCATATAGTCAGGCGTTCCAGCAAGTGACATTTGCAGAGGCAGCAATTTAAAACTCCACCACAGGCTCCGAAATGTCAAACTACAAGACGGTAGAACTTTAATAAGTCTTCATTTAGCAGTATGTGTGCTGGAATTCATTATCACCCCCGCTGCACCTCAGACTCAACCACTTTTAGTCAAGTGTGATTGTAACTCCGGCCGGAGAAATTATGGGAAAAGGGGGGCATCAACGGAGTGACGGAATACCCAATGGTAATCCAATCAAGGGTGCAAAAATGGGAACCCCTGTGTGGAGAGAAACTGGACCTGATTAGTTAGAATCATAGGCCGTAAAAAATAACGACGTACGCCGCGCCTCCATTTACTCCCACCACGCAAAAGTGAAGCCAAAACACAGGCGCTGCCATTTTGTTGCGTTAATGGAATGAACATGAGCTTCTGCGGCCGACTTGTAAACTTAACAGTAGACATCAAACACCAGTCTGACGCTGGTCCAAAGCCACTTTGAATATGATCTCTTCCTGGATTTTTTTTATGTGACTAGAAAGACAGATACTGAGTCACATATCCGTGATGACAGTAGATCTAAGTAAAATAAGACATGATGCTCCAGTGGAAAGTTGCATGAATAGGAATGAAGGACAAATTCTACAAAGGATTAATTTAAACACATGAACATTACATCATATCTCAGGAGCTATGAGCTGTACAGTGCTAATTTTGGTGGCAAATTATTTGCAAGATGCACATTTCTGGAAGTTGCAATAGAAAACTTTTGTTAGAAGCAGAAATGTTACAATGGAAACAAGCATAAACAAACAAAACCCACTTGCAACTCTGATCTCAGTAACCACTGAGGTCACCCATCAGATTTTGAGTATAAGTTACCCCAAGACCACAATGCTCTGTATAATCCAGTTGAACCTTTTTCCTAAAAATAACTGGAAATGTCTGTTTCATGCTTGGACCCCAGAAAAAGGTGATTTTTCCTGACATACTGTAGAGCGAAAGTTGCATCGTGGGAGTAATAACCTCTCCCATGAAGATTTTTGGGACTGGTTGTCAGGCTTAATTAATGTGTTCACTGCATTTTTATTTTGGCACACTGACTTGAGCAGAGCAGGTGGCTCTGCAGCACAGGATTTGATTTGGACTACCAACCTGTAGAATGGGGTTACGAGTGACAGTTTCAGGCTACCTGTCTTGAGTCCTTGGACAAGACACGTCATCTGCAACTTCCCACATTACCCAACAGGAAATGGCCATGGTGTTGAAGTCCTATTTAGGCTCCAAGGCCCATTGGTGCTGGTGCCTATTCCTGGATTCCATGCTGGTGCCTATCCCCAGATTCAAGGACACATAAAGGTAGCATGACACAGAATCTTGTTCAGGTCCACATAGTGGTAGCTCATATCCTTATTCCATTGATTCACTTGCTCCACCATTGACCAGCCTTGCCTAAGGAAGTATCTGAAATGGACTGGTGTCCCATCCCGGGGAGGCATAGACTCTCATATGCTTGACACTGTGGTATTCAGGCTGGATGGGCCTCTGGGCCTGTGTACGGCTTCTTTCATTGACATGGACAATGCAGCCAAGGTTATTAGAGTGTACAGCAACTAGCCACCAGGGAGCAACAGACATAGCTTGGTTTCAGTTGTTCAAAGCTGCACTGCCATCTCTGTTTAGAGGCCGATTGAAATCCAGAATGTTTTAAATGAATTAAACAGCCAGCCACTAATACCTAATTATGAGTCTTGTTTATTTTATTTTCAAGAGTTTAAGAGAGTTTTTCATTGGAAATTGAAGGGCTAATTTGTTGATACAAGCAAGCAAGGTAATATAACTGATTTAACATGCATTTTGAGGCCATAAAAAGCATTTGCCGCTAAAACAGAAAGAGCCAGTAAAATAAACGGGCACAGATGCCAAATGTAGGCATGCTTCCATTGAATGAGCAACCTGTTTAACAAAGCAACAAGCTGCCTGGGGGGTGGGGAGTGGGGGCCTTAATAAAGCTTGCTGGTAAACGCATTAAAAAGACCACAGCGACTGAAGGAGGAGACTAGAATAAGGAGAATCACGACAGAGAGAAATGTCAAAACCCTTCAAACTCACAGCCTGCATATAAGATTTAAAATCACTTCTCTTTGGAAGAGATTCACGTCTTTGTCTTTAAAGTTTCAGCTGATGGACGGAGTCATACGGAGCCCTAGAAGTGTCATCACAAAATGTTTTGCATGTTGAGAGAATGTGCGCTCATTTTACTAAATTGTATTCTCGTTTTACTAAATTGTGCTTGTGTTACTATATTGTGTGCACAATTTACTATACTGTGCTCTTGTTTTACTTAATTGTGCTCTAGTGTTACTATATTGTGTGCACAATTTACTATATTGTGCTCTTGTTTTACTAAATTGTGCTCTCGTGCTACTATATTGTGTGCACAATTTACTATACTGTGCTCTTGTTTTACTTAATTGTGCTTTAGTGTTACTATACTGTGTGCACAATTTACTACATTATGCGCTCTTTTACTAAATTGTGCTCTCGTGTTATTATATTGTGTGCACAATTTACTATATTGTGCGCTAATTTTACTAAATTGTGCTCTAGTGTTACTATATTGTGTGCACAATTTGCGATACTGTGTGCTCGTTTTACTAAATTGGGGTCTCATGTTACTATATCGTGTGCACAATTTACAATATTGTGCGCTCGTTTTACTAAATTGTGTTCTCGTGTTACTATATTATGTGCACAATTTGCAATATTGCGTGCCCAATTTATAAAATCGGGGTCTCGTGTTACTATATTGTGTGCACAATTTATTATATTGTGCACTCGCACTAAATTGTGTTCTCATGTTGCTATATTGTGTGCACAATGTCCTATATTGTGTTCTCGTTTTACTATGGTGTGTGCTCATTTTAAGCATTGTAAAATGAATGCACAATTAAGTAAATCGAGGGCACAATTTATTAAAACGAGGGAACGATTTAGTATAATGAGAGCACAATTTAGTGAACATCGTTATGGAACATTGTGTGCACAATCTACTTAAACGTGGCCACAATTTATAAAAGTAGCACTCAATATTGTGTTGACACATGTAAACATGAGCTTGTTATAGTATATGAGAGATCTTGATGTACTAACGGCACATGACCCTGCGACAAAGAGTGGAAGACCGCTATAAACCGTCACCACCTAAGGCTTTAACGGTTATCATCACTTACAGATATGAACTGTAATGTGTATAACTGTTATGCCTATAACGTTTTATTAATTTGTGGGCTCAATTAAAGGAAGACTTGCTAACAAATTATCATGGCCAGAAAAAAATATCACTTTCAGCAACCTCTCCCAGGATCCATAGAGGTATACGCTGGCACGGTGGTGGAAGAAAAGCTGCAAACATAGTCTTACCTCCCTTCATATACCACCCATCTCTCCTTATTTTTCCCATTATAGGCCCCTGGGGCGAACCCTCACCTTGTCTCCTTATAAAAAAATATAGAAAATTATTTTTCCAGCTACTTCCCTTCAAGCTACAGATTAGCCTGTCTGAAGTCAAGCAGAGAGGGAGGGATGGCAGATAGCTTGAGAAAAGATAGAGAGAAATAGGAGGTGTGAAAGAGAGTCAGCTTCATTTCTAACACCTCCCTCTCTCGCTGTCTCACTCCATCGGTGCACGTTGCAGAGTGTGAAAGCAGGAGGAGGAGAGAAGCAGACGGAGGTCAAGGCAAACAGCAGCACGGTGGGAAAGCCAGCAGACAGGGATGGATGAAGGGATACACGAAGAGAGATTAAATAAAGTGCGGTGAAAAACTGTGGACAATCCTCTTGTGGGGGGCTGGGGGAGGGGAGTTCTTCCACTTTTGCAGTATTTCTGATAAACATATGATATTTCAGTCTGTTGAAGTTACACATGCACTTTACAAAAAAATTTCTTATTAAAAAAATGTGCCAATTTCTGTAAAGTTCAGCATAATAGGCTGCAATTAGAGTATTGGTGTGGACTTCCACCAGGGGGCAATATATTCCACAAAATATTGGTATCAAGTGCAAGCAGTTAAGTGAGATAGTTTCCAGTGGGGAAGGTTCCTGGTTCAAACCCATCCCCGTCCATGCATTGTGGAGTTGCATCAGGAAGGGAATCGGGCATAAAATATTTGCCAAAAATCAACATGCAGATGAACTTCGGATCTGCTATGGCAACTCTGAGCAAAACGAGGAAGACGCAAGAGTTGGTATCAAGCACAAATTTAGTACACAAATTGGTGCTGGCAATCAAACACAAATGGTCCTCGTGTTTGGGAACAAAATGTCAGGAGCTCTTATGTCAGCTAACTGCGTCATGTTATACGGCTTCGTAAAATTCATTACAGTATCAGTTGTAATCAGTTGTAAGACACGTTTGACTGGATACTGCAACTAGATTCCCTTCATGTTAGCCCAGCGGATTATCTGGGTTCAGTTTGTGCTAACTACACAACGTAGTTAGCTGAGCCCATACACCACAATGGCACTGCACGTTTGGTGTGCTAGTTAGCCAAAAAAGACACAAACAAACAAAAACCCTTCTTTGACATAAGCTCTTTTTTGTTTGTTTTGCTTTTTACTTTGTGGAACTCGTTATATGTCCCACCACAATAATTATTATTTTATGTGTATTTCCTGCCCAGGAAACTGTCTGTTGCCATGGCTAAACAAAAGCCAGTTATCCTCAGAGGACTTTAAAATGTCACAGAAGTGACATCATCGCAAATCAACAAGCTATTCCCTAGCCTGCAGGCTATGTGGCGCTTTTGTTGTCTTTATCTTGGGACTGCATGCTCATAAAATGCTGTGCCTGAACTCATTTTGTTCGGGAGAGGTCCAGCTTTCTGCAGCTATTCACAGACATCCAATTTACTGAGAAACAGCAGTGATTGAGAAGGTACTATTACTGCCCTCGTTGTTGTTGTGACGTCAGCTCTGCATTGAAATCGAATAGCTGGGGCACCTACCGCAAGAAGTTACCACGTGTCGAGGCAAAATTTTGCTCAACTGTTGATAAAATTTGAACTGCCGACCCAATAAGACCACAGCTCAACACATGCTCCAAGAACATATATTTTATTTTATATAAAATTTTATTATAAAATTGGTTGCCATTAAGATTTTGCAATTAAAGTAAGAAGAAACAGCAACCTGGTTGTACAAACAGATTCCCATGAAATAATTGTTACTTTGGCTGTCCAACTGCGGGTTTCTCCCTTATAATCAAAGAAGAAAAACAAATGTTGGAAGTTGTATTTCTGGAGTTTGAACGTGAATACGCATTTAGGCAAAAACTGAACTCGGAGTAAACCTTACAAATCCTGCACAAATAGAAAAGTGATCTTTTAATGAAGCAGTTCAACTCATCTTCACTGAACCACGTTTATTTGCATAATCATATTCATTATGCATTCTTATCTTAAGGCGCAGCGTCCATGAAACAAGTAGTGAAACATTATGAAAGTAAAGCTGGAAAACAACCACAATGGAAAAATGCAAATATATAGAACAATTGCTATATATGTTTTATTTGCAGTTCTGTAGTTTATGCACAAAATTGTGCAGTAGAAACTTCAGGAGGCAAAACAATTGAGATGATGTGTGTTTATGAGACAAAATGTCACTTCAGGGGGCAATGAGAGACAAAAAAAATGAGGCCAGAAGCAGCGATTGATGAAATGGAAGGATGACTAAATATCCTGAGCTGGTCTGAGTGAACGAAGGTCAGAGAACTACGATTCCTGAGAGTAATAACTCCTGACGCACGAAGGAGGACAAGAAGGTGATGGGAGATGTGGGAGGTGAAGGAGACCAGAAAAGAGGAGGAGGAGGAGGAGGGCATGTGGGGAAGTGAGGCAGGGAGACTGATTGTCTGTGACAAGCTGTTGCTGATATGATGGGGACAGGAGACTATTTGAGACGGTAGAAATGACTCAGAGCCCGGTGGACAGACAGACAGACAGACAGGTGCTGGCTGGGGCGGAGAGGGATTCACAGAAAGAGACGAAAGAGAAGTTAAAAACAGAAAGTAAAGAAAGGGCTGGAGTGACATGATAGATGGCAGAGAGGTAAAAGACTCTAATGTCTCCATTATGGAAAAGTGGAGCTCTAATAGATACAAAGAACAGGGAGACACAAAGAGACCCGGGAGAGAACAAAAGTGAAGCAGGAGCATTGCTGTGAATGTCAACGTGCAAAAGAAAGCCATTTATTGAAAGATCACGAACGTCACAATAAACTCTCCTAAATGCATTAAAGGGGTCATGAGAAACACCTTTCCAGTAAGCTAATGTTGGTCGGCAAGCGTGTGGAAAAACAGATATTAAAAGCTGCATGAAACGTACCGCAGACACTGAGGTGATCACACGAGAAACTCACATCGCACCATCACTCTTGATGAAGCTGGAAGGGAGGAATAAATTATCTTCTTCATGTGATAATTAGTTTTTTTCTCTACAACATTTTCTAAAGTTGGTGAGTTTACGAAAAGACATACGTATCAATGCGATGGCCGACCTGTTACTACTTTTTCAATCTCTTTGTGTGCTCATCATTCAGGTTCTGCTTGGTTCCACTGTCTTAGCCTCTCCTGATTTTGGACCAGATTCTATTAACTCAGAGTTACTTTTGTACCAGGACCAAGTTAACATAGGCACACCTCAGTCTGGATAGGACCTATATGCAGTAAATAGATTGCACTTATACATAGTAGTGGGAGCACTTCAGGTCACATGACTACACATACTTTATAAAGTAAGCAAGACTGCAGATATGAACTATTGTGACATATGTCACAGAAGTCTAAAAAGAGTTGTTTCTTGCTACAGTTTTGCTTATAGCAGGAGTATTCCTAAACACACTGTCATGAGTGTGAAATTTCTGGGAATGTTTCACCTGAAACCTCAACAATACGCAACTCTGTTAATAGTAGCTCAAAAAATGATTTTGCATATAGCACCTTTAAGGTGACACTATATCTGGGAATCATCTCAGTTTCACAGAACAATGATATCTTGGTTGCTTCTCCCTAAATCTTGCAAAACACTGAAGGAAAAAAAAAAAAAACACTTACACTTCAGGTGGAAAAGATATCAGCAAATCCAGAAATAATCAAAGAACATGTGAATTCCTGGAGCTGCTGATGACAGGTGGAGATGAGAGCGAGAAGAGGAGAAAGATGGTGAGATGCTTGTCGAAATGCTGAGACTCAAATCTGTCCCACCTCACTCGGCGAGGAGAAGGAGACAAAAAACAAAAAAACAAAAAAAAGAAACACAGTGGGGAGGGGTGTGTCGAGCAATTTGGGTTGAGATGAGCGGAGGAAGCGCAGTGAGGGAGAGGAGGGATGAGTAATTGAGACAATGATCAGCAGTGAAGGGGGGATGTGAAGCGCCAGAGGACAGAGGAGAGGAAGGGCGTCGCTGTGCCGCCGTTTGTGTGACGGGAAGACGGGAGGGAGAGGCAGAGGAAAAGGAAAAACTTAATTAATGAAATAATACCGCAGTCAGCCTCAATCAGACCCCACAGCACCGGGCTGGGCGCACGTGGAGCAGTCAGCAGAGGAGCGCAGTCCAAGAAAAAGATCACAAAGTGGGAGAGTTCTTCGAGGACTGTCCAAGGTCAGAGCGCGGCTGAACTCCTCTGATGATGAGCATTATGTAAAATCCCAAAGTAATTTCACTATTGACTGTCATTTGCGACAGCAGATGATACAAAGACATTTCATTTGCATAACGACGTAAGCAGTACTCAGTACTTTCCCTCCCACTCTATTGCTCCCCCGCCTGTGGTGTAGTGGGTGTTAATGTATTCCTCGCCTTTTGATTGACAGCCAGCCTCCCGCGGCAAAACTGTTGCTCCTGTGAGGGTGATGTACACACAGATGTAGTCATTTCCATCACGTACTTCTCAAGTTGTTTTCTTGCATGATTTCACATGTTTCATGTCGAGATTGTAGGTCAAGGCGGTGCAACGTGTGCAGTCCAGCGTTGGGAGATTTTTTTTTGTTTCATTTTTGGACATGGTAACAGGGTTTTGACTGTTTAAATTCATGTACCAATTAAAGGATGGACTTCCTCAACTCTGGCGTCAGGATGATTAGGATGACTCTGTTCGTGTCTGGTGAGTTTGGTGCACCAATACGACCTGATGTTCTACTTTAATTGCTGTAAACGGCAAATTGCTGGCCACAATTTGCTTTGGACAGTATTCATAGCAACTTCAGTCATTCACTATTCGGTGTAAACTGTGACTAAAACAGTGAGGGTTTGATGGATTTGTAGATATCCAGGCTGCACACATCATGAAAAACTCTTGACTTCACACTATCATATCCTTGGCCAGGTCCGCTAACCCGTCTGAGGGCATCCCAAGGTGTTCCCAAGCCAGCTGGGAAATATAATCTCTCTAGCGTGTTCTGCGTCTTCTCTGGCATTCCTCCCAGTTGGAAGACCATGGAAAACCTCCCTTGAGGGAGGACCACATCTTACGAGATGTCCAAACCACCACAGTTGGCTGCTTTCAATGTGAAGAAGCAGTAGCCCTGCTGCCAACTTCCTCCTGGATATTCGAGCTTCTCACCCCATCCTGGAGTCTAAACCCAAATACCCAAAGGTGGACTCTCACTTCCACCACACCTTTGTTATTCTGATCATTACCCACAGTTCATGACCATAGGTAAACGGACTTCTAAATCACTTACCTTCTGACTCTTTCTTCACCACGACACTACATGCACGACAGAACCCACAGGACCTCAAACGTAGCCCTAATCTGTCTGTTGATCTCACAAATAACTGACTGCCGAATTGACATTCCAAGCTCATGAATGTCACAATAAAGTGCAAACAGAGATCCTCTGTTTTCTCCTGAAAAAGATGTTTGGACCGACACTACATGGTGTTTCCAAGTTTTTAAAGATGCCCAAAACTCCACCCAACTGAACTTGAACACCCTGATATCACATTGAAAATATCATATCAAATTACGGCTGCAGGATAATGCGCTCCAGCATCCCGATCGCAATGTGTACATGTGCAAGGGTCAACCTGGTAAATTACATTAAACGCAGTACCCTTGATTAAAAACTGTTCCACTGTTCTTATCTCCTATTTATAGTCTGGTGCTTGTCTGTGCTGTTCAATATTAAAATCTAAAGAAAGAAGTCCCTGGAAACTTGACCCCTGTGTACAAGCCACCGCACAAAAACAACCTCAAACTTATGATACCGTTATTGATACTGATAAATGAGCAAAACAGAAACAAAACATAAATGCAAAAACAAAATCAACATCTGTTGTATAGAATGAGTTCGGTTACATAATGGATGATGTTGACCAAAAGCAGGTAATTTGTTGAAAGTTTATCGCTGAACTTTTTTTTAATTTATTTTAGGTTTTAACTTCTGTGATGATGCATTCCCTTACAAAAATCATCCTAATCATTTTTTGAATAAGCCATTCTTTCCAAATACAGCTATTCAAGTTATATACAAAAACGTGTGCAGTTTTCTCACTGCGATACATCACGTGTAAAAAAAAAAAAAAACAAACACCCAAAAATATTACCATAGGTGTTTTTACAATATAGTGCAGCCTGAGAAAAAATTAACTATGTTTGCGACTACTGTATTTGTGCACAACAACCAAGATTACTGTTGCCAACAACGCTCAACCACCCCATCTATATAATTCTGGAGCAGCCCGTGTTTGTGGCACTCTGACACTTATGTTACTATAAAAGCTGTTAGCTACTGGTTTTACTAAAGCAGTGAGTCAAATGGATTGTGTGAACGCTGCTGAGTGCAATGCATGTGGTGGAGGCGGTTCATACTAACTATCACATGCACGTGCCCTGAGTGTAAAGTGGGAATATCTTCACAGATAACAGAATAAAGACGGCACAGCGAGTCTGTGGTGGTTTTGGTTTTTTTGGAGCGGGAGCAGATTAAACAACAAACCGAATAAATCATCAAGGATAAAGTTTGCTCACTATGCAGTCTCATGGCGCCCCCGCTAGCCTGTGGAGTGAGATGTTGTGTCAGTCATGTGTTAAGAACAAGGACTTGGACGACACCAAGTGGGTGTTTTTCCGCTTTGCTCTGAGCACACTGGTGCACGTTCAGGCTAGAGCACTTTAAGTGTGTCAGACTTTGCACAAAACGTTCCCATCTGTGCTGTTCGGCTGAAGACCAATATTGTTGCTTCACAGTAGTTTTGCCTTTAAAATCCCCCTTTTAGTTCCACTTGTTTGGCTTTTAGGCCACAGAAACAACCAAGAAACTCAGTTTGTCACTTGGCTGGTGTGGTGATAGTAGACACGGGGGGGATTTACTGTCACTTTAAATTTGTAGCTCTCACTCTCCAGAGGGTTTTGAGCACCACACATGTCATCTAAATGATAAAAAGCATATAACCTGATCCTGTTTCCCTTGAGGAGAAGTACACTCCGCTCACACCCACCCCCAAAACCATATTTCTGGATCTAGCCTCCAAAATTTCTTGCAACTAAAAACGTCTCCATAAATCTCCTGTGGCGCTTTTACAGCCTGGCTATGACGCATTAACGAAGCTATCACAAGCCATTACCTCGCAGCGGCAGCAGGGGAGGAAAGGCATTAAGTTGTGTACTGAGACAGAACGGGCATTATTTTAGCTCCTCTCAAATAAAATAAATAAATAAATAAAACACACCAGCCCAGGATTATTTTCACTCACATTCCTACTTCAAACACAACATTACATCCAACATCGCACAAGGTTTTACAAAGACGTTATTCTGCGAAGGGCTGCAAGTTCTTTTGTGCTACTGTTGTCGACAAAGACCTGACTGTTGCGGCAGCCATGACGCATGCACGGTGACGGTTTTAGGAAATGTGTTCGTCAAATGAGCTAATGTGGCACCCCAATGCGCCTGCTCGACTCTGACTTTGAAAATGCACCAAAATATGGTGTGTCTTCACAGGCGCAAATATTTCATCTCGCCCGTGCAATACCAAGAGACTGAGATAAATCAAATGACTTTACTACCTTAAGTGCGTGAACAAATTAAAGTCAGATTTCTCATTTCCGCCAGCAAAGAGATTGGCTGGTTTCTGAGGGAGGCTGCATCATTTGTATTCTGCAAAGGCGAGATTTAAAAAGCAGAGAACTGTGACATTTAGATCAGAAAGCATCAGGCGGGAAAAGTAAACTTACTAATGCAGTCGCTTTAATTTAGTCTTGCAACTTTCTGCGCTTTGATTAGAGCGAACCAGAAACAGAGACCTCCCGGACGAGCCCTAAATCAGAAGTTGGGTCATGGTTACAGGCCGGAGTCATGTGATGTTCAACCAGAAAGACACAGGCGAACCCTTCCCAATTTCACACTCGCCTCCACATTCCTCAGAAAGCAAACGTCAACACGTACAGACAGTCGCACACGTGATCCGACAGGAGAAAATGATCCTAGTGTCTCTGGTTGCATGCCACCCATCTCTGCTCTGTGCTCGATGACATTTTAATTCTCAGCAGTTATTCGCTTTCCATCCTTCCTGTTCTGTTACAATCAACCTTACGTCTCTTTCATTCACCCCCTCTGTCTCCTCTACCGCTCCCTGCCTCCCACTGTCATTCAGTTTTTCCACGTCCCTTACGCTTGCTTGGAGAGTGGGCGAGTCAGAATCACATCGCATTAACTCAAAAAAAAATACCAGACAACAAACTGGGCCACAGCACGGCACCCTCGCTTTCACGTCTGTCTCCTACAAAAGGAGGGCAAGCGTGAAGTAGGCACCTGAGCTCTACATCTGACAAAACATGCAAAAACACACATGCACGAATGGCGCCGAGAGCGAAAGCGCCCCGATTGTTCGCAGCAGATGTGTTCCCATTTTATAGCTTAGGTTGGAGGCCTGAGAAACGTTGGCGTTTCCTACCACATTCTGGAAACGCTCGCAGTTATCCCTGTGTACCCGCATCCTTGGTACACATCAGGGCCCCCAGGGATGGTGGGTTGGTACTACTCTGGGTACCACAGCACTGCAAGGTGTATTTGAAGAATAACTGATCATATCTGTTAGAATTGTATTTTTATTTTTTTTTATATATAAACAAATAAAGGTGTTTCTGAGACTGAAGCTGCAACGCTCTCATGCAGGGCTGCTACTAAAGATTATCCTTCCATACTTTGGTTAAACAAATTTTAAGAATAAAATTAAATAATATTTTAACAAGTCAATCATGCTACTGTGTCCATACTTAGACTGTGGTCACATTCATGTGTGCTGTCACCAAAGCAGTGGTTAGCCCGACCCCGTATGTTTATGCACTTACTATGAATTTGATGCACAAGTGGCTTGCACACACCACCAGCACAAAAGACAACAAATGCAGCACGTTTATGGAACAAAGTCGAGAAAAAAAATACTCATTTGCTCAAAGAATAAAACCAAACAATATCCGATAAATTTCAACTACTTTGCAGTTTGTTTTTTAAATCTCTTGTTGCAACTCTGTATACACGACTCCAGAGGTGCACATGGACCTTCTCGCTTACGCATCATCTGCTTCACAATCGTAAATGCTTCAAGTGTCATTAAAGTGCACAAGCTAGGCTCCAGTTGATGCCTTGCCAGTTAAGGATGGTTAACTCCTGCAAAAAATAATAATCCAGAGTTAACACAGTTTTACTCAGCATCAATATTAATCAATGCACAAGGCCCTAAAGCTGCTAATTGTGATATACAGTATGTGCAGTGCTGCACGAATCATAATGTCAGAGAGCGAGTGAGAGAGGAAAACATAAAGAATGTCATCACTAAGAATAAACACAGAGGTTGATTTCGCCCAATTTATTCCCAAGTTAATTAAAAGATGAGAAACAAATAATGGCCGCGCAAACGTATTAAGTTTGGCTGCCCAATTTAGAAAACAATATACGGTGATAAATGTGAGCGGCAGAGCACAGACTTGCATAATGGACCCAAAGAAAAGCAGACAGGCCCAAAGCGAGGGAGCAGGGGAAAAGAAAGAGGAAGCGGGCCATTAAAGTGCTGGACATGTAGGACAGTCACGACCACTGCTCCTTACAACTGGGTCAGTGTTCCCATTCTGGGGCCGTGAGGACATTCTGTGTGGATTTTTTTTATGTATGCCTGCGTAACGATTATGTGTCTGCTAACTTACAAAAACCTGAACGAATATGCTGCTCCTGCAGACCCGGCAAGCGCACCTCTGAGTGGACCCCCATGCATACTGAATGAACACTTCAATGACTACTTATCAATACTTAATGAATACTCATCAGTGAATCCTGTAGTGTCTTCTGCAGTGCTGGTTTATTTCTATTTTGTTTTTTGGGCTTTTAAAAAGCGTGCAAGGTTTTTCTGGATGAGGTAATGCACTTTGCCGCCGGCGGGGCAGAAGACAGACTGAGCAGGCCGGCGAGTTCACGTCCATGTTCGAAATGGATTAGTCGCCAGCTCCGGCTGAAATGATGCCGGATTTTCAAGCGAGTTGCCCAGGATGAGAAGAAACATTTGAAGCGGCCACTGCAGGACGCGCCACATCCGATGGCAGGCGTCTATCTAAAGGTTGGTGTGTGCATGCGAGCAGTCGCTCATATCGGCCGCCTGATTGGAGGCCTGAAGAAATGGGTCAGCGGCAGCAATGTCGTTCCATCAGGTCTCTCTTACTGTGTCTCCTGCCTCATGTTTTTTCCTCCTGCAGTCTCTCTTATTCCCAAGTTGCTCCCAGAATAAAACAGAAACACCTCTGGTAATCCAATTTTCCTGCGGCAGCATGGATGTGGCTTAAACCAGCGAGTCCATCACTCAGTCCCGCTTTCCTTTTCTTGTATATCAGCCTCGGGGACAAACTCGTGGCGATCAAATCTGGCTGTTAGGACCACAGCATGCAACGGCTGTGCACCTCGCCCACCAGTCGGAGACGGCGAGCCAAAATAAGATGCGCCACCATTAACAGGAGATGGTGGTCATGACTAATAAGCTTTGATGTCTCTGTTATACGTTAATATGCCCATCATTCATCCCATGGCTGTTTTTTTAGAGCAATAAGTCGCCGTACCATCTTCTCCACCATCACACCCCACAAAAACCCGACTCACTCGTCTACTCACAGATCCTCGGAGGAACGCACATTTCCACACTCACGCAAACACACAGCACCAAATAAAAGCTTTCAGTCTCACATTACGCTGATTTACTGTCTCAATTTAAGCATGAATTCCGGCTCTGTGCAGCGGGGAAGAAAACAAGAGACAACTACACCTAACTCACAGTTTCACATCTCCTGTCACTCTGTCATACTTTCATCATGGTAGGGTGGTGGTGAGGGTGGTGGGGAAGCTCTTGCTCTCTGCTTTTCCTCCTGTAGCGCACTTGCTTTCCCTTCTCGCTCTCACCTTTCAATTACCGCCTTTATGTTTCCAGCCTTCCTGTCGGCTGCGCTTTGTCGGAGCTTCCTCTCAGGCAGAACCTAGCTGTGACATTGTCTGTCATTGCAGGACGACAGAGCGGGCGGCACGCCAGGAACACGCTGAAGACGCAGAGGAGACGACCCTCACTGCATGTGCTTGGCACTGCCATGGGGTATTATAAACCCTTTGAATGGAAGGAGAAAACAAAAAAAACAAAAACAATGACTGACTGAAGCCGAAACTTTTCTCTGTAAGAGTTTTACTACTGTCTGAATATAAATGGATTTGGAGTCAGTGGTGACCTAGAAATGACTAAAACATTGGCATGCCTTTTTGCAATTATTTGAGGAAACAATTAGAACCTTGTGGTTGTTAAACCTGTGACAACTCAGACATCTTATCATGAAGGAACTGACCTTTTGGGCTACAAACCCAACAATAGAACAATTTCTTTGTACCACTCAGAATACTGGAATCGAGCTTTCTCAAATGGACCAAAATGGTGTTTTAAATTCATACTTTATTATGAACCAACCCTCCATAGAAAACCATGAGAAGCACTGGTCCAGGTTTTTCTCTTTCTGTGGGGAATGTGGATGGCGATTGAAAACTCTGTCTCTCTTAGTGTGTAGCCCTATGGGCTTAGCTTGTATGGTAAAAAATTCATACTGATCCAATAAGAATTGTTGGAGTAGTACGTTCTGACCTGATTTCCACTATTTCCAATTCCTGCGGAAATTGGAGATGGAAATTTCAAGTTCTGGCTCCATTAGTTTGCAGCCAAATGGGTCTATTTTGCATGGTAGAAAATTCATGGGGATCTAAGAGGAACCCTGGGAGGAGCAGTGATTTGAAATAAAAGCTAACAAGACAGATGACGAGTGAGAATCAGTAACACCATCCACTGTTGACTGCGGCTCACCAGAGCTAAAAACCAAACAAACAAAAAGCAACCTTCCTCATACTTTCAGGAAGAGTTGACCTTCAAAACCAACCACACAAAAATCAACATAAGAAAGATGTTTCGACAAAATGACCCCAGGTTGGTGGATGGGTTGTGAGCCTGAGCTCAATGTGATCATCTCCACTGAACACCTCTAGCTTCAGTTTGGAAAAATTTTAGGATCTTCCAGAATACTGACTTTTCCCTTTATTTGCTGTTGTACTGAATTTATCTTTAAGCCATTAAATCCAGAGTAGCCTAGGATGGGCCCAATGCCCTGGAAGTAGAGTCTGTGATGCTTTATAATTATGTTTATATAACGGCTGAGTGGATCCTTGTCATTTGATTGGTGCTTTGTATGTTACATGACATGGATTAATTGGTCCCATTTGTGTTGCATTGCGTTTAGAGAGCAGTTTGGTTTCATTTAGAATTCAAATTTGGTTCCATACGTTTGGTACCATTGCACTCTGCACGTGTGCACACACACGCACACATGCGCACACGCATATCCATGTGCACACATTCGCGTGCACGCAACATTCGGTGAAAACTGGAACAAATCGGCTTCAACGAGGTGAAGCCGGTTTGCTCCCACCTGATTCCCACCTGTGGCTTTTCTGTGTGGAGTTTGCATGCTCTCTGTGTGTTCGTTTGGATTCATTCCAGGTGCTCCGGCTTCCTCTCACATCCAAAGACATGCAGGTTAGGTGGATGTGAAACTTTAAATTGTCTGTAGGTGTGTGTGCGCAGGTGTGAATGTGTTTGATGTGTATATGTGGCCCTGGGACAGACTGGCATCCTGTCCAGGGTGTACCCTGCCTCACGCCCTATGCCTGCTGGGATAGGCTCCACTGTGACTCTTAATTGGTGTAAGCGGTTGAAGATGAGTGAGTGAGTGAGATGGCATTTCCTTCTCCTGAATAAAATGAGCCCGAGCATGACATTTTATGACCATGCAATCCTGAGTTAAAATCAACAAAAGCACAAGATACTCTACAGACTAAAGCGTAGCTTCTTGCTGGTCACTTTTAATGAGACCATCAAGAAAATGAGATTCCTTTTTAACCTCCACCTTTAATCTGAGAGGGACCTGCCTCCAATAATGTTGACCAAACTGCATGAAATGATCCAGATTGAACAATTCATCTGCACTGGCGGAAATGTACATTTTCTGCTCCTGAAGCTTTTCCAACTTTTCAAATAACATCATACAAAAGCAATTCTCAGAAAAATAGAGCAACGCAAGGTAGTGCAATGCTTGGTTCTTTTAAAATCCGACTTAATCCCACTAGTCAGTGTTCCAACACTACGCTGCACAATATTCACCACCGTCAAGGGCAAACCTGGTTTACATTCAAGTTTAATAAAAGGCCCAAATCAATCTGCACAGAACAAAACAGTGTCGAATTAAAGCGCAGGTCCATTAATTTTGAGAATATTACAAAACATCAGCGGTCAAATGGGGGCTTGGTCTATTTCTAGCTTTCAGGTTTAACATCTGGGTTATGCATCTCTGAGTGGGAGAACAGGGGAAGAGGAAGGGGAGAAGTTGTTCCACTGAAGGACGAACGTCTGCTAACGCACGAAGTTTGGAATGACGCGGGGAAGGGGAGAAGAAAAAAAAAAGAGGGAAGTGGGTCAACGGTCTGAAGGGAGGAACGTGACGGCAATCTGTGACATGTAGTGGGAAAGAAAACAAGCGAAGCCGGAAGAGTGAAGACGGTGAGGGGAGAGGCAGAAAGCTTCTAAATTATGAAGAAGGGAAGCAGAGGGTGTGAAGGGGAGGAAAAGAGGGCGAAAATATGAGAGAACGAGGGGAAAAGACGGAATCCAGGAGGCTGGAGCTGTTGGGGGAAAAGGGGGCTCATAAATGTCACTCCTGGCTGGGTGATATTAATGGCAAATGTCAGGGAGCTTACAGAAGGTTAGGTCTCCTAAATGCACACAAACACGCATAATCGCTTGCTGGCAACCACTCCCCCCCCCCGGACGATGATGAAGGAAAGTGGCTGCATAACAGCAGAGGAGCCGTACATCTTAAAGACTGTAATTACACATAATTGTCGGCCTAATTAAGGCCTTTAATGAACTGCATGAGAGCTCAGAAAGGGCAAAAAAATAAAAAATAAATAAAGCTCGCCATCGCAAAAGAACGTTTGTTTGCACGCGTCTTTGATAAATGATGTGCTGGAAGGGCAAACGTGCGCGTGAACGCCAACACAATCAAACATAATGAGCGTGAGGGTGAGACTTTGAGGTCTAACTCTGACTTGTCTCCTGGTGGCTCCGTTTGCTAAATTAATTACTGCCGCGGCGCGCTCGGTGGCAACGGTGTTAAAGTCCTGCCTGCTGCAAAAAAAAAAACCAAAAAAAAAAAACAAAACAAAAAACACACCTGCATCTACAATAAAGGACCTTTGAAACAAGCGAATTTGCCATGAAGGAAAACTTTATTTAACAAGCTAAAATACGACACAAGGGAGGGCTAATCGACACGACGCATCATTAAACTCGCCCATTAAAACTCCTGGCTGCTGGCGTGAGAACAGACCAAACATCCAGCGACGGGAAAATGTTATGTTCTTGCTCCAGAAGCTGATGAGGAGCAAGAAGAAGAGAGGATATCTGATTTTTGGGTAGTTCAGCTCAATCATGTATAATGATGGTGCACAATTCTTTCGGTGTCGAGTCTTTTTTTTTTTTATCGCTTCTGCCAATGTTCTTCTGTAGTGGATCATTCTTTCTGTTTGCTTCTTTCTCATGATAGACTTTATAAACGCATTAAATGGTAAATGGAATGGACTGCATTCATATAGAGCTTTTCCATCTGCATCAGATGCTCAAAATGCTTTACAATTATGCCTCACATTCACACAGACACACTAACACACCGATGTCAGGGTGCTGCCATGCAAGGCACTCACTACACACTGGGAGCAACTCGAGGATTAAGGACCTTGCCCAAGGCCCTTAGTGATTTTCAGGTCAGGCTGGAGTTTGAACCGAGGATCCTTTGGTCTGAAGCCCGATGCTTAACCACTCCCCTTATTAAGAAAAGCGGAAAGTCGTCTAATCACTTGTCTATGAGTCAGCTGACGGAACAGGGCAGAGGTCAATCATCCATGTATGCCTCTCAAAAATAAATAAAATCAATACATAAAAATTACTTTTTAAAAAGATCTCAAAAACTAAGCAGATGGATGTTGGCGTTATTTGCTACAGTGATGATTCTTGCTTTGGGAATACTGTATTTTCAAGGCTATAATTTGCTGAAACGTGTACTCTGAATCGACTTATGTTTTATGACTAAAAAAAAGGGTATAATGATTGTAATGTAATTAATTTTCTACACATTACTGGCATATCAAAGTACTGAATGGATAATATTCATCCACTGCTGATATCTCAGACTGGATTGCAGAAACAGCAAGTGAGGCTCACGCGCAGCCCAATCGATTTCCTCCAAGGGAATCCCAAGACGTTCCCAGAACATATGAGACATACAGTCAATACAGTGTGTTCTGGCTGTATCCTGTAGTTCCCTCCACTGTTGGATCTCAACAGACTCAACAGCGCTGATGGAGCTCCTGAGCCCGTCTCTAAGGGCGCATCCAGCCACCCCGCAAAGGAAACTCAGTGCGGCCACTTGTATCTGTAATCCCATTCTTTCGGTCATTACCCAAAGTTCATGAGTATAAGTGAGGGTTGCAGCATAAATCAGCTGGTAAATTGAGAGCTTTGCCTTCCAGCTCGGCTCTCTCTCTTCACCGCGACATTCTGGAGGAACGCCCACATGACCGCTTCCCCAAGCCATCTGTTAATCTCACATTCAGTTTTTCGCTCACTCATAAACAAAACCCCAAAATACTTGAAGTTGTTCCTGACACAGAAGCAGCAATCCAGTTCTCCAATACATACATACATCTGTGTGACTGTGTACGAAACTGTCGGATCGTTACGTTTTTCCACCTTTTTGGGCGTTTTTTTTAATGCTCCTGCTGGGTGTCACCTCATCCATCATGAAACACTATAGAAGAAAATGTTTTCTTTCTCTACATATCAGCAGCTTTGTCATACAGGCACGAGTTCGGGAATCACTTTAAAACTGGCTCAGGTTTACTGTTTAAATGCGCCGGCCAAGACTCTGCTACAGCCTAATCCTGGCTAACAGGGAGGTCCTTCTAATAGACCCACAAAGACTTCATACACTTTGTGTCCAAGCCTTCCTGAAACTTCCTTTAGCCATGACTGGATGACTGGAACACTTGAACAGTGAGTTAAGTCTGTGTGCTTTTGGTGTTAAGCCAAAATGGACGTATACATTTAATTTTTTTTTAAACTAATCTCTAACAGTACAGCACCCACAGCCCACCCATACCAGTTCTTGTTTCTAAAAGAGGAATGCACACAAATACAGAACATGGGAGCCAGCCAGCCGGAATAATGCATCTTGACATCTGTGCTTGCACACTGCTCTGGGGAGAGACTGAGAGCGAGCGAGAGGCTGCACGAGAGAAGAAAAGTGGAATGAAGGGTGCGATATGTAGGGTAAGCTGATAGACACAAGACAGCACGGCGCAATTATATACTCCGCATGTTTATAGTGTGTGTGTAAGAGTATATATCTATGGGTGTGCAAAGGTGGAGACCGAGTGATGACAAGTTGCGTTTGTTTAGCTCCTCTGTGATTAAAGCGGCCTGCTAGAAGCTGTGTGTGTAGCTGTATGGCAGCCTGTCTGCTCGTGCTTGCCTATGCGTTTTAGAAATACGGTGCATATTTGCACTCGGTGTCATCTGTCTCCAATTTTGAAGTGTGTTTACGTACGCGCTTCTTAAATCGTATTTGCACATCGCGCGTCTGTCTTGGGTTTGATGCACGTGGGCTCGTGTGCTGCAGTCTGTCTGTGTCTCCTCCTTCACTGTGTGTTTTACTGCCTAATCTCCTGCTCTAGTTTGCTTAAGTGAAATCACGGGTGTCTGGTGCACGTGGGACTGGAAAAACCTGTGCGCGCTCATTAGCAGACGGTTTGTGTTGGTGCTGACCTCGGGTTTGTTTGCATTCTCGGCTGTTTGAGTTATAATTTATATGACAGCTGAGACATATCCATCAATGTCTGCGCTGGTCGCCTTCGTTTTCATGTTCGAGAAGCTTGTTGGCATCAAATCACTCTCAAGCTGCCCAAGTACACAATGATAAAGTGTCAAGGTAGATTTAAAAAACAAAACAACAGAAACCTGTGCAAAAACAGGATGTATAACGCTTATTTAAG